>NC_137793.1:36885093-37559156 GCF_963383645.1 Muscardinus avellanarius
GCCACCATTGCAGTGGGTGAACCATGCTTCAGCCAAGTCCATTGTGCCTCAGAGATGTGTTCAGTGTGTGTGTGTGTGTGTGTGTGTGTGTGTGTGTGTGTGTGTGTGTTTCTGAAGATTGTACCCAGGGGCATTCTACCTCCAAGCTAAACCCCACAGCCCTTTTTTATTTTTTTATTTTGAAAAAGAGTCTCACTAGGTTTCTGAGAGTCTCACTAAATTGCTGAGGCTGGTTTCAAACCTGTGATCCTCCTGTGTCAGCCTCCCAAATACTGGGATTACAGGTATACACCAACATGCAAGGCTTCAGATTTCTATTTTAATTGTCTTAGAAGAGTTCTCACAGCCAGGCATGGTGGTGCACGCTTGTAATCCCAGCATTCGGGAGGCTGAGACCGGAGGATCGCGGTTCGCAGACAGCCTCAGCTTCTTAGTGAGGCTCTTTGCAACTCAGTGAGATCCTGTTTCAAAATAAAGAATTAAAAATAGGGCAGGGGGTATAGCTCAGAGGTCGAATGCCCCTGGGTTCCACCCCCAGACCCGCAAAAAAGAAAAAGAAAAAAAAAAGAAGAAGAAGAGTTCTCACTAAGATTATAAAATGACAACCAGTAAAGACTAGAGGCAAATGGTTTCATATTATGGGCTATGAAATAAATTATATAATTCAATATTTAAATGATGTGTATGATACTGAATATTTAAAAATTACACAACAAAAATGCGTGGAAAATTTGTTGTCTGGGGCATTTATAGACGTCATACACATCCACCAAGAATGTTTGGTGGTAATATAAATTCAGTAAACTGGGTTAAATAAACAGATTTTCCTGCTCTAATTTACTCAGTCTCCAACATTTGCACTGGGAATGCCCTGAGTGGGTTAGTTATAGGATACTTTGCCAACTCAGCTAACCACAGAATTATTTCTGTATATAGCAACTTCTTTTCCAGCGAACGCTTTCTGGCCACACTGGCATGGTTGGGTGTTACCTTCCAGCACCCTCCTAGCCGGGCGTTGCCTCAACCCTTCCAAAGGACAGTGTAAGGAAATGTCTGTTCTCTGATGCTCACTTCCTCTGTGTCTTGTGTTCTAGCTGTGCGAAGGATCCCTGATCTTTTATTGCATCTCACATTTTTTTCATCTTTAGTACTGAGCCGCATCACAACTGTGGATGATTCTCAGCCTCTTTCTGCATTTTCTCAGTTTGAACTCCAGTCCAGAGAGGCAGCCTCACATACTGAATAAAAATATGAACACCAGAGTCCCACAGCCTAGCTTTCAGTTACAGTTGTACAATATACCAGCTGTAGAAAGTAGACAGATTTATTACACTCTTGTTGCTTCAGCTATAAAGTAAGAATAAGTATAGAACATACCTTAAAAGATTTTGTTAGAAGCCAATATATATGAATTGTTGTATTAGTCTGGTGTGTAAGTATGTATGTATGTGTGTGTATGTGTGCTAGTTACTAGGGACTGAACCCAGAGACATTCTTTCTACCTCTGAGCTACACTCCCAGCCTTTTTATTCTTTGGTCTGAAGCAAAGTCTTGCTATGTTGCTAAGGCTGTTCCTGAATCTATGATCTTCCTGTCTTAGCCTCCCAAGTAGGGGTTACAGGCGTGCACCATCAGACCTGGCTTTTATATTAGTCTGTTATCTATTGCTAATAATGCAGTACCAAAGACTGAATACATTATAAAGAGAGAGATGAAGTTTTGTTCATAGTTCTGAATGTGCATGATACAATGTTTCCATGGTAACTGCATGGCTCTGCCATTATAGCTCCAAAGCAGCCGCAAGCAGTAGGCGGAGGCATGGGCACAACTATATTTCAATAAAACTTTATTGACAACACAGAAAGTTGGCTGAATTTCTCTTGCTGGCCTTGGTTTACAGATCTCTACCCCACTATTACCAACTCAATTTCCCAGCCATGTGGTTAAAATAGCAGCTCCAGAGTGGCCCTGTCTGCTAAATGTGAAGAAGCTCATCCCTCTGGGAGCCAGCAGAGATTAAAGAAGCTAATCCAAGGGAAAAAAAAGAAATTGAAGGGTAGCAGTGAGAGAATGTCAAAGAACAAAAGTACAATCCTAGCGCATTATAAACTGTTTGACCAACTTTACTGAAGTCTGCCCTACCTCAGGGCTTTTATGATTATGTAAACCAGTAAATTCTCATTATCGGTTAAGCCTGTTAAGCTGAATTTTCTTGTAACATGCAAACCAAAGTCTTCTACTGATACAACAATATTATAGCTATATTAAATACATCAATGAACATTTTATGGTGGATGCACTTGGTGTTCAATTTATATTTTATATCTAGTTAAAACTTCTGCTGACTTACTCACAAAAGGAGATTTAACAACCAAACTTAGAGCCATTCATTTAAAATTTTCTAGGACACTTTAGACATTTCTAAATTGCTTGAGGACATTATCTTTTAAGTATCTATTATTCCCATTTTATTTGTAAAGCTCTCTTTTATTTTGGTTATATTGCTTGTGGCTCTTCTGTTATTTTGTATAATAAAAACTAGCAACTTCACCCATCAATCTATAACCTCTCAAGGGTCGAACTCTAGCTGAGGACTCTAGGTAGAAACGGGAGAGGCATGTGTACCTATACCACCCTCATAAATCAACTTCTTGTGATATTTCTTTAGTGTCTCAGAGTCAGTCTTGCTCATAAAATGTCAGGATACAATTGCCACCATTGCATCTCCTACTTAGAACAGAGAGGGGGATACAGGGAACTTAGGCAAAGCATTGGAAAATGTCAAGTCCACCTAAAGGTCTGAATCTTGAGCACTAGAAATGATAATGGCCTTGCTCATAGCATCTAACTGAAGGACAGGAACAGTCCTGTGCAGCCTCTGAGTATACAACAGGAACACTTTATATAATACACAGCCTAAAGGACCAGAATGCCACCCACTGCAATCAGCCAGGACACAGGGCTGGAGCTACCAAGGCCCCCAGAGATTGCATCTCGCCACCATGTGCCCCAAAGGCCAGAAGTGGAGCTGCAGGATCAAAGGCTTGCCCTGCTGGATTTCGACACTGTTTTGGTCCCATTCTCTCTTTCACTATATTTATTTCTCCTTTTGAAATGCAAATGTTTACTCTGTGCCATTGTACATTGGATGTATGTAATGTATTTTGATTTTACATGCACTCACAGCCAACATACCTTGAGTCTCAGGAAAGACTTTGGATTTTTTTTTTTTTTTTTTTTGGTGGTTTTGGGGATTGAACCTGGGTATGTATATTCTACCTCTGAGCTATACCTCCAGCCCTATTTTATTTTATAAATTTGGAAATAAGGTCTTACTAATTTGCTGAGGGCCTTGCTAAACTGCTGAAGTGGGTCTTGAACCTGCAATCCTCCTGTCTTACCCTCCAAGTACTGGGATTACAGGTGTGTGTGCCACCACACGTGGCTGACTTTGAACTTTTGAATAGTGCTGAAACTGTTAAGATTATGAAAGTCTTGGCGATGGACTAAATACATTTGTATTGTGTAGTGGCCATGAGCTCTAGGAGGTCAAAGCAGAGTGTAATGGTTTAGATTTGAAATGCGCCCCCTAGCCTTCATGGAAACATGCTGGCAATGTTGAAAGTGGGATTTGATTGCTAAAGATGGGTTCCTGGGGGTGCAGCCTTGAGGATCACATAGGGTCTCTCTTCCCCCTGCTTTCTCTCTGCTTCCAGGCTCCATGATGTGAGAATGGAATCTAGTTCATAACCTCTCTCTCTTTCTTCCCCCCCCCCCTCTCACAATCTCTATCTCTCTCCTCAGACCCAACCTTACATCCTTACATGGACTGAACCCTAAAATCTCCCAAACCTGCGAACAAATAAATCTTTCCTTCTTTGATTAGTGTAATCAGGTTGTTGTGAATTACAGCAGTGAGAATGCTGTCTGAGATACTTTCTTATCACCACCAGCCAAATGTAGGATAAAAACAATCCCAGAATTGCATATTCCTAAATCATCAGACCTGAGATCCCACATTAGCAGTAGAATTTGGTTCATGTCATGAATTTGTTTTTTACTGCTGCTGAACAAATTGCCACAACTTTGGGGCCTAAAACAACATGAATTTACTGCAATATACTTCTATAAAGAAGAAATCTGACAAGTCTTACTGGGCTAAAATCAAATCACCAGGGCTACATTTCTTCTGTGGTATATCTGTTTCTATCTTTTTTAGGAGAATCTGTTTCTAATCTTTTCCAGCTTCTAGAGGCTGCCCACAGTTCATAGCTCCCTTCCATCTCCAAATCAACAATGGGGAATTGAATCATTCTTACATGGAATCACTCCAATTTATTTTCTATTTCCCTCTTCCACTTTTCAGGTTTCTTGTGACTATATGGGGTCCACCCAGATAAGACAGTCTCCACCTCCCCAATTCAGCTGATTAACAATCCTAATTCCATCTGCAGATTAGATTCCTTCACATGTAGATTCACAGATTCCGGAGATTAGACCATAAGTATCTTTAGGAGCCATTATTCTGGTTTCTACAGGGAGATAGATATGGGAAAAAATAAACAAAATATGTTGAATGGCATATGGTGCTAAGAGTACTTGAGAAGTAAAGCGAGCCAGGGAACAAAGCACGAGTGGACATGTGTGTGGTTTCAGATGGGTTAGTCAGAGACATCTTCATTATTGGGGAACATCTAGTAAAGACCTCTAAGTAGTAACTAGACAATTCAGGAGTTTTGTAAGCAAAGGAAATGCCCAGTGTCAAGGCTAGAGGAGGAGGCATTCTAGGAGTATAGGAGGAGCAGGAAGATTTGTGTAGCTAAAGACATCTGTTGGAGGTAGGAAATGAGAGAAGAAAATGAGGATGGGGGAATGGTGGACATCACATCAGGCTCCGTAGGCTACTGTAAAGGACTTTCAATTCTACTCCGCAAGGATGAATTTGGGCTTTTTTCCTTTAATATTTTTAGAAATGTTTCACTTTAAAATGGTTTTTAGAAGAGTTGAAATGCTAATCCAGAGAATTCCCATAAATGCTTTGCCATTCCCTTTAATGTTAAGATGTAACCATGGCACGTTTATGATGACTAACATTAGTAAACTTTATTCTGTACTTCACTGTTTTGTTTTTTTTCACAGCCTTTTCTCTGTCTCAGGATTCATTTCCGATACTTTGCTGAATTTAATCCTCACATCACCTTCCTCTCCTCCAATCTGTGACAATTTCTCATTCTTTTCTTGTTTTTTATGACCTTGACTCTTTTGAAGGACACTGATCAGGTATTTGTAGACTGTCTCTTAATGTGGGTTTGACTGATGTATTCTCGTAGTTATAGTGAGATCATTATGAGGGCTTTTTTTTTTTCAGTACTGGAGGATGGAACCCAGGGACATTTTACCTCCAAACTACACCCTCAGCCCTATTTTTTATTCTTTATTTTTTGAAACAAGGTCTCACTAAGTTGCAGAGGGCCTGGCTAAGTAACTAAGGCTGTCTAGGAACCTGTAATCCTCCTGTCTCAACCTCCCAAGTACTGGGATTACAAGCATGTGCCACCATGCCTCGGATGAGATAATGGGTTTTGAAGAATTCCAGAGGTAAGCCAGGCATGGTGATGCATGCCTGGAATCTCAGTATTTGTGATGCTGAGACAGGAGAATCCTAGGTTTGAGACCAGCCTAACCAACTTAGCGAAACCCTGGTTCAAAAAAAAAAAAAAAAAAAAAAAAGAACTGGGCATGTACCTCAGAGGTAGAAGGTAGAATGCCCTTGGTTCAATCCTCAGACCCAACCAGTACCAAAAACAACAACAACGACAAAGGGATTTCCAAAGACGAAATGTCTTCATCACATCATCACAGGGTACATGATGACATCACCATGACTTACTACTGGCAATGTTCATTTTGATAGTGTCTGCCAGTTATACTCTAAAATTACTGTTTTCTCCTTCCCAGACTCTCTTCATTAGAAGTGTATCAAAATCCGGGCCACACTCAAGGGAAGGAGAATTAATTCCATATTTTGGTGTGAGGAGCATCAGCATATTTGGGGACACAAGTTAAAATCACTACAATAAGTAATAAGAATTTTGGAAGAAATACTTTGAGGCAATGATAGTATCCTTATGAAATTTAATGAAAATATCCTTCTCATTAGCGTGTCCTGACACAGCCAGTGGGATGCTGATGATGACTTTCTTTCTTTCATTCCTCCTGTGGGTAACATTTGGAATTATTCTGTAAGGAGGACTTCCCCCTTTGTTTTCTTCAATGGGTTTTATTGTTTCGGGTCTTACATTTAAGCCTTAAATCTAGCCGGGTGTGGTGGCACATGCTTGTAATCCCCGCACTTGGGAGGCAGAGACAGGAGGATCGTGCAGGTTCGAAGCCAGCCATGCTAACTTAAGAGACCCTGTTTCCAAATAAGAAAGTATAAAAATAGGTCTGGGAGTGTAGCCCGGACGTAGAAGGGCTTCCAGGAAACCCAGGACCACCAAAAAAAAAAAAAAACTTAAATCTATTTTGAATTGCTTTCTATATATGATGTAAAATAAGAGTCTAATTCATTCTTTTGTGTATGGATACCCTTTTTTCAAACCCTACTTGTTGAAGAGACTATTCTTTCTCAATGTATATTCGTGGCACCCTAGTTGAATATTAGTTGACTTTATGTGCATGGATTTATTTCTGGGCTCTTTGTTCTCTTCTACTGGTTTTTATATGTCTGTCTTTATTATAGTACTATACACTTTTGGAAACTGTACTTTTGTAATATATTTAAAAATCAAGAAATACAATGTCTACAGTTTTGTTCTGCTTTCTCAAATTCACTTTATATATTGTTGGTCTTTTGTGATTTCATATAAGTTATAGAATTTTTAAAGCTGGGCGTGGTGGCGCACGCTTGTAATCCCCGCGCTTGGGAGGCGGAGACAGGAGGATCGCGCAGGTTCGAAGCCAGCCTCGCTGGCTTAAGAGACCCTGTTTCCAAATAAAAAATATAAAACTGGACCTGGGAGTGTAGCCCATAGGTAGAAGGGTTTCCAGGAACCCCAGTACCACAAAATAAATAAATAAGTTATAGAATTTTTTAAATTTTTCTATACAAAATACCATTGAAAATTTGTAAAAATTGCATTGAATCTATAGATTGCTGTGGGTAATATGGACATTTTAACAATATTGAGCCTTCCAACCCACGCATATGGAAAGTCTTTAAATTTTTTATGTCTTTATGTCTTTAAATTTTAAATTTTCATGTCTTTAAATTTTTTATCAGTGTTTTGTAGTAAAATGTATATGTATTTCACCTCCTTAGTTTATTCCTAAATATTTTATTCTTTCTGATGCTCTTTTAGATAGAAATGCTTTTCTAATTTTCTTTTTAGGTAACTAATTTTAGTGTGTAAAAGCACAACTGATTTTTTCATATTGATTTTGTATCCCAAAACTTTCCTGAATTCATTCAAAATTATCTAGCAGGTTCCGTTTTGTGTTCTTTTTAGTGGACTCTTTGGGGCTTGGTATATATATAAGATCATGCTATTTGCCAAGAGGTAATTTCTCTTCTTCCTGCCTAATATGGATGACTTTTATTTCTTTTTCTTGCTGAATTGTTCTGGCTAGGACTGTAGTTTTATGTTGAGTATGAGTGGTGAGCGCGGGCCTTCTAGCTTTGTCCTTGGGCTTAGGGAAACTTTTATTAGTTTATCATTGTGTATGGTGTTAGCTATATAAAACCTTCATTATACAGAGGTAATTTCTATTCATAGTTTGTTGAGAGTTTTTTTTTTTTTTTTTTTTTTTTTGCGGAGGGGGTCTGGGGATGGAATCCAGGGACATTTGACCTCCGAGCTACACCCCTGCCCAATTTTTTATTCTTTATTTTGAAACTGGGTCTCACTGAGTTGCAGAGGGCCTCATTGAGTAGCTGAGGCTGTCCGTGAACCACGATCCTCCATTCTCAGCTTCCCAAATGCTGGGATTACAAGCGTGAGCCACCGCACCCGACTGAGAGATTTTAGTTATAAAAACTTGCTGAGTTTTTTTTGTTGTTGTTTTTTTTTTTATGGAACCCAGGGGCATTCTACCTCCAAACTACACTCCCAGCCCTATTTTTTTTTTTTAAACAAGGTCTCACTGAGTTGCAGAGGGCCTCACTAAGTAGCTGAGGCTGTCCACAAACCGCAAACCACGATCCTCCCATCTCAGTCTCTTGAATGCTGGAGTTACAAGCCTGTGCCACCATGCCCAGCTAAGTTTGCTGAATTTTGTCAAGTGCTTTTTTCTGCATCTCTTGAGAGGACCATCTGATCTTATCCTTCATTCTGTTCATGTGATATATCACAATAATCATATTAGTTAATCTTCATACTTTGAACAATCTTTTTATCCCAGAAACAGATCTCACTTATAGTCATGTTACTTTTCTTACACTGTTGGGATTGATAAACTAGTGTTTGGTTGAGGGCTTTTTAATCTGTTTTTTAGAAATATTGGCCTATGGTTTTTACTTGCAATGCCTTTGTCTGGCTTTGGTATCAGGCATCATAAAATGAGTTTGGAACTAGTCCTTCCTGTTATAGATTGGGAGACTATGGTTTGGGGAAACTGTTTCCCGGGAACCCCTGCTAGGGTCTCAGACACACTTACCCCCCACCCATAACAAAACCCAAAATGACCAAAACCAGAAAAAGACCGTGGATTCTTGTCCTAAGCTAAGAATAAATATGCATAGCTTGGACAGTTGCTGAAGATTTAAAGAAGTTTATTAAAAAGATAGAAATACAGGAGATAAGTACAGCCCTGTGCCGGAGATGGGCACAGGGGGGCAATTCGAATGGAATATGCCAAAGAACTCCAGTTTACTGAGTGTTTTTATCCCACTCAAGTCCGGCAGGTCCTTTGATCTGTAGATATGCTACCCTACCTCTAGCCCGGTCTCCAGCTGGATTTGGGGCGGGAGGGGGGAGCAGTTCTATCTCCAAATAAAGGCCTCTACCTTTTGTTTCGCTCCCAAGGTGTGTTAAATTTTTTCTCTGGGGTCTGGGATTTCCTCCCATCTCTGGCTCCAGCTTTCTTTCCTTTTCTTTAGAAATGTAAATTACAAGTCCCTCCTTTCTGCTAGCCCTGACTTTCTTAGTATAAAAGATATATTTTTAAAATTGGAAATCTTTTCCAATACTGATACATTAATACATTTTAAAACCTCTTCCCAATACTAGTACACTTTCTTTTCAATTATTCCCTCCGTTTCAAATTTGTGAAAGAATTTAAGAAAGACCAGAGCCAGGCCTGGTGCTTCATGCTTGTAATCCCAGCATTCGGTAGGCTGAGACCGGAGGATAACAGTTCGCGGACAGCCTCAGCTACTTAGTGAGGCCCTTCACAACTTAGTGAGACCCTGTTTCAAAAGCAAAATATAAAAAATAGGGCAGGGGGTGTAGCTCAGAGGTAAAATGCCCCTGGGTTCCATCCCCAGATCCGTAAAAAAAAAAAAAAAAAAAAACAGTATTAACTCTTCATTAAATGCTTGGTAGAATTCACTAGTGAAGACATTAAGCTTTAGGTCCTAGGATCTTCTTTCTTTGATAGGAAATTCTTTTTTCTTCTTCTTCTTGGCACTGGAGTTTGAACCCAGCGGCATTCCAAGTGCCAGGATTACAGGCATGTGCCACCATGCCTGACTAAACAAATCGCTAATTCTTTATGTTGATTATTTAAATATTATTTCACTTCTTTGGCAGAGTTGCATTTTATTGATTTCTTCCATGTTCCTTGAAAGTCTTGTATTGCTGTGTTTGCATTTGAAGAAGGAGGCACCTCTTCCAGTCTTTGCTGACTGACTTCAGAAGAGAAATGCCTTCACCACAGAGCCCAGGGAGGGACTCTGGGCTCTTTCTCAGATGTTTCCTGTGGCTGTGCCTGCTCCATCTCTCTTGTTCCTTCTTGGTGGGTGATTCTTAAGATGGTATGATCATCCTGATTCCACAAAACTGAGCTGGGTGCCGAGTGCTGAAAGCCTCGTTTGTTTTTCCTCGGGTGGTCCCTGGCAGTGCTCACGTTTGCGCACATTCCCCAGTCCCACATCCTCAAACCAGATGTCCAGACGAGGTGCCTGCACTCGCCGTGGCTCTCTGCAGGTAATTACTCAGGGGGCCAGCCTGGCAGCATGGAAGGCATTGAGGCCTGCGCATCAATTAGAGTGTCTCTGGGCCAGCTGGTGGGCGTAAACAATCCAGGTGTCTCCAGTGGTTCGTAAGTTGATTTCTTGATGGAGCCTGCATCACTCAGTAGAGTCCGTGACCTCCTATCTCTGCTTCCAGCCTCTCCCAACCACTCAGCCCTTCCGATCCCCTAAGGATTCTGGGTAGGCTGAGAACTAAGTGGCCTCCTTGTGCAGCATTCCTTGCAGCTGGGGGAGGCAGGTAACCACCACTTAGTCCACGTACACACCCGCTTGTCCAGTGTGAGAAATCACAGGTCGAGGGTGCATTTCTTGGCACTTAGCTATGCCGCCTCGTGGGGAGCAATGATGCGGGTAAAGTGAAACTGTTTCACCCTCTCCCTGGATTTTTTTTTTTTTCTCAACAATGTGCTAGAACTTCTCTTCTGGACTCAGACTCCCAGGAAGGCGCTCTCATCTGTGAGTGTGTGTCCTGATGTACAGTCTTTTGTGGGGGGATGAGGGTAGGAAGTTCCTATTTTACTGTCTCAGTCAAATCACGTCTCATTTATGTATTCAAAGGATCGGTCTTATTGTATGGTGGAAAATAGTTTTATGGAGATGACAGCTGTAATAATCCAGACTTCTTAATGTTACTCCAGAAAAGCTGTTCAATGACATAACCACTGTGCTGAACTTTGGGGTGCCTTTCAGCAAAACTCTACACAAACCAGATATTATTCAGTGGTCCAACTTCGATTGAGTCCACTGTGCCCTAGGCAATGTGCTACCTTGATGATGCAGATAGAAAAAGTTTCCTTTCTCCCTCAAGCATTCAGGCACCACAGGAACAACACATGGGGAAGCACTAAAGATGTTCAAAAGGTAAAGAATTAGCACCACAGGGAGAATAACAGAACATAAAGTTTAGAGACTAGTTCTAGAGTTATATTTATAGGGCTGGAATCCTTCCTAGCTCTACCACATATTAGCCAATGACTCAGCATCCTTCAGCCTCAGTTCCCTCACCTGGAAGTGATAAGGAGACCCATGTGTGGTAAAGAGCCTGCGCCACACAGCATCCTGGGAAAAAAAGGGCACGACATTTCCTGTTCCCCTCCTTCCCCTGAAAGGAACCACCTGCCAGACTATTGGCAGAAGAATGTGGAGAAGGTGGTGGGATGCTGGCCAGAGGCTTGGACCCCAGAACATCCATGTGACCCCTACATATTCTGTTCCCTCTAGAAAAAGACTCCAGGATGGTTGGGCCATGTTATAAAAGGATCTTAGGACCCAGCGCTCAACTGCGTGATGGCAAACTGCCTCTGAGAGGTCCCCAGCCTGGTGCAGGCCGTCAGACTCTGCCTGAGGATGCACAGGCTCGGCTCATCTGAGCCAGCTGGGCCTGGCTAGCACGCTACTTCACAGGTTTCTGGAACACTTAATGGGCCAGAAAGCTAATAACTGATAGCCATGCCAGGTTATTATCACTGCCATGATATTCAGAGAGGAAAACGACATAGAGCTGGGACTTGAGGGGGTCGGCCATGTGGATGGAGGGTGTCAGGAGTGCTTGAGAGTTTTGAACAGAGGGGAAAGAATGAGAAGAAAGGAAGAGAAGCCAGGTGTGGTGGTGCCCACCTGTAATCCCAGTATCTAGGAGGCTGAGACAGAAGGATCTCAGGTTTGAGGCCAGCCTTAGCAACTCAACAAGGCTTGTTTCAAAATGAAAAATAAAATAGGTCTTGGAAGGTAGCTTGGAGGTATAATGTCCTTGGGTGCAATCTCTAGTACCACAAAAAAAAAAAAAAAGAAAGAAAGAAAGAAAAAAGAAATATGACAGGTAGTAAAAAAAAAAAAAATCAAACAAACAAAAATCTGAAATGGGGCAAAAGAGCAAGAGCTGTCCAAGCAGTGGACGGTGCAGCTTCCCTGAAGACATGTCCTTGTGCCCAGAATCCAGTCCGTGCTGCCAGGGCCGCGTGGCTGAGCCCACCACCTCGGCCGACAGCTGCTCCGGGCTTTGAGATTTCTCCCTCATCTGGTCCAGATCCAGATGGAAAAACGAGAGGCCCTTTCATTTGTTATACTCTGACGGGAAGCTTTTCCTTGGACACTTGTTTTTACTGCTTGAAATGTGTTCTTTTATCACCTTCCGGTCACAGGCACAGTCTTAGGAAACGAGAGAGCAGAGAGCTCCAAGAAGGAGAGACCAAACAAACAGAGGACAGTGCGGCCTTTGTCTCTCTGGGTTTGAGGGAACAAAGGACAAAAGTGTCTGACGGGGCTGGAAAAGCCGCCGAGGACTCTCTTTTAACACTCTCTGATCAACACATTTCCCTGGGCCTGGGGCTTCGACCTGCAGCCATGAAATCATTTTTCTCAGTGCAAAGCTCGCCCATGGGCCTGGGAGCCAAAGCCGCGGTGACTGACTTCCCACTGTCACAAACCGACTCAGAGGCCCCCTGGAGCTGGATGGGGTACCCCAGAGCTTATTAGGACATTATCTGTGTATCTCTGCTGAACTCACTACGCTTTGCTTAGCTCGGGATCCCTGGAAATGTGGATTGAGCTTTGAGGATGGTTAAGCTGTAACTTTTGCTTGTGAGCTGAAAAGGAACCATCTACGGAACTGAAAATTAACCTCAAGTTGACCAATCAACCACATTATCATGGAAATTTTATCTGACAGAAAAGCATATAACACATAGTTGTTAGTGTACCAGTATTGGGAAGAGGTTTCAAAATGTATTAATGTACCAGTATTGGGAAAGATTTCCAATTTTAAAATATATCTTTGGTAGTAAAGAAAGCCAGGAGCTTCAGGAAAAAGGGCCTTTTTACATTTCTAAAGAGAGGCAAACTTCCTCAAGGATGTGAGGAAATCCCAGATTCCGGATAAGCAACTTAACACATTTTGGAGTGTAACAAAAGGTGTGGGGGTCTGTGCCAGAGACAGAGTTGCCCCCTTGCCCCAGAGGGGGTGGATCTGGTTGGGTCCCAGACAGAGCAGGATACCTGGGCTAGAGATAGGGCAGGACATCTACATATCAAAGGACCTGTCGCAGATCTGGTCGGGCTGCCTATAAGAATACTCTGCATCCAGGGATTTTTTTGGTGAATTCCTTAGAAACCCCCTCCCTATGCCACTCCTGAATGGCATGGGGCTGTGACTGTCTTCTATATTTCTATCTTTTTAATAAACTCCTTTAAATCTTCAGCAAGAGTCCGGGCTATTGCATATCTATCCTTAGCTCAGGACAAGAGCCCACGCTTTTTTTTTTTTTTTTTTAAATTTTTCCCAGGGGTCTAACAAAGGTCCCTGGGAAAGTTTCCCAAACCATAACATCTTCCCTCAAACCGTAACAGTTAGTGGTTCCGGGCAATGGAACCTTGTTTCTGAAAAGCAGAAACAAGGAAGGTTACATCCAGAAAAATAAAACTTGGATGCATGTGAAATTGATGAAACCTTTACAATGAAATGTTCTTGCTCCAAAAAGTCTTCCTCTGTCCAAGTCCCTGCCTCCCCCTGGTCCTGATGTTCGCAGGATTTGCTGCCCACCGGTTGGCATTTAGGAGCAGTGCTTGCTCTGCGGAAAACACTCCAACCAGGCCTCAACTACAATAGCAGCTTCTCAGAGCCCTGTGTGGATAAATAAAGTGCATCAGGCCCTCGTGCCCTTTTCCTGGAAAGGAAATCACATCCACTTGCATGTATCTGTAAATCAAAGCCTATTTGCCTATGGCGTTTTTGTGGACACGGCAAAACAAAACCCAGGCTGGCTTGGCTGGGTCAGGGCTGCAAACACAAAGACATCTATTATGCCTTTGGGCTTCCAGAGAATCATATGGGCCAACCAAGGTCAATGATATGATCGCGGCCTGGTCCTAGAGGTTAATTTTTAAAGGTACATTTCACAACTGCTGGTAAAATATAGATCCCTTTTTAAACAAATGCTCAGAGATAAGCAACAAACATAAGAGAAAAGGTCAAATCTGACTGGTGACTGTATCTCTTTAAGATATGTAATTTTTGTTATCTAGGGAATTCACTGTAAAGTCTACTTAAAAAAAATGTCTTCTTCGGCAGACAGAATTTTACTCACAACATGTATTGTCTGTGGAAAACTCCCTGAAATGCCCCCAGCTATCATTGCTATGTAAATGTACAACCTCTCCCATGTCTTAGCTAGAGTCTTCTGGAGGGGAATTTTATTCTTTTAAGTTCTTCCTACTTTCTTTCCTCCCCACCTCCCTATTTTTTTTTTTTTTGTCTCCTGCCTGCCTCTGTTTTTTTTTTTCCAGCCCTTCTTTTTCTTTTAAAGAAAGAAAGAAAAATAAAAAGTGACATTTATTAAGCAGCCGCCTTGTTGCCAATGTTTCCAAGTTTATTTTATTCATCCTTAGAGAAAACATAAGGATTCCTTCCACTGGTTTAACATGAAAAAAAAAAAAAATCCTGCCATGCTTCCAAAGAGCCCATTTTTAATAGAGTTTTTTTTTTTTTTTTTTTTTTTTCCTGTAGTGGGGATAGAACTCAGGGGCATTCTATCTCTGAGTGACACCCCCAGCCCATTTTTTAAATTTTGAAACAGGGTCTCACTGAGTTGTAAAGGGCCTCACTAAGTTGCTGAGGCTGTCTGCGAACCTGCAGTCCTCCTGTCTCAGCCTCCTGAATGCTGGAATTACAAGATGCGCCGCCATGCCCAGAAAAAAAAATTTTTTAAATAGCAAAGACAGTTTTGTAATTGTACTGGTTTAAGATGCCAAAGCCCTTAATGTGTCCAATATTGAAATACCTGCCCTCCCTCTGAGATCTGCAGAGCCCACAATTTCTGTCTTTGATATAAACCCACAGGTACACATCCACACAATTACATAATCTTCATATCATGCTGTGATGTGCATTACAAGAGGTTTGGGCTGAGTCCTGGATATAGTCTCTCCTCTCCTCTCCTCTCCTCTCCTCTCCTCTCCTCTCCTCTCCTCTCCCCTCCCCTCCTCTCCTCCTTCTTCTCCTTCTTCTCCTTCTTCTCCTTCTCCTTCTTCTCTCCCCCCCTCTCTCTTCCCCTGTCCCTGTCCCTGTCCCTGTCCCTCTCCTCCTCTCTCTGTTCCTCCTCAGATGCCTTGACCAGTCTGTGAGTACAAGATACAATTGAAACATTCTCGAGAAAAAGTCCCCCTGCCCTTCCGAGCGTCATTCTGATCTTCCTGGCTTGGCCCTCTCTGGCCTCCTCCTTGCCCCTGCCTCAGCTTAGCGCCTCCTGGCTGCAGGGTCCCAGGAAGGGAAACCTGTGCAAAGCAGAGAGGAAAAGACCAGTCATTGCTCAGTATTTCCCCAAAGGAAAATTCCTTCGGATCAAACTTCTACGAAAGAAGACACTGACTTGACTAGAAAGAGGTCGGATTTATTTACAAGATTATGTGGAATCTTGAGAAATTAACAGTTAAGGTCCCTGATTAGATCCACGTCCACGCCCATACATGCCTCCAGCTCCCGAGAGCCAGTGTCGCCTCCAGTCCGTTGGTCCCAAAGGGAGCGGGAGGCCTGCACCTGCACCCTCTTCTCCGTGTTTGTCCACACCATCGAGCCCTTTCTCTATTGCTTCATCATATTTCTTCCATGAAGGACAAAGAGAACCAGTCTTTGAATAGACTTTTGACCAAATGAGTTTTAAAATGATGGAAGTTAAACTTTTTATCAAAATAGCTTCTAAGACTCACGAGGGGCAGTTAAGCTCCACGGATCCACCTGGCTCCCTCCTGCTCCTGGCCGCTCTTCCCTGGCTGTGAGCACAGTAGCAACCCCCAGCTGTTGGGCTCTTGCTGTCCACAATAATAAAAGGACAGCTCTGTTGTCTCCTCCATTCATGACAAGGCAGCTGAGGTGCGGAGAGGCGCTCAGCTGGTAAATAGTGCACCTGGAGCACGGCCACACCTGCCTGGCTGAAAGTCCTTGTCTTGTCTCTGAACCATCCAATTTGCATACATTTTTCATGTGCACAGGGGGCTCTGTGTGCTGAAAGGCCGCTCTGTCCATAAACAGCTGGACATACGTACCCCACGCCTTTCATTCCAACCCATGCTCTGCAAGGCCTGTGTTCAGTGAAGACAGCAACAGCAAGAGTGCCCGCCTGTGTAGACTCTACCCGCTGCAACACTGCTCTGAGTGCTTTTATATATACTAATTAATTTTACAGATGAAACTGACACACAAACTTATTTAGTTTCTTTAGTACTGCAGAATTTCTCAAGAGCTTTCTGATGTGGTCATGCTTGTTAGGAATATCTCAGAGGAAGATAGAGCATTTTAAGTTTCCTAAATGTGTTTGACCAAGGGACCCTTGGCGTAGACAGAAGCACAGGCCCATTGTTCTTCTAGTCATCTGCTAGAAGGTTCTGGAGTTTCTGGTCTGGCTTTTAACACAATGTTTCTGAAACGGGGGTTTCTTCTGAGCCCCCCAAGATGAAACGGGGGGCTTCTTGAGAAGAAACCTGGAGTTTCACCATAGATGAAATGGATTTTCTTGAGAAGAAACTCAGCGTCTCCTTACAGTGTTCTTGTTTATGGTGAGCGAAGAATGACACCCGCAGACCTCAGGAAGGGGAGTAAAAGGTTTATTGGAAGCAGCAGGGAATGAGGAAAGATGGCTAAACACCCCATAGGGGCTGTCAGAACTTCTAGTGTCCAGCAGCTGCCTTCAGGACAATACTTGAGAGTAGCCCAAGCCAAATTGCCTTCAGTTGCAGGCTGCTTTCTTCCAGAGTCTACACAATCTGCCAGAAGGGAATAGGGGAAAGTGGCCAAACACCCCAAAGGGGCTGTCAGGGCCCTGGTGTCCAGTAGCTGCCTTTAGGTCACTACCCGAGTGTCACCCAAGCCTTGTGCCATCAGTTGCAAACTACTTTCTCCCAGATCCCACGCGATCTGCCAGAAAAGAGGTGCAGATCACCCCTAGGGGCCCTGGTCAGCCTTGATGTCCAGCAGAAGCCTTCAGGTCACTACTCAAGAGTAGCCTGAGCCACGTGCCCTCAGTTGCACTCTGCCTTCTCTCAGGGCTAACATGACTTACAAGAGAGAGAGAACAGCTCCCCAAAAGGGGAGGGGGGTCCCGAGAGGGAAAAGCCCATCTGCTGATTGCCTAGGGCCATTGCCCGACCGTTTGTGAGTCCTCTTTTGGTTAGGGTGACTTTGGGAATTCTGGGAAGCAGCTCTCAGTATTTGCATAGGGTATTTGCAAGTCCTTTGAAGAGTCTCCTGTCAGACTTGCTGGTGAGGGGCTCCTAGGTTTGTTGATTAGTAAACAGATGGCTTTGTGAAGCTCTGGTCCTTCTTATCTATGAGCCCTTGGAATTTCAGATATTCTGTCACCCCTCAGGAAACAGGAAATTAGCTTTTTCTACCGAGGCCTTTTCCCTATCTGCCTATTTCCTTTCTATCTCCTCATTTCCAGGGTATACAAGTAGATTCATTTATCAGGATCCCCCCCCCTATTCTAGAAGAAGGCAGAAGAGCTGGAACATAGCATTGGAGGGGTTACCTAAAGGATGACGGCAGAGATAATGTTGGGAGTGGGTGAAAGCAAGGCACACTTGGAGATGGGATTTAACATCTCCAGCCGCAGACTTCTAGTCTGCAAAATGGGCATGGCAATGTATCCCTGGCTGTGTCTGCACCACTGGAGTAATTCTATTTGGTACCAAGCTCTTGTTGGCACTCAACAGAACCTGACAGTTCTGAAGTAAGTGTTCACTCCTTTTTGTTCTTTGGCTAAAACATAACTGGATTGGGGAAACATGACAGACAAGAAACAATGAGCCCCACTTTTGCTTGTGTGAACCAAGGGTTGTCACAAGAGCTGCATCCCCTGCGGCAAATCCAACAGAAAATGCCCGTTGGCAGCTTCCTTGGGATACTTTGTGCAGTCCCAAACAGTGGGACATAAAATAAATGTCTCAGCAGGTTTTCTTCCCCAAATCTCAATAGAAGCACCTAGCTTGAAGGTTTTATAGAGACATCTGTATGCTCCACATTGAGGGCTGTGCTTATAGTTTTGCCATACGGGGGGAGACTTCCTGGTGCCATCAACCATTTTCATTTGTTACAGGATATGAAATAAAGCCACATGAAAAATTCATATAATGTTTTACTCACCATCCAGCACATGTTTAAAGCCAAATAGCTGGTGGAGAAGTTCAGGCATAGTCATGTAATTTTGTGAAGAACACTTGGTATTCAAAGTCTCCAATTTATGAGATATCTGAATTCAAGAAAATCACAAAATCACGACACAGTTACATTTAGTATGCTCTACGTGAGAATACCAATGCCAAAGTCAATGTCTTGTATGGGGAAGGGGAGGGAGCCAGGGGAAAGCTCACCGGTGCTGTGTGTGTTAAGTCACTGTCACTGTGAACGACCTTATGTGAGACTATCATGCACCAATCAAAGTATTAAAATTTAGTATGTATGCTGGTTCCTCTGAGTAACAGAATTGGACTTAGTGAAGACGGGGCTGTGGGGGATGGAAATGCCATTTTCAGTCCACATTTTCTGGTTATTTGGAGAACGTTTCTGGGCATTGATGCCTAGTGCCCTGGTGCACATTTTACGTGCACCTGGCGCCCTCTAGTGACAGGGTGAGCAGCCTCCAGCCACGTGCTGGCTCATTTAATAAGTTAAAGAAACCCATCCTTCCTAACGTGGCCTCCCCAGAATTACCACTGAGAAAGAGAAGAGGCAAGAGGGGGTGGAGCCCCTCAGCCAGTCAAGGCCCTGTCAGCCACACCTGGGACAACAGGACAAGGGGTCCTAAATGCTTTTGAAGTTTCACTTTTCTTTAAGAGAAAGAATACTTTCTGCCTTGTATCGCTTGTCCCTAAAGTGGGACCTGAGTTTTTCAAGGTAATTCAGATATAGTCTCCAAATATCACATATTCTTTCAGCTCTGGGAGACAGTGGAATAAAGCAGCAGCACTTAAGTTGATGCTGTTCCTGGCTAATTTTTAAAATGTTTTATTATATAGCAATCTTATGAAAAAGTACAATAACATGAAATAACACCAACCCACTTTTTTGGCCTCTTCTCTCATTTCTCAGAACACAGCGCATGCTGCCTTTCTCTGAGCATCACATCCCCGTCCTCACATGCATGCACACACTTCGCCCTCTCTGGAGACCCTGGCTCTCCTGCAAGATCCGCAAATGTCATCTCCTCTAGGAAGCACCCCAGCATCTTGGCGGCGCCTGCCCATAGCACTGCCAGGCACAGGAGCCTCATTATCACTGTTTATACCTTTGACTCCCCTTTAACCTGCTCGAGAGCAAAAGTACAGGACTCTTCTTTTCCTTTCTTCCTTCCTTTCTTCCTTCCTTCTTTCTTTCTTCCTTTTTTTTCTTTCTTTTTTTTTTTCAGTACTGGTAGATGGAACTCAGGGGCATTCTACCTCCAAGCTACACCCCAGCCCTATTTTTTATTTATTCCTCATTTTGAAACAGGATCTCACTGAGTTGCAAAGGGCCTCATTAAATAGTAGCTGAGGCTTTCCGTGAACCGCAGTCCTCCTCTCTCAACCTCCCAAATGCTGGGATGACAAGTGTGTGCCACGACGTCCGGCTCAAATTTATTCTTTTTATACCCTAGAGTTGCCTGGCATGCAGCAGTAAACACATACACACACACACACACACACACACACACACACACACATATGTAATAATTACATGTGTAATTATTATACATATGTATTGCAATATCTTATATTAATATGTGTAATATAAGATATCCTTACATTATTTTAAAGTCTAGCTTTATTTTATATGTCTCACCAGTCAAATGCATTTTAGAAGCATTGTGGAAAAAAGGATGAAGTTAGACGTTTTACAGGGCAAGTTTTGAATCTCCACGCCACCTCTTAATAGCTATGTAACCTTAGGCTAGTAACTAACATCTCTGAGCTTCAGGTTTTCACTTGCAAAATAAAAATACTAGTACCTTTCAGGCAAAGTGAAGACTTACTGACTCTGCATGTGAAGTTCCTAGGAGCTCCTGGAATGTTGTTGGCACTTACTGAATGGAGTTTCAACTAACCAGCTATCATCTATCAATCCATCCGACACATAAGCATGTGATAAAGTAGATTTGACAGTGGAAGTTTGGAGACTCCAGTTGTCTCCCTGATCTGATGCTGAATGTATTTGTTACACCAGGATTCTTTGCACATTTTCATTTGCTTTGGCAAAGACTAAGCATATTGGAGGGTCAAATATTACTTCATGGAAATATTTGTCTACCATTCTTTAGTTTCACACTGAGAAGTGGGGGAAAGTGTGCTTTTACTAATAGATGGCTTAATCATATTTTCCCCCTCACCTCCTATATATGTGCACTGGGACCAAGCCAGATGAAAAAATAAATTGTACAGGCAAACTGCCATTCTGGTATTGTCTCCAAAGCTCCCGCTGGCAGTGCATGTCCCTCGTATCCAAGACCGGGTGATCTGAAAGAGAGAGATGGATTCCAGCTCCCTAACTTACAGCCTCCTTGCATGCGTCGAATTCATCCAGGGAGGCTAAGTGGCTCACTGATTCGAGACTGAAGCAAGGCACGGGGGGACCAGGAAGGAGACATTAGTTGCCAAGTCCCTGCTGAAGAGAATACTTGCCTACAGCCTTTCAGGGCACTTAATGTGGGCAGGCGCATAGGAGGAAGGGCCCAGCCTGCCAACAAACCACTACCCAAGTGGAAAATGTGGTATTGAGGCTCGCCCCTATAAGCATTCTTTCCATGACTGGCCCTATTAATTGGTACTTCGACTTCAAAACTATTTCAGTTTCTATGTTCCAGAAGAGACTTAAGAATCTAATTTGTTTTGCATTTTAGAGACACTTGACCTTCATCCTACCCATTATTTTCAGCTTAAAGTAACGACAAGGGGATAAGTTAGAGAATTTTAGGCTACTGCATTAGGCTATAATTTTCCCCCTAAAGGCTGGGATGCATCCTGGGTAAACCAGCTCTCCAAGGCAATAGGAAATTTGTCTTTCCATTTTTGGAAGAAAGCACAGACAAAACAGGTGGGTTCTAGGAAAATAGAATATTGGGTAACCTAAGTGATAGACAGCGAGATTTAGCTCTGATCGCAGTATCTAGAGTATACATTATGTAGCATCCCATACAATTCCAGCAACAACCAGATCTGGAGTTCAGTTGATACAAACAGCCGCACCACAGGTAGCCATCCTAAAACTCGTATGTAAACTCTCTGGGAAGTCAACATGGAGCTCTGTATGTTGTCAGTTACATTCCTCAGTCACAAGGGGAAGCCCAAGGGTGCATCCCAGCCCTCTCTCATCATCGCTTACATTAGGGCTTTAAGTTGCAGCCACCCACGCAGAGGTGGGCTTTAATCCCAGCACTTGGGAGGCTGAGTCAGGAAGATCACAAGTTTGAGGCCAGCCTCAGCAACTTAGCCCAATGCTCTAAGCAACTAAGTGATAATAGTTTAAACAAACAAACAAACAAAAAATGATAAGCAAAAAGGACTGGAGGTGTAGGTCAAAGGTAAAATGTCTCTGGGTTCAATCCCCAGTACCAAAAAAAAAAAAAAGTTGGGCAAGTTCATCTAAAATCCAGACATTTCAATTCTTTTGAAAAAAAGAAGCAGATACTCTGTCCACATCATGTCCACAATCCCACCTGGCAGCAAGGGCACCTTTGCCTCTATCTGGCTCGTGTCTTTTACTTCTTCAGTGTAGTCCTGGCCCCAGCTCCAGCACGCTGGCTTCTACCTGACCCCTGCAGGTGGCTGACTTCACCTATGGTAGCTTAGTGTGTAGTGGTAGTTAGTTTCTAATGAATAAAAGCAAGACAAATGGCAAGTCCAGTCTGTCCTGGAACAGCCACGTTTCTGTAACAATTAGCTTAAACATAATTGGTCAGTGGTAAATGGTGTCTGTATAACCCAGAAGTCTTATTGGTTCATGTAACCAAGTATTGCCATCTAAATGCAAAATCACAAGTCTTGTTTCATTCACTGGGCAAAGCCTTAGGCATCACCAACTTTATTTTGCTGACGAAGAAAGTAAGGCCCAAAGGGGCGAAAAATTTGCTTGGAGCATGAGTTCCAACCGAAGGTTTCAAGGCTTGAGCTTCTCCATCCTTCAATAGCTTTCTTTCAGAAGTGGAACAGCTCTATTGAACTGCCTTCATTATATCAATTTAAGCTCCTTTCTACATTGTCATGTACCACTGTCATCAGATTTTAACAGTCCTTTAAATTTGCAGACAGGTGTGGTGGCACACATCTGTAATCCCAGTATTTAGGGGACTGAAACAGGAGGATCCAGGTTCAAGGCCAGCCTCGGCAACTTAATGAGACTGCTTCAAAACTAAAAAGGACTGGGGCGTCACTCAGAGGTAGAATACACCTGGGCTCAATCCATAAAAATCTGACTTGCATATGGTATTTGTAAGAAGTGTTTTTATTGGAAAAAATCCATTAACAATCCTGCTGTGTATAGAAAGAATATGGCCTATGAGGTCAAACAGACTTGTGCTTCCTTATTCAAAACTATTTACTAGTTTTAAATCTAATTAAATACTACTTGTCATTATGCTAGGCACTGAGTTAGAGTGGTATATATGACACCATGGCGTTGGAGCTCAGTGGACTTATATTCTTATAGTATAACCTTTTTTAAGCGTGGAACAGAAATATTAGTACATTTATAGAGGCACAAGAATTTGGAACTAGGTATAGAGTAAGATCGCTCAGCCATACAGAAAAACACAATTATGTCATTTACAGGGAAATGGATGGAACTGGAGGATGTTATGCAAATGAGATTAGTCATTTACAAAAAAAAAATAAGAAATTGGATGTTCTCCCTAATATGCGGAAGCTAGGGAGAAAAAAGGTCATAGGAGGAATTATAAATGACGGAGATTCTGTAGATGAGCAAATAAGGCGACCTAACTGAGGGCATGGGAGAGGGTAAGAGGGAATTTCAAGCACATAAGGTACTTTAACAAACATCAATGTCGATCACTAAGCCAAACATGAGAAGGAGGGAGGGGGATGGAAGAGTGGGAATAAAAAAATAAAATTTATTTTTTTATTTTTATTTTTATGTTTTGCAGGTCTAGGGATGGAACTCAGCCGCATTCAACCTCCGAGCTACACCCCCAGCCCTATTTTTTATTCTTTATTTGAAACCGGGTCTCACTGAGTTGCAGAGAGCCTCACTAAGTAGCTGAGGCTGTCCGCGAATCGCGATCCTCTGGTCTCAGCCTCCAGAATGCTGGGATTACAAGCGTGTGCCACCACGCCCAGCTCAATTTATTTATTTTGAAAAAAAATTAATTCAACTATTTGTTAATATAATATTTGTAAAAAAAAATCACACACAGAGAAACCATTTGGCTACTAGTAATTATTATTGGGGTTTAAAAGATTATGTGAAAGTTTAAAAATATAAAGGAGGGGGAAACATACATGGCAGAAGGACAGGACACCAGTCCAGTTCAAGAGCTCTAAGGTCAGCAAGTCTAACTGAGCTTTTCAATCAATGGTTTCAATATAACTGGATAATATCCATGGGGGCAGGGGCAAAACTGTTAACTTTATTTCACATATTCACATATATACATCATAAATGCAGAAAGATTAAGATTACAACCTCCAATGTAAAAGCTAAAAACAAATACTTCAGAAGTCAACATACAATGCCTTTAAAAACTTGGAGTAATAAATTTTAAAATCAGTATTTAAGTGGCACTAACTATAAAGGAAAAAAGCACTATCACCTGTCTACCTTACCACTTACAACTCTTGCTCATTAAGAAAAATCACTATGAGAGCAAAAACACAAGTGAGATATTTGAAGCATAAAGTTCCCTGGGTACATAAAAAACTTCTAAAAATCAGTAGAGAAAAATGTAATACAAAATGGGAACTAGAGTTGGTAACTCACAGAAGAGGATATGCAAATGGTAAATACATGAAAAGCTGCTTAACTTCATTATCTTTAATGTCAAAGAGAAGCACATTAAAACCAAAATAAAATATTTTTTAAAAACTTGCAGTCCCAAGAGTTGGTAAGACTGTAGAGCAAGTAGAAATCTCATAGACTTATTGATGATGATGGGAGGGTAAATTTAGGTATAATCACTTGGACATTATGACAATACCTACTAAAACTGAATACATATAAAGTATGTGTGCATATACTTTATAACCCAGAAATTCCAGTCTTAAATATATTCCTAAGAGGCTATATAAAAGTACCAGGAGGTTTGTGCAAGATGTACATAGTTGCACTATTCATCATAGCCAAAGAAACTGGAAACAGTCCAACTGTCAAGCAACAGAAGGCAAGATGAATAAACTGGGGGTTCAGGCAATAGAACACCATACAGCATGGCAACAAATACTGCTTCACATAATACCACAAATCATAACACAAATAAAATGTCAAAGAAAAAAGTCATAAAAAGAATATACGTCGTGATTCCACCAAGTGGCAAAATTATCTAGGGTGTTGGATGGAATTCAGGACCAGGACTGCCTTGGAGAGAAGGCAGAGGACTGTGATTTCCTGACGCCTACTGGGTGATCCGAGAGCTGCTCCAGCGTTTACTGTAGCCGTGGTTTTGAAAGTGTATCCATGTTGTGACTCACTCATTAATTCACTTGGAATTTGTGTGACTTTTCTATATGTTTATGTTACTATGAGTTATTTTAAACATATTTTAAGTACCTTGCTTGCAGACCAGGTTAACAAGAAAGTTTCTTCAACTATCATCTTCATGTACTAGATAATACTTTTGGCTTCTGTCCTGAAAATGATACTCAAAAGTAAACTTAGGTTTATGGTTTC
Organism: Muscardinus avellanarius; assembly: GCF_963383645.1. Lineage (NCBI taxonomy): Eukaryota > Metazoa > Chordata > Mammalia > Rodentia > Gliridae > Muscardinus > Muscardinus avellanarius. Next base: position 36,910,143 of record NC_137793.1, read on the forward strand.
TGGAACTTAGGAGAATATCCAAATATTACAAGCATATTTTCATGCCAGCAACAAAGCCCCAAATAACCCTTTCAAACAAAAATCAGAAATATGGAGTAAAAATAGTTTTCACTAAACATAATAGTGTTAAATTAGGAATATACTAAGGCAAAGTCCTCCTGCCTTATTTCGAATTCAGTTTCATTTGGCAAATATATACAGGATCAACTATGTACCTATAACTTCCTAAAATAAATACGAGGTTATGGAAGAGAATAGTAAATCCAGTAAGTCACACTCTGAATTCTCAGTAATTCATTTGTCATGATATTGAGCAAGTGGTTTTTGGTTTTTTTTTTTATTGTGTGGGGCGGGGGGTTGGTGGTACTAGGGGTGAAATCCAGAGGCTTTCTACCTCCAGGCTATACTCCCAGACCTATTTTATATTTTATTTGGAAACAGGATCTCACTAAGTTGCTGAGAACCTAAGTAGCTGAGGCTGACTTTGAACCTGTGTGATCCTCCTTTCTCAGCCTCCCTAGTGCAGGGATTACAAGTGTGCACCACCACGCCCGGCTGAGTAAGTGGTTTAATCTAAGTTTCAGTTACCTCATATATAAAAATGGGAGGAAAAAAACCTGAAGACTCAATCTAATATGGGTTTAAGATTTTACCCTAGTGCTTAATCAACAAAATGTATTTATTACATAAAGTTTACTCTTTCTTTGTTGCTTTTAATTCTTAAAATGAATTCACTTTTAAGATTATTTAAAAGATTTCCTTCACCTGTAAACTCTCAAACACTCTTGATATTCTTTCCTATTTTGTGTGTAGTGTCAAGACGTTTTTCTTCTTCCAGTTAATCTGAAATTGGGTATAAATTTAACATGGCCCTTGTGGGCCTTGAACTATGATTTTTCTAGTCTATTAAAAAATATTCTCTCAAACAGACAACCTCCAATTGATACTCTACTGTCTTCTGGCAAGTTACCTCTGCCCCAACACACAACACATGTCTGGCTAAATCAAAACAAAAATCTCTTGTCCTGGGCTTAGAAACTCAGAATAGCAAATCCAGAAAAAAAAATTGAACTCTTTTTTCTTTTTTAAAAGAACACAGCCACTTTGGAAGTTTAGCATAGCAGTGTTTTTTTTTTTTTTTTTAAGAAACTAATCATAACTCTTACCATAACATCCAGCAATTGTATTTTCCAGTATTCACCCAAAATGACTGAAAATTTATTCTATAAAATCCTGCCCACAGAGCAGCTTTATTCATAGCTGTCAAAACATGGCACATAATTGAGATGTCCTTCTGTATGCAAATGGAAAAGTAATCTGTGAAACAAAGATTGTAATTCAGTGCCAACAAGAAATTAACTAAGTGGGGCATGGTTGAGCATGCTTGTAATCCTAGTACTTGGAAGGCTGAGACAGAAGGATTGCAGGTTCGAAGCCAGCCTCAGCTACTTAGTGAGGCCCTTCGCAACTTAGTGAGACCCTGTTTCAAAATAAAGAATAAAAAATAGGGCTGAGGATGTAGCTTGAAGGTAGAATGCCTCTGGGTTCAATCCCCAGTACCACAAAAAAAGAAAAAAGAAATTAATGAACTATCAAGGCATGAAAATACATGGAAGAACCTTATATGTGCCTAAGTGGAAGAAGACAAGCTAAAAAGGCTACACAGTATATTTCAACTATATAACATGATGGGAAAGGAAAAACTTGGGAGACAGTGAAAGGACCAGTGTTGCCAGGAGCCCGAGGTGGGGCTGCGTAGGTAGAGCAGGATTTTAGAGCAGTGAAAACTCTGATGTCCAACTGATGGATCCATGACAGCATGTTTTTACCCAAACCCAGAGCGTACAACATCAAAATGAGTTCTAATGTAAACATAAACTAGGGCCTGGGTGATTACAGTGCATCAATGAGGTGCACTGATTTTAACAATTGGAGCCTTTGCTGGGAAGACTGCCTGTGGGACAGGGGTATAGGAAAATCTATGTACCTTCCTTCTCAATTAATTTTTCTGTGAACCTAAAACTACTCTGGAAGAATAAAGTAAAAATAAAACAACACGCTTGTAATCCCAGCATTTGGGAGGCTGAGACTGGAGGATCACAGTTCGCGGACAGCCTCAGCTACTTAGTGAGGCCCTCTGCAACTCAGTGAGACCCGGTTTCAAAATAAAGAATAAAAAATAGGGCAGGGCAGGGGGTGTAGCTCGGAGGTCAAATGCCCCTGGGTTCCATCCCCAGACCCGCAAAAAATAAATAAATAAATAAATAAATAAATAAATAAATAAAAATTTAAAAAATAAAAATAAAACAAAACAAGCAAACAACAATAAAAAAACCAATACACCTGGAGTCAAGAATATATTAAGCCCAGTACTAAAGAGGTTACCTCATGAACACAGGCTTTCACTTCCTGCCCTTGTATCCTCTCCCCTAAATACTCTTGAGTTTTTTCACCCTGACTTTAGCAATTCTGGTATATTTGAATGTCACTGTTCCACTAGAAAGATGAAGTTAGAAATTGGTACTCTAAGAATTCTTGGTAGTCAGTAATTGACAGACAAAAAAGTAATATGGATTCTTCTAATATAGTATTAATATAAATTAGTATTTAAAAAACTATATATATTTGGGAAATAAGTCAAATGTTATTTATTTATGACATATTTACATACTTATAAAACTGATTTTATCCAACACATCGTTCTATATAACAAATGAACACCCTATCCTGAAAATAAAAATTCATTATTTCTTAATCATTTATGTTTCACACAACGACTTCTAAAATATAAGATTATCAATTTGGCTTTACAAATCACAAAGTCCTTTTTTATAATTTTTTTCTAGCCAAGGAACAGAGTAAATTCAAAAGCATGTTAAAGTAATTTAGTTGACCCTGAGTAATTGCTAATTTGCATAATTTTGAAGATGTACAGTATACAATTTCACCTATACGCATATACTTCTACTTAATATCACACTGTCATTTTTCTATAGCCATCTTAATTTTCTAATTTATTAAATCTCAAGAAACCAAGAAACAAAGAACAGGAAAGCAGTCATGACAAGAGAATCAGAAGAGGAAGCCACCAGCGCCATCTCAAACTTTCCAGCTTTGGAAGTCAAGCAACAGCACGGACTAGGTCAAGGGTTGCCTCAAAAAAGTACTGGGATGGGGTGCAGCTCAGTGGCAGAGTGCCTGTCCAGCATGCAGGAGGCTTTGGGTTCCATCCCCAGTACCACAAAAGAAACACACAAAAAGCCAAAATGAAAGGCAAAAAAACTGAATGGAATAATCTAAGGCTGATGTTAATTACTCTACCTGCATTTTCCTCCATTTTTTAAACTAATTAAGCTAAGTAAGTATACAAACTTATAGAATTCCATGATTTGAATTAAAATACATAAAACAAAACTCAATCTAGAGCTCTTAAAAAAAAACTTCACAAAAATCACCACAATGGTAGCAAACTGTTAATGAGAGGTTTTCTTAAAAAGCTTGAGAAAGAAGAAAAGCACACAGCATTCACCCATTACCCTCCACCCCAAATACTAGTGAGGATATTACAAGAAAATGGACAGAAAAAGAAGGGCACGGGGAGAGCCAGTGAGAGGTACTGAAGCCTTACACTGATAAGCACTGTATCTAACATCGAAATACCACCAGCGAGACTGCCTGGCTAAGTGGCCATGGTGTGTTAGAGCTGGTGAGTTCCTTTTCTTGTTTTTAGTATAACAGGGAAATCCTAGGATGACAAAATAAGATGTTGGGGAAGTCATAGTTTGATGCCTTTCAAAAAGAACTTAGCCAAAAAGAGAGAGGCCAGATGAACTCATTGTATCATGTATTTCCCTCTTCTGTGCCCTACTCACACTGTTACAAAGAACACAAGAAGGTTTGTCAGGCTATCAGGTACAGGGAGATTATCCAAGCCATGGTACCATCTGCCACTGGCAACTTCAGGATCCCAAGAAAATCATGACCTGGTGATAGTCAATGCTGTGATGCTATTAGACTACCTCTCAAAAACATCCAGTAAGAGTTAATACAGGGTTAAAAAAAAAAAGGAAAGAAAAACTCAATATTTGTAGGACCTGTAAAATTTTCCTATAACAGGAGAAAAAGTAGTAGAAATATTTGAAGTATGGGTATACCTATCTTCAGTCTGTAGTAAAAGACTGTGTTTCCATCATCAGGACAATGCCCTGATAAAATACTATTAGAAAAGATAAGAGATAGTTTTTGTTTTTAATTTTGTTTTTGTGGTACTGGGGATTGAACCCAGGGGCATTCTACCTCTGAGCTACTCCCCCACCCCTTTTTAGTCTTTATTTTGAAACAGGGTCTCACTAAGTTGCAGAGGGCCACACTAAATTGCTGAGGCTGGCCGCGAACCGTGATCCTCCAGTCTCAGCCTCCAAGTACTGGGATTACAAGGGTGCACGACCATGCTCAGCTGGAAAGATAGCTTTTAAAAATAAAGGAAGAGGTAAATGATAGAGAAAGGCTTTTCTTTTGTACTCAGTAAGGAAGAAAACCAGTACTCTACCCCTCTTACTCCTGGATGAAAGTGCACCGTAGCAACTGGTTACATCCTGTTTCTGTTTCCATCATTATACACAGTGTGTGGAAATTAATATATATCATAATTTCAAAACTAATACTTTATTCTTCTCATTCTCAAGTGAATGATAGAAGACATGAAATAATTACTTAAAATAACATTGATACAAAGCAAATCTTACATGTAAAGAGAGTACAGGAAAAGAGCTTCAACATCTTTTATAAAACTGAAAGATTGTGCTGATTCTTTTACATCAAAATAACTTCTCAGGAGAGTAAATAAAAATTTAATTACATTTATACATGAAACTATTTTCAAAGTTATATGAACTTGCATATATAGAACTCAACTGTATAAGAAAAAATATTAACTTAATTTTGATTTATATAAATCTAAACACAGTAAAATATAGTATTTGAGGGAGGAAAAAGCTTTCACTAAATACAAACAAAATGGACTAAATAAACCAGACTGAATGTAAAATAGTTGCTTTGAAAATGCCCATAAAAAAATAGGGCTCAAAGTTAGAATAATGCTTAAGGCAAACTAATTAAGTAACCTTAACTAAAGAGGCAGACCACCCATACAAAACAAAGTAATCCCATCTCAACAGTACTCTTCCAATAGTTTGAAGGATCTGAGTGGAAGCAGAAACAGCGCTGTTGTCAGTTTATTCTTGGAGGTACTGAATAGTGTTATACAAAAATAATATGAATATTTTGGATCTAAAATATACTAAATTATTTGCCCTACTTTGAAAAAATAAAATATATTACCCCAATGTTCATAGTACAAATCTGTTAAATGCCAAAATTTGTTTTTAAAAAAGAGATGAGAGAGCCGGGCGTGGTGGTGCACGCTTTAAATCCCCGCGCTTGGGAGGTGGAGATAGGAGGATCACACTGGTTCAAAGCCAGCCGCACTGGCTTAAGAGACCCTGTTTCCAAATTTAAAAAATTTATAAAATAGGTCTGGGAGTGTAACCCAGAGGTAGAAGGGTTTCCAGGAACCCCAGTACCACCAAAAAAAAAAAAAAAAAAAAAAAAAGAGAGAGAGAGAGATGAGAGTAATTTCCCAGACTGTACATGTACATGATGACCAAAAAAAAGAATGATCCATTCTGCTGTTTGGCCCATACTGTATAAACATGCATAGAAATGTGCAACATCTCCCGCCAGGGGGTGTCTTAAAGTAAACTGCTGAGCACACTGCTCACCATCTGACCTGAGGTTATGTGCACATAAAAGAGAAAAAGAAACAGTGCTTTTAAAGAATAGTCAATAAACATGTTTTAATTAAGTATATCCTCTTTAAAAAAATGAAACAATCAAGTACATATTATTAAATTAAATACCTTTGCACATGAATTTTAACTTTACAAATTTGGCATATTGAATTGTGCTATAAATATATTTGTATATTTCCTCTTTTGAGAACTATATGTGAAGTTATATGGCTTATAACTTCAGGATCTACTTCTTTTCTTCATGACACCATGCCTTTCTGGGGAGGGGGGCAATGCAACCTACAGGAAAATCATAACAACTGCTAGATTCACTGACACTACTCAATTTAAGAAGGTAAAAATCTCTTTAACATAAAGCTAAAAGTGAGGAGAAGCCTGAGTATTGCAGATGGTCTTCTCTCATGTGGTCCTGGGAGGCAGGCGCTGCTTATACATGCCTGCTATGGCTTTGGCGGCACTGTAGATCATCTGTCGGCGAGACATGCCAGTAAAAGCCGCGTGCCAATCAGTCCGGCTGACATTAAGTATACTCTTCTCCAGGACTTCACCCACTGTCACCAACAGGCCAGACCACCTCAGACTGTAGTCCTGGGGAGTTAGGCTCTGAGCCTATGGAAAAATAAAATGCATATTACTTATGGCACATTAAAATCATCACTGGAACTAGCTAAAAGTGACATCTCAAATCCTCTCAAGTTACTTTTAATATAGATTATGACAAACCCTGAGAAAAATAGCTATGTGATTAACAGTGTAAAATTATAAGGCTACAAAGAAGTGAAAACAATACTGCACACATATACTTTGCTTAAAATATCCCCATTATGTTTTTTTGTTTGTTTGTTTAAGAGATGAGGTTTGAACCCAGGGTCTTGTATATAGCTAAATCTTAAATCTACCAACTCCACTAAGCAACAGAACTCAAAGTCTGGGGGCTTAAAGTCTAGTTCTATATTCAGAATTACTGCAAGTTATAAAATTCCAATCAGAGCTAGGTGTGGTAGAACACAAAAGGAAGGTCACAGGTTCAAGGCTAGCCTAAGCTACTTAGTGAGGCCCTCCACAACTTTATTTCAAAATAAAGAATAAAAAATAGATCTGGGGGTATAGCTCAGAGGTAGGATTCTCCTGAGCTTAACCCCCAGTTCCACAAAAAATAAAATAAAATAAAACAAAATTCCAACCAGAAAAAGGAAAACCATGGTTTAAGGTTTCAACTCATTCAAAAAGGAGCTGTTCAATTAGTTTATACAAAGTATCTCCAGAAACTTGAGTAGAACATCACTAAGTTAATACATATCCAATGTCCAGTCCAGGGCAACATCCACCATTGTCAGACCATTTCGTACTTGCCCTGACCCATATGCATGACCACCTAAATCATTCATTCACCATTCAGAAATGAAGGAATAAGTTCACTGGCTATGATGTGGTTTTTTGTTTTGGTATTATCTAGAGGAGGATATCCATATGGATCTATGCTACACAGTGATCCCCAAATGTGTTTTGTATTACAGTTACTAAAGTACTTGTTTGTTTTACAAGACAAGTTTCTCACACCTCAACTAAGCCAAGTGAATTGGAAACTCCATAGCTGATTGTTCCGGGAAAACCGGCATACAGTATTACATGAAACAACTTCTGAGTAAATGTGGTGGAAAGAGCATAGCTTTGTGGAACTCCAGGTCTAGAATTCTCTTTAAAATGTATACTGCACTGTCAGTATGTCATGACATTTCAAAGAGAAATAGCAGATAAATGACTATGGCCTTTAGAAACACTGTAAAACTGTGCTTTTCAAACTTCATCAAAATGCAGTTCCTAACTTGGGAGCTCTGGGTAGAGCCGGAGTGACTGCATTTTATCAAGTTCCCAGGTAACGCTTACAATGCTAGGCCAAGGATCACAACTCCGAGGAACAAAGTATTTGATATTATCAACAAAAGTCATAGTAGCAGGGTTTCATAGGGAAGGAGAGGGAAATCATTTATATTCAACAATCATTTATACTTGACAAGCACAAATTATATAAAATCTTTTCCAGATTTTCACTACTATACATACTGATGATAACTATAATTCCTTGAAGGCCTGATTGCTACACAATTAAATTAAAAAAAACTATAACACTAAAGCAGCACAAAAATAAAACATTACAGGGAAGGTAAAAAAAAAAACAGAAAGGAGAGATGAATAACTGGGAATAAAAGAAAAGATTTTCAAAGCACACACTTTTTTATCTTCTGAATTTTGAAACCACAAGACAATAAATAAATAAATAAAGACAACAGAATAAGAAGCAAATGACACCCTTTGAATAACATAGTATACACAGTATTTGCTTACAATCTTTTAATCACCAGAGTGAGTTTAATGTCACCATCTATATAAAAAAAGGTTTTCTTGACCTTCTGAAATGCAATTTGGTACAAATAAGTTTCAGTAAAATTTCAAGTATCCAAACATTAATTCTTCATCTCCTTTCTATCCCATAAACCTCTAACAGTGTCAGTCAGCTTTCAGTGATTTTATGAACATATATGCCAAATTTATATGTGACTGTACAGATATATTTTCTTAAGAGAGAACATAATGGTTTTCAGATTCTTAAATGCCTACAAGTCCCAAATAATTTTAAAATAGAAAAAGTCAACAAAATGCCATTTAATAAAAGATTCCAATGTAAATGTATGTGTATTTTCCATTTTTGCCCACTAGAAAATTAGAGGAAAATTTATATAGAAAAACAAGAATCATCACTTATGCTTATAGTCTTCTATATGTGGAAATATGTGGAGACATTCCATATACTCCTAGATTCAATTTTCAGTCAACAATCCTAAAGACATGTGCCTATCATCTAAGGTTTCTAAAGACGTTACTACAGATGAACAACTGAAAAGGAAGCTCAGATCAAGGAAAATGGAAATGGAGACGACGAGGGAAAAAAAGACATGAGACAAAAGGGAAAGTAACGAAGGTGGACATAAAACAAGCAGAAAAGTGAGCCTCTGATTTCAGGGCAGGAAACATAGCATGAGACCCGATAAATGAGGAAAATGATGCTTAACCACATACAGTGTCACATTCCAAAGACAGCTGGAAGCAAAAGCAGGAGCACTAAATCATGGAAGAACCAGGAAACTGAACATCAAACAAAAAAGCCTCAGGGAAAAAGGATAGAAAAAAGACCAAGAACATATTTTTAATGAGTCTAGCACAAATTTTCATTTTGACGACAATATTTTAAGTTTTTCTGGAGCACAATAAAAAAGTAAAGGGGAAAACCAACCTGTTGTACAAACTCCAAAGGCACCGGTGTGGCTTGTGTAAAAGTTTCGAGATGAATGCCATGGATAGGATCTTCAATCACCACACAACCAATGTCAAACCACCTGTAACAGAACATGTAAGTTTCCTATTGCTTGCATGCTAAATAAAAGTTACAGCAAATAGACAAAAGGAAAACCAGGTACCACTATGCAGATAAAACATCTGATTTCAAAAAGGAAATGTTCTGTTAATTAGTTTGCAAGGGGATGACCTTCAAGAGCAATAGATAAAATCATTCTGTCAGCCTACCCAAGAGGAGGAGAGGATGGGGATAACAACAAAGAAAAATTAAAGTACTTATATGGAAAGTTTCCTTTCTTGCTAAGATAAGGGGAAATAACAGGAATATGCCACAAATTTATACTCATTTGCACACGCAAATAGCTTATGAATAATGTTTTCAGATGTTATTTGCTTCAATATGGGAAATTTTATATTTACCAATTCTGTCATTAATAACGCAATCAACTGCCAGGCTTGTAATCCCAGCATTAAGGAGGCTAAGACAGGAAGATAGTGGTTCAAGGACAGCCTCAGCTACTTAGTGAGGCCCTCTGCAACTATGTGAGATCCTGTTTCAAAATGAAGAATAAAAAAAATAGGGCTGAGGGTGTCACTCAGAGGTAGAATGCCCCTGGGCTTCATCCCCTGTACCACACACAAAAAATAATGTAATTACCTAGTAAAAGTTATTAGCAAATTAAAAAATAAGCTTATTCAAAGTAAACAGCAGTAATACTTCCCTCCTGCATGATAAATCCTTCTACTCACATTTTCTAAGTTGTTCACAATGAGTAAAGTTTTGAAAACATCCTCATGAAATAAAGGCAACCTCTTCCATTTAAATACACTTTTAAATTATAAAAGATGAAACATTTTTAAACTTACTGAAGTACAAATAATTGTAGCAACACTAGAACTTTTATAAAACAATCAGATGTCCTGAAATCATGAATTTAAACAGTAAGAGCAGATCAGGAAAATGTTCAATGCCTCTATTCATGGGAAACAAAATGTGTGCATCTAGCCAGGTGTAGTGACACCTGTAATCCCAGCATCTGGGAGGTTAAGAAAGAAAGATCTCAGGTTTGAAATGCGCCTCGGTAACTTAGCAAGATCCTCAGGAACTTAGCAAGACTGTTTAAAAAAAAATAGAGTTTGGGGTGGGGTGTATCGCTCAGGTAAAATGCCCCTGGGTTCAGCCACAAGTACCAAAAAAAGAAAAACATAATGTACATCTAAGTGCAATGAGGTGCAAAATAAATTAGGAGATTTTTATTTACAAATTCAGAGAAACAACCAAGTACAATATAGAGTAACATAAGCAATTCTGCCAAATATTAAATTGCAGCTTGTAATGTCTATAGTATTCATAACCTAAAACTGTTTCAAATTAGGAACATTAAGTAATGGCATTTGTTTTATTTGGTACACTAATCAATATTTCATATTTTGTCACGAAATTGTTCTGTCAAGAAAATGTATTTGTTCTGGGCATGGTGGCGCACGCTTGTAATCCCTGCGCTTGGGAGGCAGAGACAGGAGGATCGCGCTGGTTTGAAGCCAGCCGTGCTGGCTTAAGAGACCCTGTTTCCAAATTTTAAAAAATATAAAAATAGGTATGGGAGTGTAGCCCAGAGGTAGAAGAGTTTCCAGGAACACCAGTACCACCAAAAAGAAGAAAGAAAAAAAAAAAAAAGAAAATGTATTGTGATCAATATTTGATATTTTGTTCTGAAAAATTTTCTGTCAAGAAAATGTATTTATGAAATCTCCATAAAGCAAAGGTTAGCTAAATTTTATTTTGTACCATGTTTATACCCAATAATGTATAAACCGTCCTGATTAAGCTGTTAGGCATACACATCCTGAAAAGCAAAGCTGTTGAGGTGTGAGCAGTTTCCTTTATCACACTAGTGATATCATCAGAAATACAAGGTCCCCTTTGTTCTCTAAAATATGATCCTGCTACCAAAAATACCAGCCTGAATATTATCTACCTTCTTCAACTTAGTGAGTAACTATGATCACCATCATCAGTACTGGAACTCTTCCATTTCTGTCCCTGGTGCTGCTGACCAAGGACATTCAGTTCTTCCCCTCTTCCTTCCTACTGTCCTTCAAATATGCCACCTCCCCCACCTCTACAGGAGGAAGAAAGGTATTCTAGACAGATGGTCACTGGATCCCCACTGCTCTCTTTTTGCATGTGGCTAGTATAATGAGATGGATTTATTAAAAGCCAATCTGACTTTAGGAAGAAGTGTAGTTCCAAGACACACTTCCTATAGCAGAAAATATATCATAATAGGATTTCGGGGGCTGATATAAGTTTGCCAATGCGTATTTATCCAAAAGGTAGACCATCTACTATCACCAATTAATTCACAAAAGGACATGATTAACACATTTTATGGACTATTTTAGCACATTTAACACATGACTAAGATTTAACACCCTAAACTAAGCATGTAAATCTCAGAATAAGGACATAGCAGTAAAAAAATACTAGATCCAAACTTGCTCTGTTCTTTATTAAGGAGCAAACACATTTGGGATTTCTTCTTTTAGCTGCCTTGTTCTTCCTGTACCAGTCTAGTCTTTTCTAGCCTCAGTTCTAAGCATGCATTTTCTTGAATTTATCTTCAGTGCATTTATTTCCCAAAGAGTTCTGCAGAGAAACGTAGACACAGCAGGATATACCAAGTGTCTGGGATCCTGGACTTACTCTCTGTTATCTTGTCTTCCCTGCCCCACTCTACTTCAGTGCCGTAACCTTCCTGTCCTCTCTACTCCTTAACCCATACTAGCAACCATCAGCAGATTTCCTAATACTCTTCAGTATTCCTAATCTTATAATATTTTACTTTTTTTCTTAAAAGGCATTGGATGGGGAACATATTACTTTTAGGTATGATGGAGTTCATGGAAAGCCAATACTCTCAATGAAAAGCTAGAAGAAGACCAGGTATGATGGTGCATGCTTATAATCCCAGCATTTGGGAGGCTGAGACAGGAGGATCACAGGTTCCCAGACAGCCTCAGCTACTTAGTGGGGCCCTCTTCAACTAAGTGAGACCTTGTTTCAAAATAAAGAATAAAAAATAGGATATAGTTCAGAGGTAGAATGTCCCTGGGTTCCATCCCCATATTAAAAAAAAATTTAGAAGGGTTACATTAGTCACAGATTGAGAGGCATCAAACAGTTGTAGAAACATGAACAAAACTGAGGAAAAACCACCTTTTGCAGGTGAAATGAGACTGAACACAGCAGAGCCTGTGACTAAAGCATGCCAGCTGCCCCCTTCCTCACACGGCTCTGCAATCAGAGGAGAGCATGGCCCTTCTGGACGTTGCCTACAGACTCTGCAGTTTTTTATAAACAAGGTCTAGCTTTCAAAGATTACTAGGCATTCAGAAACAGCCCCGTGTCATCATACCAGAAGGAAAAAGAGACTAAAATAAACACCAACAGGCGAGATACTGAAAGTCATAGACAATGAATGTAAAGTAACATACAATTCATATGTTCAAGAAGAGAGTGGTAAAGATAGTCAAAACAGATGAAAAGATGAAGATACTCAATAGATAAACCTACTTTTTTAAAAAAGAATTCAACATAAGAGTTTAACAATAGCTGGACACAGAAGGTAGGAACCATGAACCCAAACTGTTTAAACTGAAGAGGAGAAAGGAAAACTGGGTTGAGTGGAGGTGACTGACCACATGGAAAATATGGGAAATGTGGAAAGGTAAACAAGCATGTAATTAGAGTCCTACAAAGAAGAGTGGGAAAATAGCCCAGAGGAACTCTTAAAGATAGAATGGCTAAGAATGTCCCCAAAATGATGAAAGATATCAATCCACCAAATCAAGAAGCTCAGTGAACCCACAAAAAAATGAATTATAAAAGCAAGCAAGCAAACAAAACAAACTTATCTAGGCACACCATAGAAAAGCTACAAAAATAAAAATAACAGAATCCTAAAAATAGCCAGAAAAATGACATACTTTTGGAGAAACAAGATGAATGGCTCACTTCTTAATAGAAATGACATTTTTACAGTGATGAAAGAAAAGAATGGTCAACCTCAACTTATATATAAACAAAAATAAAGGTGAATTAAGTCACTTCCAGACAAACGCTAAAGAGAATTCATAGCAAGCATTATAATGTAGAATCAGAGGAAGTTCTTTAAGCAGAAGGAAAATGATCCCAGACAGAAAGCAAAAATGCGCCTAGTGAGGATGCACACACTTGTAATCCAAGTACTTGGGAGGCTGAGACAGAAGGATCGCAGGTTCGCGGCCAACCTCACTTACTTAGGCCCCCTGCAACTTAGTGAAACCCTGTTTCAAAAATAAAAAATTAAAAAATATGGCTGGGGATGTAGCTTAGAGGTAGGTAGAATGCCACTGGGTTCAATCTCCAGTGCTGCAAAAAAAAAAAAAAAAAAAGGAAAAATACTGGAAAGGATTCAGTTATAATTAACATAAATAAAGACTCACTGCATAGAACAGTATTAATAATGTCTTAAGAGTTTAAAATATACACAAAATTGAGATGCTTTACAACAATAATGTAAAAGGTGAAAAGGGGATAAATATTAAAGTGGTTCCAGTATTATCACTTTTATTTAATGTAATATATCAAAAAGGCACATTATAATTGCCAAGGTAACCATTTAATAAATAAAACATTAAGAGAGGGGGAAACAAAATAGTAATCATCACTGGACGGTCACTGATTCTAAGACTCTCAAATTTTTCAACCTAGAATGCAAAGACTGTCACGGTCTGTCCTTACACCACTTCTTGATTTCCTCCACAGCCTTCAGCGGGGCTGATAAAAGCACTAATCCCAGAATCTTTTAATCACCTTCAAACCTTCCCTCTACCTAGAATGTTCTACCCTTTTCCCACTTGTCCAGGTTCTCCCTTCTCTCCAAATTCCAATTCCAGACCTCACCACTCGTGAAGTTCACATGATACTCTCCATACTGAGTGGCCTCCACTGAAACTTCATGTAATATTTCCTGTCAGTCACAAATTACATAAATTTTATTCAATTATTTAAAACTGCTTATCTATACATATATCTTCTCTCAACTGGCTTATAATATGCCCTCAAAGTTAGATAATATTTTTGCCACAAAAATTATTACAAAATTATTACAGCCACAAAGTGCACATTGTTGTTCTATAATGAATAAACAAAAACAAAGCAAAACAAGAGAAAAGCCACAGTACAATTACAAAAGGTGGACTTCAACAATGGGAAGTTATTTTAACACAAAGTAGCTCAGCATATCCAGAAAGGCTCTCCGATTTAAAAAGCCGCCTATTAAAAATAGATGTCCTCAAGAATAATGATGAATTTTATCACTTGGAGGTTTGGAGGTTTTTCTAAACTAAATACATGGCAGACAGTGTTCAACAGAGACTCAGACCTAGTGACTTCCGCCAAGCCTGCTTGGCTGCGCTTTCCATCATTCTGAATATGATGTGAAGGATTGTGTCTGCTGCCTGTGGTCAATTACATCTAAGTCAATGCACATTGTACATCTTACTTTTAGTGCTACTGTTACACGAAGTGGAAATCAGCACAGTCTTGGAAAGCAGGCATTGCTATTTCCATTCTACAATTTAAAAAGAGAGGCAAAGGTGGAAATATCAGCTAAGCAACACAGGACACAGCTGGAAGGGACAGAGCCAGCATCAGAACATACTTTTCTCTCTGGTCCTAAAACAAGGGACACTTTTCTCTAGGTATTTAGTGGGAACTCCCAGACCTAACAGTATTTTGCTTCTAAGAGAAACAGAAGCCTCTTACTTGTCAGGAAGCAACTCTGCAATGAAGTTCTCTACGGACACAGCAGTCTGCTTTTCATGGATTGCTCCAGTTCGTCGCAAGCTGTCTATGCGTTCCTGGGCACCCTAAACAACAACAGACAGATTGGAAACCAGTTTTCAAAGTATGTACAATCATGTTCTTGGGGTATTAAGTTTAGAGTGCACCTTCCAAATTATTTCCTTATGCATATTATGTTGGATACAGTTACTAAATGAGCTATGTTAATTTTCTAGTTAATTCCTAATATAAAACCTGTATTTTAAAATGTCCATCTGGCAGGGGACCAACTTGCTAAATGAAATACTGTTAGCCTAGTATAGATTTTTAATTGATTCTCTCTCGATTTCTTAGGTAGGTAAACACATCAATAGTAACTATGTTTATTTTCTCTTTTTTACTAATTATTTTAAATATACATTCACCAAAATGACCAGTTATTTAAAACAAAAAGCTATAAAAATAAACATTGATACAAAATATTATTCAATGAAATAATTACGACTAGTGAAGCAAAACTGAGGGTTTGAGAACACTGTACTGGTAACTCAAAATCATGAAAGCTAAAAGCTGGGTAGAGTGGTGCATATCTGTAATCCTAGTACTTGGGAGTCTGAGACAGGAGGACCACAGGTTTGAGGACAACCTTGGCAATGGAGTAAGATTCTCAGCAACCTAGTGAGACTCTGTTTCAAAACAAAAAATAAAAAGGGCTGAGATGTAACCTGCAGTTAGAATGCTCCCGGATTTGATACCCAGTATCACCAAGGGGGTGGGGGAGAAAGGGAAAAGCTGCATTCGTAAGGGCAAGGCTGCTGTTTACCCAAACCATCTATATACATAAGTCATGATGTGCTGAAAATGTTTAAAAGGAAACTGTGTTCAAAATCTTTCCACTTCAGAATAAAACTAGCCATAGATTTTTTAAGGACAGAAGAGTTAAACAAACAAACAAAAAGTGGCCTTTTTTTTTTTTCAAATGAAGATTAAAGCCAGGACACTTCTAGAGATAAGTGACTTTTTTTAAGAACAAAATGAAGATGGGCGTGGTGGCGCACACTTGTAATCCCAGCATTCGGGAGGCTGAGACCAGAGGATTGCGTTTCGCCTACAGCCTCAGCTACTTAGTGAGGCCCTCTGCAACTCAGTGAGACCCAGTTTCAAAATAAAGAATAAAAAAAAAAATTGGGCAGGGGGTATAGCTCGGAGGTCAAATGCCTCTGGGTTCTATTCCCAGACCCGCAAAAAAAAAAAAAAAAAAAAAAAGGAACAAAATGAAATAAAGAAGAGAAAGTGACAATTGTATGAAAACAAATAAAACAATTTAATATATCAGCTTGGAAAGATGAACGATAAAAGGATGTAAACTACAACAAAATCCAGACTATGTTTCCTTGTTCTTATCTCTAGTGCCTAAACCAGTGCCTAACCTAATAGGCATTCGATTTTTATTGAATGGAAAACTAAACAAAGGCTTCCCAACGCCTCGGTGATGAATGTTAACAATATGGCAGAATCAAGTCTAATGATACTGACATAGGAAGCAACCGCTGATGTTGTAAGACATATAACAGATAAAATGAACTTGTGTTTGTAATAGATTTATAAATTTTCTTAATTCATTCCTCCCAGGAGGTAGCTAGGGCTATAATTGATTAAAAAGAAACTTAAAACTTAAAATTTTAATTTAGTAAAAACTATTGGGTTAGTAGGATATTTACAGATTCATCCCTAAGCCTAGATCTTATGCTTTTCAGGGAATGGAGACTTAAGTTTTTTCATTTTTTACTACCCTATAAAATAGGACTTTATACTTCATAGAATTCAAAAAACATTTAATTAAAATTAATTAGTACCTGCAAAAGATAAGATAATGAGCTAGGAAGACAGGCTTAATTCCTTTTTGCTTATGAAATTCAGAAGAGAAAATGAGAAGGCTATACCTGGCCTCTCTTCCTCTGACTACTACACTAATTAAAAGTAGCCTTTTTTGAAGTTACCAGGCACTTTAATATTAGTCCCTACCAATGTTTTGAGAATAGAATTTTATATTTTACAAATGTAGAAATCAATAATTATGTAAGTCAGAGTTCTCACTGAAATAACATTGCAAACTGAGCTATGAGACAGAAGGGCCCTAGAGCTTCTACTATACTCTGAGAGTAAGCAACTTGGTTCAGATGAATAATTAAAATTTTACTTATCTTCAAAAAGGATTGTAGATATTATCTAATCTTTATTTGTTGAAAATAAGTTATGAAACACTGGTCATAGCTATAATTGGCTTTTCAATTAAAGTAATATCTAGCACAGAAATTTAGAAGCTTCCAAACTTTAATTTTGACTAAACTAATAATAATAACAAACTAAATAATTTCATATGTTTTTGTGGTTTTTTTTGGCAGGTCTGGGGATGGAACCCAGGAGCATTTGATCTCCAAGTTACACTCCCACCTTATTTTTTATTCTTTATTTTGAAACTGGGTCTCACTGAGTTGTGGAAGGCCTCACTAAGTAGCTGAGGCTGTCCACAAACCGAATCAGCCTCCCGAATGCTGGGATTACAAGCATGCACCACCACGCCCAGCCTCCTATGTTTAAAGGACACATTATTTCAGAAAAGCCATCATTTAAAAAAACCTGATAGAAAAAAAGTTAAAATTTTTGTATAAGAATTTAACATTATTTTTCTACTCATGGCTCCCTCTACTGTTTCATAAACAAAACCCACACATCTGACAAATTTATCGAATTTTAGTTTTAAGCTTGTATTAAAAAGACAGTGGAAAAAGAACCCATATATCTAAATTTGAAAGGCAAAAGACAATTGCAAAAATATTTTATTAAATATGAATAAGATCACAAAATAACTCAAACTACCAATTATATCCATCAAATAAGATTTTTCATTAGGAAAAAAATGCCCATTGGCTTTTTAAGTTCAATACCTATCTATTTAAAATATATTTTGTGAAGCTGAGTGTGGTGGTGTACGCTTATGATACCACCATTTGGGAGACTGAGACAGGAGGATCACAGTTCACAGACAGCCTTAGCTACTTAGTAAGGTCCTTTGCAACTCAGTGACACCCTGTTTCAAAAATAAAGAATAAAAAATAGGGCTGGGAATGTAGCTCAGAGGTAGATGTCCCTGGGTTCCATCCTCAGTATCACACAAAAAAAAAAAGTAGGGCTGGAGTAGCTCAGAGGTAGAATGCCCCTAGGTTCTATCCCCAGTACCGGAAAGAAAGAAACGAACGAACGAACGAAAGAAAGAAAGAAAGAAAGAAAGAAAGAAAGAAAGAAAGGCAAGCAAGCAAGCAAGCAAGCAAGCAAGCAAGCAAGCAAGCAAGCAAGCTGAAAAAGCATTTCAAATTCATTTAGCACTACTTAGCTGAACTGGATTAAAAATAATCTTGTACCAATGTGGAATAATTATAAGTAATGTTTAGTGACTAATTATAATCAATATACCAGTCTTTTTGCCCAGTGAAATATGCTATGCCAATTACCTCATTCTAATGCTTCACATGTATTAAATAAGTGAACACAGGCAAAGCGTCCATGTGTCTGGCTCAGGATGGTCTCAGTAAATGTACCCTATTATAAGCTCTTTTAAATCAGAATGTCATATATTAGAATGCATTTCTTCTTAAATGTAAATTCAGTTGATCCTCATTATTTGTGAATTCTGCATTGGTGATTTAAAAATTTATTTGTAGTCTCAAAACCAGACATAGAACTATAAGAAAACTGAATTGCCTGATATGCATATTTCCTGATATGCATATTTCCAGCCAGGATGAACAAGGGATTCTCTAACTTCTTGTGTGAGCTTGCATGCTGTAAACAAGTACCTTTTATTTCTGTCTATCTAGTGCCATATTTTTTCATTTTTGTGCTTGTGGTTGATGATTTCACTATTTTATTTATTTATTTACTTATATATGTGGTACTGGAGATGGAACCCAGGGGTATTCTACCTCCAAACTCCACCCCCAGCCCTATTTTTTATTCTTTATGTTGAAACAGGATCTCACTGAGTTGCAAAGGGCCTCACTAAGTAGGTAAGACTTTCTGCGAACCACCCACAGAGACCATCTTACATTCTCCCTGCAAACAATAGTTTAGTTTAGGAGTCACTATTCAGTATCTATGACAACCTTAAAATATGTAACTACATAGCAAAAACCAAGAACTGTCTGTCCTACAAACAAACTTCTTAATGGATTATAAATGAGTAATGAGAAATGTTAGGAATGATTCCAAGGTTTCTTGCCTAAGGAAATGGAAGGACAAAAATGCCAATGATTGAGATAGAGGCCACAAGAGGAACAAGAGGGGAAAAAAAAAACACCAGATGTTGCACCTTTTTTTTTCTTTTTGGTGGTACTGGGGGTGGAACCCAGAGGCTTTCTACCTCCGGGCTATACTCCCAGACCTATTTTATACTTTATTTGGAGACAGGGTCTCACTAATTTGCTGACAGCCTCACTAAGTAGCTGAGGCTGGCTTCGAACCTGTGCGATCCTGTCTCAACCTCCCAAGCACGGGGGATTACAAGCACGCGCCACCACGCCCAGCAATGTTGCACCTTTTATATAAATCAAGAGCTTAGGAGAGGTCTCGGTGGAGATATAAACTTGGAACTACTGGTACAAAGATGACATTTAAAGACAAGGAAGGAAGGGAAACAATGAAGGGAATGGATGGAGGTGGCCAAGAGGCAGTGGGAGAAGGAGAGGAATGAGCAGGGCGTCCAGAGCAGCTAGCAGTCAGTGAACTGGGGAAAGCCAAAGTACGGTGGCCCAGAAGTCAGGCGAAACAGTACAAAGAGAAAGTGACCAGCTATCTCAAAATCCACTGACAGATCACGTGAGGTGGAGAACCCTGAGGCCTTCAGAACATTCTCGGGGCAGTGGTGTCAGTGAAGCCAACTGGGTGGGTTTAAGAGAATGCAAAGAAAAGAATTAAACAAGTGATGGCAGACTCACTGAGGAGTTTGGTGCAAATCAATATAAGGCAATAGATTACAGAGAGCGAACAAAACACCTTATGAAGGAGAAGGCAGAATTCCTGGAACTTTCACATTTTCGGTATTATTAACAATGACAATAAAAAAAACCGGATATTACAATTTCAATAATTGACCTGAATGATAACACCATCTTGAGAAAAGAACATTTAGGACTAACTATTCTCTTTTTGTGCTGAGTACATTTTAACTTTTCTTTATATTAACTTCACTTTATCTTTGTAATACTAACAAACTGTCTAACGAAAAATTGCATCATCATTTTGGTACATAAAAACACATTCACCTGATATAGAACAGAGGATTATTATAATAATGAAAAAATTAACTGCCAGATTCCATTTTCTGGAAAAAATATTCCATTACTCACTTTTAATCCAGCTGCATAGCCTACTGGTTGTGGGGCAATATTGGACTGCCCAGCCTCCCCTACAACCACAGCTAAGCCAAAGACCTCCTGGAAGGCATCTCGGACAGCGGCCACTTTTACTTCTTTATTTGAGGTCACTACAATATCCAGTTCACCTCCAGATTCTACAGAGACCAAAAGAAATTTTCAATTCCAAATTAAAAAATAAAATTCTCATAATTGCTACCATGCTATGAGCTAACATTTACATAATTATTACAACTCTCAAAAACCATGCAAGATATAAATCATCTTTCTTATGACTGAGAAAACTAAAGCTGACAAAGTCTTGCCCGAAACTGAACATAGCTGTTCAGAGCTAATGTCAGGACTTAAACCTGGGTCTGTCAGACACTGAAATCCTTTTTACAACACCATCTGGTTTTAGAGACCAGATGTCTCTAAAACCATCTTATTCCAATGTGTACTCAGCCCTGAACTACCAACTTTTCCTGAGTTTTAAAAATGGGAATCTAATGCATTATCCGAAGGAGTCTTAATTGCAAGGAGATGGTACATACCTTCTAATAGCTGAGTAGCATACCTGCTATAACTAGAGTACCCACTTTTTAGTATTATATGAAATATCCTAGATTAACAGGTCTGCCTGAAAACAGTATTCCGTGGTCAAAAAACCTGGGAAATGCTGCACACCATATTCCCTTCTTGGAAATTGACAATGCACATTAACATACCAAGATTCTGAGAAATCTAACAATTAAAAAAATCACAATTTTAACCCAATTCTTCTCATACTTAATCTTTTCATGGGATAATTTTTCAGCATTCAATACAGGCTTCTAAAGCCGGGCGTGGTGGCGCACACTTGTAATCCCAGCATTCGGGAGGCTGAGACAGGAGGATCGCTGTTCGTGAACAGCCTCAGCTACTTAGTGAGGCCCTCTGCAACTCAGTGAGACCCGGTTTCAAAATAAAGATAAAAAATAGAGCAGGAGGTGTAGCTTGGAGGTTGAATGCCCCTGGGTTATATCTCCAGACCACCCCCCCCCAAAAAAAGGCTCCTAAAAGTGTTTCAGAGATATCAATTTGGGAAATGCTGATATAGCAAATATAAAAGCAACTTATTTATTTCCTGAACTATTCCTACTAATTTAGCCAAGTTTCATCTTCTAAGTTTAAATAATTTTTGGATGGGAACACTTATTGCATCTTTAAAATTGTACGTAAAAACAGTCAGTTAAAGACAGATGCTCATTATATGCCAACTTCTAACACCATGTGAATGCCAGCTTCTTGTCCTTCAGATACGGAGCATTCACACAAATTCAACATCTGGCCGTGAAGTGTAAATTACAAATTTGGAAACTCTTCAAAAAATGAAATGAAGACTCTTACTGATGACAAGTCATTTGTCAAACAGTTGTATAAAAGTTATGTAGTAAGCCAACATTCGTGGTCATACACATTTGTAATTCTGGTACTTGGGAGGCTGAGGCAGGAAGATAACTGGTGTATTTGTGATCAGCACAGCAACTCAGTAAGGCAAAACTGCACAACTTAGTGAGACCCTGTTTCAAAATGAAAAAATAAATAAATACGTAGGGCTAGGGGTATAGCTCAGAGGTTCAATCCCCGGTTACACACACACACACACACACACACACACACACACACACACACACACAGAGTTACATACTAAATAAGTACTACTGTGAAATAGGTTTTTTATCTAGAAAAGTCTGCGTAGGGGTCATCAATCTTTTTTATTATATATCCTTACCAGTAAAAGAGTATGTCCCAGATAGACATTTATTTGAAAATTAAATATGTGCTATTGATATTTAGAAATTATTGAGCATATATGAAAATTAAAATGCATAAAATTTGAAATTGAAAAAAGTTCAGAAGATAGCATATCTCATTTATCAGTTTAAATATTTTTAATTTTTTCAATTACTTTAAGAACCTGTAAGCTATCATTTCTAAAGCAGAACAATTTAACCAAATATGTTTCATTATTTTTTAAGAGTTAACCTAAATTCTAAGAATCAAATAATTGCTTTCACAATTTAACACAGTACACATATTAAAACAGCAAGAATTACAAAAAATGCTAATTCCTTTCCTTCATTCAATATATGTACTTGTTAGGCAAGCCCTCTCCCAGTGAGCTACAGCCCCAGCTTCCAAAATATGTAATTGTGAAGGAAAGAATATGTATGATACATCAATTTATGAAATGTAGTTATTATGAATATATGAAACCAAATTTATACAGTAGAGTCAAATTTCTCAATCGTTGGACAGTTACAAACATGACAAAAAATTTAGCTGACTTAATTCTTGATCCAATTTTCTACTTCAAGAAAAGCAAATTAGCTAATATAAAAAAATAAAATAAAATAAAACAAACATGGGTTAAATCTAGCTCCACTAAGCTATGTTAACGCAGTATAATTACAGAACTCTCTGAACCCAAGTTCTTCACTTGAACCTTGGGGAAAACACCTACCTTGCAGAGCTCTGTGAGAATCAGTGCCTGGCAGAGCAAGCACTCAATAAATGGTACTTAGCCGTTACTCAGACTTGTCTACTGCCATGTACTACATAGTAAACTAGCAGGAGCCAAGACTTACAGAAGCTCCTGGCTTTTCCTGTACACAGCTTTGACTTGCAAATGGTTTTCTTCAGGTTTTATTATTTGATCACTGACCTAGACAAGCAATGGTATTCTTTCACATATTGGATTTGTCCATGTAAGTTAAATAGTAACTCTATGTCAACTAAGATTCCTAGCCCAGCATAGTGGCACATGCTTGTAATCCTAGTACCTGGGAGGCTGAGACAGGAGGGGTGCAAGTTTTCAGCCAGCCTCAGCAACTTAGTGAGGCCCTCTGCAACTTAGTGAGACACTATTTCAAAATAAAAAAATAAAATAGGGCTGGGGGTGTAGCTTGGAGGTAGAAGGCCCCTGGGTTTTATACCCAAAACTACACAGAATATATAAATAAATAAATAAATAAATAAATAAATAAATAAATAAATAAATAACTTCTGGATAGAGAATCACAGTTAGTTAAATTAGTTTTACCAACAAACCTAGTATCAGGCATTATTAATAACTAGACTAGCTTCCTCTAAAAATATTATTCCTGATTGTTATGATTTGAGTTTAGAATGTCCCCCAAAAAGCTCATGTATTGAAAGTGTGGTCCTCAATGCAGAAAAGTTCAGAGATAGGGCATGGCTAGAAAAGGACACTGGGGACGTGATCGTAGGAACGTATATGTCCCTAGTCCCCTCCACTCACTCACTCTGCTGTGGCCACTTTGACTGAGGGGCTTTCTCCACGAGGTGTCCTACTGCTGCCATGGTTTCTGGCTCCCAACCAGCCAGCCATGAACTGAACATCTAAAGGTGAGAACCAAATAAGCCTTTCCTCCTCCAAGTTGTGCTTGTCATGTATTTTGGACACAACACAGCCAGAGGAGAGCTAACTAAACACTGAGTTAACCAAAGGCACATGCAATTAAAATAGACAACTGTAAAATGTCAAAACCAAGTAAATAAAGCATCACTTCAAATATCAACAGTGAATAAAGCAAAATTAACATAAAGCAGAACTAATTCATATTTATAAAATCAATAATACTAATAATTCATATTTTTTTATTTTTCCAATGTTCATTCTCTAGTTTTCAAAACATACTGGTGCCTAAGGAAAAAAATAAATCAATAATACCAAACTAACACTAACATCATGCAAGAATATAAGAAGAATTTCCACTAATGACATGATCAGTGGGAATGACCTGAAAATTACGAACAGTGGCTGACACTGACACATACTTCAAAACATGGCAGATACAAGTCTAACTTAGGTACGTACTGATATATGGAACCATGCCAGGGTCCAGCGTTGTTATCATGCTTTCTACAGAATGTTTTGTCTTATCAAGCACAGACTTCACCATAGGATTCCCAGCCACACCCTGCATAAAAATTAATATATAATTAAATAAACACTCTAAGCGAAGAACACTGTGATCTTCATGATTGTGAGTGAAACTTTTTTTTAAGTTCCCAGTGTATCCCATGTCAGTTTTATAAAGTATTTAAAAATTGAAGTTAGGGCAATATCAAAGCGCTATTAAGTTTCAAAATGATCCTCTCAGTTTCCATTCCCATCACTTCACAGATCCACGGCAGTGTGCCGACCAGGGGCATTCCACAGATCACACTTGGAGTAGGGTTGGCCTGGAAAGTGATATTCTGTGTGTGTCTGTGTGTCTGTGTGTATTCACTTGTAAATATTTATAAAATATATAAGCCATATATTTATATAAAATGTATAAATTATATTTTATAAACATATAAATATGTTAGCATATCTCATTTCTATTTATTTATTTATTTATCTAAAAGATTAGGTGAAGTTTATCCCTCTGGGTCTCAAAATGAGGACTGTGGTCAGGTTCTACTTATGTCCACTCCTTGTTCCCTAATAAACTAAAATAGTAAGAGTTTCCATCTTCATCACTTAAGCAGCTCCTTATTACTTAATATACAACATTCTGCTATTGTCTTCAAAGGATCCTTTCTTCCTACTTCCTGTTTCTTATTTTGCTCATTCCCCACCTCTCCCTTCTTAGCCGGACCTCTTCCTCTCGATTCTGAGAACCGCACTCACACAGAGAAACCCTGTCTGAGACTTCCTTCTTATCCTCCACTCCCTCCAGAATAAAGGCACCCGAGGGAACCTCCTTAGATGGCACCTGAGCACAGGTGACTCCCTCTCTTCATCCTGCTATTAGACTAAGATGATTCAGGACAAGACGAGTTCACAGACTGGAATGTAACACTGTTGACCATGCTGAAATTCCCAAGTTACTATACTAGTACAAACACTGGAGAGCTGAACTAGGTATTATGACCAGTGAGACACATCTTCTTAATAAGGAAAAGAAAAAGTTGTAGTTTCTATACAGAGCAAACATAAATTACAGAGGGATATAAAGAAAAGCAGCTTAGAAAACTGCCATATTCTTGAAACATAGGAGCTCAAATAGTGTCCATCAGTCACCTGCTCAACAATGTAAAAATGTTTAATATATACAATGAAATTATAAACAAGCCCTCAGCATATTAGGAAGAACATGGCAGAATTATCCTAAATTCACTGAGAAAAATATGTGGAAAAATCAACAAAGAAAGATTTTGGTGACAAATCAGAAAGCTTCTACAATCAAATACTGGTTCTCAATGCCCACCTCAGCACAGCAGGCTTTCAATACATACCAATATAATAAATTAGCCTCGTTACAAACATTAAAACAGTATGCAATTATTGAAAAAACAGGCAGAGCTGTTGAACAAGACACAGGGCCCAGAAACTGACCTTAATATTTAATTTTGTAACTAAGATAAAGGTGGCATATCAAATCACTGGGGAAATGAAGTTGAAACAGTCCACTAAATAGTGGGAAAATAATAAAACTTGATTTCTACCTTATAGAGTATATAAAGTATTTCAGCTATTCAAATGAACAGCTGGCATTGCTACGTAAAAAGTGCTATTGTAACAGTACATGTTGGTATAACTTTCCTGGGGAATATATGTCTATAATTTTTAAAGCATTCACTTGGAAAGCTGAGCATAGTGGCAGAGGCCTGTAATTCCAGTACTTGGGAGGTTGAGATAGGAGGATAACAGGTTCAAGACCAGGCTTAGCAATTTGGTGAGACTCTCGGCAGCCTAGCGAGACCATTTCAAAACAAAAATAGTGATGTAGGTATAATTCAGAAGAAAACACCCCTGAATTCAATCACTGGTACCACCACTAAAAGAAAGTTCACTTAGCATTTATTAGGAATTAATCCTGATGAAATACTATACATATAAAGATTTATATACAAGAATGTTCATCACAGTTATATTGAAAAGGATTACAATTAGAAGAGATCGGTGTACAACATGGTGACTATAGTTAATAACAAGGTAGACTACTCTTGAAAATCATAGAATTGATTTCAATTTTGCTTACCATGTAAAAATGGTAAATTTGTGAGGTAATGTCTATGTTAATTATTAGCTCAGTTTAGCCATTCCACAATAGCTATATATTCATGCTGTACATGATAAGCCTAAACAATTTGTTTCTCAATTAAAAGCAATTAATTTTTTTAATTATAATTAGAAAATGCCACTAGCATGTGAGTGAAATGAAGCATGAGAAATACATGCAATGTGTGTATAGCAAGATAGCAAGGTAGCCATTAAATGAATGAACTTCTGAAGAACGCTGTATGGCTGGGAGGATGTTCATGGCATCTTTTAGGTAAAACAAACAGACAAAAACAAAAAAATAATGCCTACAAGTCACTATCCCAATCTGATTTTTATTAAAAGAATAATTTTAAAGGTGAAGATCCCTTACCTTAATAAAACCCCAGATTCCACCAGCGGATACTTCATCCTGACTTCTATCAATTCGAGGGTCTTCCTGCTCCTCTGGGAAGGTGATGGCCGACGTGGTCTCGGCTCCCTGTGCCAGAGCTGCCATGCTGGCTTGCTGAGTAATAGGAGTCGGCATAATACCTAGTCAATGGCAAAAACGTAATATGTGTCATTTACTCCACAAGGCTTTTCCTATAAAAAGAATGCAGCACATGAAATGATTAGCCCAAAACAAGTTTAATAATTTAAACATATATACAAGCATTTCAAGACTGAATTATGAACTAAAAAAAATCACCCAAACCTGTATAAATGCAAATTAACAGAATTACAGAAAAAGAAATTCCTTCCCTTTTACATTGGTTTATAGATGTGTGCCAAAAGATTCTTCATGTCTGTCCTATTTAGCACTTGAATGTAAACAGTTAACAGTTCTAATCTCCTTAATCCATAACATTATAACATAACATGGGCATCCAAACACATCACTACCCATTACTCCATATACTTCATTTTAACTCCAAAAGAATTTTCATGTCAACACAGACAAGGGTATAATACTTGTACTCTGTAAAAAAATGTATTTATGATGACAGATAAGCAAAGTTAGATACTATAAAAGCCAAAGAAAATTCACTTCTTTCCCTAACATGAGAAATAACAAGCAGAAAATAAAGATGAGGTTTTGGTAACTGGTTTCCAACAACCATACAAGGGAAGCAAAAAAAGACATGGGTGCCCTAGAAAAGAAAATGACCAGTATCACCAACTTCTGATTTTGGAATTTTTACCTGGCTAAATAAAAACTACTCCTTGGACTAGTCAGTCCTGATAATTTTTTAAGTAAAGTTTAAAGTACTCAGATTTCACCTTGATGTGTCTCTGTACACACACAAATGACAGGATAAAAGTTTGTAATTCTTCCTGACATCTCATATACTTATCATATACTAAGTTTTATGCCATATAAAAATCATATGCTAAGTTACATCAACTTTATTTGTAATAAATTAAAAGACAAAACCATGAGAACAGGGAACTCAGGAAATCAAAGAAATGAGTTATGATTAGAGCATTGAATACAGAGAATCTGGAACCCTATACACTTCTGACAAGAAAATAAAATAGCTATCCCTTCTTTGGAATGTTATGCCATGTAAGTCAGCAATTCCAAGAGTAGGTACATACACAAGAGAAATGAAAACATGTCCACAAAAAAGAAAAATTGAATACAAACATTCACAGCATTATCCAAGTAGCCAAAAAGTGGCAACAGCCTAAGATTGATTGATGAAGAAATAAATGAAATATGATATATTCATACATTGAAATATTATTCATTCATGAAAGGAATGAAGTACTGATACATGCTACAACATGGATGAACCTTGAAAATATTTAAAGTGAAACCAATGCCAGTCACAAAAGACCACATATTATATGATTCCATTTACATGAAATGCCCAGAATAAGCAAACCCACAGAGACAGAAAGATTAGGTCTGTAAGGATTACATGGAAGTGGCATTAGTAATCGGTATGGATTTCTTTATAGCAATGTATGTACAACTCTGTAAAAAAAAAAAAAAAAAAAAAACTGGTGAACTGTGCACTTTATTTATTTATTTATTTATTTATTTATTTATTTTTGGTGGTACTGGGGGTGGGACCCAGAGGCTTTCTACCTCTGGGCTATACTCCCAGACCTATTTTATATTTTATTTGGAAACAGTCTCACTAAGTTGCTGATGAGGCTGGCTTCGAAACTGTGGGATCCTCCTGTCTCAGCCTCCCAAGCGTGAGGATTACAATGCGCCACTAGGCATGGCTGAACTGTGCACTTTAAATGGGTGAACTGTATAATATGTGAATTATATCTCACAAAGCATTAAGAGAGTTACCTGTGACTGGCGGTGGGGAGAAGGACGGCATGAGAGGTGTCTGGGGAGCTCTTCCTGCATGCCCCCGCGTGATGTCGTAAGCAGCACCAACCGAAAACCCTGAGGTAGGAGGACCCGAAGGGGGAGCAGACAAAATAGCGCCCGGAGCAGAAGTGGAAGGTGGGAAGTGGGGTAAAGGAGTATTACTGAAGGCAGCAGAAGATGAAGAAACGGAAGGTGGCACAGAAGTGCTCAGCGGTGGGACAGAGGAGGCTGGTGGAGGGGCCATAAAAGGGAGTGGCGCTGCAGGGTGCACAGGGGGCTGGGGCGGCTGTGGGGTGGAATAGGCTTGTGGTGGCAAGGACTCCATGGTAGACACATTTGGAGACGAGAAAGAACTGGTTGCAGCTAGAAAGAAGTGAAAAAAGATAAAAACACAAAATTAGAAATTGTCGAATCTTTATCACTGTCTACTTACAAATTTTTTAACAGGCAATATCCTGATAATTATCTTAAAATGTATAATTTAAGATACACAACAAATAAAATTGAGTACACATGACTGTCAACGGCCCTAACCAAAAGAAGCAGCAGTAGAAATTAATTATGGTATTTTAAATCTTGTAAGCAGATTTTCCCTTCTAGGTTCTTTTGTTTGGTATGTTTTTAATAAAGATATTTTTCATCCCTGATTTGTGGATAAAAATCTGTATACTACACAATGAAGGCTCAAAAAGATTAATCACTTCAAAGTCAGAACATCAGACAAAGAAAACACATGCTTTTTAGGATTTTTTTTTTTGTCACAGTAAGATGACTTACAGCCAATATGAATATAAAAGAAGTCTACTTAAAGCAAAATATTGCCATTCTTTTACTTATTTTTTGAGGAACTGGGGATTGAACCCAGGGGCATTCTACCTCCAAGCCACCCCTCCCCACACACAGCCATATATTTTATATTTCTTTTGAAAAAAGGTCTCACTAAGTTGAAGATGGTCTCACTAAGTAGCTGAAGCTGGCCTCAAACCTGCAATCCTCCTGTCTCAGCGTCCCAAGTACTAGGATTACAAGCATGCACCATGTCGGGCTTAGGCATTCCTTTACTTTTAATAAGCAACCCTTTTTCTTTCTATTCTTTATTTTTAAATTTTTATTTAATTAATTTTGGGGGGGGGGGTACTGGGTGTTGAGCCCAGGGACAGTTTATGTCCAAGCTACACCCCTAGCCTAATTTTATGTTTTAGTTTGAAAAAGAATCTTGCTAAGTTGCTGAGAATCTTGCTAATCTGCTGAGGCTGGCCTCAAACCTGAAATCCCTGTCTTGGCCTCCCAAGAACTGACTGGGATTATCGCAGACACCACCACACCTGGCTCCTCTTTCTAGTCTTTAAATTTAAAAGGCTACTTCCCTTCCATCCCTACAAAGATTAGAAAAAAAGATAGGAAGCTTGCATCCAAGGGGAATTCTACCTCTGAGCTACATTCCCAACCCTATTTTATTTTTTATATAGAAAGAGGGTCTCACTAAGTTACCATGCATTGGTCTTGAACCTGCAATCCTCCTGTCTCAGCTTCCAAAGTACCAGGATTATAAGAGGGTACTACCACACTGGCTTGGAGAAATTTTAATGTATGTATTTTTATTTGAATTGACTCAGGAAAGAAAACACAAGAGTATCTTCACTATCTTCGAGTACACTAGCTATGAAACAACCACTGTACCTAAAGGAACTGGGGTAGAAGTCATGGCGGTGGCAGCCAGGCCCGCATGATTCGGTGGAGGTGTCCCGGGAGGGGTTGTCTCTATTCCACTCTCTTCCATCATTTTTCTTCAATTACAGTATGCTGCAAAAATGCTAAAATATAATAAATTTAAGATAGTAATGAAAGTTGTTATTTTTAAAGCTTACGTAGTTAAAAGGGGCAATGATAAAAAGTCAGGTATCTGCCTTTACTATTTATAATGCAACTTATTTCCAGATGAAGGGTTTATCAAAATTCCTAAAAAAGCCTAAGAGAATATTTAACATGAAAAAAATCTGCTTTATAATTAGGAAATAACTTTATGTTAACTGTAATAATTAGCCAATATATTTCACATAGTAAATTCCCAGAGTGTTAGTTATGTCTACATTTTAGTCACTATTATAGTTAAAATAAAAATATTCAATATAATTTTAAAACCCTCTTCCTTCACTAAGCCGTATGTGTGAGCTACTTCTATTAATATTTAAAAAATGTTTAAATGTACTTCACTTGATCATTAATCTCTTCCCTTATAAAGCATTCTATGTGGGCTAAACCTGATAACATTTTTTAAAAGTCAAAATGTGCTTGACTTGATAAACACATTAATTTCCAGTTTTCCCAGTTCTCAATTTTAAGGCACACCTACTCACAGCTAAATAAACAGGCCTTGGTTTTTAGAAATGTTTACTATAGAATAAACCGCCACTAGTTGGAAAGTTTCCAACAGATAATAGATGATAAAACATGAGAAAACTTCCTTAAACATCATAAATCTTAAAGTTCATCTCAAACCAACCTCTAAATATGCCTAATTTGTTTTTGATGCTTTTACTTAATATTCAGTAAAGGTCAATTGCTTGCCAAGCATTGTCCTGGTGCCTCTGAAAATGCAATGGTAAGCAAAAACTAACAGTATACTTAAAGTCTAGCATAGGAAGTAATCAAATAATACCAGTGTATGACAACAACTATACAATACAATGCAGTGATATCAATATGTAACTGTCATTTGCATTGTGTACCTTGAGGGTAAGAATACAGTTCTGAGCCGGGCGTGGTGGCGCACACTTATAATCCCAGCATTTGGGAGGCTTAGACAGGAGGATCGCGTAGGTTCAAAGCCAGCCTCAGTTACTGAGTGAGGCCCTCTGCTACTCAGTGAGACCCTGTTTCAAAATAAAGAATGAAAAATAGGGCTGAGGGTGTTGCTTGGATGTAGAATACCCCTGGGTTCCATCCCTGGTACCGCAAAAATAAAAAAAAGAATACAGTTCCACTTGATGAGTCTGATTTTGACTCGCAGGTCAAAAAAGGGCTCCCCAAAGCACTACCCCTGGGTTCCATCCCTGGTACCGCAAAAATAAAAAAAAGAATACAGTTCCACTTGATGAGTCTGATTTTG
This sequence comes from Muscardinus avellanarius, assembly GCF_963383645.1. Classification (NCBI taxonomy): domain Eukaryota; kingdom Metazoa; phylum Chordata; class Mammalia; order Rodentia; family Gliridae; genus Muscardinus; species Muscardinus avellanarius. The sequence goes on from NC_137793.1 coordinate 36,942,032, forward strand.
ACTCGCAGGTCAAAAAAGGGCTCCCCAAAGCACTTACTGACAAACTAAAAATCTGAAAGATAAAGAGACCTTACACAGGGCAAAGGTAGGGGATATAGAAGCCAGCTTCCAGAAATAATGAATATACAAGCAGGTAAAAATGCCATGCAAGGTATAAGAAACCCCATATGGCTAGAATAGAAAAAAGAATGAGGATCAGAGACAGAGGGAGGTGGCCAGATTTTGTTCAGATATCAGCCAGGTGAAGGAGATGGTTTTTTTTTTTTTTTTCTTATTTTCCTCATTATTGTTATTTTTATTTTTTATTGGTGCACTGTAGTCACATCTTTTTAAAAATTTTTTATTGGTGCATTGTATCTATACAAGGACAGAGAATCATCATAAAGCATTCCAGCTGAAAATACATTAGTCTTTTCTTTCATTCTTTTTTGAAATTTTAAATTTATAAGATGCAAAAAACTGTAGAGTTCTTAAGTGTTCCAAACCCAGTTTCTCTCAGTAATGGCATCTTCTGTAGCTATAATACAATGATCAAACCCAGAAAACTGACATCAGTACAATACTATTTACTAATCTGTAGCCTTATTTGAATTGCACCTGTTTTTAAAGACACTTTTGTGTATGTGTGCATGTGTATATAATCCTATGAAGTTTCATCATATGTACAGACTTATACCACCACCACCACCACCACAATTAGGATACAGAACTGTTTCATCACTCTAAGGAACTCACCTATGGGATTCCTTTGTCATATCCTCCCACCAACATAAACCCTCGCATCCACTAATCTACTTTCTCTTTTTCTCATTATGTGAATGTAGTATTAAATACAATCATACAGATGTAACCTTTAGGGACTGGACTTTTTTTTTTTCAATCAGCATAATGCATTTGAGATTGATCCAAGTTGTTGTATATAACAAGTGATTTTTTTATAGCTCTACAATGGAGTACCATTCAAGTACTCTAGAGGATTATCTATTTACCTGCAAAGGAACATTTACAGTGATCCCAGTTACTGACAATTTCTATTTACATACTGAAAAGATTCCTTTGAGCAAAGCATACAGACTGAGCCATCTTGAAACAGAGCAGACACAGAGAATACTCAGGAAGATGAAGATGAAGTTCCAACAGGAGTTGTTAACGATCTAGATTAGAACTTCTCACGAGGAGGTGATGATGCCCCCATTCCTTTGGAAATACTTTCAGACATTTCTGGCTCTCTGCTAGAGAGGTGCCGCTGCTATCTTGCAAGCAGAGGTTAGGGATGCTGCTACAGATGTCTCAAGGCATGCCCCAGCCACAAGCATTACCTGGTCCTAGATGTCAGTAGTGCCAGGTTAAGAAATCCTAGCCTAGACTATGGTGATAATGGCAGAGATGGAGAAGAAGAGAGAGATTAAAGAACTTTTGGGTGGTAACACTCCATAATTGGATGTGGAGGCTGGAGGCATGGCGGGGAGAGGCCTATCTTGCTCAAGTGGATAGATGAGAATGTCAGTCACTAACATAGAGAACTCTGTAAGAGATCGAGGCGTTTGATGTTATCTTTTTTGTGGGAAAGTGGAAAATATAAAGTGTTTTTAGTCTTTGCTGTGCTAACTTCAAGCTCCCTGAAACATTCAAGCAGGGATACTAAGTTGGTCTGGAGTTCAGAAACCATACAAAGGTGTGTCATCAGATGTTTTAAGATGAGATTAGAGGAGAAAGTCAAGAGAAAAGAAACTATGACTTTATCCTAAACTTCAATTTAGTCAAACAGCAAACCAGTTTGAAGAGAGTGAGATGAACAGAAGGAAACAAAGAGACTGTGGTGTCCAAAAGCCAGTGTGCTTTAAGGTAGGAACGGACAACAGTATTAAATGCTGCACAGACGCCAAAAAGTATACGATCTGAGAAGCTCAAGATTTGCTAAATTAGAGATGAACTTAGCGAGAGCTGTGTCCAAGGAAGGAGTGAGGCAGAAACTAGTCTGAATTGAGCTGAGTGGGAAACGGGACAAATATGCACAACACTTTTCTTTTTTGCTGGTTTGGGGATGGAACCTAGGGGCAATCAACCTCCAAGCTACGCCCCCGGCCCTTTTTTCTTTTTATTCTTTATTTTGAAACAGGGTCTCACTAGGTTACAGTTACTCATTAAGTTACTCATACAGTTACTCATTAAGTAGCTGAGGCTGTCTGCAATCCGCAATCCTCCTGTCTCAGCCTCCAAAATGCTGGGATTACATGCGTGCGCCACCATGCCCGGCCTGCACAACACTTTTTTTAAAGTGTGGCTGTGAATATACAGGAAAGATCTGTGGCGCTAATAGAGGACAATGATCCCAAGTGACTCAATCCTTTAATTCCACACCTGTACCCCAAAGGTAGATAACCTGAGAAATACCCTGTTTTTTTATCACTTCCCACCAAAGTTATCTCTTTTCTTCACTGCCTCACTTTTCATTTATTTTGTCATTCATCTTCCTACAATATATGCTACCTAATCCTTACAAGGCTAGTGGAGGTCAAATGTAAAGGCAATCTGATGCTTAACATTAGGAAATGCATTGGCAAAAGAACCTGTACAAAATCATAACATGAGCCTGGTGGGGTGGCGCACGCTTGTAATCCCAGCATTCAGGAGGCTGAGACCAGAGGATCCTGGTTTGTGGACAGCCTCCCTACTTAGTGAGGCCCTGTTTCAAAATAAAGAATAAAATATAGGGCAGGGGGTGTATTTCAGAGGTCAATGCCCCTGGGTTCCATCCCCAGATCCGCAAAAAAAAAAAAATAATAATAATAATAACATGGAATACATGATCGATTTATTTCAGTTTTTAAAAGCCTTCCTAGTTTAAAAAAAGTTTTATGGTAATACGGGAGTGAATTTTGCATACATTATCAAACCGTATAATTAAAAAAAAAAGAAAACTATTATTCCAAAATAACACTAATGCACCAGATTTGGTAAAGCTTAAGGAGAACAAAAAGTAGTTTGGAAAATCAAAGTGAATGACTAGGTATAGTCAAAGAAATTGAATAATGGAACTTTGACAAAAATTTTAAAGCATAAAACCATACTATTGTTGAACTGTGCCACCAAATTGCCCGACTACCAGACAGCGAGCTCCAGTGCCATCTGAGAGCTCTGTCTCTGCATTTTTAACTCGGATCCCAACATAAACTTCCCTGAACGCTCACAATTGAAGTAGTGAACTGCCAGGACTGGAAGGCCGAAATGTGCAGGGACCGCAGAAGTGCACGAGCTGCCTCCCAAATAACCACGTTGACAGAAACTCTCCGGGACGCGACTCTGCCGCTGCAGGCCGCGGGCTGCCCGCAGTGACTCGGGTCCACACCGCCGGCTCCGGGACGGCGCGGCCTCCGCCCTGCCACGTCCTCGCGGCCCGGCGGGCGAGCGGGACGGCGGCGGGAGCTGAAGCCGAGGCCCCCGACCCCGGCCCGCCCACCTCCCGGGCGCGCCGCCCGCTCCACCCGCGCGTCCCCGCGCCCCCGGGCGCGCGCGTGCGGCCGGCCCGCTCACCTGGGGTCGGGGCGCGGGCCTGATGCGCGGGCCGCGGGGCCGGGTCGGGAGGTCGCGGTGCAGAGCGCGGCGCGCAGAGGACGAGGACGACCAGGCCGGCAGCTCACGCCCGCGCGTCCCCGCCTCCAAGATGGCGGCCGGCGGCGCGCCCCCGCGCCTGCCACGTCGCCGCGCGCGCCCGCCCGCCGGGTCCAAAGGGCCTCCGCCGCGCGCACCCGCGGAGGCGCGCCCGCGCCCAGGAGCGCGCCTGGTCCCCGGCCGCCGGAGCCGCCACGATCTGCGCGGGGGCGCGCTCCAGGACGTACCCAGGGACAGCGTCCGGAGGGGGACGGGCGTCAGCCACCGCAGGGTCCCCATCCGTGTGTGTGTGTGTGTGTGTGTGTGTGTGTGTGTGTGTGTGTGTGTTACTGGGGATGGAACCCAGGGGCCTTCTACCTCCGGGCTACACCCCAACCTATTTTATTTTATCTTATTTTTTTTATTTTGGAAGCAGAGTCTCACTAAATTGCTGAGAGCCTCACCAAGTTGTATTTTTCCTGTCTCAATCCCCTAAGTCCTATCATGTGCCGCCACGTTCCTTTTTAATGAAAAATCAAAAACAAAGAGTATCAACTTTCCTACCCTTATATAGTTCCTAAAGGTATGCCTGTAAAAATTGTGGCCTGATAATGCATAGTAAATAAATCAACAAATAGGAGAAAATAAGGAATTTGAAATCACAAGTCCTGATTTGGGTTTTGGTAACGCCCAAAGGCCAACTGTACAGTTGCATATCACAGGTCGTTTAGTTTCCTTATTTCTGTCTGTAAAATCTGCCATTACTACCTCAGACAGGAAACAGAGTAAAAAAAAAAAAAAGAAGAAGAAGAAGGAGGAGGAGGAGGAGGAGGAGGAGGAGGAATAAGAAAGCACTTTTTTTTTGCGGGTCTGGGGATACAACCCAGGGGCATTTGACCTTTGAGTTACACCCCCTGCCCTATTTTTTATTCTTTACTTTTTTGGGGGTTTTTTATTCTTTACTTTTGGGGTTTTTTTGGGGGGGCTGTTGTTTTGGTGGGGGGGGTACTGGGGTTCCTGGAAACCCTTGTACCTCCGGGCTACACTCCCAGACCTATTTTTATATTTTTTTATTTGGAAACAGGGTCTCTTAAGCCAGCGCAGCTGGCTTTGAACCTGCAGGATCCTCCTGTCTCTGCCTCCCAAGCGTGGGGATTACAATCGTGTGCCACCATGCCGGCTTATTCTTTATTTTGAAACTGGGTCTCACTGAGTTGCAAAGGGCCTCAGTAAGTAGCTGAGGCTGTCCGCGAACCATGATCCTCCAGTCTCAGCCTCCCAAATGCTGGGATTACAAGCTTGCGCCACCACGCCCAGCCAAGAAAGCACTTTTTAAATGCTTGGCATTCAAATGTGAAACACTGTAGCTTTTGTTGTAGTTCTCAAATTTCCTTCAGGAACCTACTCATAGACTTAACATTAATATATCTCTTGAACTTGACGTGTGTACACACTCTAAGACACCTCCCTGAAAAGTAATACTACTTAATAACCTGACTGCAGATCTGGCTTTGCAATTACCAGGGCTGTTCCCTTTGCTGCTGACTCTGACCCTACCCACTGAGAATGTGTGTAGGTGGCCTGTGTAGGTGGCCTCCTAGTTAACTCTCCAGGGAGTGCTCTTTGGGGTGGTGCTGAAAATACAGCCTATCTTCATCCTCTTTGGTCCACACCTTTAGTGTTTTTGTTTGTTTTTGTTTTGTTTTGTTTTGGTTTTTTTGGTTGTACTGGGGTTCTTGGAAGCCCTTCTACTTTGGGGCTACACTCCCAGACCCAGTTTTGTATTTTTATTTGGAAACAGGGTCTCTTAAGCCAGCACGCTGGCTTCGAACCTGCGCGATCCTCCTGTCTCTGCCTCCCAAGTGCGGGGATTACAAGCATGCGCCACCATGCCCTGCCGGTCCACACCTTTAGTAACAATAAGGTGTGTTGTTTTCTTCATTCATTCAACAAATATTTCTTAGTGGCTGCAATGTGCTAAGCATTGGTGCTGGGAACACCGCAGTGAACAGGAAGGACAAGGTCTTAATGCTTAGGTAGCCTTCCTTCTAGTAGCAGAAGGTCAGAGGCCATGAGTAGGAAAAGGTGACAGCGATTGGGGCAGGCCACTACAGATGGATGAACAGGCACGGCTCCTCTGAAGAGTGAGATTTGAGCAGAACCTGGCCATGAAGCAGGCAGCCTGTGGCTATTTGGACCAAAGAAAGATCATACGAAGGCTTGAGGAGGGTGTGTGCTTGGCATGCGTGCAGAATAGCAAGGAAGTGTGGTAAGGGATGGTAAGAAATGAGGACAGAGAGTAAGGGTGAGACCGTATCCAGCCTTGTAGGCCTGATAGCGCCTTATGGGCTAGATTGTAGAAATGGAAACACACGGAAGGCTTTGAACAAAGAAGTGACAAGATTTGACTTCAGTTTTAAATCACACTGTGCTGTGTGACTGCGGGCCACGCAGGGACTAAAGAAAGGGCACCGGTATTGAGCTAGTGGTGGCTGAGAGTAACTGACGGGGTGGAGGTGGTGCATGGTCTGGATGTATTTTGAGGACTGGGCAGTTGTGATTTATTGGTGATTTAAATGTGGGTCTTTTAGTTTCCCAAGACTGCTATAACAAATTATCACAAGTTGTCAATTAAAATAATAGAAAGTTATCCTGTCAGTTCTGGAGGCCAGAAGTCTAAAATCAAAGAGTCAGCAGGGCCTCTCCAGAGCCTCTAGGCAAGAAACCTTTCTGCCTCTGAAAGCTAGATGGCTCCAGTTTCTTTTGCTGGTGCCCACAATACTCCAGTGTCTGCTTCTATGACCTCCCCATATCTGTGTCTCAAATCTCTCTCTGCCTTGTCTTATAAGTACCTGTCATTGCATTTAGGACCCAATCTAAATCCAGAATGATTTCCTATCAAAATGCTTGTAGAAGCCAGATGTGGTAGCACACACTCAGCTTGGGGGGCTGAGACAGAATTGTTCAGGTTCAAAGCCAGCCTCAGCTATTTAGTGAGGCTCTCAGCAACTTAGTGAGACCCTTTTTCCAAATAAAATATAAAATAGGTCTGGGAGTGTAGCCCGGAGATAGAAGGCCCCTGGCTTTTATCCCCAGTACCACACACACACACAAAAAAATGCTTGTAGGTCTTAAAAAACCCTATTTTTAAATAAGTTCATGTTCAAAATTTCTAGGTAGGCATATCTTTGGGGAACCAATATTCAATCCACTACATGAACAAAGAAAGAAATCAACTAAAATATAAAAGTATAAGATAGACTTTGAAGTTATTAACTTTGAAATACAATTATAGTATTTTATGTTTTACTTACTATATCTCATTTCAAATTTCCAACTTCAAAAGAACTTTGTGCAGCAGATATTATTATTATTTCAATATTAAAAATGTAGAAACTAAGACTCTGAGGATTGTGTGTAGAGTTGAAGTTGAATTCATAGAATTCATAGATACTACCCCAACTTCTTGCCTGCTGCTTGGGTGATAAGGTGTATTCTTAGATGGCAGAAAATTAGGACAATTATAACTCAATGGCAAAACAAAGAACCAGTCGGCTTTTTTAAGTTGTTGCAAACAAATCATCCAGTTTTTCTGTACAGGAAGTTTCTAATACATGACAGAGTTCATTTCTGAGCTATGATGACCCAGTATAACAGTGGAATTTTGCTTTTCTTGCTCAGAAACATAGGCAAACTATTTTACACTGAGCCTTTTTTTCTATCTCAATTCAAAAGTAATAGGTCTATTCTTAAATATCCTTAATGCTATTCCGAATGCTTGTCACATTCATATAAATATCCAAGCATGCATTTCCAGGTGGGTAGGGAACGAGGCTGACACTCTGAGCACCTGCACTCCAGCCAGGAATAGAGGCCGAGCGCATGCCGGCTTGAGACGATGGGCTTTAAAACCAAAAACACTTTTGAGTCCGTGGTATGATTTCTAGCTGGGCATGGTGATGCACGCCTGTAATCCCGGTTCTTGGGAGGCTGAGGCAGTGGGGTCATGGTTCAAGGCCAGTCTCAGCAACTTAGCAAGACCCTGTCTCAGAGTAAAAAAGAAAAAGGCTAGGGATATAACCTATCTTTATAAATATGTTTTAAAAAATATCCTGTGACCCTTTGTTTTCTTACATAGTAAAAAATTTAAGACTCCACTTACTGTTTCTTTCTAGACTCTTTCCCCTCTCTTCCTGCAACCTGCTCCATATTCCCCAGGTAGCAGCTACAAGGATCTGCACAGCCCAAGCCTGAAACCAAACGCCTCTGCCCTACCAATGCCTTTTACCTGAGATACACTTTTCCCTGTCTACCTTCTGCCACTAGGTACTCCTCATTTTTCAAGAATAGCTTAAAGATTTCTTATGCCATAAATTCCTTTCATATTACATTATTTTAGTTGTACATGCTTATATTCCCTATTTGTGTATGAACTTCTTAATGACAACTTTGTGTTTGGAATCTGATTACATTCAAGTTTTTACATGAGTGAGTACTCTATGAACAATTTTAAATTGAGTTGATTTTCCTATTAAGATTTATGTGCGATTCTGGGTTCCGGGCAGGGGTCGCACAGGGCACGCCAGCTGGGGCCCGTGTCACGAGACTCTGGGCCCCGGGCTGGAACACGCACGCATAGCACGCCAGACCCCTGGAGAAGCCGGGCACAGTAAGACGCTGGGTCTCGGGCGGGGGTCACGCGGGGCACGCAAGCCGGGGCTCCGGTCGCGAGACTCTGGGCCCCGGGCCGAAACATGTGTATCACCGAAATGCGCGTATCACGCCAGACCCCTGGAGAAACCGGGCTCAGTACCCTGGGTTCCGGGCGGCGGTCGCGCAGGGCACGCCATCCGGAGCCCAGGTTGCGGGACCCTGGGCCCCAGGCAGAGTAGTGCGGAGCACTCTGGACCCATGGGGAAACCGACCGGGTTACAGTGCTACTGAGTGAGTGCCTGATCCCACTACCTCCTCAAACCACATATACTGTCTTCTCTTATTTAAAAAAAAAAAAAAAAGGAAAAGGAAAAGAAAAAGAAAAATATCGAAGAGGAGTTAAGAAAGCCGTTGTGGATGCCAGGACACTGGAGATGCAGACAAAACTTATGTAAATGCAATGGAACTTGTGGAAAAATTCCCTGTGAAGGAGGACTGCTGTTTCTCTATATTGTTAAGAATCTTGGACATCACCTGTAAGGAGAGAGTTTAGCGGAGACCAAGGAGAAAGGCGGTGTTGAAAGAGGTCTCCGCGATGGCAGTGGAGACTTGTATTCAGGAGAAGCAGAAACCAGATCCTACCAACCTTATTTTTTTGGAGAAATTACACCAAATGTTGAATGCTACCATCACGCATGCTTAGGAACACTGGACAACATTCAGAGTGGAAAAAGAGCCTGGGAAGGATTTGAAATGGTGGAGGCAGTGGCAATGCCAGTGGCCAGTACTCAGGGGAGGCAGAGATCTGATACATTACACCTGGAACCTTTGAAATAATAACCCCAGAGAGAGTGATCGGAGCCTGCTGAGGTGTTAGGCGAGTGCCGGGGCAAATGGCCGACATCAGAGCTTGCTGTGAGGCAAGGCCACTACTGAGGCCTCCGAGGCCGGGATTGGAGCCTGCCGAGGGGTTAGACCGATGCGGGTCCAGCGAGGCCGGCATCGGAGCCTGCCGTGAGGCAAGGCTGGTGCTGGGGCCTCCAAAGCCGAGATTGGAGCCTGCCGAGGGGTTAGGCTGGTGCTGGGGCCAGCGAGGCCGGCATCGGAGCCTGCCGAGGGGTTAGGCCAGTGCTGGGGCCAGCGAGGCCGGCATCGGAGCATGCCGTGAGGCAAGGCCGGTGCTGGGGCCTCCGAGGCCGGGATAAGAGCCTGCCGAGGGGTTAGGCCAGTGCTGGGGCCAGCGAGGCCAGCATCAGAGCCTGCCATGAGGCAAGGCCAGTGCTGGGGCCTCCAAGGCCGGGATCAGTGCCTGTCGAGGGGTTAGGCCAGTGCTGGGGCCAGCAACACCAGCATCAGAGCCTGCCGTGAGGCAAGGCCGGTACTGGGGCCTCCGAGGCCAGGATAAGAGCCTGCCGAGGGGTTAGGCCAGTGCAGGGGCCAGCGAGGCTGGCATCGGAGCCTGCCAAGAGGTTAGGCCAGTGCTGGGGCCTGCGACACCAGCATCGGAGCCTGCTGTAAGGCAAGGCTGGTACTGGGGCCTCCGAGGCCAAGATAAGAGCCTGTCGAGGGGTTAGGCCGGTCTGGGGCCAGTGAGGCCGGCTTCGGAGCCTGCCGTGAGGCAAGGTCAGTGCTGGGGCCGCCAAGGCCAGGATCAGAGCCTGCGGAGGGGTTAGGCCGGTGCTGGGGCAAGCGAGGCCAGCACCGGAGCCTGCCGTTAGGCAAGGCTGGTGCTGGGGCCTCCGAAGCCGAGATTGGAGCCTGCCAAGGGTTTAGGCTGGTGCTGGGGCCAGCGAGGCCAGCATCAGAGCCTGCCGTGAGGCAAGGTTGGTACTGGGGTAGCCGAGGTCGGGATCGGAGCCTGCCGAGGGGTTAGGCCAGTGCTGGGGCCAGCGAGGCCAGCATCGGAGCCTGCTGTGAGGCAAGGCCGGTACTGGGGTCTCTGAAGCCAGGATAAGAGCCTGCTGAGGGGTTAGGCCAGTGCTGGGGCCAGCGAGGCTGGCATCGGAGCCTGCCATGAGCAAAGCCAGTATTGGGGCCTCTGAGGCCAGAATAAGAGCCTCCCAAGGGGTTAGGCCGGTGCTGGGGCCAGCAAGGCCAGCATCGGAGCATCGTGAGCATGGCTGGTGGTGGAGCCTCCAAGGCCGGGATTGGAGCCTGCTGAGGGGTTAGGCCGGTGCTGGGGCAGCGAGGCCAGCATCAGAGCCTGCCATGAGGCATGGCTGGTGCTGGGGCCTCCGAGGCTAGGATAGGAGCCTGCCGAGGGGTTAGGCCAGTGCTGTGGCCAGCGAGGCTGGCATCGGAGTCTGCCATGAGGCAAGGCCGGTACTGGAGCCTTCGAGGGCAGCATAAGAGCCTGCCAAGGGTTAGGCCGGTGCTGGGGCCAGCGAGGTCGGCATCGGAGCCTGCTGTGAGGCAAAGCCAGTGCTCAGGCCTCCGAGGCCGGGATTGGAGCCTCCCGAGGGGTTAGGCTGGTGCTGGAGCCAGCGAGGCCGGCATTGGAGCCTGCTGTGAGGCAAGGCTGGTGCTGGGGCCTCCGAGGCCGGGATCGGAATCCTGCCGAATGGTTAGGCCGGTGCTGGGGCCAATGGCCAGCATAGGAGCCTGCCGTGAGGCAAGGCCATTACTGCGGCCTCCGAGGCAGGATCGGAGCCAGCTGAGGGGTTAGGCTGGTGTGGGGGCCAGCGAGACCAGAACTGGGGCCTCCCATGAGGCAAGGCCACTGCTTGAGCCAGCAAGGTCTGGATCAGTCCACTGAGTAGCCAGGCCACTATTGGGGCCGTCAAGAGTGGGATCGGTACTTGCAACGCAGCATGCACAGAGAAATATCGCAGAAAATATGAATCAGATGCTTCCCCTAATCAGCAATAACTAGGAGGAAACGGGCAACAGGAAGTGGTCGAGCTATAGAAAGGGCCTTATAGTGAAGCAATTAAGGTGACCAATCAGAGGGTATGGAATAGGGGAAGATGGAGCCTCTTTAAAAAGCAGGAGGTACATAAACACATGTATCAAAGTTAATCACCAAACAAGCATGGGATCGAGGGAGGGGAGGGAATGGGATGGGGACAGGATGAGGGCTAATTGGATGATGTGTGCTTGTATATCCTCTCAAGTCTTGTACTCCAATGTGATTAATATATGACTACAATGCACCAATTTAAAAAATAAATTAATTAATTAAAAAAAAGATTTATGTGCAATACACATGTTGCAAAAAGTCCTCATAGTCATTTCCTTTTTCTCCCCAAAATATGATTTCACCTAAAATATCATTGTAGGAGACAGAACAAATATGTTTCTTTTGGAAACACTGAACATTTTTTGAACAATAATTTTTTGAACAATAAATATGCAACTAAAATAGTTCTTTGACCAAGAAAGCACTATTAATATGCAATAACATATTACCAAGTGTTAAAAGTTTTTCCCCCAGAGATCAACAAATATAATGTGGTATAGAAACAAAGCCCAGCAAAGGAGAATAAAAGGTCATTTGGAGCTTGCTATAGCAAGGGACTAGGCCAGCATCACTTGGCTTGGCAGAAATTCAGAGCCAGGGGCCTGGAGGAGTGAGGTAGCTTTGTGTGGACTGGGAAGGCTCCAGGTGTGCCCTGATTGGGGAGTCTGTCGTCACATCACAGGGAAGCTGTGAGCGGCCAACCAGAGGCAGGCGTCCTGTGTGGTGAGTAACATTTGGCTCTCTGCTGTTGGTGCTAAGTTGGGAGCTGGGGCAAAGATTAGGGAGTCTGCCCAGTATGCATTATATTCTGACTTTTTTTTTTTTTTGGTGGTACTGGGGTTCCTGGAAGCCCATCTACCTCCAGGCTACACTCCCAGACCTATTTTATACTTTTTTTATATTTGGAAACAGGGTCTCTTAAGCCAGCCAGCGTGGCTGGCTTCGAACCTGCGCGATCCCCCTGTCTCTGCCTTCCAAGTGCGGGGATTACAAGCGTGCGCCACCACGCCCAGCTATATTCTGACTCTTTGAAGCTGTCATTTGGCTTGCTGGACTGGCTGTGGTCAGGGTTCAAGTGCCCTGACTGCTATCCACTCCTACCTGCAGTCTCTCACTGGCTCCTGCATGAGATCCTGACACATAAAAAGAACTTTAGGTAAAAACTAAGAAAACAGAATAAAAGGATGGACTTTAGTAAATAATCATGTTGCAATATTGTTTTATTACTTGTAACTTATATACCACATTTATAGAAGATGACACTGATAGGGGAAACTGAGTGTGGTGCATAAGGGAACTCTCTTTACTATCTTCTCAATTTTCCTGTGACTCTAAATCGTGTGTGTGTGTGTGTGTGTGTGTGTGTGTGTGTGTGTGTGTGTGTATCGAACTCAGGGGCATTCTCCCTCTGAGCTACATCTCCAGCCTTTTTATTTTTTTACTCTGAAACAGGGTGTCACTACGTTGTTGAGGGTGTCCTTGAACTTGTGATGTTTCTGTCTCTGCCTCCCAACTACTGGGATTACAGGTGTGCACCACTGCACCCAGCTTTTAAAACTATTTTAACCTTGGTCCCCAACCACCTGCCTGCCCTTTTACATTCCCTCTTCAGTGGGCTTTTGCAGAGCTCCACACACCCCCAAAAGGTCCACATGGGCACCTGGAGCCGCTGCCCTCACGTTCCCACACTCCCCTCACTAGCCTGCTCCCCAGGTGGCCGTGCTTGCTGTTTCTCAAACACATCCAGCCACACACACCTTGGGCCCTCTGCCTCCACTTCGAGCCCCACACAGGCCTTTCCTGAACACTCTGCTTAGTCTTCCTAATACTTAGCACTTTCTGACACTGCAATATAAATCTATTTGTTTAATGTTCCTCCCCTGTACCGTGGATATAGGTTTCATGAACTCAAGGACAACTTTTGCTGTATCCCCAACCTTAGTCCCAAGTTCTTAGTAGGCACTGGACCCGTCTTTATTGAATGAACGGGTAAGTCAGTGACTTGAGCATCAGAAGTTTCCCTCCGTGTGAGCACTCCCGCCAGTCCCCTCCAACAAGCTGATCCATTCAGTCAGATCAAAAACATCGGTGCAGATATCATTTGGCGCATTGTTGTTTTCATACGCACAAAATTCGTCTTATGTAGTGGGGCTCAGTTAAAGCTGGCCTCAGAAATGTGAGTGAGATCAGAGTGAAGAGTCCTCACATAATTCATGGGCATGTGGCATCATCTTGGGCTTAAATATCTAGATGTCACAATTTCAGGAAACATTTCAAAATATGCATACAACTGACATTTATTGAGTAAAGCTCTTTGCCAGAAGCCTTAGACCAAAAATAACACCAGCAAATTCCTTTCCTAAAGAGAATTAGATGAGGGGCAGCGGGGAAGTGAGTCACCCACAGCACAAGATGGAGAACGAAGTGCTGATGTGATCACAACAGCTCAGGCAATGACAGGGAGAACACGGAGCAGCACAGCTGCAGGTGTGTGGAACGCCCTCTCCCGGAGCTCAGGAGACAGGTCTGTGGTGGCTTTGTTACTCCCTGTGTTTGCTCAGGCACTATAACTTGTGTGGACAAAAGCCATCCCTTGTCAAGACCCTCCCTTCACTTGGTCCCACGATGGTGCTCAGTTCCCCTCCTACTTCCGACTACTGTGTCTCTCTTACAAAACTTAAGATGTTCTGTAATGCCCTCCCCCCTCCACTGCCTTCTTATTTGAGAAATACTCATTTCACACAGGTGCCAGGAATGGGACTTTGAACAAGGGGTGGATCTGTCACACATTTTATTTCTGGTACCCAAGACATTCACGTGGGACCCAGACTAGCATCACATTTCTCCAAGTGAGAAAGGAAGGAACCAGGACAGGACCAACATGCCTTGACCCTCATGTGCCACCCGCCTCTGCGCCCACTGCCTCCAGCTTCCTCCACCCCCCCCCAACCAGCCAGCCACACCACTTTTGTTAGAAAGGACGCAGACTCAAGATTGCCAATCCCACCACACATGCCCTACCTATAGGAAAGAAAAGAAACCTACTCTCAAGCTTGAACAGAAACCTTCAATTCTATGTCTATGATCTTTCTCTAGAACTTCAGTTCTGGGTTCTAACCACCCAGAAGGCTCACCATCTTCTCAAACACAGTCAACTGAAAGATAAATTCAACCGCTTTTCCATGAATCTCTCCTTAGATTTTGGTTTTTCACTTTCATTAATAGTATCCTTATTACCCAGCAATCAGAAATACTTGCCAACTGTTCTTCCTCCTCCACCAGCTCTATAAACTCCAAGCCCACTGAGCTCTCTTTTGCCTCCTGCACCAGTGGCTTTAGCATCCTCTCCACTCTGGGGCTAGTTCAGGCCCCAGGCCTCACCCCCCGGTACATACTCAGATTTCTGCACCAGATCAACAGATTAATCATGTCCTTGCTTAAACACTTTGCAGTCCCCTCTTGACTGCAGAATGCAGTCCAAACTCTTGGTCAGAGAGTATACTGCTATGGTCTCATCCAACTCTCAGTGATTAATTCTCACCACCCCCTTACCTACATCTCCTGTAATTGCCCTTTCTTGCTGCCTTTACCATTTCTGGTTCCTAACAACTCTATCTGGGGCCTGTTCTCAGTGGAAAGCTCCCTTCCTCCTTTCTTTTTCTAAACCTTTCTCCACTGCCAGTGTCTAGTTAATATGTTTCTTTTACCAGGAAGTTGTAACCAGCTATTAGAACAGCACTTAACTTTTGTAGAATATGTGGCAATTAGGGGTAATTGACTTCTTCCATAAAGTATAAATCCCATGACAGCCAGAATGATTTCTAACCTTTAAATTCCTTTATATTCTCCATGGTTCTTTGTACCTAATAGATTCATATATGTTTATTGCAAAAGTCTATCCGAGGTTGGGTTCAAATCCCAGTTTTGTTTCTTGCTCACTGAGCTTGGGGAATTTGCTGAAAGTCAGGCCTGGGTTTTGAGATTTAAAAGATGCTATGCGCCATGTTTGAGAAAGGGAAGACTGAATGCTCTCTGTTGGTAGTCCTGACCTATGAACAAATAACTGTTAGGGCCAGTTTTGAATCTGCCCCAGTGTGTCAATGACAACTCACTTTTTGTGTGTGTGTGTGTGTGTTACTGGGGATGGAATCCAGGGTCCTTCTACCTCTGGGCTATACTCCCAGACCTATTTATATATATTTTATTTGGAAACAGGGTCTCGTAAGCCACCTGAGACCGGCTTCAAACCTGTGCGATCCTCCTGTCTCAGCCTCCCAAGCGCAAGGATTACAAGCTTGCACCACCATGCCCAGAGACAACTCACATTAACTGTGTTTCAAAACCAGCCCATAAGGGGCAGTTCTGTGCTTCAGCAACAGCCCTAACCCTCCCAGGTGTGGTCTGTGTAGCTGTGTGTAGCCCCATGCTCAGAAGGGCCCCCATTTGGCTTAAGGCTCTGCTGTCACTATAGACACGCTTCAAAAAGAAGCTCCACATTTTCACTTATTACTGAGTTCTATAAAGTATGTTGCCAATCCTGTAAACCCTCTGTGTTAGCCAAGCTGAAGGAGGAAAGATTTATTTGGCTCACAGTTACAGAGGTTTCCACCATGCTCACTTGACTCCATTGATGCTGGGCCTGAGATGAGGCAGAACAACCTGGCAGGAAGGGTGTTGTGAGCACAGCTGCTACCCCATGGCAACCAGGAAGCAGAGAAAGAGAGGAAGATATACCCTCCAAAAAGAGAGGAAGATACACCCCCGGTGACTAGCCCCTTCTAAGGAGGCCTCATCTCCTGACATCTCCACCGCTTGCCAATAATACTACCAGCTGGCTACCATGCCTCCAACACAAAGAGCCTCTGGGGTTACCTTCCAGATCAAAACTCTAACACCCTTCAAAAGTCAAACCTTCCTTGAATTCCATTTTATACTATGCAAGTGAAGGGACACATGTTTCCCCTATTTTTTTATTTTTAAACAGACTCCCTAAGTTGCTGGGCTGGCCTCAAGCTTGTAATCCTCCTGTCTCAGCCTTCCAAATACTGGGATTACAGGTCTGTGCCAATATGCCCAACTTGGAAAATATATTTATATATTAATGGGTTATTTTTTCTTTTTCTGTGATCTTTATATTATATGATTGTTTTTAAAAATTGGTTTATAGAAAATATTGACTTAATAAAATCAGATTTATATACGCCATGCATAATGTAAATATTTTATAGTTTAAATTTTGACTTTGTGGAATCATGTGTCTAATGCTGTATAGTTTTTTTTTTTCCACTTCTCTGGAGTCAAATTTATTAGATGGGCTAGGTATGAGAGTTCACTGTAATCCCAGTATTTGGGAAGCTGAGGCAGGAGGATCACAGGCTCCAGACCAGCCTCAGCAACTTAGTAAGATTATCAGCAACTGAGACCCTGTTTCAAAACAAAATAATTAAAAGAGCTAAGGAATATAGCTTGGAGGTAGAATGTCCCTGGGCTCAATACCCAGTAACACACACACACACACACACACACACACACACACACACACACACACTATTATATATTTACAATCAATTCATCTATATTAAAATAAAACTCAGATGACATTTTTATGGAGACTCTATTGAATGGATAAATTGCATTAGAGAGTATTGACATGATATGTCATGATATGCCATATCTTCTTTTCTAAGGCTTTTTTTTGATGTGCCCTGATAGCACATCAAAATTTCTCGAAATTTCTCAAAAACATACATAATGAATTTTTGCATAAATTTTCATAGGAGTTCTTTTTTCTTGCCGTTGTTAATAAAGTGTTTTTCTTTAATTGCATTTTCTGACTATTGCTTATCTCTAAAGAGGATATTTGTTTCATCATAGTAATTTTATACTTGCAGCTTTGATGAAGTGGCTTGTTTCCAATAGCCAATGAATTGATTTGCTTTTGTTTAATCATCCTCTAAAATGTATACTTCTTATCTATTTCCACCTCCTTGTTTTAAACATTTGACTAATCTCTTCTCAGCCCTTTGGCTGAGATTACGTGTCGTGTAAACATTTGACTAAAGTTTTACTTGTGCCCTAAAATAAGGTTAACTCCAGTGTTTTATGGGTTAGTGAAAAGAATGTAAAGGCATAAAATTTAGTTCCACAAAAGTAGTTAAATCTACCTTATTACTTACATTACTATTCATTCGGTTGTGGAGAATTTTTATTCACTTGCTGTGTCATGAACTGAGATGTGGAGAGTAAAATCCTCTGTACCTAAGGTGTTCCTATGACCTCTTGTGTTTACTGTAACTTTTTCTTTAAGTATGTTGATACAATGTTATTTGAATCAGATATCCATAATGATGTAATCATACAAGTGAATTTAACTTATTTTCTTCATATGTGCCTGATAATCCTTTGTTTAATTTTTTTTTTTTTTTTTTTTTTTTTTTTTGGTGGTACTGGGGTTCCTGGAAGCCCTTCTACCTCCGGGCTACACTCCCATGGGCTACACTCCCAGACCTTTTTTTTTTTTTTAACTTTATGTGGAAACAGGGTCTCTTAAGCCAGCGAGGCTGGCTCCAAACCAGCGCGATCCTCCTGTCTCTGCCTCCCAAGTGCGGGGATTACAAGCGTGCGCCACCACACCCGGCATCCTTTGTTTAATTTAACTTTCAATTTTTAGTGTGTGTGTGTGTGTGTGTGTGTGTGTGTGTGTGTGTGTGTTTTGCTGGCAGTCAAATTGAGAGACTGGCACAAACTAGGAAAGTGTTCTACTACTGAGCTATATCCCCAATCTTTATTTTTTGTTTTATTAAGTTTCCTAGCCTGGCCTTGAATTTATGATCTTCCTACTGTAGTCTATCAAATTGCTGGGATTATAGAAGTGCCACTGCGCCTGCCCTTAATTTTTAATTTGTGGGGAGAGCGCTGGGGTATAATCCAAGAGCATTCTACCTCTGAGCTACACTCCCAACCTGCCATAGCAATTTCATGCGGATCTTGAGAAAGCTCGATCAGGGGATCCGCAACGGCGTAGATCCCCCATGAAGTACGTCTGGCATTCCTTTCTTTCATAAAATTATTTTAGGATTATTTGGATTAATATGTATAATTGGAATTTTATGTATAAACATTATAATTAAAACTGATGGGGAGCGGCTTGTGAGAGACTCAGACGGCAAAGCTATCTTCCCAAGGATAAAAATATTGGGCCAAATATAAGTTCAAACTGACCTTAGTTTGAGCCACTGTATCAGATTAGGTTTGAGTCAGCTTTATGAAGTGAGACAAAGCATACTATGACTAATTAAATGTCTGACACCCCGCCCTGATGTATGTAAATAATAACATTTCCTGTCCTTGAAGATCCTGCTTGCATGACTATGCACTTGCTTTTCTGCCAACAAAAGAAGTATAAAAGTTGTAACAAATCCTGAATAAAACGGAGAAGATAGAATCTGGATCGTGTGTGTGTCGTCTTCTCTCATCGGCCTCGGTTTTTCCCCCTCACCTTCACACGAACCCCGACTCTGCTAGGGCTGGACCCTGGCACCAACCCTATTTTTATTTTCTGTCTTGAAATAGGGTTTCACTAGGTTGCTGAGAATATCACAAGGTTTCTGAGGTTTGCCTCCAATCTGCAATCCTCCTGTTTCAGTCTCCCAAATTCTGGGATTACAGGCATGCACCTGGCTAATTTTCAAGTTTTTATGAGTTGTTTTTATCTTATGAGTGCCTCTTGAGTTTAAAAATATAATTCAAGTTTGCTTTATGATTGAACCGAGATTTTTTTCATTAAGGAGTTCATCAACTTACACTTATTTATGTAACATATGTTTACTTTTTATTTGGTACATTTCATATTATGTTATATTTCTGATATACATTTTAAATTCTGTTTTCAGTCATGTTGAATTTTTCTTTTTTGTATTTGCATTATATCATCTATAATGTTTTGCATATACATGTAAAGTCTGTCAATTTGGAGAGTTCACATTTTTGTTCTAGTGATTATATTTATAACTACTATTTTATGTGACATACTGACTTTCTGTATAGCATCTATTGACTTGCTGATGTGAGGAAAGACAAAACCAATCCACGCTCATGTCCTTTCCTGATTACTACCATCTCATTTGAGTTGATTAGGCTTGATTATGTATTTTCATATGATCTAATTTTATGTTTTTAAATCAAACACCTGTGTTGCTGGACTTATTGGCTTTCCAAGACCCTTTCGTGGTATTCCAGTTTGTACCTGATAACACATAGGCAAAGAGGTAAAATCAAGAGTTTAAAAGAAAAAAAAAAAACTAAGTCATTACAGTAGAAATATCTGAGCAGGGCAAATGCAAAAGTCAGCAGCTATAAGCAAATGTAGGATGTATATGTCCAGAAATGTGGACAAAGAGGAACAAGTGCATATTATAAGAAACAACATTGTAAAATTAAGTTTGGAGGAGCAAGATAAAATGCCGCTTTGTTCTTGGAGAAGGTTCATGGAAACAAAGTACTCTATGGAGTTCATGAGGCTGGAGCCTGTGAAGGGGGTCAGTGAAGTAAAGCCCACTTTCTGAATGTGAGACTTCTGCTGCCACTATCTAATGAAGACAGGGTGCTTCTTCTTATAAAGCTATACATTGTAATTGAAGACTAAGAGATACTATAGGCCTTCTTATTTATGAATACTAGAACCTGGATATGGGAAATATAAAACCCCACAGAACCAGGTACTTCTCTCAAAAAGAATATTAGAAAACAGCGGTATGTTCTAATGAAAGGACTATAGATTCAAAATAAAGAAGTGGTTAGAACTGAAAACCTTCTCACTGAGGAGAATAGTGACTGCGGGAAGGACAAGACCAATTCCTCACATAGTTAATCACCCTGCTGGTTTTGGTTAAAAAACAAATCAGACAGCCAAAGATGTAAGAAAAAAATCCTAAAATATTAAACGCCATTGCTCTGATTTTTAGATCTGGAAACATCTTGGCAACTGTCAAGACAACTACTACTGCCAAATACTCCAGTGATCTAATTTTGTCATCAGATTGTATCTCTTAAAGATGAAGGTATAAAAATCAGTAAAAAGTTCTACTTGAACAAAGTTAAGAGCTTTCTGCTTTTCCAAAGATAGATTTCCTCCCCCAATTTTTCTTTTTTATATTTTGAATTTTGAAGTGACACTGAGGATAGCATATACATTTTTCTGTATACCTTGCACAATACTTTGATTAGTAAACACTTTTTAAGGTTTACACTTTATTTTACTTTTTTTTTGAAATGATGAGTCCGAGCCAGGGTCTCTCAGTATGCTGGGTAAGTAAGTACTCTACTGATAAGCTATATCTTAAGCCTTGTGTTTTAAAAATTCAAAGAAATAAATTTTCAAAATGAAATTTGGCAATTATGTTATCTTCAGAAAAACAATCAACAAAATCTCTTCAACTGCACTGTAGCAATGTGACATCCAATCCAAACTTTAAAAACACTAGGCAATGAGAATTTAATTTTGGAAAAAAGGAAGAGAAAAATTTACTCAAAAGAGAAATCTTACTGGCAATTTCTTTTTTTTTTTAAGTATACATTTTATTTTATTTATTTTATTTATTTTTTAATTTTTTATTTTTTTAGTTGGTGCATTGTAATCATATATCACACTGGAATACAAGACTTGAGAGGATATACAAGCACACATCATCAATTAGCCCTCATCCAGCCCCCATCCCATTCCCTCCCCCTCCCTCGATCCCATGCTTGTTTGGTGATTAACTTTAATACATTTGTTTATGTACCTCCTGCATTTTAAAGAGGCTCCATCCTCCCCTATTCCATACCCTCTGATTGGTCACCTTAGTTGCTTCACTATAGGGCCCTTTCTATAGCTTGACCTCTTCCTATTGCCCCTTTCCTCCTAGTTTTTGCTGATTAGGGGAAGCATCTGATTTATATTTTCTGTGATATTTCTCTATGCATGCCGCGTTGCAAGTACCGATCCCACTCTTGACGGCCCCAGTGGTGGCCTGGCTACCCGGTGGACTGATCCAGACCTCACTGGCTCAAGCAGCGGCCTTGCCTCATGAGAGGCTCCGATTCTGGTCTTGCTGGCCCCGACACAGCCTAACCCCTCAGCTGGCTCTGATCCCGACCTCAGAGGCCTCAGTAGCGGCCTTGCCTCCTGTCAGGCTCCGATGCCTGCCGTTGGCCCCGGCATCGGCCTAACCACTCAGCAGGCTCCGATCCCGGCCTCAGAGGCCCCAGCACTGGCCTAGCTTCACGGCAGGCTCCGATGACGGCCTCGCTGGCCCCAGCACCAGTCTAAGCAGGTTCCAATCTGGCCTCGGAGGCCTCAGTAGCAGCCTTGCCTCATGGAAGGCTCTGATGCTGGCTGCTGGTCCCGGCACCGGCCAAACCAATAAGCAGGCTCCGATCCTGGCCTCGGAGGCCACAGCACTGGCCTTGCCTCACGGCAGGCTCCAATGCCGGCCATTGGCCCCGGCACCGGCCTAACCCCTCGGCAGACTCTTATCCTGGCCTCAGAGGCCCCAGCACTGGCCTTGCCTCACGGTGAGCTCCGATCCCAGCCACGCTGGCCCTGGCACTGGCCTAACCCCTTGGCAGGCTCCGATCCCGGCCTCGGAGACCCCAGCACCAGCCTTTCATCACGGCAGGCTCCGATGCCAGCCTCACTGGCCCCAGAACCAGTCTAACCCCTCGGCAGGTTCCAGTCCCGGCCTCGGAGGCCTCAGTAGAAACCTTGCCTCATGGAAGACTCCGATGCCAGCCATTGGCCCTGGCACCAGCCTAACCCTTCAGCAGGCTCTTATCCCGGCCTCAGAGGCCCCAGCTCCGGCCTTGCCTCACAGCAGGCTCCGATGCTGGCCGCTGGCCCCGGCATCGGCCTAACCCCTGGCAGGCTCCAATCCCAGCCTCGGAGGCCCCAGTAGCGGCCTTGCCTCACGGGCAGGTTCCAATGCCGGCCTCACTGGCCGCTTACTGGCAATTTCGTAAGACTGTATATACAGGCTCAGTCCCCGTGTGCTTGTTTCACTGAGGGTGGGATAAGGCTGAGGTTCTAAGGGATGCACCTGTACATGCACACAGCACTTGGTGTCTTTCCCTCAGCAGCGTCTCTCCTTAAGGTTGGTAGTGATACCTTCACATATGGGCACAATTTTATTTGAATGGTTTTCTTTTTCAATCCTCCTTTTCCCCTTCTCGCCTCCCTCCCCCAATCCTATTCCACTGTTCTACTAGTCTCTCTCCTCAATTTTTCTGAAGAAGTCCTTTTTACTTCCTATTTTATTTTATTTTATTTATTTATTTTTGCAGTACTGAGGATAGAACCCAGGGGCATTCTACCTCCGAGCAACAACCCCAGCCCTAGTTTTTATTCTTTATTTTGAAACAGCATCTCACTGAGTTACAAAAGGCCTAACTAAATAACTGAGCCTGGCCACAAATACGTATCCTCCTGTCTCAGCCTCCCAAATGCTGGGATTACAGCGTGCGCCACCACACCCGGCTTACTTCCTACTTTCTCTCTAGCTTCTGCGTGTGAGAGAAAACATATGACCCTTGATTTCCTGGGACTGGATGATCTTACCTAGCATTGTATTCTCTACTTCCATCCATTTTCCTACAAACAACATAGCTGTTCTTTATGTCCGAGTAAAATTCCACTGTGTGTATTTATCACATTTTTTTATCCATTCATCTATTGATGGACACCTAGGTAGGTTGACTATTGTAAGTTGTGCTTATGTAAACATGGGTATGCATATATTCCTATAGCATTCTAACTTTAATTCTTTGAGGAAGATACCAATGAGTGGTATACCTGGGCCATGTAGTGACCCATTGTGTCTTTTTAAGATGTGGGCACTTATAGCTATAAATTTCTCTCTCTAAGCGCTGTTTTAGCTACAACCAAATTGTGTTCTTTCTTTATTTTTATTCTTCTCAAAGTAATTTATACTCTCTCTTGTGCCCCCTGCCTTTGGCCCACTTGCTTATCTGTTTGTTTTTTTTTTTTTAAGACTACGCAGTTAGATTTGGTAGCTCCAGCCACATGTGGCTACTTAAATTCAAGTTATACAATAAGATATTTGTTCTTCAGTCTTACTAGGTGCATTTCAAGTGAAAACTAGTCACATTTGGCTGATGTCTACCATATTGTACAGTGCACAAAGCAATTCCATCATTTCACGACATATGTTGGACAACACTGATTAGTGTATGATCAGAAGGGGAAGAATTCATGGACATTGTCTCAACTCACAATACGATATAGCTTACTGTTCATTTTAGAATGCCGCTTAATTTATAAATGTCAGTTCAGTTCAATGATTCATTTGTATAATATACTCTAATTTTTAACTAAAAATAATATCCTTACAGGGATGCCATTTCTGTTATGCAATCCCAAAGTTTTATCTCCTTGTTATATCATTTCCTGTATCTTCTATCATACGTTTGCTTCTGCTACTTATCCCGGCAATTTCTTGCTCCATCTTACCTTACAGCATTCTTTTACTATCAACTACTGATATACACAAAGAAAGGAAAGCTGAATGTCTAGAGCCTCCCATGTACAAGTTCACTCAAACCCCAAATAACTCTGGAAGGTAAATATTTTTATCTTTATTTTCTGATGATAAGAATCAGTCTCTAAAAAGTGAGGTACAAACTCCATATAAATTATAAATGACAGAACCAGGATTTGAATATTTCTTAGTCTCCCAAACTTCAAATCTTTATTCTCTTCTCTTCTCTTCTCTTCTCTTCTCTTCTCTTCTCTTCTCTTCTCTTCTCTTCTCTTCTCTTCTCTCTTCTCCTCTCCTCTCCTCTTCTCTCCTCTCCTCTCTTCTCTTTTCTCCTCTCCTTTCCTCTCTTCTCTTTTTTCCTCTCCTCTCCTCTCCTCTCCTCTCCTCTCCTCTTCTCTTCTCTTCCTCATTCTTACTTTCTCTCTTTCAATTGATAGACTTCATTTTTAGAGAAATTTTAGGCTTACAGAAATATTGAGCACACAGTACAAAGTTCCTATGCACTGCCCACTAGCCACTTTCCCATATTATTAGCATTTTGTATTAGTGTAGTGCATTTATTACAATGGATAAACCAATACTGATTTGCTGTGATTAACTGAAGTCCATAGTTTACACTAGGGTTTATTCTTGGTGTTGTGCATGTCTATGGAGTTTTACAAATGGATTATGCCATTTGTCCACCATTATCGCTGTATAACACAGAATACGCCTGCTGTCTTCCAACCCCCTGTATCCACCTATGTATCCCTACCTCCCACACGCTAAGCTCTTGGCAACCACTGACCTTTTTATTTTTTTCATAGTTTTGCCTTTTTAAAAATGTCACATAGTTAGTATCATACACTATGTAGCCTTTTCAAATTTGTTTTTTTCACTTAACAATATGCATGCCAAGTTTCCTAATGGTGTTTGTGGCTCAACGGCTCATTTCACCACTGAAAAAGAGTCCACTGTACAGGTGTACCAGTTTGTTTGTTCATTCACCCATTGAAGAGCAAATTGGTTGCTTCCAAGTTTGGGCAGTTATTAATTTTTTTTGGTGGTACTGGGGTTCCTGGAAACCCTTCTACCTCAGGGCTACACTCCCAGACCGATTTTTATATTTTTATGTGGAAACAGGGTCTCTTAAGCCAGCGAGGCTTCCTTCTAACCTGCACGATCTTCCTGTCTCCGCCTCCCAAGAGCGGGGATTACAAGCGTGTGCCACCACACCCGGCTAAGTTTGGGCAATTATGAATAAAGCTGTTAAACATTTATTTTGCATGGATATAAGTTTTCAATTTATTTGGGCAAATTCTAAGAAGAAGCATCACTGCTTAGGAACTGAAAGCAAGTTTAACTTTACAAGAAACTACCAAACGATCTTCCCGTGTGTCTGAGCCACCTTGTTTTTTGAGTGGCCATGAAAGGGGGGTCATGTTGCTCCCCATCCTCATCAGCATTTGGAGTCATCACTGTTGTGAATTTTCATCATTCTAATAGGTGTGTAGTGGTATCTCATTATTGTTCTGTTTATCAGCTTCTTAATGACAAGAGGTTAAGCATCTTTTCATACGTGTGTTATCTGTATATCTTCTTTGTTAATATATCTCTTCAGATCTTTGGCCCATTTTTAATCAGATTGCTTGTTTTCTCTCTGTTGAATCTTAAGAGTTAGATTTTAAGAGGTAGATTATGTTTTCCAAGGCATTGCAGCATTTCTTATAAGTTATCAAAGTTATGGGCACAGAATCGATCTTTACATTCCTTTATTAGCTAGACATGCTGGTGCATAATTGTAATCCCAATACTTGGGAGGCTGAGGCAGGGAGATCGCAAGTTCAAGGAGAGCCTCAGCAAGTAGTGAGACTCTTAGCAACCTAGTGAGACCCTATTTCAAAATAAAAAGGAATGGGAATATATCTTGGCAGGAGACTGCCACTGGGTTCAATCCCCAGTACCATATACACAAAAATATTCTTTTAGTCTTCATGGAAACAGAAGCAGTGGCCCCTCTTTTATTTCTGATACTATTAATTTGTATATCTTTTATTCTCGCCCTTGCTAGAGATTTGAGATTTAACCTTTTATCTTTTTATAGCACCAGCTATTAGGTTTATTATTCTTTGTTGATAAATTAAATTTCATTGATTCCTGTTCTGATTTTCATTATTTGTTTTCTCGCTTTGGATATAAGTTGTTCTCCTTTTTCTACTTTCCTAACATAGAAGCTTAGATTATTGATTTTTAGAGCTTTCTTTTCTAATATATGCATTTAAAGCTATAGGTTTCCCTTTGAGCACTGCCTTTGCTGCATCCTACAAATTCTGACAAGTCATATTCTTATTTAAATTTAGTTTAAAATTTTTTTTTTTTTGGTGGTACTGGGGTTCCTGGAAGCTCTTCTACCTCCGAGCTACACTCCCAGACCTATTTTATACCTCTGGTCTATACCCTCATCTCTATTTCTTATTCTTTATTTTGAAACAAGGTCTCACTCAGTTGCAAAGGACCTCACTAAGTAGTAGCTGGGGCTGTCCTCGAACCACAATCCTCCTGTCTCAGCCTCTCAAATGCTGGGATTACAAGTGTGTGCCACCACACCCGGCTAGTTAAAATATTTTTAATAACCCATGGGACTTATTTGATCTTGGTATAACTTAGAAGTGTGTTGTTTAATTTCAAGCATTTGGGATTTTCTGGGTATCTTTCTGTTAGTGACTTCTATTTTATTTCCACTGTTGCCCAAAAGAACATTTTATTTTAATTATTTTAAATTTAATAAGATGCATTGTATGTCCAATTATGTGATTTGTCTTGGTAAATGTTCCATGTGAGCTTAAGAAGAATTTGTATTCTGCTGTTGTTGAATTATTCTATAAATATCAATTAGATTCAGTTGAATGATGATGCTTGTTCAGTTCAACTATGTCCTTAATGATTTTCTGTTTGCTGGATCTGCCAATTACTGATAGAGATGTGTTCAAGTCTAATTATAATAGTGGATTCATTCATTTCTCCTTGCAGTTTCATCAATTTTTGGCTCATGTACTTGAATGTGTTGTTAGGATCATATATATTAGGGACTGTTACTAAATCTTAGGGATATGTGATCCCTTTATCATTATTTAATACCCTCTTTAACTCTGATAATCTTTTTGCTCTGAATTCTTCTTTGTGTAGCATTAATATAGCCACTCCAGATTTTGTCTGATTAGAGTTAGCATAGTATCGCTTTCCCCATCCCTTTACAGGCACGCCTCGAATGGTGGGTTCCATGTCACACCACTGCTATAAAGTGAACATAAAAACAAAACAGATCACATGGACTTGTGCTTCCCAGTACCATTCTCCCTAAAGAATTATGCACTTATCTTAATTTAAAATAATATATGGCCCACAAATGATAATAATCATCCAAATCTTCAGAAAGTCATAATCGTTTTGCTGGTGGAGGGTCTGGCCTTGATTTTGATGGCTAATGACTGATGAGGAAGATGCTTGCTAAAAATTGGGAGGAGGTGAAATTTTTTTCTCTTTTCTTTTCTCTTTCGATTTCTCTTGAGGGGAGAGGAAAAGCCCTGGGAATTGAACCTAGGATGTCACACGTACTAGAAATGTACTTTACCACTGAGCTACATCTTAGCGTATTTATTTATTTGTTTGTTTGTTTGTTTGTTTGTTTGTTTAAAATTTTTTGTGGTACTGGGATTGAACCCAGGAGCATTCTACCTTTAAGCTATATCCCCATACCTATGAGGATCTTGCTCCATTGCTGTAACAGGCCACAGACCTGTGATCCTTTTTCTGCCTTCCAAGTACTAGAATTCTGACAGATGTGTGTCAACACACTAGGATATTTTCTAAATTTTGAGACAGGGTGCTGCTAAGTTGGGGATCCTTCACACTGGAATCCTTCTGACTTGGCTTCCAGAACAGTTGGGATTGTTAGATATGTACCACCACACCCAGCTTGGAAATTTCTTAAAAATAGACAAAAATTAGACTTGCCACATTAATTGATTCTTTCTTTCATGAAAGTTTCTCTGTAATATCACTTTACCCACAGTAGACCTGCTTTCAAAGTTGGAATCAATCTTCTCAAACTCTACTGCTGTGTTATTAACTAAGTCTATATAATATTCTAAATCTTTTGTGGTATTTCAACAGTGTTCACAGCATCCCTTCCAAGAGTAGATTCCATTTTAAAAAAGCATTTTTTTTCCTTATCCATAAGAGGCAACTCCTTATCCATCGGTGTTACATGATGTGATTTCAGCAATTCAGTCACATCTTCAGACTTTCCTGGAAGAGGAGAAAGTTAGAGCCTTGCTCTGACTTAGGCTTTAGTTTAAGGTAATGTTGCTACAGCTTTGATCTTTCGTCCAGACCACCAAAACTTTCTTCAGATCTGCAACAAGACTGTTTTGCTCTCCCATCATCCGTGTGTTCACTGAAGCAGCACATTTTATTTTCTTCAAGAATTTTTCCTTTGCGTTCCCAACCTGGCTAACTGGAACAAGAGGACTAGTTTTTGGTCAAGCTTCGTCAGTTCTCACTAAGCTTCATCATGTCTATCTTTTGACTTAGAAGGAGAGACTTGCCACTCTGTAATGTGAACACTTAGAGGCCATCGTAGGGTTATTAAGTTGCTTAATTTCAATATTAGTAGCGTTTCAGGGAATAGAGAAGGTGGAGGAGAGAGAGCAAGGAGGAAGCCTGGCCAATGCATGGAGCTATAAGATCACACACTGTGGCCCTTACGAGAGCTTCTCAGCTGTATTTTACTCAAGGTGAGGGGGAAGGCTATCGGGAGCCAGAGCTGGGAGTTGCCCTTTTCCCAGGTCAGCTATGTTCTGGCCCAAACCCAAAGTGGTTAGGTGCCTGTAAAATAGTTTCCCTTGAAAGCAAGCATTTGTTAAGGGGAATAGGATAGAATGTTCTGTCTGATTTTGAAATTGTTATTTTTTTCTTTCTCCGAAAGCATGCAGGAATTTTTCTCTAATCTTCATCCTGACAACCTGGTGGAGCTCCTAAGGGGTAAACTCATGGAAGTGGGGTAGAGGATGCTGAAAGTAAGATCCCTCGTAGGTTTTAATTCTCAAGATTTTTCACACTGAACCTCTAGCAACTCTTCAATTATAGCTTAATTCCCTATCAGTACTGGATTTCCAGGGATGGGTTTCTGCTCTTGGTAAACTGTGATTCTTTCTATTCTTTTCTGTCTTCCTGTTTTGAGCAAGTCATTTGCCTGAAAAAGAGTGACTTCAATTCTGTGATCTAAGAGGAGTTGTTGCCGGCTCTGGTGGTGCACGCTTGTAATCCCCGCACTTGGAAGGCTGAGACAGGAGGATCGCCAGGTTCGAAGCCAGCCTCAGCTACTTAGTGAGGCTCTCAGCAACTTAGTGAGACCCTGTTTCCAAATAAAATATAAAATAGGTCTGGGAGTATAGCCCAGAGGTAGAAAGCCCCTGGGTTCCACCCTCAGTACCACCAAAAAAAAAAAAAAAAAAAAGTAAGAGGAGTTGTTGGGTTTTAATTTGTTTAACATTTTTCTTGTTGTAAGAATAAAAGTGACAACTTCCAATTTATTTATGTGTTAGACTACAGCCCAGTGTCATTTTATACACCAAGTTAGACTGCCTTGAATAGGTGTGTTTATTTTTCTGTCCTGATTCCAGTCATTAATAAGAAATCTGTGAGTTTTACATCACACTCTAGCTCCAATTTTGCTATAGCTGCAACTTATATTTGTTTACTTACTAATTCCTAGGCACTGGATGGTATATTTTACCCCAATTGTATTCTTGCCACGTCAACTCTGTGAGGGAAGTATTATTATAATCCACATTGTATAGCAGAGGCAAAGAGAGTCTAAATAAGTTTCCCAGGTCAAAATATATATATTGCTGGCACCAGGCTTTAATCAAGCCCTCTTCATCCATCGCCTGCTCTGGTGGCCTCTCAGCGCAACGTAGGCATTAGTAAGGAAGGCATTACTACCACACTCACTCACTATGAAATAATTTTTATTTCCCCTATTAGTCTTCAGGAATTTTTTTAAATTGATGCCTTACTCCACAAGACTCCAAAAGCAGAGACTACTTACTGTTACAGCTCAAGAATGTGCATGTCCAGTAAATATTTGTTGAATTAATCTTAATTAGATAATTAAAGTTTACCAATAATTACACACTTTACAAGATCACTAAAGAAAAGTTGAAGTATTTATTAATAAAATGTGTGCTTTAAGCAATCTAAATAAATTTGGAAATAAGAAAAGGGTTTAATGTTAAATATCAACATATAGACGTTGGGAAGATATTCTCTTCTTATAAGTAAATTTGCTGTATTTTCTTAATCTCAAAATGACAGGTTAGGCTAAATCATAGTATCCAGTGCTATTAAATTTGGGGCTTGTAATAAACTCAGTTTGAAAATATTTTGTGTCATTTTTGTAGACAGCCACTAGGAGGCGAGAAAATGTCCCTCTCGTCAGTAATGTAGACAGAAGACACAGGACATTCCTGCAGCATCTTTGAGTGAGCTCACTTTTTTCAGCACCATGACTGCTTTGCTTAAAGTAGAAGCAATCTGAATACTTCTGAGAACTTTTAAAACATCTTTATTGGAGGGTTGTTATTTAATTGCTTGTTTTTGTTTCTGGGATTTTCCTCTTTTGGCCGGTAGAGGGAGCTCAAAGCCTTTCTTTCTCTCTCCTTTCCAAGCTTTCAGTATTTCATTGCCTTTGCTGTCTCTTTATTATTAGGAGACTAGATTTTCCTTCCTGTTTTTAAAATCAATTGAAATACAGAAAATTTACCCATAAGTATCTTCTATCTGACCAAAGAGAATAAACTTCTTTTAAGAAATTTCCTATTTCACTATTATGAAAATACCTTATCACAGTATTTAGAGAATAACTTGTTTTCATTTGACCATGTAAAAAATAAGGAATTACTTTAGAGATCCTCAAAAAATTAAAATTAGAAAAAAATTGTTTTTATCTAAAAAGCATGAAAAGTATACATGATCTAATACAACAAAATCTATAAGCAACACCTAGTAACATTTAGTAAAGGTTAAAATTCTTACTCTATACAGGAAAGTTTTTTTTTTTCTAGTGTATACATTA
Organism: Muscardinus avellanarius; assembly: GCF_963383645.1. NCBI lineage: Eukaryota > Metazoa > Chordata > Mammalia > Rodentia > Gliridae > Muscardinus > Muscardinus avellanarius. Next base: position 36,972,885 of record NC_137793.1, read on the forward strand.
AATTTCCTTTTAAATTAAACTGTAGGTAGATAAGTTTTGACACACAGGGTTTTTTGCAATTCCATTCTAATAAATTTCTAATTTCAAATATTCTTTTTTGATATATGACATTTAAAATTGTGTTTTAGCCAGGCATGGTGGCACACGCTTTGGTGGTGCACGCTTGTAATCCCTGTGCTTAGGAGGTGGAGACAGGAGGATCGCTCAGGTTCAAAGCCAGCCTCTCTGGCTAAGAGACCCTGTTTCCAAATAAAAAATATAAAAAATAGGTTTGGGAATGTAGCCGAGAGGTAGAAGGGTTTCCAGTAACCCCAGTACCACCAAAAAATAAAATAAATAAAATAAAATTGTGTTTTAAACTTTCTGATCATATCATGAGTATTTTTATCTTTTGTTGATTGATTTCTTATTTTATTGAAATTAGATTAGATACAAGAACATGGTCTGTATCATTGATTCTTTTGTATACAAATAAAATAAAACTTCCATTGTACTTTTTAAGAGTTCAAATTGTACGTACAAATTGATGGTGGTGGTGGTGGTGGTGGTGGTGGTGGTGGTGGTGTGTGTGTGTGTGTGTGTGTGTGTGTGAGAGAGAGAGAGAGAGAGAGAGAGAGAGAGAGAGAGAGAGAGAGAGAGAGAGAGAGAAGCAAGATCCTAACTGACTTTGTTATCTCTAAGTTCAGCCAAAGTCTCATAACTTGTCAATGTATATCTTTGCTGTGAGTCTGGTTTTACAAACCCCAGTCACTTGAAGGCTGTGTGAGACCAGGCTTGGAATTGACTATGGGATAATATAGCAGTCAAGACAGAAGTGTTTCTATACAGAGAAAGTTAGAGAGCCGTGGCATTTCTCTTCTCTCTTTAGATCTGGAGCCAATGTTCCTTTCATTTAATCAAAGCAGGGAGCACAGTTGTGCTCCTTAAAGTGTGAGGACACAGTTAATTGACACCTGACTCAAATATCCTGAAGATGCGAGCCTGGCTAAAATGGTCTGTCTAGAAATAGGTGAACTTTCAGAGTCCGTTAGAGCAAAATTGGATGCAGAGTTCTCTGGAGAGTTTATGGATGCTTGGGAGGGAGAGCCAGCCCATGAGTGTGTCTCGGAGGGATGAGGCGACCAGAGCAGGAGGGTGGATTGCTAGCAGCCAGTAGCTGAGCTACAAACGCAGAAGCTGAATTGGTCCTTATTTTTTTAATCCTTTCCTCTCTAATGCCTATCTATTATCGCTGCATTTTCTGGAAATATTTTTGAACTTTATTCTAATTCTTCTATTCAAACCTTTGTTTCTACAATCATGTTTTCCATTCCAGAAGCCCCTTTTTTAGACTCTATTTTTTCAGAGAAAATGTTTATATATTCTTGTTCTTATTTCAACATAACTATTATCTTTCATGGAATATTTAGTCATAGTTATATTGAAATTAATTGCTCCATCTTTCTTTACCCTGTTTACTTGAATATTTTGATAACTGTATTTCAAGTTGGAGGTCTTCTTTAAATGTCTAGTGATCATTGGTTGCCTAGGGATTTTAAGAACTAGAGCCTTTAAAACTGACTGGCATTTATTTATGTGTAGGTGGGTAAGGAATTTCCCTCGCTTGCTGACATCCCCAGATGTGAGAGGAGCCACAGGTGCCCTTTTGGTTTTGTTCTCTCTTGGGCTGCTCGGTTTCATCTCTGTCCGAGAGCCTCAGCCTGGCTTCCAGCATTCCAGGAGCCCAGGGACAGAGGACCTGTGAGGAGTGAGCTGCCTCCAGACCTTCACTTAGCTCCTTCCTTTTTAGTTCAGCACCTCACCCCTGCCCTCTGCTCATACGTGCAGCATCTAGTCCAGCTGCTTCAGGGAGAAAACTGTCCGTGTTTGTTGTGGTGGGAGAAGGGCAGCCATCAGTCATTCTGTTTGCAGCATAGAGGAGGGGGTTTAAGAGTCAAACTGTTTTATGTTGTTGTCTGTTTTTGTTTTTGTACTAGGGATCGACCTCAGGGGCATTCCACCTCCGAGCTATACTCCCCAGCCCTGTTTTTTTTTTTTTTTTTTTTTTTTGAACAGGGTCTCACTAGGTTACTATCAGCCATTTAAGTCATTCCTTTTTTCTGACATTAAGTGAAGTATTGAGGCTGTTCTCAAACCTTCGATTCTCTTGTCTCAGCCTCCCAAGTTCTGGATTATATATGTGCACCACCATATCCTACTTCTAACTTGTTTTTAACTGTCTTTCAGCTAATAATCCTATTTTAACCCTCAACTTTAGAAATACACCTGTGGGAGCAGGAACTGGGAATTAAGCCTAGGGATGCTCTACCTCTGAGCTACATCCCTAGCCCCATTTATTTTAATTTAATTTAATCTTATTTTATTATTTATTTTGAAACAGGGTCTTTGTAAGTTTCCATGTACTGGCCTCAAACTTGCAAACTTCCAATCTCCCAGTTACTAGGTTCTTGAGCCTTTCCTGGATCCTGTGGCATTAATCAGCTTGTTTATTATAGACTTCATGAATGATAGGCTCTTTCATTTTACTTTTCCCTTCTCTATTATGTTCTTAGTTCAGATACTTAATATTATCCAGTTTTTTAAACATATGCTGTGTGCTACCATCTTATCTTCTGTTTTCTTTTTATTGTAGGTTGATTTATTTTATACTAATTCACCTCCATTTAATGCAAATTGTGAAGTAAATAGTAATAGAAACATTTATCAAATATGGCATATTGGGCCAGGCATAGTGGCGCATGCTTGTAATCCCCACACTTGGGAGGCAGAGACATGAGGATCGCGTATACACACACACACATATATATATATACACACGTATATATATATATATATATATATATATATATATATATATATATATGTGTGTGTGTGTGTGTGTGTGTATACATATATACATATATATATATACGTATATATACATATATACATATATATATATACGTATATATACGTATATATATATATGGCATATTGGTCAGAAATCCAACCTTTACATTTTTCAACATATCTACTTTATTTTATTTATTTATTTTTTTGTGATACTGGGGGTGGAAACCAGAAGCTTTCTACTTCTTGGCTATATTCCCAGACCTATTTTTATATTTTATTTGAAAACAGGGTCTCACTAAGTTGCTGAGAGCCTCACTAGTAGCTGAGGCTGGCTTCGAACCTGTGCGATCCTCCTGTCTCAGCCTCCCAAGCGCAGGGATTACAAGTGTGCACCACCACGCCTGGCTACCTACTTAATTTTATTTTATTTATTTATTTTTTTTATGCTCATGGTTTGGAAGACAGTATTTTTTTTATTTTATTTTATTGGTGCACTGTATTCATACATCATAGTGGGATACAAACTTTTGTAAACATACATGCACACATCGCCCAGTCAGCCCCCACCCGATCCCCACCCCATTCCCTCCCCATCCCTCCTTCCCATGCTTGGCTTAGTGGTTGACATCTAGTATTATAGCAATTTATCCAAAATTAAAAATGTTAATCTCACATAACAGTTTCATTTGTCTGATACCAAGCTTTTGATAACTTAAAGATAACATTTCAATATTTCTTTTTGCTTTCTTTCTTACCAGAGCATATTTTTTTCTGTTTTTTTAGGTGAAACTATCATATATTCATATATTTATTTTTCAGAAAAAAATCTATCCTAATATGGAATATGAATTCTAGATACCCAAAACGATCTTGAAAAAGAACAAAACTAGCAGATATATATTTTCTGATTTCAAACCATATAAAGCTACAATAATTGAAACAGTGTAATACTGTTCTAAAGGCAGATATATAAACCATTGGAGTTAAATACAAGCCTAGAGCTAAATTCTTCCCTATATTGTCAAGTTATTTTTGACAAGGTTTCCACGAACATTTGGTGGTGGAAATAATAATCTTTTAACTAAATATTGTTGAAAAATAATAATTACATGGAAAAGAATAAAATTGGACCCTTACCTAATCCCACATACAAGTATTAACTCAAAATAGATAAAAGACCTAAATATAAATCTTAAGACTATAAACTTTTAGAAGAAAATCTGGGTCATAAAACCTCACAACATTGAAATTGGCAGTGATTTCTTGGTTATGATTTCAATGGCACAGGCAACAGAAGAATATACAAACTCCCTAAAAAAAAATATTGTATATCCAAAGACAATGTAAACAGAGTTAAAAGTTACTAATAGAATTGGATAAAATACTTCCAAATGCTATATCTGAAGGTATATTAATATTCCAACTAGAAATCCTAAAAATTAACAACAATAAAGGCAAACAATACAATTTAGAGATAGGTAAAGACTAACAAAAATAATGAATCTCCACAGATAACCAATCTTAGTTGTCTGTTGGATGGAAAATCTTGTTTCTCTGGTTCTGGTGAGTGTTACCTATTTCTTCTTTGTAGTTAATCTCTTTGAGTATTTTCTCTAGTGCTGGTTTTGAAGACATAAATTCCTTCAGTTTCTGTTTGTCATGGAAGCTTCTTATTTCTCCATCTAATTTGATAGAAAGTTTTGCTGGATAGGAAATTTTTGGCTGGAAGTTGTTTTCTTTCAGAGTTTGGAATATGTTACTCCAAGCCCTTCTGGCTCTCATGACTTGGTTTGGGAAGTCTGGAGTGATTCTAATTGGTTTGCCTCTGAATGTCACTTGGCCCTTTGTTTTTGTTGCCTTTAAGATTCTCTGCTTGGCTTCCACATTGGTCATTTTGACAATTATGTGGCGTGGGGATCCTCTTCTCCGATCCTGTCTAAAGGGAGTTCTATAAGTTTCCTGGATCTGTGTATCAACCTCTTGCTCTATATTTGGAAAATTTTCTGCTATTACTTCCTTGAAGAGATTGTTGATCCCTTTGGTTTCACTTTCTTTTCCCTCCTCTATTCCAATTATTCTTAGGTTAGCTCTCTTAAGATGGGCCCATATTTCTTCCATGTCAGATTCCTGCTGTTGGATATTTTTTTCTAGATTAGAAACTATGCGTTCATTTTTGGATTGCTCATCTTCTAAGAGCGAGATTCTGTTCTCCATGTGTTCTAATCAGTTGTTTGTGCTTTGAATTGAGGCCTTTACTTCATTAATTGCATCCTTTATCTCTTTTTGGCTCTCTCTGAGTTCTTTTCGAAGCACCTCTATTATTTCTACAGTTATTTTCCTGATTTGATCTTCTAGAAATCTCTGATTTTCTGTTTTATCGGGTTCTGATGTTGTGGGGTTGTGCGCATTCATTACTCCAGTGTTATTCCTCTTTCCCATGATTTCGGAGGTTTGTGCCTTCTCTGGGTTCTTCCCTTAGGTCACTATGGCTTCACTTAAGGTGCTCTGGTTCTCGAGTCTGTATTATCTCAGACCCCACTACTCCTTTACTGGGTTGTATCACAGAGTCTCCAACCCAGGGAGTCGATAGAGGCTGCTTTAAACTATGGGGGGTGCCAGGTTGCACGTTCTCCTATGGTGTAATATCTCTGCCACCACCACTCCCTCACTGGGTCAAGTCCCAGGAGGTACAGTACTGGGATTTCTCCTCTGTGGCCCGCAATTTGACTCACTGTTCTTGAGTACGCAGATGTAGCTGTACTGGACTCGGTGAATTCACTGCTGCTGCCGCCGCCGGTGGCAATATGGCGCCTCTGCCATGCCCTCGGCCGTGAGGCTGGCGTATTTTTTCTTCTCTGGTTTTGATTTCCACTCTGAATCCCTGCAGCGTGTGCTGAGTTCGGCCACTGGGAGCTTTAGACGCTCTCTGCGTGGAGAAATCCCGCCTGGCTGTTCTGCAGTGGCTCACCTCGGCTTGCTGTAGCCGTCCTTTGAGTTTGCAGCTGCCGCCGGCAGTATGGCACTGCTGCCACGTCCTCGGGCACGTGTGTCTCCTCTGTGGCCCTGAGCTCTGTTCTCAGTCCGCTTTCTCTCTGGAGTCTGGTGGTTTTTTTTTGTTTTTCTGGTGATGGTGTTTTCTGGCTATGAAAGGCGCTGGTTTTGTGGTAATGGAGATTGGTTGTTAGCGGGGCTCTTAAGCCCCGCTTTTCTCGGTCGCCATCTTCCCGGAAGTCCCCTACTTAATTTTAAAAGGATGAATTTTTCAAATAATACAAGCTCCATAGAATTAATACTATTATGACTTAGTATTTTGGATAGTTTTTAAAAATCTTGTCGTATATGCCATCTATTGTAGCTGATCTCCCTTTTCCTGAAGGCAGCACCATCAGCCTCTGTGTCTGCTCCCGATGTTTAAGTCACGGTTTTTCTGACACCAGGAGACGTGCCTCTACTCACCTCCACTCACTTATGTTACAAGAGGTTTTCTTTAATCTCTTACAACAATCACCATGTATTTATTTTTCCCCCGTGTTTTCCCGAATCTTCAGGTATTTATAGCACAAGAGAGGGCCTCTGTTAGCCAGTCTACCATATATTAGGAGCCAGAGAAGTCCTTCTTTGATAATCTCTTTTACATAGAATGATTGAATACATCTTTTTTGTAGTCCGTATTCTGCTTACCCTTCGATAGCCATCTTGGGAGCTGTTTTTCTGGGTCTCATTCAGAAACAATTATTCCTTTTCCTGAACAATATTACATTATTGTGTTAATGAGAGTTTTGTTGCTGTGACCAAAATACCTGAAAGGATGACTTCAAGAAGAAATTTATTTGGTCACAGTTTCAGAAGTCTCACAGTCCCTGATGGACCAGCTCTAGGCCTCAAGTAAGGAAGAATATTACGTTAGGAGGTATGGCAGAGGAAAGCTACTTGGCTTGGGGCAGATGGATAGCAAAGCAGCAGCAGCGGGGGGTGGGGTGGGGATACATCTATAAGCCTTTCCAGAGCACACCGCAGTGACCTACTTCCTCCTTAAAAATAAATAGTTCAGTCGGCTGTCAGTTGACTGACTCACTGGTGAAGTCAGGACCCTCATAATTCAATCACTGTGACAAGCCCTGCCTTTAACCCCTGCTGCACCCGGGTCCACATGAGATTTGGGGGGACATTCCCGATCAAAATTTTAACAATTTTTTATTATCTGTCTGTGGCAAAGCTACCTCTTATAATAGCTTTGGATTACTTACAATTCGGAAAAAAGGACATGAATCCACAGACCAGTACCTAACACAGTATTAACTATAAGTACACAGTATAGTAGAAAACTGCATTGTGTTACATACCTGCTAAGTGACTTGACGTCTTTTCACTTTACTTATTCACAAGATGAGTGATCATATTCACTCTAGTTACCCTGAAGAATTTCAGGGAGAGAAAATGAAAACTATTCACATGAAAAAGTTTAATTTTGGTAGTAATTACGAAAACATAAAAAATGTTTATTTTATGGCCTATACATCCTCCTATATACTTTTAGACAGCTCTAGATTACTTATAATACCCAATTCTATATAATTACCTGCAATATTATATTGTTTATGGAATAATATCAAGAAAAGACTTGTATATGTTCAATATTATAATGGTTTGGATTTAGAATTTCCCCTTTGCCCTCACAGAAGCAAGGTAGCAATGTTAGAAGTAGGTGGTTGCTAAGGAGGGCTTCCTGGTGGGGTGGGCCTTAGGAATTGTATCGGGCTCTCTCCTCCCTTTGGTCTCTCTCCCTTCCAGCCTCCATAATCTGAGAGCAGATCCCTGCTCTCTTTCTCTCTCTGCCTCCCACCAACATACCCTGAGATCCAAGAGCCCAGCCTCACATGGACTGAACCTAGAATCTTTAGGAAACAGTGAACAAATAACTTTTTCTTCCTCTCAGTTTTGTGGTCCAGTTTACTGGAATACAGCAGTAAGAATTTTGAGTAAGAAAAATGTAGACACGATTTTTTTCCAGTTGTTTTTGAATAGCACAGATTTTGTTGAGTCTGTGGGTATGGAGCCATTGGACCAACTGTCTGTGTGACTAACAGGCACTGGGCCAGCTGTTGGGAATACTAAATCAGACAGGGTTCTAGAGCAGGAAGACAGGAAACCCATCCTAAGCTGAACATTTGTCAGAGTAGAAACTAATGGCTAGGTAGAAACAGAACAAATAAACATGGCAAAAAAAAAAAACTTGATGTAAACCATCTAATTACCTTTGTTGCATTAAGGGGAAGGAGAGTCAGTTCATTACCTGTAGTAATGAAAGGAGCAGGGATACTACTAGTAATCACAAACAGAAGATCTGAAATTCATTCCCATTTGACTTTGAAAAGTATAATATTATTATTCAGGGGCCCATTTGTCTTAGTGTGCTTTACTGAAGTCAATACTAAAATGATTTTTCATTTTGTGAAGATGACAGTTTACAGTAGAAGAAAAAAATACACAGTTCAGCAAGGGAAAACCAATCTGGATCATTAATTGGTTGCAGAGAATTCACAAGGATATGATATAATACAGACAGAGGAAATTAAGCATTGATAAAATTTCTCTAAAAAAGAGCAACCTGACATCAGTGTAAAACTACTTTTATTGATAAAAAGGGGTTAAAAATCTAATAACTTGTTCTATCTATGTATTAAACTAATTTTCTTTAGTACTAAGGATTGACCCCCCCCACACACTTCATACATGCTTAAGCAAGTGCTTGACCACTGATCTACAGCTTCAGCCCTTTTTATTTTTTATTCTGAGACAAGATCTCACTAATGGCCTTGAACTTTTAATTAGAGAACTGTCTCAGCATCCTGAGTATCTGGGATTATAGGATGCACCACCATGCCCAGCTAAGTCCTTAATATGAATAAAGTTAAAATTTATTCTTTTAAATACTGATTAGGGAGTGTCTTATTTTAAAGGCACCCCACTACATTCCTCTGATGTAGTGCTTTAATAATTCTGTCCTTTCTACCTTTGTAATAATAAAAATTGTTTAAGCTTACAAAATATTGATTAGGTTAAATTTTTGTACTGTTATTATAATATACACTCATAGTATGTAACTGAAATGAAAATAAAAAATAATACAACAATTTTGAATGCCATCTAAAGAGGAAGAGTTAAAAAGTGAATGAGAAGGTTTCTAATCTTATGATAATTCAAAAGACCAACGACAGACTAAAATGCAAAATAATAAAAAGCTGTGTTTCGTTATCTTCCTAACCTTTATTTAAGTGAAAAATCCTTTTGAAAGTATAGCGTTTAATATTGGTATAATTCTGATCATCCTTCAGAGGATTTTGTAGGTCCCTATTTACCTTAGTTTTTATTTATCTTTTTACCTTATCTTTTTACCTTTTTTGTTGTTGTTGCTGCAACTGGTTGTTAACTAATAGTGAAACATATGAATTGCCTGCCCACAAATTTTCTACTTTTTCCAACAGGAAACTTAAAGGAAACAACTAAAAACCCATCTAATAGCTGAGCTTTTTTTCTATTTATTTTGACTGTACTAATTTATGAAACTATTTTTCTTAGTAACAATGAATTCTAAATACAGAAATTAAATGTATTTTCAGTATTTATCATGATAGTGAACAATAGAAAAAAAGGGTAATGAAGCATAAAGAGACACAAAATCCAATCAAGAGTCTTTGTGAAAGTGCAGGGATGCAATGACACTGGGGTTGAAGTACATTTTAGAATTAAAGACACCAAACTTCAACAAGAGATTTCTGAAACTTTTGAGGGAAATCTGCCCAATGGAGACCTATTGACACATTACTTTCACTCGTATAATTAGCTATTATGTTTCATGCATCTAAACATTCTCATATATTTTTTTCTACCAGACCCATGGAATTCAGAATTCCAGCAGACAATGCACAGAAACCAAAAGACCAATGTGTTTCTAAAGGATTATATTGCTGCTGATGCTTCCCAGACTGTTTATTTATTGTGAGAAACTTAACTCCTTCAAGCTTTTCAGTAATTCACCCCTTTGTCCACGTCAAGATGAAGTGGTCTCTTGTTTCTCACAAAGGACTATTTGATGATCACATCATCAAAGCCATTGGGAGTGCACAAAACAAGGAGGCATGTCCCACTGTGCAAATGGCCTTCAGCCTGACTGCCAGGGCACAGTCACCATTGTGTCCCAGGAGTGCAAGGCCAGTGCCACCAACGATACGGAGTTATCCGGCCAGACCATCACCCAGGATGGGAGAATTCACTCAAATGCAAACCCATCAGGACCTTATTCACGGAACTTATTTACTTCAATTATTGGTAAAAGCAAATCATGAACCTGATCCTCAACCCTGCGTGAAAGAAGACTGGAAATAAAAGAGAATGGGGGGAAAAATCACTGGGGAAGACCCTACTAAAGAACTAAGCTTCCCTACAGTGAGAATGACGTATTCTATTTGGAAACAATTCCTCTTGGGTTTTTGCTTTCCTGTGCTTTCTTTCATGAGAATCTGTCAGTTTTAGGCACAATTGGATTTGATGTTTCAAGTTAGTAAATGAGATTCATTTTCCAAAAAAGCTGGACGTTTACATTAAGAAAGAAAAAAGAGTACCATTATGCAATGCTTTCTCTCATTTATATAAGAAAATCACTGTTGCAGGGAGGCACTTGCTCTACCCTCCATCCACACAAATCTATGTTATAATTTCTGACACCACACTATAATTTTTTATGTAAATGTTTGTGGGCACATATGATGTCTCTCTTATCCATTGTTTTCTGCTTTAAAAAAGTACAAATCCATGTCGGGCATGGTGGCACATGCTTGTACAGAAGGACCACGCAGGTTCGAAGCCAGCCTCAGCTGGCTTAAGAAACCCTGTTTCCAAATAAAATATAAAAGAGGTCTGGGAGTATAGCCCCGAGGTAGAAGGGTTCTATCCCCAGTACCACCAAAAACAAAACAAAACTACAAATCCAATATTTGGACATAGTTAACAAAAATCAGTATAGATGTACTTAATATTGGAAAATAATCTTCCTTTGTACTCCATAATGACTGTTTTGTTACTAAAAGTAACCCCTAGAAGTGAGCCAGGCATGGTGGCACACACCTGTATCTTAATACCTGGAAAACGGAGACATAAGAATTGCTGGTTTTAGGCCAGCCTCAGCAACTTAGTGAAGCCATGTTAAAAAAAAAAAAAAAGGCTGAGGGTGTAGCTCAGAGGTGGAATGCTCCTGGGTTCAATCTCCTATATCACACTAAATAAATAAATAAATAAATAATCATTCACCCTTGACTTACTCATCAACTGATATCATGACTTATGATACATTGACTTTTAAAAATATTCTCATATTTTGTAGTAACAGGGAAAAGCTCATTTAAAATATTTTTGTTTATTTTCTTGTTTGTTTTGCAATTTAAGCATAGAATTCCCACACCTCTATCTTCTTTAACTACCCTCTGTACACAATGATATTTTTATCTATATTTTTCCTTAATTCATCTAGTACTTTACATACGGTCTTGACAAGAGTGGACCATCAAAGTGTGTTTTGGGTCTGAGGGCACCTGGGAAGTCTGGTCTTATTGGTCTTTACTCATTGACTTCTTGCTTGTTTCTATTTTTGTTTTTTAATCATATGTTTAATTAATATACAAACAGAAAAATAAAATCATCAATGAGAAAAGTAGTCTTCTAAAACCCTTTCTCAGCTGTTGATCTTTCTGTCTGATCAAGGGTCTATATCTCAATGCCTATTATAAACAAATATGCAACTACTCTTATTTTTCTTACTTTTAGAATTTTTACTAAATGCCTTTTTCTTATTATTATTGTACTTTCTGCTACCCCCCCCCACATCATTAATTTCTTATGCTACTAGTCATTAAGGAGAGGCTTTGTTGGAGATTTAGATTTAGGTTCTTGGCTCTCAGAAAATATCTCTCTCACTCATTTGTCTCTCATTAAAGGAAAGATGAGAGAGAGAGAGAGAGAGAGAGCAGGAGATGAGGAGAGAAACTGGCACCCTCATTAAATGTATTGCACACATGTTGATGTCTATTATCAGATATTAAACTGCTCTACTCAATTTTATATTGATCTCTGATTTTTCAAGTAAGAAAACTAGACACTTTTTTATCGACTGGAATGAGAATTTACTAGCAACGTTCTCTCTTCCTTAAGGTTAAAACATGCATAAATTAATACTAAACCTTCCAGAAAGTAATTTAGCAATAAGTACCAGATGCTTTTGACTTTTATGTGTCCCTTGATTCAGAAATTATACTTTAAACATTTTTCCTAAGGAGATAATTAAGGCTAAAGGATATGTGTTATAATACTATCTTATTAATACTGAAAATTGTAAATTATTTATGTAAATATCCAAAGATAAGCAATTAATTAGAATGGTAAATAATTAGAACAGAGTATTAAAACACACTATGGAAGAATATTTAATAATATTCAGTGATAATGAAAAATGTCCCATAGATGAATGGGTTACAAAACTACAGCATAAAACCAAAACTACCCTGAGATTTCACCTAACTCCAATTAGAATGGTAATCATTAAAAACACAAACAACAGCCGGGCGTGGTGGCGCACACTTGTAATCCCTGCGCTTTGGAGACGGAGACAGGAGGATCGGGCAGGTTCGAAGCCAGTCGCGCTGGCTTAAGAGACCCTGTTTCCAAATAAAAAAGTATAAAATAGGTCTGGGAGTGTAACCCGGAGGTAGTAGGGTTTCCAGGAACCCCAGTACCACCAAAATAAAAAATAAAAATAAATAAATAATAAAAGCACAAACAACAGCAAATGATGATGAGGATGCAGAGAGGTGGGAATACATTGTTGGTGGGATTGCAAATTAGTGCCACCACTTTGGAAAGCAGTATGAAGGATTCTCAGACGAATGGGAATGAATCTACCAGATGACCCAGCAATACCACTTCTGAGTATCTACCCCCCAAAATGAAAACCAAACCACCAAACTAATGCATGGGTATCTATGCTGATAGCCGCAAAATTCACAATTGCCAAACTACGGAACCAGCCAAGATGTCCATCAACAGACGAATGGATTACAAAACTATGGGATATGTACACAATGGAATTTTACTCAGCCACAAAGAAGAACAAAATTACATGATTTACAGGGAAATGGATGAAACTGGAGAGCATTATGCTGAGTGAGATTAGTCAGTCACAAAAAGTAAGCAATCACATGCTTTTCCTAATATTTAGAAGCTAGGAAGAAAAAGGGTCATAGGAGGAACTCTAGACGAAGGAAAAGCTATAGATAAGCAAATAAGGAGGCCTAACCAAGGGTGATGGGAGGGGAGAAGAGGGAAATTCCCTAATGTACATAATATACATTCATAAACATATCAAAGTCAATTACTAAGCCAAACATGAGAAGGAAAGAGGGGGGAGGGAATGGGGAGGAAATTGGGGAAGGGCTGAGTGATGTGTACACGTATGCCTCTACCATCTTGTACTCCATTAAGATGTATGACTACAGTGCGCCAATAAAAAATGTCATATATACACACAATAGAATTATACTTAGCCATAAAGAAGAACAAAATTACATCATTTTCAGAAAAGTGAATATAACTAGAGAATATTATGCTTAGTTAGATTAGTCAGCCTCAGAAAGTAAAAGATCATATATTTTCTCTCGTATGTGAAAGCTAGAGAAAAATTGGGAAACAAAAAAGACCTGAAATAAATGAGAGACTTCCGGGAAGATGGCGACGGAGGAAAGCGGCACTTACAAGTCCTGCTAACAATCGAACTCTATTACCACAAAACCAGCGCCTTTCAGAGCCAGAAAACACCACAAGCAAAGAAATAAAAATGGTAAATACAAGGGACAGAGAAAAAGGGCTGGAAAAACAAGACACCAGAAAAAAACCAACCCGAAGTGCCGCGCCCGCCGCGGCGCGGAGCAGCCGGAGCAGCCAGAGCCGCAGCGTGGATTGGCCGGAGCCACGGAGTGGAGTGGCCGGAGCAGCCGGAGCAGAGCGGCCAGAGCAGCCGGAGCAGAGCGGCCAGAACAGCCGGAGCAGCCAGAGCCGCATCGCGGAATGGCCGGAGCGGCCGGAGTGGCCAGACCCTCGGTGCAGAGCAGCCGGAGCCGCGGTGCAGAGCGGCCAGAGCGGCCGAAGCGGCCAGAGCCATGGTGCGGAGCAGCCGGAGCCGTGGTGCAGAGCGGCCGGAGCGGCGCGGCCTACATCTCCCCTAGCAGCACCAGGCTCCAGAGAGGAGGGAGACTCAAAACAAAGCTCAAATCTAGAGAGGAGGTATGCTGGCCTCGCAGCCTAGGATGCAGAAGCAGCATCTTACTGCTGGCGGCAGCAGTGAGTTCACCGGACGGCCCTAGACCAATCCACTCAACCAGCCACCAGGTGCCTGAGAGGAGGGGTGGACAGCGAGCTGAGGTGAGCTGCTGCTGAACAGCCTGACGGCAGTCAGTAGTTTCTCTGGTGCAAGGAGCGTCTAAAGCTCCCAAGGACCGGGATCAGCACACCCTGCAGGGACTCAGCGGAGCTCAAAACCAGAGAAGAACTACACCAACCTCACAGCTGAGGACGCGACAGCAGCGTCTTACTGCCAGCAGCTGTGGCGAGTTCACCGGACAGCTGAAGACCAACGCACTCAACCAGCCACCAGGCTCCAGAGAGGAGGGGTGGACAGCGAGCCGAAGTGAGCAGGTGCTGAACAGCTGGGTGGCAGTCAGCAGTTTTGTTGGCACAGGGAACATCTAAAGTTCCCAAGGGCCGGGCACAGCACACCTGGCAGGGACTCAGAGCAGAGATCAAAACCAGAGAAGAAATATGCCGCATCATGGCTGAGGGCGTGGCAGTGGTGCCATATTGCCAGTGGCAGCAGCAGTGAATCCACCGAGTTCTCTATAGCTCCATCAGCGCACTCAACAACCGTGAGTCAAATTGCGGCCCCTAGGGGAGAAATCCCAGTACTGCACTCCCAGGGACTTGCGCAGATAGTCTCCCTGGGTCGGAGATTTTAGCAGTGCAGTCCAGTGGGGGAGTGGCAGTGGCAGAGATATCATACCATAGTCACAACTCCCCGCTGGAGAACGCACAACTTGGCACCCCCCACCATCTAAGCAGCCTCGATTGACTCCCTGGGTCTGAGACTTTGTGATACAACCCAGTAAAGGAGTAGTGGTGACTGAGATACCACAGACTTGAGATCCAGAGCATCTTAAGTGAACTTGTAGTGACTCAGGGAAGAACCCAGAGAAGGCACAAACTTCCAAAATCATGGGAAAGAAAAATAACAATGGAGCAGTGAATGCCCATAGCCCCACAACATCAGAATCTGATAACACAGAAATCCAAAGATCTCTAGAAGATCAAATTAGGAAAATAACTTTAAAAATAATAGAGGACTTTCGAAAAGAATTTAGGGAGAGTCAAAAAGAGATAAAGGATGCAATTAATGAAGTAAAGGCCTCAATTCAAAGTATAAACAACAGATTAGACCACATGGAGAATAGAATCTCGCTTCTTGAAGATGATCATTCCAAAAATGAACGCATAGTTTCTAATTTAGAAAAAAAAAAAAAACCCGACAGCAGGAATCTGACATTGAAGAAATATGGGCCCATTTCAAGAGAGCTAACCTAAGAATAATTGGAATAGAAGAGGGAAAAGAAGGTGAAACCAAAGGGATCAACAATCTCTTCAAGGAAGTAATAGCAGAAAATTTTCCAAACATAGAGCAAGAGGTCGATACACAGGTCCAGGAAACTTATAGAACTCCCTTTAGACAGGATCAGAGAAGAGGATCCCCACACCACATAATTGTCAAAATGACTAATGTGGAAGCCAAGGAGAGAATCTTAAAACAACAAAAACAAAAGGCCACGTGACATTCAGAGGCAAGCCAATTAGAATCACTCCAGACTTCCCAAACCAAGTTATGAAAGCCAGAAGGGCATGGAGTAACATATTCCAAACTCTGAAAGAAAACAACTTCCAGCCCAAAATTTCCTACCCAGCAAAACTATCCATCAAATTAGATGGGGAAATAAGAAGCTTCCATGACAAACAGCAACTGAAAGAATTTATGTCTTCAAAACCAGCACTAGAGAAAATACTCAAGGAGATTAACTGCAAAGAGGAAATGGGTAATACACGCCAGAATCAAAGAAACAAGAATTCCCATCCAGCAGACAACTAAGCAAAGAAGAATAAACAGTATCTCAAACAGAAATAAGATCATAACATGTTGGGAATTAAAAATTATCTCTCTATAATCACACTGAATGTAAACGGCCTCAACTCCCCAATAAAAAGACATAAAGTGGCAAAATGGATTAAAAGCCAGAATCCATCCATCTGCTGCTTACAAGAAACACACCTTACAAGTAAAGATAGGAACAAACTCAAGGTAAAGGGCTGGAGCAAGGTAATCCATGCTAATGGTACTCAAAGACAAGCAGGAGTAGCAACTATGATATCAGACAAGTTAGACTTCAAACCCAAACTTATTAGAAGAGACAAAGGAGGTCACATTTTACTGGTAAAAGGAATAGTCCAGCAAGAGGAAATAACAATAATCAACATCTATTCCCCAAACATAGGGGCAGCTACTTTCATAAATCAAACTCTTTGTGACATGAAGTCACACATAAATCCCAACACAATAATACTGGGAGACTTCAACACACCTCTCACAATACTAGACCAATCCTCCAGACAAAGGGTCAGTAAAGATGTCTCAGAACTAAAGAACACCATTAACCAAATGGACCTGTTGGACACATATAGAATATTTCACCCAACTACAGCAGAGTTTACATTTTTCTCAGCTGCTCACGGAACCTTCTCCAAAATAGATCACATCCTGGGACACAAAATGAGCACTAGCAAATTTAAAAAATGTTATATACTTCCCTGTGTCATTTCAGACCATAATGGAATGAAACTAGAAATCAACTATAAGAAGACCCAGAGAAACAACATAAACATGTGGAGACTGAACACCACACTTCTGAATGAAGAATGGGTCATAGAAGATGTAAGAGGTGAAATCAAGAAATTTCTAGAAACAAATGAAAATAAAGAAACAACATATCAAAACCTCTGGGACACTTTGAAGGCAGTATTAAGAGGAAAATTTATAGCACTGAGTGCTCACATAAGAAAAACAGAAAATCTTCAAATAAATAGCCTTATGACGCACCTCAAAGCCCTTGAAAAGCAGGAACAATTGAACCCCAAAGCCAGCAGAAGACGGGAAATTATTAAAATTAGAGCAGAAATTAACGAAATAGAGAATAAAAAAACAATACAGAAAATCAACAAAACCAAAAGCTGATTTCTTGAAAAAATTAACAAGATTGATAAACCACTAGCCAACCTAACTAAAAAAAAGAGAATCAACCCAAATTATGAAGATAAGGGATGAAAAAGGAGACATTACTACTGACAGCGTAGAAATCCAGAGGATTATCAGAAACTACTTTGAAAAACTATACTCCAACAAAATGGAAAATCTGGAGGAAATCGACAACTTCCTAGATAAATACAACCTTCCTAAACTGAGTCAAGAAGATATAGAACACTTAAACCAACCAATAACAATCAAAGAGATTGAAACAGCAATAAAGAGCTTACCATCAAAGAAAAGCCCAGGACCAGATGGTTTCCCAAGTGAATTCTATAAAACCTTTATAGAAGAGCTAATCCCAATACTACTCAAACTATTTCGGGAAATAGAAAAAAACGGGACTCTCCCAAATACATTCTATGAAGCCAACATCACACTAATACCCAAACTGAATAAAGACAGTTCAAGGAAGGAAAACTACAGGCCTATATCTCTGATGAACTTGGATGCAAAACTATTAAACAAAATACTAGCAACACGCATTCAAAACCACATCAAGAAAATCATTCACCATGACCAGGTAGGGTTCATCCCAGGGATGCAAGGCTGGTTCAATATACGAAAATCAATCCATGTAATTAATCATATAAACAGAATCAAAGACAAAAACCACATGATCATCTCAATAGATGCTGAAAAAGCATTTGATAAAATTCAACATCCATTTATGATAAAAACACTGCAGAGAATTGGAATAGAAGGAACATATCTCAACACTATTAAGGCAATCTACAATAAGCCCACTGCCAACATCATATTAAATGGGGAAAAACTTCAAGAATTCCCCCTAAAAACTGGAACGAGACAAGGATGTCCACTATCACCACTTCTCTTCAATATAGTACTAGAGACTCTAGCCAGAGCAATAAGGCAAGAAAAGGAAATCAAAGGAGTACAAATAGGAAAAGAAGAACTTAAGCTTTCACTATTTGCAGATGACATGATACTATATTTAGAAAACCCAACAAACTCAACCAAAAGGCTTATAGAACTGATCAACAAATTCAGCAAGGTATCTGGATACAAAATCAATCTTAAAAAATCAGAAACTTTCCTGTACACCAACCATAAATCCACTGAAAAAGAAATTCAAAAAACACTTCCACTCAGGATCTCCCACAAAAAAAAAATACCTAGGAATAAACTTGACCAAGGAGGTAAAAGATCTCTACAAAGAAAATTATAAAACACTGAAAAAAGAAATCGAAGAAGATCTTAGAAGATGGAAAGATCTTCCATGTTCATGGATTGGCAGAATAAATATCATTAAAATGGCCATCCTCCCAAAAGTGATCTACAGATTTAATGCAATGCCCATTAAACTACCAAGATCATTCCTCACAGACATAGAAAATCAGTCCTTAAATTTATCTGGAATAACAAAAAGCCCAGAATAGCCAAGGTAGTTCTCAGCAACAAAAACGATGCAGGAGGAATCACAATACCTGACTTTAAACTATACTACAAAGCCATTGTAATAAAAACAGCATGGTACTGGCAAAAGAATAGATATATAGACCAATGGAGCAGAATAGAAGACCCAGAAACAAGTCCACACACTTTCAGCCAATTAATATTTGACAAAGGGGCCAAAATCATACACTGGAAAAAAGATAGCCTCTTCAACAAATGGTGTTGGCAAAACTGGTTAACCATATGCAGAAAATTGGATGTTAATCCCACTTTTTCACCCTGTACAAAAGTCAACTCACAATGGATCAAAGACTTGGAAATTAAACCAGAGACTTTGAAGCTCCTTGAAGAGGGCATAGGTCCAACACATATTACCAGTTTTACAACACATAGGTACAGACAAACATTTCCTCAACAAGACCCCAAAGGCCCAACAAATTAAAAGGAGAATCAATACATGGGATTGCATGAAACTGAAGAGCTTCTGTTCAGCAAAGGAAACTATCAAGAATCTCAATCGAGAGCCAACAGAATGGGAGAAGATTTTTGCCACCTACACCACTGATAGAGGACTAATATCTAGAATATACAGAGAACTCAAGAAACTCAACACTAAGAAAACAAAGCATCCAATAACAAAATGGGCAAATGAACTAAATAGACACTTCACAAAAGAAGAAATTCAAATGGCCAATAAATGCATGAAAAAATGCTCAACATTATTGGCAATCAGAGAGATGCAAATCAAAACTACCCTGAGATTTCACCTAACTCCAACTAGAATGGCCATCATTCAAAACACAAACAACAACAGATGCTGGTGAGGATGTGGAGAAATGGGAACTCTAAGACATTGTTGGTGGGATTGCAAATTAGTGCAACCACTTTGGAAAACAGTATGGAGAATCCTCAGAAGAATGGGAACAAATCTACCATTTGATCCAGCAATACCACTGCTGGGTATCTACCCAAAAGAAAAGAAACCAAACTACCAAACTAATGCATGTGTATCTATGTTCATAGCTGCACAATTCACCATAGCCAAACTATGGAACCAGCCAAGATGTCCATCAACAGATGAATGGATTACAAAACTGTGGGATATGTACACAATGGAATTTTACTCAGCCATCAAAAAAAACTCAATTACGTCATTTTCAGGGAAATGGATGGAACTGGAGGACATTATGCTAAGTGAGATTAGTCAGGCACAAAAAATAAGAAATCAGATGCTTTCCCTAATATGTGAGAGTTAGGGAGAAAAGAGGAGCAAACAAGACAATCTAAAGGAGGAGAAAGGAGGGGGGAAGAGGAAAATCTCTAAAGCACACAATGTACTTAAACATATCGAAGTCAATCACTAAGCCAAGCAAGGGAGGGAGGGACGGGGAGGGAGTGGGGTGGGATTTGGATAGGGGTTAAATCAGCAATGAGTACATGTTTGTACACACAAGTTTTTTACCCCAATAAGTTGTATGAATATAATGCACCAATAAAAAAAAATTTAAAAAAAAGAAATAAATGAGAAAAGATACCAATAGAATAAAGGGAGAAAACTTGGGAAGGGGGGCGGGGAGGGGGAGAGGAAAGCCTGATGAAGGAAACAGTTTAAACAATCCTATGTACATCCATGAAGCTCTCACTACCAAATTTAATATTATGAATGGGGAGGAGGAGGGAGCAGGGTAGGATTCAGAGGGAAACGTACCAGGTACTGTGTGCGGGTATGTGTCTATCACAGTAAGCCTCAAAATGATGTAAGGTTACAGTGCACCAATAAAAGTATATTGGAAAAAAATAAAATGAAAAATGTCTAATGAAAAACATTTTCAAAACTAATGATCCTTTGTGTTATGCGTTTAAGAACAAAATCTTATTAGTACCTATCTCTGAAGGTAATTTATCTTTCTGCTTTTTAATTAATTCACAGTAATTGGTAAATAATTATAATTAATTTTTTTAAATAGCAAAATAAATGAATTTGGGTTTATGCCATATCTCAAGAAAAAGTAAATTTTTTAATGAATTTATCACCCCAACAAATGTTTACCAGTTTTACAATTGAGTTGAAAGTATGTACTCTAAACCACAACTCCTATGTAGCATCCTTACTTATAATGTAATGGGAATACAGACTCCATCTCACATACAGTCTTGGGAGCTATCACCTCTCTCAATGGCATAAGGTTCTGTTTTCATCTGATTATGTAATTGCCTTCTTGACAGTTCAATTAAATTATTTTTCAAGTTCACAAATGAATATCTCTGAGACCTGTTTAGAAAGCCTCCTTTTGGGCCTATTGGATTATTTTTCTGATGATGTGAATAGTTTAGTTGCTGTAAAGGTTAATGCTAACTTTCATATTCCCATTAACATACAATAAAACAGCTGCTGTACATCCAAACTCCAGCCAACCCTAGTCTCTGAAAAGTAAGGATTGCAACTTTTCAAATAGATTGTCCTTTATTACAAATTGGCAAATACCACAAGGCCAGAAACCTAAGAACTCTTCAGATACAAGTATTTCTTTTTAACATGTTCCAGTTCCAACATTTACACTTGTACCTAGGCCAGAGTGAAACTCTGTTCCTGGTATGTAGGGCTCAGGCTCAAAGCAGTTTCCTTTTGCTCCCTGAATCTTCTCTGACGTGGATGTCCACACAGATGGATCTCTGCTGGGTCAGAGAGCAATCACCAGATGTCCATGGGATACCTCTGTAAATTGGGTTATTAATCTAGGCTGCGTTTATCTCTGATTTGACATAAATCTATGACAGGAGCTTCTGTTCTTCATTCCAACCTTGAAGGATACCCACATCTTCCTGAGTTGGTACTGAGGTAGAATTCCACTTTTTGTGTAAACCCTTTCTTTTCTGAGTATAGTTTTGATCTAGCAGAATTCAAAGCCCTGTAGTAGAAACTCCCAAGTTTCATAAGCTTGAATTTTCTGCATCTTATACTGGCTGCCTCAGAAAACTTTATGATACAAAATAAAAAGCAAACAGTAAAGCCTCCTAGCATTGTGCCTACTTGGACATGATAATGCACTACACCCCAGTGTATGCTTTCAACTGTGGACCAGCTGGAAAAAGGCCTGGCTCCTTCTCATTGATGTGCTGAAGGACTGAAAAAACCTTTAGCTTTCAAAAGTGATAAATGACCATGCTTCATTTTCATTTAAGCCATAGAAATACATTAAAAAAAAAACTCAGGTAGCTCACATGTGATGTTGAATCTGTGTAAAACATTCTTTGATAGTATAAGTAAAGATGATAGCTAGTATTAAAAAGTCATGAGACCACTGAACAAAGTATCTGGAAATAATTACAAAGAAATAAAATGTTAATAGGGGTATCCAACCTTATTTTTTCTTGGGATTGCCTTACCAATTTAAGCAACTATTGCATGCTTTGATAAGAAAAAAATGAAATTACTTATTGCCTAAAATAGAAAGTGATTTATTGCTCAGCAATGTCTTGATATGAAGGGATTCAGCCATTATTTAATGTATGACTGCATAAAAACAATACGATGTAGAGTTGGGCAGTATACTTGAGTAGACTCTTTCAAGAGAATAAGCAGTCTAACTCAGGCACTGAAAGAATGTGTACATTTATTTTAATGATTATTTGAATAAAATTGTTAACCTTATTTTAGACTGCATATATTGCATTTAATATTTTAGGATGTTTAATAAATTTGGATCAGAAACTGGACATCTACATGCAAGAAAATGCATCTAAAGACCTTGCATGCCTTACAAAAAGAACTTGACACAAAATGCAAAATTTCTAAAAATGGCCTAAGAGAAAGAATAGATGGCTTTGGGTATGGCAATGACTTTAGATACAAGACCTAAGGCAGCATTCATGAAAGGCATCTTTGAGAAGCTAAAATTCGTTCAAATTTAAAACTTTTGCTCTTTGAAAGACAACGTCAAGAGAATGAGCAGGCAGTCCATGACTGAGAAAAAGTATCTGTGGAAAGCACAGTGAGAAAGGACTTATCCATAATATATAAAGTGCTCTATAAAGTCAACAATAAGAAAATGAACCCATTTAAAAAAAAGTGAAGGAACTAAAGAGTCACCTCACCAAACAAGATATACAAATGACAAGTAAGCAATAAAAGCCACTTCTACAGCACTATAAAAATAGATAATAAAGAGAGAGAAGACAAAATAAGTGTAGAGGGTTAAATAACGACGGCCACTAACCGCCTTCTCCACTTCTGTATGATGTAAGTGACAGATGTTGACAGCAGCTGTGAGTAAAAATGTCAAGAAGCAATGTGGCACCAGCAGAGGATTTGGGTAGTGGCTAATCACACTGGAGGGAGGGAGAGTTCTCTGTTAGCTCTGTCAGTGGATAAAGGGCCCTGCAGCCACTGTGTCTCTCAGCAGTTGCCAGTTTTCTTGGGTTCCCTTTTAGGTTTTCCTTTGGAGAACTTGTTCCATCTTAGCCTCTGATCTGTTTTCTAACAACGCAAGAGCTCTGGCTATAAAAGTGATGGATCTAGCTGTAAAAAATGAATAATTTAAGTTGTAAACACCCAAGCCAAGTTTTCCTTGAAATCATCACCTTGAATCATGACTCTATTATTCCAAGAGAGCCTTGCCTACCAAGAAGAGTCACAAAGAAAGTTTTCTTGTATTATTCAATGGATAAAGTTACAGTGTTGTAATAGATTATGATTAGTTTTGAAAGTTTTTGTTCAAGGTACTGTGGCTTTTTAATATTCATGATACTTGGTATTAATACTTAATATTCATGATACTTAATACTTTTGCCTTATAAGTATCTAAAGCATTTAATGAAATACATAACATTCTATTTTTTTACTTTGCTTTTACATTTAATTGACTATTCTTTTTTGTTTGTTTGTTTTTAGATAGTGTCTAAGTTGGGCAGCATGGCCTTGAACTTGTGATCCTTCTGCATCAGCCTCCCAAGTTGCTGAGATTATAGGTATGCACTACTCTGCCTGGGCATAATGTTCTCACTGAATAAACAATACATTTGTTTATTCAACCAAAATCAATCAGTGGAAACCTATTTTGTATGCACCAGGTGCTGAGCTCATGGAAGAATTAGTCACACTGCTAGGGGAAAGGCACTCTTAAATAACCAAAAGACATTTTCCAGGGACGGATATAGCCACATGATTCTTCATTTTAGGTTTAAGGATATTCTTTGACAGTCATCTTGTATTTTTCTCCAGGAGGAAAGAATAATATTTTGAGCCTCTGCATCTTTTTATCTTGCTTCTTTTCCTTCTTTCTCCATTTTTGAAATAATTCATTGTTTCTGAAGATCAACATTTCAGCTTAGCCTCTCAAGGTTCTCTTTCAACATCACAAGCAAGTAAGAATTTTATAATTATCTTTGGTAAGTGACCTAGCTCTAAGTTTGTTTTCTGTCAGAAGTAAAAATCTACCTGTAATATAAGCAAAACATTCAGGATATTTTTCTTTGGCTTAATAAATGTGTCACTATAATGAAGCATAAATCACAGCATTGCTGTTTATCAACACCCAACTAATTAGTGAGCAGAGATTGTCAAGTGAAACTTTAAATACCAGCAAAGACAACAAGCAGTTAAACTACCTCTGAAAACACACTCGTTTCTTTTAATGCTGTGTATTGGCTGGGCATTTATCCTGGGAAAAATCTCTAGAGGGTACCATTGCAAAGTTTAGCAACTCTATGTATAGTTATAAATACTGGCATGATTAAATAGCTGTGTGCATAGCTGCATTTTTTTTAAATCAATGGCAATGTCTAAGTAAATTCTTGTGTTAAGAGTTTATATATTAGATGGAGCCTAGGGACCTGGAGCAAAGTCACCCCCTAATTCAGCATTTCTTAGGAGAGCCACTAAAGATTAGGACTTCTCCCAGATCAATTAATTAGCCTAGAATCTGTTAAGAAGGAAGGAATCCACTGCTTATCATCTTAGTAAAATATGTACATCAGAAATAGGTACATTTGAAGGACCCAGCTCATGGTATTTTTAGTAAGTATTTATGTGAACAGATAAATGTTCTAGAGCTCAATTTTTCTCTCTATAAAATGAAAAGGTGGGAGTAAATGTGTTTTGAGTTTCCTTTCCAGTTCCTATATGTTTCAAGTCAAGAGGAGCAGTTCAGCAGAGATGGTATCCCCTGCTTGGGCAGTGGAGAGCAGGTTGTGCTAATTGAGATGCTCACATGGACATGTGGAGGCCAATTGTCAGACATCCCAGAAATTTGTGAGCCAATTGTTAAACACAGCTATTTTAAAATTTTAAATTATTAAAAATAAAGTGTATAAGTGTACAGTTCAGCAAATCATATCTTAGAAGGAAATGAATACTCAAAATTCATCAGTTTTGATGCTATTTGCTATTAGCTTAGCATGTTCTTGAGATTTTTTTTTACATTTATTTTAGTAGAATATAGGATGGTGGTCAGGATGATTGTTAAACATTTACCAGCATACCACTGAGGTCACCAGGCTGAGACCAAGGGAAATAGGGAAAGGTGTATTTAAATAAGTGATTCAGAGTCCCAGCATAAAACAGATGACACCAATGTCTCTAGAGGGCAGATTTTACAAGGAATGATTTTACCTGGGTTCCTCAGATCATGTGTTCTCTTTAGCCTGAAGCAAGTCTGGTTCTGCTAAGGAGAGAAAGAAGGGATGAGAGTTTGATAGACAGAGTCTTTGACCATGCCATAATAGAACTATTTTCTAGTCTAAGTCACATCTGTAGTCATCCCACTACTTGGAAAGCTGAGACAGGAGTATCGCAGGTTTGAGGCCAGACTCAGCAACTTAGAGAGATCCTGTCTTGAAATAAAAAGAACTTGGGGTAGAATGCTTGGTGGTAGAATGACCCTGAGTTCAATCTTCAGTACCGTTCCCTCTCCGCAAAATATAAAAGAGTTCTAAAAAACCTTAGGTCAAGCCAATATGAAGCCTTTGGGTCAAAAGAGTCTCCCATCCCACAGGAATGGGCCTCCCTTGGTTTCTCTCCTGCTGCACTGAGTGTCCTGATGAACACATGGCAAAAAGCAGGTATTGTGGTGTAGGTAGCAACAAAGGCAAACACACAGATGGAAGAATTACAGGGAGGAGATGGTGAGGGCTGGAGTAGAATGAAGACCAGAAACGACTACCCTTCACTATAATACTGGGCTCATGGAAGTAAAAAATGGGAAATGTCAGAAATAACATTTCTCATCAAAATATTCTGCTTGGCACCATCTATTTAAACAAATTGTGGAAATGTTACTGACACCCAGACCTCTCGAGCTGAGGATCTCAGCTCTGTGGACAAGACTGAGCTGGAGCTCTGAAGTAAAAGAAAATATCTCACTAGGCAGATAGGCTCTCACTATGCAGTATCCCTGTAGGTTACTAGCTTCCTGAACTTGAATTCATGAGCTCTACTCGTTAATTATTCAACTACAGAGTAAGAAGGAAGGAGCAACATCTTCAAGTGACATATGAAGATGCTGAGGAAGAGCAAAGCCAACTGGGCACTGCCGGAGTAAACAGAAGCCATTATTTATTTATTCAATCAATCAGTAGTTAATGAGTCCTTGCCATGTGCCAGATACTATTGTGTAAATTATGGCACTGAATAATACAGAAAAGATCTCCACCCCCCTCACAGAGCTTACATTCTAGTTGGCAAGACAAACAATAAATGGACAAATAAAATATTGAAATAATACAACTTCAGACACTAAGTCTCATGAAGACAACCAAGCAGAGCAGTAGAATACAGGATGGTGTTGGATACCCGCAAGTGGACAGAAAAGGCGTTCTCAACAAGCAATGATGAAGCAGGAGCCAAGATTGAAGCGTCCCCTTTTATATCAAATACCATTGGTTCAACTCCCATCATTCTAGTTTTCTTTGCCTAAGAAAAATCATGAACCTCAACTTGATGCTGACCCTGTTCTTTATTCACTACCTGCCAAAGGGCTAGATGGTGTCACAGATATACAAGCCGAAGAGGAATGGGCTCTACCAATTTCTTAGTTCCAAAAGCATTTGTTTAAAAAAATCCTCCCAATATTTTGGGAGACAATAGAAGAAAACTTTGAATAATAATAACTGAGTTGCAAGAGGCCTCACTAAGTACCTGGGGCTGTCTGTGACTCCTGTCTCAGCCTCCAGATGCTGGGATGACAAGTGTGGGCCATGATGCCCAGCTCATTTTAACATTTTTACTTTTGTATTTTTATTTAAAAACAATAGTTGTGGCTGGAAGTAGTGGCACACACCTGTGATCCCAGTACTTGGGAGGCTGAGACAGGAGGATCACAAGTTCTCTGCCATCCTCAGCTACTTAGTGAGCCCCTTCACAACTCAGTGAGATCCTGTTTTAAAATAAAAAATAAAATAGGGGCTGGGAGTGCAGCTCAGAGGCAAAATGCCCATGGGTACAATCCCTAGTACTGAAAAAAAATTAAACAACAACAACAACTACAAAATAGTTGTTTATAGTTTCTTCTCAAAGTGTAAAAAAGAGTTCTTATACTTTTAGATGTATATAATACAAGAATGATCTTGATCTTGGATTAGTATATTCCTTTAAGTTTGGGGCTACTTGTTAGTATATTAAACATTGGAGCCCAGGAAAAAAATACTGAATCCCTCTCTCTCTCTCTCTCTCTCTCTCTCTCTCTCTCTCTCTCTCTCTCTCTCTCTCTCTCTCTCATTTTTTCTTTCTTTCTTTCTCTCCTTCTTCTTCTTCTTCTTGTTCTCCTTCTTCTTGTTCTCCTCCTCCTCCTCCTCCTCCTCCTCCTCCTCCTCCTCCTCCTCCTCCTCCTCCTTCTTCTTCTTCTTCTTCTTCTTCTTCTTCTTCTTCTTCTTCTTCTTCTTCTTCTTGGCAGTACTGGGGTTCCTGGAAGCCCTTCTACCTCCGGGCTACACTCTCAGACCTATTTATATATTATTATTTGGAAACAGGGTCTCTGGCTTCGAACCTGCACGATCCTCCCAAATACGGATATTACAAGCGGGCGCCACCACGCCCGGCTCTTTTCTTTTCTTTCTTTCTTTCTTTCTTTCTTTCTTTCTTTCTTTCTTTCTTTCTTTCTTTCTTTCTTTCCTTCTTTCTTTCTTTCTTTTTAACCACAGAAGATTGAGGTATTTAATCTAAGGCAAAATACTTAATAGTTTTGTTTTTCCTCTACATTTGTATGTTGATCCTGTGATTACATTATTATACTTGGTCTTACTTTTGTTGAGCCAGGTTTCCTTTTTGGTTTTATTTTGTTTTATTTTTGCCTTTTGTTTTTGTAGAAAGAACCACAGCCTTTCACATGCTACTCAAAAACCCTACCACAGAACCACACCCCAGCTCTCAAGCCAAGTTTATTAGCCATCCACACAAAATTGGAAAGATGACCTGGTCCCCTTAGTGATAAAATCTATCTTACTACGTGACTCCAGGCATTGGAATGTGATGACAAGTGTCTGCTCTGTTTTCTTTGTAATCCTCTGTGGTGTACCACAATTGTGGAACTCAAGCATGGAAGCCAGTGTTGAGTTTCCAAACTACTGTGTCCATACGTGTTGGCTTTAGTCTACAGTTTCCCAATTCTTCACCTTAATTTTAACACTCCATCTATGATTCTCTTCCAGACAACATGGGGAGCATCGTCTCAAACACTAATCAGGATTAGATCTCTTGGGAGGAAAATGTTCTGGGTTCTGGTCTCTTCTTCCAATTGTCCTAAAGCCCAAGATACAGCTGAAGCAAACTGGCCGGTACATCTAGCTAGAAGGCTAGAAAACAAAAAGGTTCAACAGTGGTTAGCAGTATGTTCCTTGCTTTGTGAGCTGCTCAGTAAACTTCAAGTTTCCTCTTTGGTATTTAAAGATCACTTGTTCTACTGATCATTAAATACATCATGGCAAAGTGGTTACTTCGTGACCTACTTATATCTTTATATTGCATGACAGTAAAGAAATCCAGGTTATCAACAAAGAATGAGATACAACATCTCATAAGCCAAGAGCTATGCAGGGCTTCCACAAATTTTGTGCTTGAATCTTTTATTTCTGATAGCAATTCAATAAAGCACGATGAACAGGTGCTTCTGGTGCTTTTGTGTCTGTTTTTGTTTTTAGCTTCCTATCCTGTGCCAGTCTACCACATTGGCTCCTTCTTTTTCCTGTGGTCATTGTCTCTGTCAGGTCCATGCTAGTTGGGATCAGGGATTTTAAAGCAAAATGGAATGGGGCTGTCTAATGACCTGCTGACAGGCAGCATGCTGTGCTGGGAAGTGGGACAGCTGAAATTGCAGTGGGAAGACAGCAATAGCTCAACGTCCAGCCAGTCACTGCCCTTACCCAGCAGGGTCTCCTCCTCATTCCTGCTCCAACCATATACTTGATCTAATTGTCTTTCCTTTTAAGTAGTATGTTAATTCTGCCTGTAAGTTTTCTTACCCTTAGCATTCCAAAATTTTACTAGGATACATCTTCTTCCATATTTTCCATTAAACTGTTTACTAACCTACTAAATCTTTTCATATCTAAAAGGAAGACCTGAAACTCCAAGATCCACATAACAAATTTTTCTTCTATCATTCTTTTATTACTACTTTTTCTCAGTTACCTTTTTCTTCTCAGGATCAACAACTGTTTAATATTTTTTTAATTTACTTTTATTGGTGCATTGTAATCATACATCACACTGGAATACAAGACTTGAGAGGATATACAAGCACACATCATCAATTAGCCCTCATCCAGTCCCCATCCCATTCACTCCCCCTCCCTCGATCCCATGCTTGTTTGGTGATTAACTTTGATACATTTGTTTATGTACCTCCTGCATTTTAAAGAGGCTCCATCCTCCCCTATTCCATACCCTATGATTGGTCACCTTAATTGCTTCACTATAGGGCCCTTTCTATAGCTCGACCACATCCTGTTGCCCCTTTCCTCCTAGTTATTGCTGATTAGGGGAAGCATCTGGTTTTAATTTTCTGCGATATTTCTCTGTGCATGCCATGTTACAAATACCGATCCCACTCTTGAAGGCCCCAGTAGTGGCCTGGCTACCCAGTGGACTGATCCAGACCTTGCTGGCTCAAGCAGCGGCCTTGCCTCATGGAAGGCCCCAATTCTGGTCTCGCCGGCCCCGACACTGGCCTAACCCCTCAGCTGGCTCCGATCCCAGCCTTGGAAGCCTCAGCACCGGCCTTCCTCACGGCAGGCTCCGATACTAGCCGATGGCCCCGGCATTGGCCTAACCCCTCGGCAGGCTCCGATCAAGGCCTTGGAGGGCTCAGTAGCGGCCTTGCTTCACGGAAGGCTCCGATGCCGGCTGCTGGCCCTGGCACTGGCCTAACCCCTCGGCAGGCTCCAATCCTGGCCTCCGAGACCCCAGCACCGGCCTAACCCCTCGGCAGGCTCCAATCCCGGCCTCGCTGGCCCCAGCACCGGCCTAACCCCTCGGCAGGCTCCGATCCCGGCCCCGGAGGCCACAATAGCGGTCTTGCCTCATGGTAGGCTCCGATGCCGGCCGCTGGTCCCAGCACCGGCCTAACCCCTCGGCAGACTCCAATCCCAGCCTCGGAGGCCCCAACACCGGCCTTGCCTCGCGGCAGGCTCCAATACAGGCCACTGGTCCCAGCACCAACCTAATCCCTTGGCAGGCTCCGATCCCAACCTCGGAGGCCCCAGCACCGGCCTTGCCTCAAGGCAGGCTCCAATCCCAGCTTTGCTGTGTCTGTCGCCGGCCTCACCTCTCGGCAGTCTCTAATCCGAGCACCCTCTTTGCCCAACCATTTGTCCCACATTCTCGAGGGTGTGTGGTGGTAGCATTCTGCCTCTGGGGTCATTACTTCAAAGGTTCCAGGTGTAATGCATCAGATCTCTGCCTCCCCTGAGTATTGGCCACTGCCATTGCCACTGCCTTCACCATTTCAAATCTTTCCCAAGCTCTTTTTCCACTCTGAATGTTGTCCAGTATTCCTAAGCATCCACGATGGTAGCATTCGACCTTTGGTGTAATTTCTCCAAGAAAAAAATAAGGATGGTAGGCTCCGATTTCTGCTTCTCCTGAATACAAGTCTCCAACACCAACGCAGAGACCGCTTTCAGCACCGCCTTTCTTCTTGGTCTCCACTAAAGTCTCTCTCCTTACAGGTGATGTCCAAGATTCTTAACAATGTAGAGAAGAAGCAGTCCTCCTTAGCGGGGAACTTTTCCAATAATTCCAGTTCATTTGGATAAGTTTTGTCTGCATCTCCAGTATCCTGGCATCCACCTCGACCTCCTTGACCCCTCTCCGATATTTTCCTTTTTTCTTTTTCTTTTCCTTTTTTACAGGGTCCTTCCAGGTGGGGAGGAGGTCGCCTAGGGGTGCCCCGCCAGCGCCTGCCCACCCACCCAGGGTCGGGGCCAGAGGCCCGGACTGTTTAATATTTTTAATAATATTTAATATTAACTAATATTTTGGACCAGTGTTTTCTCTCAACCATGATTGTCATTTTTGAAAGTTTATTCTTGATTGCATTTCATCTTCTAAAATATGAATTCATGCCAGGCGTGGTGGCGCACACTTGTAATCCCCGCGTTTGGGAGGCGGAGACATGAGGATCGCGCAGGTTCGAAGCCAGCTGCACGCTGGTTTATGAGACCCTGTTTCTAAATAAAAATATAAAAATAGGTCTGGGAGTGTAGCCCGGAGGTAGAAGGGCTTCCAGGAACCCCAGTGCCACCAAAAATAAAATAAAATAAAATAAAATAAAATAAAATAAAATAAAATATGAATTCATTCTCAAGAAGTTAACATATTATTTTTGTGTTTACATTCCTCTAATGAATCTATCTCCAAGCTATACCCCAGCTTGTTTTATTTTTTATTTGGAAATAGAGTTTTACCAAGTTGCTGACAGCCTCACAAAGTTGCTGAGGCTGGCTTTGAATCTGTGATCTTCTTGTCTCAGCCTCTCCAGTACTGGCATTACAGACATTCATCACCATGCCCTGATCTCTAATGAATTTTTAAACTGGAAAAATCATTATATTAGTTCTAGGAAACTCTTTCTGGTGATATAATTTAAATGTTTTAAGAGTTTTTAACTACATTTAATCTAGAACTTCTTCAATTGTCTACCTCCATTATAGAGACTGTTTGGTTTTTCAGTTGTGATCTACTGGGCTCCAGTGTTCCCATTTCCTTCGTATCTTTCATGTGGCTAATGTACTGGATATCAAAAGCTCTGTGGACCCACATCTGTGTTTTAATGACATTAATACTTCTTAGGAAGATAGCATGTTACTAGAAGATAGCATTTTACTAGAAGATGAAATCATACTATTATATCTTCTCTAGAAATAAATTATGTGTAGAATTTTGATATAGCACAAGAATAGTTTAACACATGGTCACATGAACATAAAGCTTTAAAAATATTCATTAAATGTTGACTTCTGATTTACCAGCCCCCTTCATCTGGTTATTACAAACTGGTTCACATTGGTAGATAATTTTTCATAATAGTAATGTTAGTTAACATTTACTAGGTGCCTACTATATACCAGGTATGGAAATAAGTGTTTTGTATATACAAAGTTATTGAATCCTCCCAGAACTATGAAACAGGTACTATTATTGCTAAGATATGACAATGTAGAGAGCAGGACCTTGAGAGGTTTAATAACTTACCAAACCATGCAGTTAGTAAGATACTTTATTTCCCTAGCTGTGACTTAAAAATAGCTCATGTCATACTTCTCTGCATCTCCAAGTGTGTTTGCTTGGCATTCATCCTCTCATAGCTACTGAGAAAAGAGACAGTGTTTTATCCATATTTGATCCTTACAACACAGTGCTATAAGTGGATGCTTCTCAAAAGTGTTTTATTTATTAATGAAAGCATTGACAAGCACTGAGATTTAGAAAGCAAATTCACATAAGATAACCTAAAGCTATTTACAAAAGACATGACTCAGCCAATAACCAGGGATCTATATGTGAATAAAATATGGCTTTTGTCCTTAAAGAACAAGTCTTTTGAAGGGAAAATGTATACACTAGCAGTTAAGTATAATAAAGTGGAATTGTTTTTGAAATATATATATATGTACATATATATGTAAAAGTGTCATGGGGTCACATATGAAAAAATATTAATTTTCCAGTAGAATGATATATTTTCATCTCATTAATCAATAGTAGACTCATATAGAGAAGCACTACTTTAGAGTTTTCATTAGAAAGTTTATTGCAGTAATCTATAAACTCATTTGATGATATAAGTGACAATGTAGACTAACATTGATAAAAGTTTATCATCTTTGGAAAATAGAGAAATTTCAACATTGAGAGCATTGTTGTGTTTGCTATAACCAAGTAAATTCTAATGTATTTTTATTTTTTTCTTCTAAAAATACATACTGTAATTTGGTGATATCGAAATGAAGCCAAGACTATTGAACTTGAATAAGCAGACCTTGTGTTAGGACACTGATATCTACTGTACTCCAGGAGGGTGGCTTGCTGTACATCTTTAGTTAATAAACAAGTATTCATCATTCACACCACAAAATTCATACTTGCATATCTATGTACACTTCCATGCCATAAAGCCTTTAAGATCAAAATACCTCTTAAATATTTAGTTTGAATAATAAATGTTACCCAGACATAGAAAATTTGTTATTTTTAAAAAGGCAGCCCCAAAACTCAATTTTTAATAATTTTATCCTTAAGTGTAATGTGGACTTCTAATATAGACGTGAATTCTTCCCTTTGTCAACTTTACTTTTCTTCAACTTTGTCAACATTTAGGGTTAAGAAATCCCAATACTTGACAACTACCGTGGCTCACTGAGGTTGATAAGCACGTTTTCATTGAGTTGTTTGCATTTCTCATAATATGCATTGTGCTGATGGATTTGGTTGAGACAAGTTATACTGTCCTATTATAAAATTCTATGGATGATTTGCTTAAAATTGGTAAATATAAATTCCATAAAGAAAATGCTACAGACATTAAATTCTCTGTTAACATTATTACTATGCCATAGAAGATGAATTAATGTTAAGCACTGTGATTATAAAATTTTCCTTATCATCATATAATTAACTACAAATAACATATTCTTCTTATTAAAGCAAGCATATTAGTTATCATTTATGCAAGTTTTGATGTACTTATATATATGCACAAATAATTTATAAATTTTTTAATATATCAAATTCTAGGGAAAAATCATAGTTTCACTCACATTCTTATATGAATGGCTTTTAGAAGGTATCCCCAAACTCAGTCAGTGCTTTGACTCCACTATGTGATATAACAGATAAATTATATCAAAATATCTAGAAAGTTTTTCCTTCTCCACTGGGCCTTCCCAAATATAATGTGTAGTGTCATAATATCCAACGTGTTATATATATTCTGATGCTTGAAAAGTTCTGCATGAGCTCTGATAAACCAGAATTGCCTCAGGTAAAAATGTTTCAGGACATCAAGGAGCCTTTGGAGTGTCCAGGATTCCTGTTACCTTTGCTTGTGAAGCTTTCCTTAATAGTGGAATGAGAAAAGCATCAGGTGTTTCCTTGACTTATTTCCATGGAGAGATGGGGAAACTCAAACTTACCATGGAGCTCTGAAGAGACAATCTTTAAAAATATGGGGAAAATGCCTTCTTTTTTTTTTTTTTTTTTACCAAAAAGGTCTCATTGTGGCTACTGACCCACATGTGTCTGGGTTTGATGCTTGTCCCCAGAGTCAAGGGTCAGCCAGGGTTAGTATAAATCAATGGTTTCTAAGGGGTGCCTCGGGCAATTTCTTACTTCTGTGAATTAGTTGCAGATTCCTTAAAAGAATCAGCCATTAAAGGAGTGAGCATCCTGTGTTTGTTGTATCCTCCACCTAGCTAGTGGAACCACCATCACAGGTACAGGTGTGTGACATGAAATAACTGGGTGCCCCAACTCAAAAACCTACAGGGACAACGTCTCTTGCACACTACTGATAGACCAGATGTGCAATATGTGATTATCGATCAACTCAGCCAGAATATCAAGCCATTCAAGGCTTTGTCATTCAAAGCTACTGCTTTCTCTTGTGAAGTCGCTTCCTCAACCAGTCTTTTAGCCCATTTACTTACTCATGAAGCTCAAAGAAAGAGATCATCATTAATAATGCCCTCATTTGCTCTCCAAAGTGTCCTACCTCGAATGATCAATTATATGAGGAGCATAATGAAGGTCTTTAGTAAGATCAGTCTGGAGTATTCACTGCTCTACTTTTCCCTGTTTTAACCAACACTCAGGGAGCCAACAGACCCAAGGGGACTCCATTTTGGAATATTAAAAGGCTTTTCTATGTTTATCATAAGCCATTCGCATATGCTTACTGTGCTATTTTAGTAATGGCAAGTTGTAATAGATTCAAATTATATATTTTCATTTCCTCCCTCAAAAAACACAATGCATGCTTCTCAAGCAAAAGATGAATGGCAATAATGCAGGAAACAATGAACATATAATAGTTTTTCATTAACAATCCAAACACTACAAATCATGGAATATACAACTTAATGAAAATACAAATTATTGAAAAGGGGTACATGTCATATTAGCAATGCAAAAGACCAGCTTAAGCATAGTTTCTCTAGATCAACAATTAATAAAGGAAAGTGCCCTTTTCTCAAATATGCACAAAAATATTTCGGTCACTTCTAGGGAAAAATTAATCAAAACTTTCTGCTACTCCTATATTACAGCATGTATTACTAATGGTTTACAAAACTTAAGCATCTTTTTACACTTAAAATTTACAGCC
This sequence comes from Muscardinus avellanarius, assembly GCF_963383645.1. NCBI lineage: Eukaryota > Metazoa > Chordata > Mammalia > Rodentia > Gliridae > Muscardinus > Muscardinus avellanarius. The sequence goes on from NC_137793.1 coordinate 37,008,390, forward strand.
TTTGCCAATCATTACATGATCACTCAATCCAGTCTGTCAAAAATAAAAATTATTTCATTCCTACGTTGGTGAAATAATTACTGATATGTTACGAGTCTTAGGTGGTGAATATGCATGATGCGGAGAGTGATCAGAAAAATGTCACAGGTCTACAGGGGGCCAAGGTAAAACAGAAGAAGATCACCTCTGCCTGGCACATCTGTACATTTACTTCTTTGATTCATCCACTATTTCTGAAATAATTCTCATTCTAAAAAAACTAAAGTTTTCATATGTAAATTTGCTATCCACTTCTAGTGTTCATTCAGAATTTATCCAGTACTGCCACCTGATAGAATGTTTTCTACTGCATTCATACAATCCCTACAATTCTGAGACCAGCAGAAAAAAATTAAGCAATAAGACTCAAAAATATGCCCCTCGTCTTCTAAATGTTTAGTGATCCCCACTTTGATGAAATAAATTTACAATAAACTGCATGATACTATATGTTCAGCTATATGGTGCAAATGAAAAAAAAAATTTTTAACTTTCCAAGCAATAATACCAATGTCCACTGTGATCCGTGTCTCCAAAGGAGTTCTATAAGTCCATGCTTTTAGCCCAGATCTTACAATCTGTCATGTTTCAAGGGTGCAGTTCTAAACTAACTGCAATGGCTAATCATGTCACTATCTCGTTCCAGGCCACCTGTACAAAAAGCACCTACAATCAGTCTCAGCCTCAGCTTTGAGCTTTCTGGTTCATGTCCACTGATTGCCCACCAAGTCGCTTCACATTCAATTGAGGTGGCAAAGTTGAGGATGGAGTAGAACTGAACTGCGCCTCTGGAATGGGTTCCGGCAGTCACTCAGGGGTCTTTTGGTGTCATTCACTGCTGCTGCTGCTGCTGCTGCTACTGCTGCTGCTGCTGCTGCTGTTGCTGCCTCCACCATGGTCCTCTTGCTTCGGAGAAGATGAGCTGTCCCGGACTGGTAGCAAATCATAATGGCAAGGGATGTGACTGTTCTTTGGGAGGTCATATGGATCCTGGGTAAAATGCCCATTATTGCTGAATATTCCCTGGACAATACTCACTGTAGGTTCTATGATAACCAAAGACATTAGTTTATCATTAAAATATAATTTTTTAAATGTGGCATTTCTTGCAAGTATCAAACACACAAGAGGTAGGTTTTTTTTGGTGGCATTAAGGATTGAACCCAGAGACATTCTACCTCTGACCAAACTCCCAGAAATTTTTATTTTTTGTTTTTGAAACTGGGTCTTTATTGGTTTCTGAGAGTCTTGCTAAGTTGCTGAGGCTATTATCTGGGATCCTCCTGTCTCAGATTCCCAAGTACTGGGATTACAGCCATGTGTCACCATACCTGGCAGAGGTACTTTTATAAAAATATAAGGAAATGTTAGTTTAAGAAACATGACTCTTTTATAATAACATCGGGGTTGCAATTCTAGTTGTTGGGCCAACTGACACCCACCAATGGTGTTCAGAACAAAAGGATGTCTACATGGTTGAGGTGAAGATATCTAGGAATTATAAAAAATTCCTGGAGTTAAACCATTGTCTGAAAACCACACTAAGAGTCATTGAGGCCAAATCCATGATTCTACAGAGGAGAAGATCAAAGTCCTTAAAGTTTAACTCAGTTCACAGAAACAATCATCATGTTCACAACTTTAAGACTTAAGATTTGTCCTCTGAGTTGAGTCCCTATCCTACAGATTTATCTTTATAGGACCACTTAAAGGTGAATTATTATTGATTTAAGAATTATTTTATTCAGGCATGGTGGCATATGCCTGTAATCTCAGTACTTGGGAGACTGAGACAAGAGGATTACAAGTTCAAGGCCAGTCTCAACAATTTAGTGAAACACTTAGCAACTTAGTGAGCCCCTGTTTCAAAATAAAAAAGGGCAGGGGTGTAGCTCAGAGGTAAAATTCCCCTGGGTTTTGTCCCACTACAAAAGAAAAAGTTAAATTAGTTCATTACAGTTTCCATTTTAAAAAGTGTGCTAATATTTTAAAAATAGTTTAATTTTTTCAGTGACTTATCTATGGCATAAAATTAGCAACTAGTGTTAAATTGACCTCTTCATTTACAAATAACTGAGAATTGTTTAAAGTCAAGGTCACAAATAATGAGAGAGAGAGAGAGAGAGAGAAGAGAAGAGAAGAGAAGAGAAGAGGAGAGGAGAGGAGAGAGGAGAGAGAGGAGAGAGGAGAGAGGAGAGAGGAGAGAGAGAGGAGAGAGGAGAGAGGAGAGAGAAGAGGAGAAGAGAGGGGAGGGGAGGGGAGGGGAGGGGAGGGGAGGGGAGGGGAGGGGAGGGGAGGGGAGAAAAGAGAGGAGAGGAGAGGCGAGTCACTAAAATATATACCCATATCGGCTGTTTTATCTCTTCCCAAATGATATTCACAAAGGACAATCAAAATAACTATAATTTTAAATTGAATTCCTACTAATTTGTATCAGAGTCACACTGAGAATATTACTGACATATTAAACAAATTTAAAACAAACTGTTCCTATTCTGCTAAAACCATTATATTAATGTAATGAATATGACCAGGAAATGGGACCACCTGTCTAATCCACTTGCACCATTTGTTTGGGCTAATTCACTATATCTGCTAATATGATCCACACGTTGTTCCACATACGTGCTAAAATATTTATATGACTACAAAACAGAAGATAGATGACCAGGTAGAAAATAAGAAAAAAATCATTGGAAATTTACTAAATGGCATTTTCCCTGAAGAATTCATTTGACATCAGTTAATATGATCACTGTCATCACAGGTGGCAATCTAAAACATGGGCCACTCAGAATTGCTCCCCTAATTCTTAGGCATTCAGTTCTTTCTGTGGGTGAAGAACTCACCAACTTCGTAGACATTCTTGTTGGCTGAAGTTGAATTACTGATCTCAGCATACGGGGAATCTCTTCGCGCTGGCGACTTCATCTCCACGTAGCCACACTCGGAGTTTTTAGGAAGAAGCACAGGCGGGTCTTTAATAGTGGCATATGGGTTTTCTGAACTGCTTAGGGAGCAGTTACTTGAGTTATATTCAGAATTCTTTCCTAAATCTATAAGAAGAGAAGGAAGGCAAAAAAAAAAAAAAGTAAATGCTGTTTCATGGCCAGCATCGTTTCTTGGTGCTAATTTACTCGGGCAAATTCTTTTTCTTTAAGCTAGTTTTTTAAAACATATCTCCTGAAAATAATGCCGTACATTTTACTATAATTTGCTATAAAATTACCCATCTATAAAGCAATTTTAATTTCTCTCCAAAGGGAGTACCAATGAAAATACCATGGATCTGATTTCATTTCGATGATCACATTTAAATAAAATTAATCTCATTCCAATTCACTAATAGAAAATTGCTGATTGAACCCTCTGAATTTTCAATCTAAAATCCAGATGTTGATGGCCACAGGAGGAGTTCCCTTATAATAATGAGAAAGGCTTTTGTGTTGTGAAGATTCCTTGCAAACCTTCGGTACTGGGCACCTTCATCCTCAGAGCAAACCTTAAGCGACACATTACCCTGCTGGCTTCTTATTTTCATGGTGATTTCATATTTTATGTCTCTCTCTTCCATCAGCCATCTTTATTTCAAAGGAAATATGAGCCTTTTCTTAGTAAACTGAAAACTTTGTCCTCCAAGACTTTAAAAAGATCCACCTACCATCACCTCTTGATGTCATTCAAATATGTCTGTGTGTTGGCACGGGAGTTTATTTACCACACTGACAGTTTACTTACACTGCCAGTTTTGCTTGTTTAAAATTTATTTCAGTTTCTGAGATAATTTTTTAAATTGTGGTGTGTGTGTGCGTGCGTGTGTGTGTGTGTGTGTGTGTGTGTGTGTGTGTACTTCTTCCTCACATTTATATCATACCTTTTAAGGATTTTCCCATATAACTTCTGTCAAGTCCAAAAGCACCTGTGATAAAGGAAAAAAAAACCCTCCTTGAGAACATAAAAGAAAAAATATCTAATGTTTGAATATGGTGAAGGAGAATCTCCCCACTGAATGCAAATCACCAAGGCAGTGCTTTCAAATCTTGATACCAGATCAGTCATGCAAGCCCAGTGCTTTTAACTAAATACAAAGTATATAAGGTCCAGCTATACCACTTCTTGGTATTTCTCCAGAAGAATTAAAGTCAAAATAATATAGTGACTCATATGCATGTTTACAGAAACACAATTCATAATAGCCAAGTTATGGGACCAATCCAGGTGTCGGTCAACCAATGAATAGATAAAGAAAATGTGGTATATGTACACACACTGGAATTTTATTCAGCTATAATGAAGAACAAAATATGTCATTTGCAGGAAAATGAACGAAACTGGAGAACATGATACTAAGTGAGATAAGCCAAACTCAGATCAAGGGTTGCTTGTTTTATCTCAAATGTGGGAGCCAAAATTAAAAAAGCAAAGAAAAGGGACATCTTGAAAACAGGAGGGAAACCAATAAAGTTGTGGGAGGGGACCAGGGGAGGAAGGAGGGAAGAAAGTGAGGAGGTATGGAGAAGGAGCTAGGCCAAATTATGCTGTGTGCACATGTGAGTGTATAACTATGAGTTATTATTCGTTTTTATTCATTATTATTTATAACTATAATATACCAACAGAAATTTTTAAAAATTTAATGAACAAAAAGTATGCATATATATATGATCATTCACCCATTCTTTTACAAGGGCTTAGGATTGATCATTTTGGCATCAAAATGGAAACACAGAGAAATTAATCAGTATACTTGATTTAAGGTTGGATAGTAGAAAGGACACAGCAAAGACAAGAACTAGAATTCATCTCCAAATGTAGGTTTTTTAAGGCTTTTATAGTTTTCACACTGTTTTCCTAGTAACTACCACTTGGTTTTGCCTCCATTATAATCCTTGAAAGGAATGTTGTGGACTTAGGTTAAAATCAGGAGTAGTAACTTGTGATGAACATTTCAAATAAGCAGTGAGAATGTCAAGCAAATTACACTCCACCACTATGCATGGTCTCTTAGAGTGATGGTAATTTCAGGTTCTGATGGTGATGTTTTATGGGGACTACTAAGCAAGGCACACTTTTATAGAGAAAAAGGGAAGCTCTTGAAGGGAGAGGGTATGTCTAATATCAATCACTGTAGGACAAGAAATGGGGACATTTCCTCTCTCAGGCACGTTCTGTATGTTTGGAAGAGTCTAGGCCTGCTCCCAGGCATTGAAGGATTCATAGGCTTAAACAGGGAGGAAGGACAAAAGGATTTATAATAAATAAATAACCTTACCAAAGAGAGGTCTGACTTCTCCCCTCCTCCTTGTAGAAGGGGATCTATGTCCTTGGATCATCTTGCTTACCTGAAGGTGAATGTCTATACTAGATGGCCTATAAAAATGAGTTCTGGTTGCACTATGTGATATCAGCTTGACCTCGGGAGGGACATAGGCTAAAGATCAGCCCCATGGGCTTATGACTAAGTCCCCAAATTGCTGGATACCAGGGATGAAATGAGCTTCCCTGGTTGGCAATATTCTCTGAGCATGGTCACACACTACTGCCAAGAAAAGTTAGCACAGTCAATGAATTCCCTGGGAAACAACACCTGGAAGCACTGTGCTTTGACCTTTCCTGAACTTTGCCCAGGTGTCTCTTCCCTTGGCCAATTTTAATCCATGTCCTTTTGCTATAATAAAGTATGACCATGAGTTAAGAGCGTTCAGTGAGTTCTATGAATTCTTCTGACAAATTCTTTATCTAGAGGGTGAACTTGGTGATCCTTATACCTTCAGCTGGTGTCAGAGTGACACTGGTTTCAGGGACTCTCAGACTTTATAGAGAGTCCATGGATGAGAGCTACCCTATCAGATAGGCCTGTTACTTTTGCCAAATCCCCCTGAGTATCTCCCCACCATAGAAAGTCTCCTTAAATGTCCATCTTTATCTTAGCTTGCAATGGCTAGCCTCTTCCAAGGAGTTAAAAGAGAGGGGCAGCCTGGGGTGGACAAGAAATAAAGAAAAACAATTTGAAGTGGTTAGACCAGCCACCCAATCAGATCTCTCTCCAGACACAGTCCTATGAGTATTTTAGGTGATGCAAAGGTCAAGATGTCCACTGGGGGCACTGGGAGAACCCACCTAGCTCGTTGAGGTAGCCGCCATGTTTCCAGTCCGCAGGCAGTGTCCCTGTGCAGTCCACTGCTGGGCCTCTCTTTCCGGGATTCACATTTTTAAGATTCACAAACAATTGATTGTTTTTTGACTGTTAAAAATATGAACAACAAAAGATTTACAAAGAGAATATAGTGTGGCACCACACAGTGCTACTTATCTAGGAGAAAAGCAAGTCCATGGCCTATCTGTAGGACCTACCCTTGAAGAAGGCTGAGCAAGCGGCCAGGTGAAAACTTCTGCCCTCCTAGAAGTTGTCTTGGCCCCTCAACCCAGTTACACATTCCATCACCTCCAGTTCATTTTCCCTGTGCCAACTAGACTTTATTTGAGTTCACAAATATGGAACTTTGAATTGAAGAAAAACTGAATTCTTGGTCTAAGGTTTCCCATCAACAACTGTATGATGCCCTGTGGGTCCCAGGTGACTCATCAGTGTTCCTGTGTGTAACCATGAGGATAAGGTACATGATGCGCTCTGCTTTCCTCCCTGATTTGGTATGAGAATATATGGAAAGACGAGTGTAAAAGTCTCTGGAGAAGTCAAGTGTCATAGTGCATGCCAGTACATGAAAGTCTGAGACAGGAGGATTGAAGATTTGAAATAGCCTTAGCAACTTAGTGAGACCCTGTTTCCAAATAACAAATAAAATAAGGCTGGAGGTATAGCTTGAAGGTAGAATACCCTGGGTTCAATTCCTAGCAGTAACTAGCAGTAACACACACGCACGCACACACACACACACACACACACACACACACACACACACCCTCTGGAGACTGTCAATTGCTCTTAACTATGAAGGGCCATAATTAAAATCTAGCTGCAGTAATTAAATCACAATGGGATTAAGTTAATTTGCTACCTTTTTTTTTTCTAACAAAGAGCTGGACAATGGTGAGTCACACATTGGAGCCTAGAAATAGAATAGGGCACTTTGGAAGTGGGAAATATTTGGGGTTTAAAGCATTGTGGGAAAAGTCTGGGGCCATAGCCCTGGGTCTCCATCCTATCTGTACACTGGTTTCCTCATCTATAAAGTGGGGATAATAACCACTCTTAATTTACAGGATTGGTTTGAAGATGAAATGAGTTTACATTTTAAAAATCTCATATAATTTGAAACATTTTCCAAAGAGGTATACTTTATTTATTTATTTATTTATATTTATTTATTTATTTATTTATTTATTTATTTATTTTGGTGATACTGGGGTTCCTGGAAGCCCTTCTACCTCCGGGCTATACTCCCAGACCTATTTTTTATTTTTGGAAACAGGGTCTCCTAAGCCAGCACGGCTGGCTTTGAACCTGTGAGATCCTCCTGTCTCTGCCTCCCAAGCGCAGGGATTACAAGCATGTGCCACCACGCCCGACCAGAGGTATACTTTAAACAGTACAGATTGCACAGACAGGGAGCCCTTGACTCACACAACCGCCTCCCTGCTCACCAGCTAGGCAGCCAGTGGAAGTGAGTGGAGGTCCTTGTTACCAAGGTTTTGGTCAGTAAACATGAGACACTGACTCACCCAGAAGGCTGTGTGAGAATTATTAGCAATGCATTTAAAGTGCCTAGAGCAGCACTGCGCACACAGCAGTCCCCATTCAATACCTGCCCCTTTCCTCTCCCTTCTCACCTTTCAAGACTTGAGTCACTGCCCCTTACCTTGGCGATGGTCATCCTGTCCCTGTTGTTGATGTGAGGGGATGTGGCACACTGGGTGAGGGTGTGGTAACTGGGATTGGTGAAGTAGTGGCTGTTGGCATTTCCACCATTGCTGTGGGGCAGGGTTTCTGCAAGAAGAGAAATAAATAGCTAAGATGGTAGGTTCAGCTAGGTGTGGTGGCACCTGCCTGTAATCCCAGTTCTTGGAAGGCTGAGGCAGGAGAATCATAGGTTCAAGCACAGCCTCAGCAGTATAGTGATACCTTCTGCAACCTAGAGAGTGCCTGTTTTGAAACAAAAGATAAAATAAAAGGCTTGGGGTGCCCCTCAGAGGTAGAATGCCCATGGATTCAATCCCTAGTAAAGAAAGAAAGAAAAAAGAGATATAGAAAAAAAAAGATGGCAGGCTCCCCTAAATCTACACAGAGAAAAGGGAACCAAAACAACAGAGTAAATGTCTGGGCTGCTTCCATATGGCAAGCTGGGCAGAATCCCCTCTTGCTCAGCTCACTCAGCAAGGCTCCTAGAAGCAGCAGGTGTCTGCCCCCTCCATGGAAAGTTCAGGAACATTCAAGACACCTGCTCTCGGCTCTGGGGCTTATAAAGCTGGAATAGCATTATTCAAAGCTATTTCTGCTATAACTGACCTTTAAGAAAAACAAACATGATTTCTTGGCACAATAATTTTGCACTGAAAAGAACTACTATGTAAATCAGCTATTTTACATATTTCATCAGAATTTTAATATTTACAAACATGTAACCAGTCTGAAATCCTTCAGTAATTGCCCCAAGATTAATAAAGATTTTAATTTTTCAAGTTCTTCCAGTTTAAGTGGTTACTTCTTCTAATAACTGAATGTGTCACTTATAATTTTCTTTCCTTCCATGGGGACTTGTGACAGAAAGGAAGACTCAAAAGAGCTTTTCTTAAAGGTTATTGAGCTTTCCTTGATTATTGCTAACACCAAACAACTGTTTTGTTCTTATATAACTTGGTCCTCTTCATTTGAGGGCTCAGATGGGCTCAGGGAGAGGCTGAGGATACCGCAGAAAGCGCCCAAGGCCAGAGACAGCAGACCTGGTCCACCTCCCTGAGTGATCCATGACCTTGATAAGCGTGGGCTCCCTGTCCCCCTTCATATATAAAAAAAGCCTGGGACTGGGTGCCAGCTAAGCCTAAATTCCCTTAGTCAACACACACACACACACACACACACACACAAACACACACGGCCCAAGTAAAAACTCATAGAAAATGAGAGTGTCATTTTACAGCTGTTGAGAAGTAAACACATTTCTAACAACTGATACCCTTTTTGAACATGTGATTCTCTCGGGGAGAATGGACAGAACTGATGGACAGTGCAGCTGAACAACAGCTTCGAAGAAGCAGGATGAAGCCCAACTCTACAAGGAAGGACATGCCCTTGGGACTTCAGCCTCACCTGAAATGGTGTAATCGGCATTGATGACCCTCACGGCAGGGGTGTAGGTCACCGCTGGCATGCTCGATTCCTTCCCCTTCTGCTTGTGTCTATAAATAATGAACAGCGCCAGCAGGAAGAGCACGACGAGGACAAGGACGATGATGCCCGCGATGGCCCCAATCTGGTAGGAGTCGGCAGGGAGCGCGGTACTGGTTCTGCTTAAGCTGTTCAGATTTCCAACGATTATGACCGCAGCTAGGGAGAAGGAGAAAGGAGGCTTGAGTAAGGATGACGTGCCAGAGAAGTGTTTGTTCTCTATTTGCAAAAATCTACTGTGCTAATTCGGGGATGTTCTCAGCCATGAAATGTTCATTTGAAAACAGAGCAGGAAAGAAAACTAAACGTTCTTCATTTTCAGATGTTGTTGACTGCTTGTCTGTTCCCAGAGAAAGGCTGTTCTTAGACTCCAAAGAAACAGATTTGAACCCAGAGATTCAACAGTAGGATTTTGATAGCTTTTCATCGATTCCAGTTTAAGCAGGTAGCTTGGTGATGTATTTGGAGTATTGATTTATCTGATTTTTGTGTGTGTGTGTGTGTGGTACTGGGGATGAAACCCCAGGGGCATTCGACCTCTGAGCTACACCCCCAGCCCTATTTTTTATTTTTTGGTGGCACTGGGGATGGAACTCTTCTTCCTCCAGGCTACACTCCAGACCTATTTTTTTTTTTTTTTTTTTTTGGAAACAGGGTCTCTTGAGCCAGCGAGGCTGGCTTCGAACCTGTGCAATCCTCCTGTCTCCACCTCCCAAGTGCAGGGATTACAAACGTGCGCCACCACGCCCAGATATATTTTGCTTTATTTATTATCTAGTATGGCGTAAAACAAGGCTAAATCCTAACTGATGCACAACTATCTAACTTAATCTTACATTATAGCCGGCGTGGTGGTGCATGCTTGTAATCCCAGCATTCGGGAGGCTGAGACCGGAGGATTGCGGTTTGCGGACAGCCTCAGCTACTACTTAGTGAGGCCCTCTGCAACTCGGTGAGACCCTGTTTCAAAATAAAGAATAAAAAATAGGCCTGGGGGTGTAGCTTGGAGGTCGAATGTCCCTGGGTTCCATCCCCAGACCCGCCAAAAAAAAAAAAAAAATCTTACATTATACTCATTATACTTAGCATTTATAAGATTTTTAAAATAAAATACATTAAAAATAACTATAACTCTACTTGAAATCTAGTCCAAGATTGAATCCCAAAGAGTCTTTTCCTGCAGAAGAAATTGTTCTATGAAGAGTTCCTTTCCATGACATTAAGATTTCTCCTGAAAACACCTGATGACATTACCAGGTGCCCTCACTCATTAAACTAAACATTCGGCTTTGCTTAGTTCATTTATAAAGTAAGAAAGCTAAAATTACACATTAGAGTCAAGAAGTCAGATATTTGAAACAGTGGCACATATATTATTAATATTTCCTTAAGTTCCTGGGCTGCAGTTTCATCCTCCATAAGTGAGAGAGCTGACCTCCATGTAGCTGTGCTTAGCTTAAAGAAATGCTCCTGTGATTTTATAATTCTTAACACCACAAGACTCTCAAAGTCTTCCCCAAAACATGGAGGACTAAGGCTATCCTAATGAGATTACAAAGAGTTTTCGATAATGATATGATCATGAAATATACCATCCCACTGAGATTGCAATCAAATATAAATCATGACCCTGTGAAAGTTATTTTATGAAAGAAACTAAATGTTGCAAATAGAGGCACCTACATGCTCTACAGTTTAAGATGACGCCACCTACAACACTGTACACATTTTCTAAAGCCTCTCAGAGCCCGTCTGCTTGTTGCTGCCCAGGAAGTCACTTCAGAATCATGAGCAGCACCTTCTCAAAGGCCTCATCTACCCCCAGAGTCAGAAGTGCCCAAATTAGACAATATGTGTGACAGATATCCCTGGTGATTAAGATATGCACCCTAGCTAAAAAGTATGGGTACAAATTTCTTTAAAAGTTAAACATATGCCTAACGTATGACTCAGCGACTCTAGTCCTAGATGTTTATGCAAGAAAAATGAAAGTATATATATATATATATATATATATATATATATTTTTTTTTTTTCGGTACTGGGAATGGAACCCAGGGGCATTGTACCTCTGAGCTACACCCCCAGGCCTATTTTTTAGTCTTTTTTACTTTTGAAACATGGTCTCACTGAGTTGGGAGGGCCTCGCTAAGTAGCTGAGGCTGTCCATGAACCATGATCCTCGGGTCTCCCCCTCCCGAATGCTGGGAATACAAGCGTGGGCTACCATGCCCGGCCGAAAGCATATTCTATACAAAGGCTGGTACATTATTGTTTATGGCAGCTTCATCTGTAATAGACAATAGCTAGAAACAATTCAAATGCCTATAAAAAGGTGATTGAAATAGCAAATCATGTTATATCCAAACAATAGAATACTACTCAGTAATGAAAATAACTATTGATGTATAACAAAATTATATAATTTCAACATAATTATGCTGACTATAGAAAGCCAGCAATAAAATGATAGAGTATAATTCCATCTATATGAAATTCCAGAAAATTAAAAATAATCTATTATGACAGCAAATAGATCAGTTACTGCCAGAGGTATGGTGTCAGGAAGAGGTACGAGGAAACTTAATATATGATGAATATTGTTGTTATTATGTGATTGTTTCCTGGGTGTATGCATACTTGAGATTTTATCAAATCTTATACTTTAAAAATGTGTGGGTTTTTTTTTTTTTTTGGTGGTTCTGGGGATGGAACCCTTCTACCTTCAGGCTACATTCCCAGACCTATTTTATATTTTTTAAATTTGGAAATAGGGTCTCTTAAGCCAGTGGGGCTGGCTTCGAACCTGTGCGATCCTCCTGTCTCCACCTCCCAAGTGCAGGGATTACAAGCGTGAGCCACCATGCCCGGCTTAAAAGTGTGTGTTTTTATATGCTAATTATTCCTCGATAAAGCTTAAGAAAGTCATATAGACATTCCCAATAGAAAGTTCATGGGTTTTATTCTGTATACTAGCTGTGTGCCCTTGGGAAAACAATTCACTTTGTTTAAGTTTCAGCAAAGTTCTATCAGTAGGACAGCAGCAACAAGGCCTATGTCTGGCAACTGAATAAGTAACCAGGTATGCCATGCAGAGGATTATACCAGATAACAAGTGAAAATACTGAACAGTGTGCCCATGCTGCCACACGATAGGCGCGGGTAGCTCTTATCTCCTAGATCCTCACCTTGATCACATCGCGCACCCTTCCATCCTGGGCTGCAGTAACAGGTCCCGGTGATGTGGTCACAGGTGGAGTTGTTCAGACAGTCACATATCTGGCGACAGCCATAGCCATATGTTCCTGCAGGACACTCTGGAGGAGGAGGACAGGTCCATGTAACCCCAGTTTTGGGGATCTGGAGCATGGTTGCGTCTTACTGCACACCCCTGCACATTAGGAGTGAACCTCTTTTGGAGGGAGGTGGTCCTGTTCAGACTGACTTGTACTGCTCGGGTGTGCTAGAGGTGGTCAGCATTCCCTGAGCCATGAGGGTCTCACAGGCAGCTGTGTAGCACTAGGGACTGAGCTGTCAGCACTACAGGCTGTTATATGCCCAGGTCCCTGATGCATAAAGTGTCTATAGAACTTCGTGGAATAAAGATAACCACAAAGAGCAATTTGAGATGACTTCAGCAGGCAAAATGTGGGCTGGAAGGGGACCAGACTAAAAAGTACAAATTAGAGAGGCGATTCCTTAAACATGCACATTTTGCATAGGCTCAAGGACCCTCCTAAAGATATTTCTCACTTGGATTAGCTGGGAGTAGAAGAGGAGGAGGACAAGATTTACTGATTTCCTAGGCGAGAACTTCATTTGCCATAGAATTATTCAAATTTTTTATTTGCAGGTTGAGGACTCAGACACTAAAATAGTAGGATTCTTATGATGGGGTATAATAAGAGTTGGGCACAAATTTCAAAGAATAACATAGTTTATTAAGTCTAAAAATCTTCAAGACAAAATACGGATGTTGTTCATAAAGTCAGCAGCAGGGGGCAATGTGCTATTATTCTCAGTGTCCTCTGACATCAAGAATTCTGTTTACACAGAATTGGGAGAAGTCTTCAAAAATATGGATATTTTAATTTGATGTTCAGAGTAATCCCATAAACACTTAAGAGATTTTACTTAATAAGACCTTAACCAGTTGCCTGGCATTCAGGTGAAAGTCAGTTTAAAGCCTATTCTGTGCTTGTGTTTAGACATTTCTACACATACACACAGTATTCATATACACAAAGAGAGGTGTACAGGTGTACATGTGACCATGTGAATAAGCATCTGTCTTATTAAATAAAACAGCAAGGGAAAAACAAAATTGGGCTTTCTCTATCTTGAGTTGGGTCCTGTATGTCACTCTTGTGCATTTGCTAAAGGGAAGATACCCACAGAGGTGCAGAGTTCAATACATAGGAAAGAGACCACCTGGATGCTCAACAGATGTGAGGCCTTGGAGGTGAAGGGGAAGAGGAGGAAGAGGATGGAGTGGAAGAGGAGGAGGAGGAGGAGAAGGAGGAGGGGGAGGAGGGGGAGGAGGGAGAGAAGGGGAAGGAGGGGGAGGAGGAGGGGAATGAGAACGGGAAGAGGAGGAGGGGGATGGAGACTACATTGCCAACACGCTGCTCCAGTAATCCATCTCTCCAGGTCTCACCACCTTGCTGGGCCCTTCCCAATAGCACACCCTGGGATGAACGGGACTGTCCACCTTTTTCTGTCTCTTGTACCTTAAAAGAAGGTTCCCCACATAGCTCTCATCCTTCTGGGTTCATCTTGAGTACCAAACTAAAGCTACAGAGGAAACACTCCGTTTAAGGTTCACCCTATGAGCAGATGCATAGCTAGTGGGGGTAGAAATAGAAAAATAGCCTGAGTAATTCCAAAAGAGTACAGTCTCTCAGAATGTGCTTTTAAAAAAATAAGTTTTTTAAGGCAATATGCTGTCTTGAAGGTTAAGACTAAGTGAGAAGTTGCTAGTGGAAATAGTGTAAATGTTCTGTCTTTAAAAGGGTGGCACTGTTTGTATGAACTCGTTCCTGCACCAGCTCCTGGGGCCCCCAGCCCTCCTCTCCACCTGACCCACTCTCCTCCTGGGTGATCCTGGGCTCCCCTCTGCCAGGGGGGAGGCCTGGCTGTCCCTGAGCAGCCATGTTCTAAAATAAGGGAGAGCCAAAAAAAAAATAGAATGGAAAACTGGAATTCTGTCTTCACTCTTGCAGTCACACCTGCTCTAGCCAGAGCACTGAATAATTACTCAGAAGAATTTGGAGGGAAAGACAGGCAGCAGGGGTTCCGGGGAGAAAGATCCCAGGGAGGGAAAGTCAGCTGGTCTGGTAAGGAACCAGCCATCAGCTCCAAACACATAAAAGGTGCGACAATTCTGCCTGAATACTTCCAAGCATCTTAGACAATTGATTCTGGAAGGAGAAATGCCACCTGGTGACATCATGCTGCCGCACATACTCACTCTGCTCACAGTGCCGCCCCATGAACCCCGTGCGGCAGGTGCACTGCCCAGAGATGTGGTCACAGTCGGCTCCATTTTGACACTGGCAAATCAGCGCACAGTCCTTGCCGTAAAAGCCCAGAGGACATCCTGTGAGAGGAGGGAGGGCAGAGGGAGTCAGAAGCCTGCTGAGCAGAAGTGCAGCTCCTGCCCCCGACATATTTGTGTTAAAACTTGAAGACCACTGAGCCAGCCACTCGAGAATAAAGACAAGAGCGCATTTCTCGGCTTGTCACAGGACTTCTTAGAAGTCCCAAGAGGAGGAGCTGGCAAGCAGGTTGTAGTTCACAAACAGAAGGCAGAAGAGTTCTATGGTGTCAGTGTAGCCACCGCTGGTGCCTTGGAGGCCAGACCAGTGCCTCCCGACAGCACCTGCCTTAACGCCTCTGGAACTAGGGGGCATTTCCTTTCCTTTCACTCTTCACTCAAATTCCTAGACTCAAATTCCATGGGCTAAAATGAGTACCTTATATTAAAATGGTCTCTATGGTTTGCTTGTAGTACTGAACGCCTCCATTTCTGCTACCTGCCTTGTCTACTGTGCCCATAATTAGATAATATGATTGCCTTCATTAAAGTTGTTATGCTAAACTTAAAAACAGCACCTGTGCTTCACAGGTACTTTGAACAACAACAGCAACAGTAAGTCTTCCACTGCTCCACAATTTCCCAGGCTTAAAACACCAGGACCCTGGGCCAATGATATGCAGCAGCTCTATTGGCTCGTGGGCCACAGCGGCCCTGCAAGAGTGCTTCAAGGCTCTTGGTACAGAAAAGGCTTCCATACAGGCAGATTCAATGGCTGTTTCCAAATATTACCCGTTAGAAAAAAATGTAACCAGAGCCAACTTCTGAGGCAGAGGCAGAGGCAGAGGCAGAGGCAGAGGCTGAGGCAGAGGCTGAGGCTGAGGCAGAGGCAGAGGCTGAGGCAGAGGCAGAGGCAGAGGCGGAGGCAGCACACAGCACATGATGACAGCCCCCAGCGTTATATGTTTGTTTAGCATCTACTCTGCACCAGATTCTTTTCATGCATTCTCTTGTCTAATCTTTACAGCTTCCAGAGATGCAGGGATTGATATTCCCACTTTATAGATAGATACATTCTCTTTTAACTAAATCCTGAGCCCGCTAAGTCACATAACTAGCAAATGGCAGAGGGTTAGGGCCACAGCACGAATACAGGGCGGTCATCCCTAGACCTCAGGTGGGTCCCGCTGTGTCAGGCTCTGTCCACTTCAAAGGGTCCCATGTTTGAAGCAGGTACTACTTTTAGTATTATAAAAATATAAGTACTTTTCTCTAAAAAGTTCAAAATTCTTTACAGATGTACAATATCTGGAGAATACATTTGGGACAGCCTGTTGCCATTTCACCCTTTCAAATCTTAAACAGCTACCCTCCCTAGAAAGTTTGTAAAGTCTTCTTCAGACTGTTGTCTAATTATGTTCACTAATTAGTATTAAACAAGAATTACTGAATTTCCAACCCATCTTTTCTCCTCGGCTCATTGCTATAATTTTAAATTACATGTTATTCATAATAATTATAAACCATGTTTTCCTGTCTTTTCTCCTTCATTTAATTGAAAGGAAGAGGAGAAAAAAAATCTTCCCCCAATGATACTCAGCTGTGGATACTTTGCATATTATAGTCTGTGATGCTAAAAGCCTCAGGGAAGAAAACGTGGCTAAGAGAGTATAAGATGGGAGAAAAGACCTGGAAGAGTGGTTCTTAAAGCATGGTCCAGATGGGCATTACCACTAGTTGACAGATAGGCAAATGCTCAGGTCCCAGCACAGACCTACCGAATCAGACACTGGGGGTGAGGCCAGCATGCCGATTTCTGGGCTCCCCCAGGTGATTATGAACCTCACTAAAGGCTGAGAACCACTAAACTCCATCTTGTCCAACCACATGCATTAAGTTAGGTGGACAGGCTTGCGGTCCTCCCTACCTTACAAACCTTTGTCACTTATCTCAATCTATGTGCTATTCGGATTAAAGACAGGGAATTTGATCCACATAAAGAGGATCTGGCTGAAGGAGAAGAGAGAAAGAAATGATATACTGTCACACATAGAACTGTTCCACTTCAGTGTCCTAATATAACCTAGAGACAGAATACTTGGAAAGTGGTGGCTCTTGACCACTTAGAAAAATTTAATTGTGTAGGGGGCGTCAGGTAGAGGAAGTGTTCCCTCCGGTGACCCTTGGTGAGCTCAGATGGTGCATGTCAAGGTGGAAGCTGTTTCCTCCTGGGATGAGGCTCCCCTTGGAGAGTGCCAGGCTTCATACTTACTCTGAGTGCAGTAGAGCCCCGTCCAGCCCGGTGTACATTTACATTCCCCATCATAGGCGCTGCAGAAGGCTCCGTTGTGGCAGTTGCAAGTGTGGATGCAGTTTGGGCCCCAGTGGGCAGGTGGACACGCTAGAACCACAAGAATGGAGGGTGTGTTAGAGTTCTGAGGCCAGCATCAGGATGACAGAATTCCACTCACCCCTACACAGCTCCTTGCATGTAGTTAGCAGTGAAGAGCAGGACTAAGACATTAAACTCACAATTCAATGCAGAAACCCCATATTCTGCATTGAAACTCCCGAGGTGATGCTGAGCACGGCAGTGGCCATCATGACTCACACAATATTCATTTGCAACTGCAGAGTGAGGTGGTGGAGCAAGAACTGACTCAAGTTTACAGATTCCATTGTTAAACTAACACACATAGCACCCGCTGTGTGCCAGTGCTGTTCTAGGTATAGTGAGATGGTCAAGGACAAGATAAAGCACCAACAAAACCACCTTCTGGATGCTCCTATTTTAGGAGAGGAGGTAGGCAAACCAACCAACTGAAAAAAAATCAATGACGGTGAGTGCCATGAAAAAATAAACGGGTGAGGAGGGCAGGAAGGATGGGAGCGCTTCACTGAGTCAGCCTCCCTGAGGAGGGGACATCAGAGCAGAGATCAGCTGGGGGAATGATGTGACTTGGAGAATCCAGATCAAGTCTGCTAAGTCTTTGACTTCGAAATCCTGCACTTGTCACTGAGAGCTGTCTCTCTCTCTGTAGGCTCTTTATGCAAGCAGACGTTCTCAGCTAGGTAGAAGAGTTGGCTTCCTCATAAAAACTTAATCAGAAGAAGCAGAAAATAATAATAACACTAAGTCATTGCCAATGGAGGAGCAATCTCTAAGTTAGATAAAGTATCTGAGAAATAAAAATGGGGGATCATGAGGCAAATAATTTGATGTATACCCTTCTCAGTTTTAATTCATACAAATGTTTCAGAAACATAACTGCTTACAAGAAGGACTATATGCAATTTTTATGTGGTTACCCAATAGGAAATGTGAACCAATAAAAATAATCAATCTTAAGTTATTTTAAAAATGAAAAACCTCTATAATTGTGTAAAATATTTTTGTATAAATGTAAGAAAAAAAATAGAAGTTGATACGTGAGGTCTAAAATGAAGATTAGAGTGTTTTGTGTTTTTTTGGTGGTACTGGGGGTGGAACCCAGGGGCTTTTTATTTCTACCTCCAATCTATACTCCCCCCAGACATATTTTATACTTTATCTGGAAACAGGATCTCACTAAGTTGCTGAGAGTCCCACTAAGGAGCTGAGGCTGGCTTCGAACCTGTGTGATCCTCCTGTCTCAGCCTCCCAAATAAGGGGATTACAAGTATGCACTACCACACCCAGCTAGAGTGGATTTGTTAAAGACAATGCTCCTACTATTTATTCAGTACTTGTCCAAGGCAACACAGATTAACAGTAACATTCATTATTTGTTAAGTAGAACAGCTTCTTTCAAGGCAGCAACAAGATTCTGGGTGAAAGCAATTAAAGTGTGCAGTTCATCTAATGTTCACTGCAGCACTATTTACCTGAAACAACCCATTGCTTAGATGATACTTAATATACTTGCATGCCCTTTATGTCCATAATATATTTTCCCAAGGTAACCCGCTTGCATCAGGCTTTACTCCCCACATTGATTATGATCTGAGAATAGGAACAAGAATTACTAAACTTTTATATTCTCAAATGGTAAGTGGAGAGAAAGAGCTTTAAGAAATAATTCCACCAAGGACACCTGCCCCTTTAAATGCACCCCTTTAATTTTTCAAAGTCTCTTTTTTTGCTGTGTAGACTTTTCTCTTTTTAGACAGGCTGACAGTCAGCCAAGAAGAAATATTAAGATGGTTCCACAGAGTTCATAAGGGAATCAATGAAGTCAATGATCCCCGTGAGAAGCAAAGGCTTTTGCCAAATAAATCAGCTTCCTCTGGAGTGATTATGGGGACAGGCAACACTATTGTCTCCATTCATAGTGGTGTTCCCACTTTGTTCCCTCCAGTACATTCCTCCTCCAAATGAGGAAGTGACCAACTTCCAAAATAAAGAGTACTTTAAGCAGAGTAAAGTGTGTCTATCACGTAATGACAATGATATTTGGGGCCTTTATTTTTTCTGAACTCTGCCATTCATTTTCAGTATCTACTCTTCGATCTGTCCACACGCCAACCTGAATCAGTCATAGTCTTGCAGCACATGTAGATTTGAACAGACTGCTGTTACTCTTGAAGGAATATTTCCCCACAAATAGAGTGAAACACGCGCTAAAGATGACTGAATATTACTTTTACTAAAAAGCTACACTTCCATAATCAGTGGGCTCTGCCTCCTTATTCCTCAGAAATGGGGTAAAGTTTACACTACTTGAGAAAAATAGCACTGAGTAAAAACATCTTCAGAGCTGAGCGTGGTGGTACACATGTGTAATTCCAGTATTTATAACGGTTTGAAGACAGCCTCAGCTACTTAGTGAGGCCCTTTGCAACTTAGTGAGACCCTGTTTCAAAATAAAGAATAAAAAGTAGGACTGGGAGTATAGCTCAGAGGTAGAAAGCTCCTGGGTTCCATCCCCAGTACTGCAAAAAAGAAATCTTCATGCAAAAATATATCACTCATTAATTAATACTTACAAATTGATTTTAAGTGTGGAGTCTGAATTAAGTGGCCAATAAACCACTGTGTAAAATTAATACTTAGTCTTCTTTTTATTTCTTTTTTGTGCATGATGATTGAATCCAATATAAGCTGAACATGTGCTATAAAATTTATAATGAATGAGACCAGATAACAACTGTGCATATGCTATCCTTGGTTACTCTTAGAAGTTACACTGACTCTTTAAAAGCAATAACCACTGACTTGTTATCAACGTCATCTTTTCATGTCACTGATGATCTAAGAATCATTTGCACAGTTTCTCCTAGATCCATACAACCCCCCTCTGGAACTCAGAAGTGCAGGAGGCCCCCGGAAGAAGCTGAAGAGGAGGGAAGCCTGTAAGCTACTGTGAGGTGGTCTTGAATAAGGAATAGAAGCCACTCAAGTCTGAATTTATATCATTTAAATTCTACTTATTCATTCATCTGCAATGAATTCTCCAGATATGAAAGAGTTCTAGATACATTTATTTTTAAAATAAATACATGGTGAGTAATTAAAAAGTGAATAAGCAAACTGTTACAACATTCAGGTTCTTTGCAAGAAATCATTCAGATTTAGATACAGGATTTAGAGCTAGAAATCATTCGGATTTAGATATAAGTTGCATAGAGTTCTTAATGGAAGGAAAGGGATTAAAAACCAGAATGCCGCGGGGCGTGGTGATGCACGCTTGTAATCCCCGCACTTGGCAGGTGGAGACAGGAGGATTGAGCAGGTTCGAAGCCAGCCTTGCTGGCTTAAGAGACCCTGTTTCCAATTAAAAATATAAAATGGGTCTTGGAGTGTAGCCTAGAGGTAGAAGGGTTTCCAGGAACCCCAGTACCACCAAAACAAAACAAATCAAAACAAACAAACAAAACCTAGAATGTCTTTTATAACTGGTCATGTATTCTTTCTTGATTATATAAACACCATACTTCATTCAGTTCTAAGACACTGGAAATCAAAAATGGTTGACCAGTTGTCCTGCAAGGAGACTTACGTTGAGAGCAATCGCTGCCAATCCAGCCTGGGTAGCACTGACAAGATCTGTCAATGGGGTTACAGGTACCATTGTTGGTGCAGGTGCAAATTCCTGCACAGTTTTTCCCGAATCTGCCACTGGGACACACTGTGAATAAGCCACAGGTCAGTAACTCACAATCACACCCCGCCTTACAGAACCCTAAGTCCAGAGGACAGGAAATTACTTCAAAGGTCAACAGCCTATTTAGTAGCTGTCTCTTTTGCCAGCATCCCTCATCTCAAATGGACTCATTTTTACAAACACATGAAGCCAAAGACCCTCACTAAGGCATTGTAAACCAGAAGACATCATCACATGTCCAGAAATTGGACATCATGGCTTCTCACTCATGAAGTCAAAATCCTTCCTTGTATTGATTTTTAGGGAAGAATGTTTCCACTTAAAACTGAAAAGCAACACAGCTGAAAGAATAAAGAACTCTTGCTGTCTTAGCAATCCTGTGTTTCCAAAGCTCTAAGGTATTTTCAGAAGCTGCAGACACAGACTAACAGAATTTGATAGCTGATAGCTGAAACTGTGTTTTTCAGGAAATCTGAGAACAGAGAGCATAGGGCTTGCTCTTCCCCACATGGCAGTCTCTCCAACACACTCATGTGCCTTACCTTCATTGCAGAGAGCCCCCGTAAAGCCAGGCAAGCAGTCACACAGGCCTGTGATGTGGTGGCAAGGCCCGCTGCTGTGAACACACTGTGGGCACGTCTGGCTGCAGCGGTGCCCATAAAACCCAGGGGAACAGACTGAAAACAGAATATAAATAGATGGTTAGATTTCCCAGGCACATTTATCTTACATTCCACATCAGGATCTAGTTAGAGAGTTGGAAAAATAAAAACCTTAAGAAAATGATGCTGAGAATTTTCCAAGTATAAAACAAGAACATCAACAAAAACAAGGCTGAATAAGGAATAGAAGCCACTCAAGTCTGAATTTCTCCAGCACAAGCAAATATGTTAGTCTCATCTATTTTTCTACTTAGGGCCCCTATCACTAGTTCAAAACTGCATATGGTGCAGGGATTCATGGAATTTTTGTTGAGCAAATAAAGAAATCACAAAGATTAAAAGTTTTAATACTGGTTAAGTCTCAAATAAGTTGTTGATCCTTTCTTCTTAAGGAATCAATCAGTACTGGCAATAAATATAGATCTGCAGTCAAAATATTAGGTCTTTCTCCTCAAAACAGTCTGGATTAATGATTGTGGAAAGTATATAAGCAAAATGTTACACACTTAGGTGCTTCTCAAACCTTTATTTGGATTTAAATATAGGATGACTATATCATATTTAAATATAGAGTTCTTAATGGAAAAGGGGGGCGATTTTAAAAATTGAAATAATGTATCTTCTAATTAGTTGTAGATCCTTTTCTGATTTTCTGAACATTTACTAAAAAATTAAGTCAAATATTACGGATACATTTGTAACTCAAAAATTCTATTAACCAATGTCAATGGTTCCCAATTTTAACTTTGCAATTCTATTTTCCCCATAGCACTGACATTAGTACTATTAGCAGGATATGTGATTTGCCTCAAGGTTTGGCTGATGTTAGCTTCTGGTAATTGAGGTAAGGCCAATGCCAAATCACTGAATAAAATATTTACAGGTCAGTGGATTTCTGGAACACCATTTGCAAGCTCTAAGGAAAATTCAAGGATAATATCCGGAAGATGGTGCCAACAAGGCAATGAAATGATTACTGGGAAGAAGTGGTTAAAACCCCATCTGTTAGGCTAGTCCTGAAGGTTAAAAAGAAAAAAAGTTGTGGCAGAAGTATTCCTGAGGACAGTTCTGCAAAGGACAGATGACCTAGTACACCCTCTTGGGCTGGTGGCTGCAACAGTCATTTTAAGCTGAGCAGTGGGTCAGAGATATTTATTCTGTATATAGTGCCTAGGGAAAGGCAGAAGAGAATCATGGCTGGATGAGACACTTACTTCTCTGACAGGTGGTACCTCGGAATCCTGGCGCACACTCACAGATGCCATCATCCGGGGAGCACGAAGCCCCATTTTTACAGTAGCAGGGCAGGGAGCAGTTGGGACCCCAGCGTCCCTCAGCACATACACTGTCACAGTGAACACCTGGAACAACGCAAATGGGACAGGTGAGGGAGGAGCATTGTAGGGCTTCTGCCAATGCCAATTCAAAGATGAAAGCTAAGCTCACAGCATTTAACTGTCATGGGCAACAATGAGCAGAGGTGATTTAAAATTTAAAATTCATTTGTAATCTTATATACCCCAACACACGGTATCATCATAACATTAAAATAATACCCAGAACTATTTCCTGTGGAGTCATGAAGAAGGAATAAAATCCATTGCTATATTGATTTTTCTTCTTTAATAGGAAGGAGCAACAGGAAAGCCCATGGGCTCTGTCTACTGAAGACAAAATTTATCAAAAATACTATTGATTTCCTCTTTCTCACCTATTCTTTGTTTTCACAGAGAAATGAACAAAGTGTACAATGATAAGACACAACACACCATGGTTAAATTGTTTTACATTAAGAAAACTCTACCCTGGAGTAAACAAATAAACACAGACTTGAACTATCTTGATGATACATCGTGCGCCAAATTCCTCCTTAAAAAATTTAATCTCAAGATGGACAAGTATAAGCAGAATTTCACAACTAATGTTATTTATAGCTGTTGTCTAAGCTATCAATTACTATGCAACTGCATGTAGATAAAACTCATTTTGGAAACAAAGAAATTTTAATCTATCGTGAATGCATAAACAAATGCTTAAAGGAAACAATAAAAAAGTAAGGTTGAAAAAAAGAAAAAATGGTTTTATTTGAGGTAAAGGGAAGTCTTTCCAAAATTTGTATTTCAAATCCAACAGGGGATTCTTTTTTCTAAGTTAGAGTTCTCCACAACTCAAAAGCTGCTCTTCCCATTGAGATGCTATGAGCTACAATTAGTAGTGAGGTGGCAACTGCTGGGCCCAGTCCAAATGAAAACATGGGAGCCACTAGTGCACACACTGTCCAGGATTCCAGAACACCAACAACTACCCAGCACCAAGGACTCTGAGCGGGCCATGGCTTGCTTTACAGTTTTTTCTTCCAAAGTGAGGAAGAAAAAAGTCATCCTGGACTGAACTTTAACAAAAAAGCAGTCCCAAACCACAACAAGGATGCTAATAATAACAAGGATGCTACTAATTGGTATTCTGCCGAATAATAATGCTCCACCTTTACTGCT
Source organism: Muscardinus avellanarius (assembly GCF_963383645.1). Lineage (NCBI taxonomy): Eukaryota > Metazoa > Chordata > Mammalia > Rodentia > Gliridae > Muscardinus > Muscardinus avellanarius. The sequence continues at coordinate 37,032,551 of NC_137793.1, forward strand.
CCTAATTTTCTTTTTCTGAAAGTCTCTGTCATGGTAAAGGCTGTTAAGTAGACGGGAAAGCAGGCACACCTCATTGTGTCTAGCTTGAATCAACAATAGACTTTTATTTCAGCTCAGACTGCAGCTGAAGAAAGGATACCAAGACCATTTGCAAAGCTGATTGGGGTTTCCATAGGATAAAATATGGAATCTGGGCCTCTTATGTTATTTTTTTCCCTTGTGTTCACAAATATTGTGACAAATAAGCTGAGACGGAACTGCAAACTCTGTGCTCTGCAAATGTGATACACCTGCCATGAAGTCTTAGCTAATATCTTTACCAACACCCAGACTAGGCAGAAGTACCAAACGTACTGAGGAGGCTGCAAGACTAAACATCATTTTGTGAATATAAAAAAAGTACCAAGAAGGGAGACAAGCTAGCTTCACCTTCAACTTAACGTCAGGGCCTAAGCTCTGACTGTGAGCAGGGCTCCTGTTTAACAACAGCCAAGCTGGGGACACCTGCTGCATAGAGATTCAGGGACCCCTGAGCATTTAGGCAAATCTCAGTGAGAAGTTGGAAGAAGTGGAAATGAGTAATTATCTGGTTAATCTAATGATAATCCTAAGAAGTAGTCCTGACTTTTGATGCTTTTTGGGGGGAGGAGGTTTTGGGAGACTGAGATTTATCTATTTATAGTGATTTAGTTTATCAGTTACTGCTAAATTACTTCTTCGTTATACTTAAATTCAGTTAAGATGGGCCAGATTACACTGCAGGTCAAAAGAAGTGTGTGTGTGTGTGTGTGTGTGTGTGTGTGTGTGTGTAACTTGAGATGGAACCAAGTTCAATCTACCTCTGAGCTACACTCTCAGCTCTTTTTATTTTTTATTTTGAAATAGGATCGTTATAAGTTACTGCACACTGGACTCAAACCTGCAATCCTCCTGTCTCAGCCTCCCAAGTACTGGGATTACAGGAGTGTGTCCCTTGCCCAGCTAGGTTATCATGATTTATGTATAGCTTAGCACACTCTCAATCATAGCATGTTAAAAAAAAAAAATGACTAAAGGCCAGATTGGCAATCTTTTATTTTCTTATCTGATTCCTCTTCCTTTAAGAGGTTTGTCCACTGAGTTAGCATAACCATCCATCATAATCAACTTTATCAAGGTAATTTTCAGGCAAGCAACAAGGGCCATTATACTGCAAAGACATACACTGTAAAGATAAGCTTGTTTCACATGAATTACCCATCACTTTATTTCTAGAGACTCAAAGTGAACTCTACAGGTCATCTATCAACTCTTGGTCTCCAATCTTATAAGCATATTTCAGTAGGACCAAGCTTTCTTTAAAATGACTTTTTTATTTTAGGACTTCAAAGCAGTCTTTCCTTTGAATATAAATCATAAAAATTCTATTTCTAAACCCCTTTTTTAAAATTTAAACATTTTTTTACTCTATCATCAGTAAAAATGAATCATTTTGCAGACAGTAATGCCTAATCTATTAAATGACAAATTCCAAGTGTGTCTCAGTCAGGGGGCATGTCGAGGAATGAGCTGGGAATAGCAGGCCTTTCGCCCTAGGCTGCATTCTTCCCCCACTGATACTCCTCCCTCAGATCCTCTGTGCCTCGTGCCATCTTTCCTTTCATCTAATAGTCAGGGAGAGACAATGTAAATCTACTATTGCTGAGGTGTGCTCACTCTGGAGAATATTAACATTTTATAAGAGCACACATTTTAGGAGCCTAAAAAGTAAATATCTAGCCAGGCATGGTGGTGCACGCTTGTAATCCCCGCGCTTGGGAGGCGGAGACAGGAGGATGGCTCAGGTTCAAAGTCAGCCTCATTGGCTTAAGAGACCCTGTTTCCAAATAAAATATAAAATAGGTCTGGGAGTGTAGCCCGGAGGTAGAAGGGCTCCATCCCCAGTACCACCAAAAAAAAAAAAAAAAGTAAAAGTAAATATCTAGTTGTGGAATTTAAGGACAAGGCTTCTAGAGAGAGTACTGGGGATGTGCTTCTGTAGGTCACACCTAGGTATAAGGCTGCTGATTTGACGTCTGTGTAAGAACAATCCTGCAGTGAAATGTGCTACAGGATACAGAGTTATAAGTTTGCTTTAATTATTCATATATAGAAATATAGATATACACACACATATATATTCTATGACATTTCTTAATTATTTTTATCGATCTCATTCTTTTCAAATTCTGCTAGAGTCCTATGAGATAATTTTCCCTTCTTTATCAAAGATATAAGAGAGAATTTAAGTGAATAAATGTCCAAGAAGTCTAGGTTGCTTCTGGCTTGCTGGTGAGGAATTCTTTAAGAATGGCAAGTCTGGGATATTAATGGCCCCAGCTTAGACACCCCAACTCTGTGTGGGACCATGATCAGAGAACGAGGTGGCTTGTGAATGAGGGAAGAAGGACTGATCCCAGGCTGAAGAAACACATGTTGCAAGGCTCAGAGGCCCACAGAGCATATGTCTATCCTTCAGGAATTGCAAACGTTGGGTACAACTGATTTTCTGAGGCAGGAAGAGCAGGGGAGGTACCTGGGTGGCCGGGCAGGGTTTACATCGAGAGAAGCTGAGGAATGTAACCCTCCTCCTGAAGGTCCCTTATAACTAAGACCAAAGGAATAATTTCTAAGAAAGAGTGGACATAACTAACTTTGTGTTTTAAAAGAGGAAAGAAGATAGTTTTAGGTGAGTCTAGAAAAAAGAAGGTAAGTTAGGGTGACTTTTGGAGTTACCCAGATGAGGAATGATAAAAATAACAAGGCCTGAACTAAATCAGAGGAAGCTGGGGTACAGGCTAAGAAGATGAATCCTGGAGAAGGAGAAGATGCAGATGAGGAGGCACTTGCTTCTTATCCCACCCCAGGTAACGAATTCACACTGACAGTCCCACGAGAAAGATGGCACCTGTTTTTCCTCATCACAGTGGCTGGTGCACGGACAATATTAAATAAATATTTGTTGAGTGAATCAAATAGCACAGTTCCTCTTCTCTATGTGATAGTCAGGACCACTTTCCAGCTGGATGTAGCAACCATAGCATTTTTTGCTTTCCTGAAGAAGTCTTGGTTCCAGCCAGAAAGCACAACATATTTACATTGTATATACCTAAACTGGTGCTGACTCCCTCCAGCCAAGGGATGGAAATGCCTGCCTGGCTTCTTCTGGAGAAGATATACTTTCAGGAATTAAGTTTTTTTTTTTTCTTTTTAATGTTAGCCCAAATTTCAGAGCAATACAAGAACTAGAAGGCATCTTAAGGATATTTCTTCAGAATATTTAAAAAGGAACAGATAAAAAGCTTCAACACTAGTTGCTTTAGGAAGTAATTTCCTAAAATGTTTGGAAGAAGGGACAAACTGGGAAAAGAGTAGCTTGAAATTTGTGGCAATCTCTGGTTCAGCGGAAGCATTTTTTTCTTCCCTGATAAATGTTCTAATGCTGATAAGGAGATCAGTAAGGGACTGTTTTTGCCAGGACTGTGGACAAAGAGCTCTTTGATAGCCTTCTCGAGTTGCTAGGCGATGGCTGAATGATCATGATAAACTTCAGCTAAGCAGCTCTAAAGAAATGTTCACGCATTTAATGCCTGATGCATTGCGCCAGTAGCCTCGATGTGAAATCAGCATTCGCTGGGCATTTGTGATTATATGAATGCAGCAAATAAATCATCTGAGGCGTCATTATTTCCTCTCTCAGATATATAACCCCAGATCCTTGTCTTGCTTAATTGTTCATATTTCTATGCCAGCACTGCAATATTTGGGGGTGTTAGTGAGCAAAGAAAACTACTTCGATTCAATGCCTTCATTCTAGGCAACAAGCTTTTAAACAATATTAGAATAAAGAGAGAGATTTGTTAATAATAATTGGGTTTGGCAATTATAGGAGGGAAGAACCAGTGTTTATTCATAGCATTTTATCTCTTTTTCTAATCCTCTGACCAATAAAGTGATAGCCTAGAGTAATGTCCTGTAGAGCAGGTATTCACCCATGTATCTGTCTCTGTCCATGCAGTGTCTGCCCTGATCGAACATGAGCTTCTGCAGCACGGGAGTTGCCACCATTTATCTCCTTGTGCCCACTACCCAAGCAGTACAGTGGCATGGAACTTGGAGACATTTGACAAGTGGCTGTTAAATCAGATCTTTCTATTTGGATACCAAGGGTTTTAAAGATCTGCGAAAAAAGCATCTACTTCCTATAAGTATAAGTAACCAAGCTGAGAAAAAGTCTTGATCAGGCATTTAAATTAGAAATGTTTCCATTTGCAGAGAGCATCACTGGCTTTGGTTTGGATCCTGATAAAAGCAGACAGTGTGGGTGCTGGGCAGATTGAAAGGTCTGGGAGCTGTGGTTTTTCCTGTAGCTTTTTTTGGGGGCGGGGGGGGGGGCAGAAATGAGCATCTCCCTCCATCCTCACTTCTCCAACCTTCTGCTTTTATATGACTCCCTCTCTTCAAAACTCAGGCAGTTACCTGCAGACACACTGCCCCCCCACAGTACCCAAAAGTGTTGGGTCCTTGCATGTTAATTAAATTCATTTGACAAACTTATAACCTCCAAGTTGAATTTGAAGGTATATGTCACGTTATTGCACGTATATGGACCCAAGAAGGAGGTTCTCCCCTCGTTGCAATAATTCAGGCATCACTAAGCTGACCCGTGGGGCAGACCAACCCCTGAAACAGCGGTTCACTTACTCCAGTGGTCACGCATGGTGTTGGGGGACACTTGGAAAGGGGCCTGTCCATGTGGAAAGGGGCTGGGACCACTGCAGGCTCAGATCTGCTTGCTGGGGAGATTGGGGAAGCTGAATTCTTCTTATCGTCTTGCCCACAGGACTCCTCCCTCCAATTCCCTTCCTGGCTAGCCTCCGATAAGTACCCCATCTTTTATTCTCCTTTCCCTTCCAGACCACCCTGCCATGCCTGGATGGTCTCTTTCCACAAAGGCCAAAAGGTTTCTATGGTGTCCTGACCTCTTTTCTACCAATTAAGCATTCAAAGTGTATTCTTAGTGTAAATGTGTATTTAAGTCTTCTCTTTTGCCACTGGTTATGATGCTGCTGTCAAAGAAATGCTCCCCTGAACTCCAAGTTCCTCAGTAGTTCTAGTATTAAAGTATAGCAAATGCCACTCCACATGCTGGTAGTGGTCTGTGCTATTGAGCAACTTTTTACATGATAGACCGGACAACACAGCAAGGCTGTGTAGACTGTCACTACATACGAGCCCCCACCAAGGGGCTCGATCTGGGAAGAATCCAGCTCTCACTCCGTGTGCCAAGGAAAGCATCCTGAAGGATTTCCAAATCTTGTCCAGATTTGCATAAAATTGGACTGGCAGGAGCTCCACTCTCCTCCTCCTACTACTCTTTCTGTTCTTCCTCCTCCTCCTTCTCTTGCTCCTCCTCCCCCCCTCTTCCTGCTCCTCCTCCTCTTGCTCCTCCCCTCCTCCTTTCCATCCACCCTCCCAATTCTCATTCAGTAGGTGCATTGGCAACTGGGAGCACAGGAGTGAGAAGGGCTTCCAGGTGACAGTGATCTTAACCAGAGTTGGAAGCCAGGCTACAGACTGCACTTGTCCCCAGACAGCTGGAATGAAATCTCGATTAGCTGTAATGCTCAGCAAATGCGTATTCTGGCTGAACTCAAAGCAGAAAGGAAGAAATAAACATCAACCTACATCAGGTTGAAACTTTAAAATATCAAATACTTCATAAAGCATATCACTCCACTACTCTGAAAATACACAGAGACCTTCACATATCTATCTATATAAAATAATATTTCATTGGCATCTGAAATTTCACAATAATCATTTTGAAAAGCCAATCTCACTCACAGATCTCTCTCTCTCTCTCTCTCTCTCTCTCTCTCTCTCTCTCTCTCTCTCTCTCTCTCTCTCTGTATGTGTGTGTGTGTAGCACAGGTGTAGAAGGAGTTTAGGACATAGACTATATCCTGATGTTATTCCATTTTTCCTCATTTTTCTACTGCAATCTTTCCCTTTCTGAAAAAAAGTCTGTTGGCTTAAAATGCTAATAAATGGAGGTTTTAAATAACCACAGGTAATTAAAGTCCACACATTTTTTTTAATGATACATTCCTTTTGAAAGAGTACCTGGGATATCAAGTGCAACTTTTGTGTTGTGTAATTTCCATAATAGTGCATTTGGAAGACTTATTTTGTGACTAGGTAAGATAGGACTATCAGTTATAGTAGAAATTTTAAAATCTCAGTTTTTTCAGGAAGAAAGGACATTCAATAGTTATGCAACAGGGTGAACTTATGAGTAGTGATGATCCAAATGGTAAGAAACAAGCAAAGCTTCGCTGGCATCAGGTTGGGGCACTACTTCCTCAGTGTGGACACGCCCACTTCCTGGTGGGGTGGGATGAGGTTTTCTCCATCCTTATCTCTGGCTCCAAACCCACCTGAAGGTCCACTGACATGGAAGAGCCCAGGGCCCTGCTTAGTCTGCACTGACTTCTGCACAAAGTGCACTGTTGTGTCACACCCTACTGTCCTCCCTGTTGAGACTTAATGTGTCACCACCTAGAGCAATCTTGGCAAGAAGAGGAGAGGGACCAGAACCACTTGCTTCCCTGGGCTTATGTTAATGATTTGGCCCCAAATCTGGGGTCTACAGCAAAATCTTATTTATATTGAGAAAGATAATGAGAATTTGCTTAAAACCAGTTTATTGATGAAAATTATAAGCCTATCCAGTGTTGACAGTGATGTGATGTTCTGTATACATGGTGAATAGTTTGCTCTTTACTTTTGGGGACAAAAAATCAATTTTGGTCCAATTTTAGGGTTTTTTAAACTTTCTTTTTCTTTACATATGTTTGCTTGTACCAAGTGTGTTCTGAGTAGGCTTAGATACCAGCAGATATCTGCACATCAGCAGCACATACAGAACCCAGAGGCAGGAGACATGGAGTCAGCTGAGCTGGCCTAGGAACAATAAAGATGCAGAGCTCATGAAGCAGAGACACCCTGGGAGGCAGCAAAGCTTCTTCTCTTTGGGGGAGCAAGCCAGTCACAGATGGGCGGAAGGATTACAAGATCCCCTTGTGTGGAAAGCCACTGCATCCCCACAGGAGCCTGATAGGTCTTTGGCCAGATGGGATCATCTGTCTTACCCCATGACCCAGACTGTGGAATGTAACCAAGACATTTTGTGGTTGGCTTCAGGCCAAATCATCTCTTGCTTTTTCTCACATATGCAAGTGTGTGCCTTTTACAGGCTGACACTCAGTGGACACCTACGTAGTGACTAGTGACTGGTGTGTTCAGGGACACTGCATATTCCCTCTATGTTCACTGGACAAAGGCAGATTTGGTGGTGTATGGCCCAAAATGAATATATGTGTGGACTCTTTTTTAGAAATGTTCTGAATTGGCCAGAAGTTTCAAAATGCCATTTTGCTTTACTGTGGTCATTGAGAAGTTACTACTGGTCAGTCCATTTGAGAACTTCAACAATTCTGGTGAAGTCACGAGACCTGGTTCAATTCCTGGTGTGATTCTGTTTTGACACTGGGTAATGGAGACCCAAGAAAAACAATGGGACAATGTTATTTTACTTTGTAAAGTCAGAGATTTTGCAAGTCAAGAAGAAACCATAGGGTCAGGAAGGCCTTGTGTCTCTGAGTAGCTCCTAGTAACAGAAAATAAGGTCCTTTACACAAGCCTTGGCCTCTTTCCCAAGGTATCTCTCAGACAAACTTGACAGTTCATCCCAACTTGTATCAGAAGATACAGAAACTCTCAAAAAATTCTAAGGGATTGACAAATGATTCTGAAGAGGCTGCTAGTGATATCCTGGTTAAATTGGCAATACTTCCCCACTTGGCCTAGAGAAAAAATTTCTTGTTCAATTTCTACTTTGCTTCTTAGAAAAATTGGCATGTTGATTCTAAAATTCATACTGAAACTCAAGAAAGCAAGAATAGTCAAAACAATCCTGAAAATGAACAAATCAGGAAGACTCATATTTCTCAAAATTAAAACTTCTTAAAAAGCTGCAATAATCAAAATAGTATGGTACTGGTATAAGGAAAAATATATAGATCAATTTGATAGGATAGAAAGTTCAAAATAAACATTGTCACATCTATGGGCAAATCATTTTTGACAAAAATATCGAGATAATGTAATGGTGGAAAGAACAAACTTTTCAACAAATGGTGCTGAGACAGATGAATATCCACAATGCAAAAGAATAAAGTTTGACTCCCTAGTCACACTGTAAAAACAAAGTCAACACGAATCAAAGACCTAAATAACAAAACTAAAACTATAAAAATTTTTAGAAAATAACAGGAATAAAAGTTTAAAGTTTGTGACCTTTGGAGTAGGCAATGGTAGCTTTTGAAACCAAAACACAAGCAACAAAATTTATAAAAGAGATAAAGTGTATTTTATCAGAATATAAGCTTTTCTTCTGCAAAAGCCACCAAGAGAGAAAGGGGGGGGACTCAAATAAAAGAAAATACTTTCAAGACTTTTAAGTCATATATGACAAGGGCCTTAATATAAAACATGCAAAGAACTATTCCAAACTCAATGATTAAAACTTTTTTTAAATGAGCAAATAATCTGAATAAATATATTTACAAAGAATATATACAGATACCCAATGAATGCATGGAAAAATTCTCAACATCATCGTCCATCATGGAAGTGCAAAGCAAAACCACAGTGAGATAACATTTTATAACCACTAGCATAGACATAATGGGAAAGGCAGATGTGCCCATGAGGATATGGAAGAGCTGGAACCCTCATACATGGCTGGTGGCAATAGAAAGTGGTTCTGGAAGAAGAAAAGTGGGTTTGCTCATGATTGGTGAACTTGGAAAATGGCACTAAAAGTCTCAGCAAGCATGAAGATTGTAAGCAAAACTATTCTCTTAGGACCACTGTTGACTTGATAAACCTCCCAGCTAAAATCATAAAGCCAAATAAATAAGGAGAAATTCTCATCCTATGGTTAGAACATTTGTACTCACCTGTGTTACGGATTTGTCATGCTTGGAACATAATTGTAAGAAAAAGAAGGTCCTACAATTTTTATTTCCTGGAAAAATATTTAAATATTTTCCTACTAATTATATCAGTGTTAGTATTTAACATTTTCATCTCACTAGAGTGACCCCAGTTATATTCTTAGGATTTATTTCAATCTTGTGTTTTCCCTCAATCCTCAATTGTATCACAGTGTTCTTGCTTGTAATTCACATTTTTTCCATCTTGCTGGCCTAAATTCTGGCTATTGGACCCTACATGTAAGCTCAAGGGAATTGCCTGCCCCTGCACAAATCAATAAGAACAACAAAAAAACAGTCCTGAGTTATAGGTTAATTAAACCCATTTCATGGTTAAAACGGTGCCAGCTTGCTGACTTATGTGTGTTTCTGGAGGAACAAGGGACAGAGCTGGGCATGGAGTTGGTGGGTCTCCCCTTCCAAGCAGTGGCCTGTGGCTCTCACCTGACCACCCGGGGAGGCAGCGGCAATGGCCCGAGGAAGGGTGGCAGCCATCTGCATGGCTGCAGTCACAGCGCTCAGCACAGTTGAGCCCATACGTGCCATCCTGTGAGGAAGACAGACCAAAGACAGCAGTGAGAACCTGGGAAATCCCACGAAGGAGGCAAAAAGCTATGGCACCACTTCAGATACAGCGTCTGCTCCTTAAATACCCTCAGGCACACACTAGTCATTTTCAGTGTCTTCTTGGTCCCCAGAACATAGGCTCCATGATGTTTGGAATCATTCAGACTCCAGTTTAAACCTGATGTGATAGCTTGGACACGTGAATGATGAAACCAATTTTGATAATATGCTGGTATGCACATTAATTAAATTATTATTGATATACTGGTATACAATTAATTAATTGATTATTTATTGATCTTAATTAATTATTTAGTAATTGATGATATGCACATTAATGAATTGACTAATTATTGATCTTACCATAAGCCACAACTCATAAAAATATTTTCTTTCATCCCTAAAGATTTTTAGAATATATTCTTTTTTAGTGGAAAGGAAGGGTCCTTCCTGGTCCACATAAATAAGTTCTATTTTTTAAAAATATAGTTCTAGAGGTGGTGAATTGGCTTGAACCAACCCCCCATGCCATTATGGCATGGGGCTATAACTATCTTCTGTATTTCTATCTTTTTTAATAAACTTCTTTAAATCTTTAAAAAATAAAATAAAATATAGTTCTAATTAAGTCCATTTCTTTTTTGTTTTTTTTTATTTTTTATTGGTGCATTGTATTTATACATCAAAATGAAGGAAAAAACTGTGTAGACATAAATGCACACATCACCCAGCCAGCCCCCTCCCAGTCCCCACCCCACTCCTTCTCTATCCCTCCCTCTCATGCTTGGCTTAGTGGTTGACTGTATATGAATAAGTACATCGTGCACTTTAAAGAGTTTCCTTCTCCCCCCCCCCCCGCATCCCCACAGTTTGGCTGCCTTATTTGCTCCTCTATAGGATCTCCTTTTTCACCTGGAGTTCCTCCTATGACCCCTTTCACCTTAGCTTTCACATATTAGGGAAAGCATCCGATTCCTTACTTTTTGTGACTGACTAATCTCGCTTAGTATAATGTCCTCAAGATCCATCCATTTCCCTATGTGTGGAACCAGCCAAGATGTCCATCAAAAGATGAACAGATTACAAAACTATGGGATATGTACACAATGAAAATTTTCTCAGCTATTAAAAATTAAGTTCATTTCTATAAGTTGGCATTGAGATACATGACACTACAAAAGATGAAGTCTTTTATTACTTTTTCCTAAATAAAGTTCCTCTTTTACAAGAAAAAGTCTACATCACATGAAATATTCAGACTCAGAATCTTAAGTATAGATTGGCAGGCCCTCTCACCCTTCCCTTGCGGATCTGGTACACACTTGCCAGGGTGGGCAGTTCAGCAGAGATGACTCTCTGGAGAGCATGATCGTTTCATGTATGGGAGAGAAATGGAGAGCTGTGCATTTGCAGGGAAACCCTGATCATGTACCCCAGGTCCTGGGCACTAGGGGGAAGGTGCCACAAGCCTCCTAGTACCACCCAGGTGCTAAGAAAAACACACTGCACAAAATATTCACAAGGGAGACATAAGACCAGCATTGTCAGGCTGAGGGTGTTTGATGGCATAACCTTTTGCATAGAACTTGTTAAACTACAAAAACCAATGAAAACATTTGGGGGCTTCACGAATGTTTGGTAGGGCTGCACGGAATTGGTGTCTGCCATGATATGAACCATTAAGCTGTCACCCTCCTCTGACTTACTGAAGCATCTAATCTGTGAAAAGAAAAAAGGTTGCTGTGCCGGGGCTTCACTTTGTCCACAGATGGGAGTGAGGCTGCCTGTCCCGCCCATTTCCAAACACTGAGCATTTGCCCACTGGTGTGAGGAGAAGCAACGAAGCTAACTTAACTCTGTCCTTGGGGTTTTCAGGGCACAGAATAAGCACAGAGTGGGAATCCCCTTTACTTTGGGAAATGGGCTGTACTTAATGAGGGGAAAGCCCAGAGAGAGAGAGAGAAAGAGGGGCCTCCATGAAAGGTCTGGAGGGGCCCCATTTTGGGGTCACATTGTTATCTTGCCATTTGCTGATGTCCTGGAGGCAGAGAACACACACCACTGAGAAAATGCTTAATGGCTCAGGAGAAAAGAACTGGGACAGGAAGAAAGAGTGGTGCAGACAGAAAAAGAAACCAGCCAAGTTCTCCAGGAAGAAAGAGAGCAGCAGGTTACTATAGGATGTGCTATAGAATGCACTTTCCAGTGCACCCTCTGTCAGCCTGAGGCAGGCACCATTTCTAATGATGGGTATCTCCCAAGAAGGTCAAGGGAATGGAATGAGCATTGAACTAGGGAAATGTTGGGAGATACTTGGGACTCTGGAGATATTTACATTAGGCCGTACTGTTTCCAGACCTTCTTCCATCAGTCAGTGAGCGTTTCTGTGACAGCAGTCACCACCCCCTTTTCAGCCCCTGCCACTCCCCATCCCAAAGCCTACGAATTTCCATTACAGTGGAAACAAAATATTTGGAGAATTGACAGACTTGCACCGAGTGTTTGACCAGTGCTGCTAACAGGCTGCCATCAGGAGAGGAGGGTTTAAAAGACAGAAAATGTTCGAGCAGAGGTAGGGAAACAGGGTAGAGATAAAGAACAAGGAAGAGATCCTCACAAAGCCCACTAACCAACTTCCACGCCTATCCCTATTCCAGTTCTATGTCCAATTTAAATGCAAACACCTAAACTCTTCTAGTACTGAAGTTTGGTTCACATTCAGCCCCCTTTTTCCCCCAGAAATATTCTACCTCTGAGCTACATCCCCAGCCCTATTTTATTATATATTTTGAAATATGGTCTCATTAAGTTGCTGATTCTTAAATCTGCAAATAAATCTTAAATCCGTGATTCTCCTGTCTCAGTTTTATAAGTACTAAGGTTATATATATATATATTTTTTTAGGTCTGGGGATGGAACCCAGGGGCATTCGACCTCCAAGCTACACCCCGTGCTTTATTTTTTATTCTTTATTTTGAAACAGGTCTCACTAAGTTGCAGAGGGCCTCACTAAGTAGCTGAGGCTCACTGCGAACCACGACCCTCCGGTCCCAGCCTCCTGAATGCTGGGGTTGCAAGCGTGCACCACCACTCCTGGCTGAGATTATATTTCAATCAGGCAAACTGCAGCAAGAAAGCAACCCTACAGCATCCGTTCCTCCAGGGCAATCCCAGTCAGAGCCAGCGTACCTGGCAGGGAAGTTCACATTTCTCTCCACGCCATCCAGGTGCACAGGTGCAGGTCCCATCCAGGGTGTTGCAGGCCCCCCCGTTGAGGCACTGGCATGTTAAGTTACAGCCAAAGCCCCAGGTACCACTGGGACAGCTGATGGAGCAGTCCACTCCGTGCCAGCCTGCATGACAAGAATGCCCGAACGTAAGAAATGAAGGCAGCAGGGAGTTTGGGTGAGCCTTTCTAAGCCACTTTTCCCTTTAGAAACATCTTGGAGATGTACCAGGGTGCCTCCAAGCCTTAGTCCCAGCAGCACAGTGTGTTGGCTCTGCCACAGACAGTCTTCATCAGAAACAAACAAAAGCACCCTACTCTGAGAGGACCCAAACAACCATGCCTGCTGTGCGATCTGTCAAAAACGCCAACGCTGACAAGTGCCAGGCGACTGGGAAGAGCCCCGGCATGGGGCACCTTTAATGTGCAGTGGCGCGTGCTGTGGAATGCTGAGTTTTGTTCACATAGAAAACTAGAATATTTCTATGAGATGGAGAGGAAAGTTTGTGCTTGGAAGAACAGCCCTGGCTTTGAAGCCGGACCCTATTAACTGTGAATAGCATGCATCCAAGATGCTGGATCTACGGACGGACACGTTTTGGGCCTCACATAAAATCTGTGCTTGGCTATGTTTCTTGTCATGACTCCAGACCAGTCAACTGAGGGGCACAGACACATGTCTGCTTGTTTACTCTTCCCAAAAGCACAGACTCACAGATTTCTAAAGTTGGCAGTGACTTCAGAGACCACTGACTGTAAGTCTCTTTGACTCATGAGGTATTGGAGCCACATGGGACTGTCTTGTGGAGGTCAGGCACTCAGTTCTGTGCAGCCGGATCTAGAACCCTCATGGAGATTTCTGTCCTATAAATTTAGGTAATTACATGACCAGAGTCAGATCAGATCCATTCCCCTACTCTTACCTGCCTTGCAAGTGCAAGACCCGTCCACAGGAGAACAGGCAGCCTCGTTTTTACAGCCACAGCGCGAGGAACAGTTAATCCCATAGGTTCCCTGATGGCACGGGGTAGAGCAGTCAATTCCCTAGATGGGCGCAAATAGCAAAATGCAGGCAATTTTGCAAAACCAAAATCAGGACAAGTAAACAAACATATATCTTGGCAATGCTAATGATGCTTCCTCTCTAATTTTAACATGCTGTATTTTGTTAAAGTTGCTATAATGTCACCACTGTACAAATTTTAGAGATTCAAGGGTAATACAAGATGGGTTAAGTTTAGGATGGAGTATTAAGTGGGACACAAAGCCTGCTGCCTTCATTAGATTTGCCTTCTGAGCAGAACTAAAAAATAAACCTTTTGTCCTTCCTCAGACATGCCGATACATAAAAATGAATTGCAGCTATAAAATTACTGTCAGATAGAAACATAAGTATGAACTATATATTAATTCCCAATGCTCCCTAGACTTCCTTGTATAATATAGACTATTACTGGATAACAGAAAGCAAGAGAGTACACTCTCAGCCAACAGCATGATTCAATGTATCCAACAGCATTAAGACCAGAATTGGGTGCTTACCAAATGTTACTAAAGGATGTTTCTAAAAGGGGAAGGGGGCCTTTAAGACAAAGCTACATCAAGGGCTCAGCCAAGGGACTGTGACCTAGGTTGGAACCCAGGAGAGAGCTTCTCACTCTGTGACATTATGATCCCCCAGATCTACCCAATATGCTCTCAGGTCATCACCAGTGTTCTCCACAGTTCAATGTGTTCTTCTTTAAAATGGGAGGAAATAGTTTAAAACCGCACATGGTCCTTTCAAACAAAGATCCTTAATCTATAGGTAAGAACTCCTAGAAACTGTAGGCAAAATTCTGTTCTCTTGGCACACAGGCATAACTGTAGGGTCTATTTTCAAAGGGACCTAAAAGCTATGTGCAACTAACCATAGAATGTAAATGTATAATAAATTATGTACAATGTGTCTTTAAATTTCATGGACTTAAAACAATAACTGTTGACCATAATATCTAACCTATATGGAAAAGTAACTTCTTTGCTGCCTATAAAAACATAGTAAAATAGTTACTTAAGGGATGATTATAATAGAGTCCATTTCCTGGCATATTCTTACATTTATCTTATTTTATTTTTTGGTACTGGGGTTCCTGGAAGCCCTTCTACCTCCGGGCTACACTCACAGACTTATTTTATATCTTTTATTTGGAAACAGGGCCTCTTAAGCCACCGCGGCTGACTTCAAACCTGCGCGTTCCTCCTGTCTCCGCCTCCCAAGTGCGGGGATTACAAGCGTGCGCCACCACGCCCGGCGCTATTCTTACATTTAAAATTAAAGACACATTTACGTTTTTGCCAGTTTCCCCAGTTATCATCCAAAGGTTCCTTCTTATTTCTTTGTTACTGATTTTCTCTTTACTCTCCTTCTCATCAATGACATGAAGCACTGGCATGCGAGGACTGCGCTTTAGGGTAGGGCACGTTAATCATGGTATCGCCTGGCTCCGCACTGCACGCCATTCTCCTGCCTCCAGAGCCCAAGTCACTCACTTTGAATCCTGGGGCACAGGTGCACCTGCCCGTCACGCTGTCACAGTCAGCCCCATTTTGGCAGCTGCAGATCTCTTGGCACGCTTCCCCGTAGAATCCAGGAGAGCAGGTCTCATTACAGTAGAGTCCCGACCAGCCCGGCTTGCAGGCACACTCGCCAGACATGGGGTGACAGCTGAGAGATGTGGATGAAAGAAGTCAGTCACTCTGGGGTGAACATGACACCCGAGGCCCATGCAAATGTGGCTTTAGCCATGATCACTAGCTGATGTGTGGGTAATTCCATGCACGATCACTTAAACGTCATTCCCAGACTTGGTATGATTGAATTAACTGGCAGAAACCTGATTGGAATTGAGGAAATGTATGAAATCACCGTCATGCTCTAGCAGGATGACCATGACAACTGCACCCTTTTGTCTGAAATTCTTTTCAATTTTCTTAAACTGAAAGCACTCATTCGGTAAGAAGTCAGTTAACTCTAGGAGAAATATTACCAAGAACTTTATTCCAGTGACGACAGCAAGTCAGTTAACCAGTGTGGCATCCCAGGAACCCCAGAAGCAGGGACTCTGTCCACCTCCTTTTGCAACCTGCCCCCTCTACCTGGCAATGGAGCAGCTGCCATTACCTGACACCGCAGCCGTGGTGACGGGTCAGGCCACCAGCTGTTGCTCCCAAGCAAATGGACACATCAGCTGTGCAGAGATGCGTGTGCGCGAGAGTGGCCACAATAGGGCACTCTGTGGTGCCCTGGCTCAAAACACATGTGCCGCCACCATAGGGAAACCTTCGCAATCACACTAGCCCTGATGTTTAAAGCCAGTCTTGCCCCCTCCCCCTGCTGGAGCTCAAGCCCTCCCCTTAACAAGGGTGAACAACAAAAGCTGCTGTGGCCTCCACACGCTTGCCAAGTGTCCTCTCATGGCAGGACTGCTCATAGGTTTTCTACCTTTTCTGGGGGGGATGGTGTTGTGGTACCAGAGATTGAATTCAGGGGCATTCTGCTTCCCAGCCACACCCTCGGTCCTTTTTATTTTTGAAACAGGGTCTTGCTAGGTTTCTGAGAGCCTCGCTTTGTTGCTGAGGCTGTCCTCAAAACTATGAACTTTCTATCTCAGCCTCCCAAATACTGGGATTATAAGCATGTGCCCCACACTCAGCTGGGCTTCTACTCTTGGGAAGAATGATGATCCAGGAGGAAAGAAGACTGAGGATGGAATTCCAGTTTTTCCACTGCTAGAGTAACCGCTCGGTGATGGCACAGAATTTCCCCAGGCCCACATCTTAATGTGTCAGGAGTGGTTTCAGGCACACCCCATGACCCTGTGCCCTACCCCCCACTCCTCCTCTTCCTCCTCCTTCTCCTCCTTCTTTTTCTTCTTCTTTGGAAAGAGCCTATAAATTGGATATTCTGATCCTTGTTTTCAGAAATTCATTTAAATATACTTTTAGACTCCCTTCTGCCACCAAATGACCATAGTCAAAAACCTAGGCATCTTTCACAAGCATCCTCAGGAAATATGGCAAGAAAAAATTACTTAGGCTCATTCTACAGCCGAGTTGCTTTCCTGGGACTAGAAGAAGTTAACCATCCTAACTCCAAAATATGCCTCGAATCTAACCACATCTCTGCCTCTTCGCCGTTGCCGTCCTGCGCGGTGCGATGCTAGCTCCTCCTGAATTTCTGCACTGCCTGCGCCATCTCTCCCTGCACGTGAGAACACCTCACCGCCCAAGTTATGTTATATCATGCTCCTTGAAATTCTTCAGGGTTTTATTTCGCACTCAGAATGACATCCACACAGTTCAGTGTAGCTAGTGAAGTTACATAATTTATTGTCCACATCAGGGCATTTTTAAGAGTGAAGGCGTCAAGGATAACTGGCTTAAGCAGTCTGTCCTTGTGAAACCAGATATATGATTACCCTAAATACAGCCCACGTGGCTGCAGCATCTGGCCCTGCCTCTTGTCCATCTCTCCTTTCTCCATTTCCTCTTCTTATCACTACACTTGGCCACGCTGGATTTATTTTGGTTTGTACATCAAGTGTTTTCAACTTGAGGGTCTCCACAGAGCTAGTCCATTTCCCTAGAAGGCAATTTCCCTATTTTTTTCCTTTTTCTACCTTGTCCTTCTGGTTCAGCTTAAACCTCTCTTCTTCAGAAAGGCTTCCCCTGCTTACTGACATTTTAATTAGGTCTCTCCATCTCTTCTCTATCATCCCACCCTGGTCTTCCTACTGGTCTCACTGTAACCATCTGTAACCCTATGTCTTCCTTCCTCTCTGGACTGTGAGTTCTGAAGTTTGTTCTGCCGTCCGTCCTGGCCCATAGTAGGCCCACAGTAAAGGCTGAGTGATCCGGCTTCCACACGCTGATCTGCTTCTCCTAGCCATCTCTGAGGCGTCGAGTAATGCCAGTAATAATCAGTGTCTCTGCATCCACAGGCAGGATTTCCTCTAAACTTAGTATTAAAAGGAATCAGCACAAATTGCAGGGGACATTCACTTCTGTGATACTGGGAGTGTTACTGCAAAATGAATCCATAGATTAGCAGCTAGTATTTCTGGAACACTGAACAGGGACCAGAACTGCGCTAAACACCCCACCACATGCATCATTTAATGCGATCCTCATAACCATGCCAGAGTGGTAGGCATGGTCCCGTTTTACAAGTGAGGACAGCAGAGGCTCAGCAAGAGTGACATATTCAAAGCCTCACGTAGGTAGTGGCAGAATCAAACTTGAATTCAGGTTTCTCTGTTTATTTTTTCAGGTTTTTCTGCTGTTTTGTTTTGTTTTTGGGTACTGGAAATTGAACCCCAGAGGCACTTTATCTCCAAGCTATACACCCATTGCCTTTTTCCCCTTTTATTAATTTTTTTTTATTTTGAAACAGGGACTTGCTAAGTGTCCGAGGCTGGCCTTGAACCCAAGATTCCCTTGTCTCAGCCTCCCAAGTACTAGGATTACAGATGTGCACCACCACATTTGGCTTGATTTCTCTGTTTTGGTTTGTTTGTTTGTTTTGTTTTGTTTTACAGTACTGAGGATGGAACCCAGGAGTATTCTACCTCCAAACTATACCTCCAGACTTATTTTTTATTCTTTTGTTTTTGAAACAAGGTCTCACTAAGTTGCAGATGGCCTCGCTAAGTAGTTAAGGCTGTCCACAAACCACAATCCTCCTGTCTCAGCCTCCAAAGTACTAGGATTACAAGTGTGCGCCACCACACCTCGCTGATTTCTCTGTTTTTATACCAAAGAAAAAGGAAGTTTGCTAGCAGCCTATGAGGTGTACAAGATATGAAAAAGAATTGCAACATTTAAGATTTAGCACTGAGAAAAGGTCAGCAAGATTTTGCAAACAGGGACAAATTTAAATTTACTTTCGTAAGGCCCTCCATTTGAGAAAAGGAAAAGAAAACATCTGAAGGTAATGTACCTTATCTTAGCATAGGACAAAAGAAAGGCATTTTTGGTAGAAGATATTGCTTTACATTAAAAAGTAGAAAATAATGCTCGTGATGTAGGCATAAATGTTAAACAGTACAGATAATCTGGGGATAGAGAACTGAGAAGAGAAGCAGACAGAGAAATTGATATTCAGTGCCCCCCAGCGCGTGGTAATGCAGCACACTGGTTCTCAGATTGATTGACACCAAAATTAGTATTCTGCAATTTGTAATTAGATGTAGGAAGCCAGGGCACTTTGGAGGCATTTGATGGGTTCTCACGCAGGCAGCTTAATTGGTAATGAGATTTACGTGTTGATGTAGCAGCAGCAGATTGGAGGTTGAAGGGCGATGTGCTTAATACCTGTTTTCTGTCTAAAGAACAGATTGCTTTGTGTATGTAAAGATAGGATTACACACATAGGGGACCATTTGTCATTTTATACACATATAACTTGGTACGCATTTTCTAGTAATTTTTCAGTTTAATAGCTCAGTGTAGCAAGATTCCAAAACTCTATAATACTGGCTAAAGCAGAACGAGCCACTGAACTTCCTTTGATGCACTTCCTCAGATGTTATTAATGCTCACAGGCAACGGCAATTAGGTGGCATTTGCAAAGAGGCACATCCTGATTGCCAACGGCTATTGAATGTCCTTATTAACAAGAGCTAATATACATATCCCATGTGGAATTTGATTAAATATCAGATTTCGTTTTCTGGTTCAAAATAATTTCCACCATCAAAGTTAGTTTCAGTTGAAAAGTGCAGGGCACGGTGAACCGTCCTTAGGCTCAATAACAGTGCTGAAACTCGTAGTATCGATATTACTTGTAAATACATTTAAACTCATTTCAATTCTGCAATAGTTTGCAAGATAAAGAGTGGATACAAATTCTTTGCAACTGCTTCCAGCAAGAGGTGAGCATGGCCGGACATGGTGGTGCACACAGGCCCATCATTGTAGTACTTAGGGGGCTGAGACAGAAGGACGGCAGGTTCGATGGCAGCCTAGGCAACTTAGTAAGGCCAGAGTTTTAAAATATCAAACAAAAAGAGCTGGAGTTTAGCTGGAAGGTAAAATGCCCCAGGATTCAGTCCCAAGGGTAAAAAAAAAAAAAAAAAAAAGGTGGAGCATATTGAATCTGGACTTGGTTGCATGACTCGGCTTGTCTTACAAACATCAACACACACGACAAAAGCTAAGGCAGGCGCAAAGGTGTTTGCATGCTGGGACCTGCCCTGCACATGCTGCCTTTAGAAGGCAGTTCACGATGTTAAGAAGACAAAGGCCACACCTGTGACAGAGAACACCCAGGACCAATCAGCCGCCAGTCGGTTTGCCAGCTGCATGCAGAGAGACCAGTAGAAAAACCAACGAGCTGAGCCCAGCCCCAAAAGCCAATCAAAAAAATCACCAGATAATAAATAAATGCTGTTTTATGCTGCTAAGTTTAGGGTAGTTTGTTTTCATGATGCAACAAATGGTAATCAATACAAGTCCCTACCCAAATTTATGGCTGCATTATATGTCAATATGTATATCCAAAGAACTCAAAATTCACTCAGACAATGTAAACTGCTAATTTGCGTTGTATTAGTTATCTAATTAATTATAATGAAAGATTTTAAGATAAATATGTATGATGAATTATGTAAAACTTTACTTACTTGATGAAATGGTAAGTGAGCGAGTTAGACTTTCAATTAAAACAAAGATTTAATGCATTTGACTTGAGGGAACTTTGTGTTCCAGGAATTCAACGTGGAAGTTCAAGATATAAAAAGTAATGGGGTCTGGGATGGAGTTCAGTGGTGGAGCACTTGTCTAGCATTCATGAGGTGTGGGTTCAACCTCCAGCAATCCCCCCATAAAAGGAACTAATTAGTCCTCAAGATATAAGAATATCAGAATTAATGGATGGTTCCAAACTATGAATTAAACCAGATAGAATCATATAGTCAATATTCAACAGTTTTAATAAAATTTTATAAAATCTAATCTTTAAAAATAGCTTTTACAAGGATGGGCATGGTGGCACACACTTGTAATCCCAGTACTTGGGAGGCTGAGACAGGAGGATCACAAGTTCGTGGCCAGCCTCGGCTTCTTAGTGAGGCCCTCCACAACTTAGTGAGACCCTGTTTCAAAATAAAGAATAAAAAACAGGACTGAGGGTGTACCTTGGAGGCAGAATGCCCCTGGGTTTAATCCCCATTACAGCAAAACAAACAAATAAACAAACAAACAAAACCCATGATTTAGGGACATACTTAATCGACTTTTTTTTTTTTTTTGGTGGTACTGGGGTTCCTGGAAGCCCTTCTACCTCCGGGCTACACTCCCAGACCTATTTTATATGTTTATTTGGAAACAGGGTCTCCTAAGCCAGCGCGCGCGGCTGGCTTCGAACCTGCGCGATCCTCCTGTCTCTGCCTCCCAAGCACGGGGATTACAAGCGTGCGCCACCACGCCCGGCAATAGACCATTTTTTAATCTGGCTGATCTATATTATTGGACAGTTATTCGTGTTATTTTGATCTAGGTGATTCTCAAACAATTTCATGTGCTTCATGGTTAAAACATGCCTATTTATACCTCACCTATATAAAAATTATCAACATTTTGGCATCAGTTGAATAGCTCTCCACCTGCATCTTACTATCATGGTATCCAATTCCAACAAAACCAACATTCTTTCTGGTTCTCCAGCTCTTCTCATAGCAGTCTTCCCTTTCTATAGGTTTGTTATCCCATGTGATTCAGCTGTATCTGTATAGAACAAAGCAGCACACCAGTGCGATGCTCTTAGCTAATACTAAATGAGACTTCCCTTTTGTTGCCACAAGCTTTATACTGCAAGGAAGGAAGCCAAGCTCATAATTTGTCTTTAATCTTGCCAGTTCTTTAGATGTTGGAGAGTTTGAAAACAAACACAACCCTGGAGAGATTATTCACTCTCACTCTCCCAAATGTTTACTTAAACTTGTCATGTAAAGGATAGCAATATTTTCCAATGAAGAAAACCCAAAGTGGCTTACAATGTTACCTTAATCACCCTGATAATATACTTCTTTGATATGTTTCATTAAGATATATTGCAGCCAGCCGGGCGTGGTGGCGCATGCTTGTAATTCCAGGCTTGAGACAGGAGGATCACGGGTTTGAGAATAGCCTCAGCTACTCAGTGAGGCCCTCTGCAACTGAGTGAGACCCTGTTTCAAAATAAAGAATTAAAAAATAGGGCTGGTAGAGTAGCTCGGAGGTTAGAATGCCTTTGGGTTCAATCTCCAGTACCACAAAAAAAAAAAAAAGATATATGGCAGCGCGCACACACACACACACACACACACACACACTCCTCTATACACAATGCAAAGTCCATTTTGTTGTTCCTGACAATGGCTTAAAGAAGAGACCAACCACATACTTCCGTTTACTTTTAACATTTAGGATTTAATGTGTCCATGAATTCTCTTTCAGAAATATAAATGAAGCAACGTATGTGCTAAATGCAAATAAAGGTAATTCTCACAACATCTGAACTACTCTACCATGCACTGCATTTTTGCCAAAGGCAGATTTTCCAAGAGTCCGCAAACAAGATCTTGAATTCTAAGTTATATATGTTTCTGGTCCTTGGGGTAGGAGATAAAAAGAGGAGGTGGGAAAATATTTTCAAGGGCAGACAAAGTACAGTAGAGTGGGTGGGATCATGGTTTCCTGTTCTCAATTTCTTCAAGAGATTTTGTTTTAGCTAAAAGATCCCTGTGAGTGGTATGTCAGAGTAATCAATCCTGAAAAGGTTTTTCCCATGTGACAGGCACATGTAAAACACTTTCACACAACTTTTCCCGCCTGCTTCCTCTCTATAGCCCTTTTTTCTTCCCCAGATGTGTTGTCAAGTAGAGATGCATCAGCAAAAGTCATTTTATGATATTTTTACATACTATACTTGGCTTAACCCCTTGTCTTTCCATTGACTCTTTGCTTCTAAGGGAATATCACAGAATCCCTCTCTTAGGGAAAACTTACACAAATATCAGAACATTTTATTTTTACCAGGATTCATTAATAAATAAATAAAAGAATCTAATGTCCGTCAATGGCCATCTGACCTCTGACAAGGTCCCTCACACACTAAGTGGAAATCGTCCTTCAACCCAATAATTGATACCCAGGATGGACCAGGGGCAGGAAGGGTCTATGGTTGTGAAACTGTCAATCTCTCCTTCCAGACGCCAGAGGTGGAGGTTAAAATTTCAGTAGGACACATCCTTCCAGGGCCGGCCGACACTCACCTATGAGTGTTGTCCAGGTGGCAGGGACACTGCTTGTCACATTTGATGCCATAGAGCCCCTCTGGACACAGGCGTGCTTCACAGAGTTCACCCGAAAAGCCCGCTTCGCAGAGACACGCACCGCTCACACGGTAGCACTTGCCTCCATTGACACAGCGGCAGGTCTCGGCGCAGCCGGCCCCGTAGGTTCCAACTGGACACTCATCCTGGCACCTATCAAGCAAGAGGTGGGGGTAGAAGGTAGATGAGATAGTGCGGCACGGGAAAATAGCCAATTCTGCCTGGTGTGGTGGTGCATGCTTACAATCCAGCTACAAGAGAGGCTGAGGCAGGAGGATAGCAAATCCCAGTACTTGTAATCTCAGTACTTGGGAAGCTGAGACAGGAGGTTCCAGGCTCGCAGCCAGCCTCAGCTACTTAGTGAGGCACCCTGAAACTTACTGAGACCCTGTTTCAAAATAAAGAATAAAAAATAGGGCTAGGGGTGGAGCTTAGAGGTAGAATGCCCCTGGGTTTAATCCTCAGCATCACACATACACACACACACACACACACACACACACACACACATGCCAGGCTTGGTGGCACACACTTGTAATCTCAGTAAGGGATTACAAAGCATAGTGGAAGCCAACCTGAGCAACTTTGTGAGACTCTATCTCAAACTAAGAAATAAAACAGGCTGGGGATGGAGCTCAGTGGTAGAGTTTACTTAGGTTTGATGCCTACTGCTGGTGGGGGGCGGTTCATTCAAAATGGCTTTATCATGTACACATTGAAACTGCTGTTTGAACTTCATATTACTCAGTGATTACAGGTAGAAAAGTATGGAGATTAATTATTCTGGCTATACAGTAGTAACAGCAGTTATGTCTGTTGAAAAACAAAATAAAAGGCTTAAAACCTGAAGTACGTTTTATACTTAGTGCTTGCCAAAGGTATAATGTTTTAATAGGTACAAAAAAAGGAGAAAAGAATTGCTCAAACATTAGTGTCAGAACATAGTTAGAAAATTTATTGATTTATTTATTTTTGCGGTACTGGGGGTGGAACCCAGGAGATTTTCTACCTCCAGGCTATACTCCAAGACCTACTTTTTATACTTTATTTGGAAACAGGGTCTCACTAAGTTGTTGAGAGCCTCACTTAGTAGCTGAGGCTGGCTTCGAACATGTGCGATCCTCCTGTCTCAGCCTCCCAAGCACTGAGATTATAAGTACCACCACACCCGGCCATAGTTAGAAAATTTAAAAGGAAATTCTCCCCAAGAGAAAACTTTGTAGCAAATTTAAAACTAAATTAGATTTATCTTGGATTTCCACGTTGGTCTTAATTTCTAGCCTCTACCATGTCTCTGGTCTCCTCGAAGTTGAATAGTAGTCATTGCTGAACTTTTAGAGAGCTGTGTAACTAATGAGCGAATCCTCTTCAGGTCTGGGGAATTCTGAGCTACTGAATCAGGTGTCCTCTATCCAACCCGAGCAGCCACTAGGAAAAGATCCTAGGAAGGCTTGGAGTTTTCTTTTCTTTCTTTCTTTCTTTCTTTCTTTCTTTCTTTCTTTCTTTCTTTCTTTCTTTCTTTCTTTCTTTCTTTTTTTGTGGTACTGGGATGGAACCCCAGACCTTAAGCCATCTGAGGCTGGCGCGATACTCCTGTCTCAGCCTCCCAAGCGCAGGGATTATAAGCGCGCGCCTGGACCAGGCTTGGAGTTTTCTAATAAAATTTTTGGCAAGTGGGGTATTGTCCTCTGTTGTGAAGAAAGGCTGCCAGACAGCAAGGGGAAATAAGCAGACCTCAGAATTTCACTTTCCTGACTTTTTTTTTTTTTTTGTGATACTGGGGTTCCTGGAAGCCCTTCTACCTCCGGGCTACACTCCCAGACCTGTTTTATATTTTTATTTGGAAACAGGGTCTCCTAAGCCAGTGCGTGCAGCTGGCTTCGAACCTGCGGGATCCTCTTGTCTCCACCTCCCAAGCGCGGGGATTACAAGCGTGCGCCACCACGCCTGGCTACTTTCCTGACTTTTTAAAACATAGTATTAGAGCCCTCTCCTGCAGAAAGGACATGCTGTAGGTAAGGAGTGCCGGAAGGACAGCTGAATTGCTGAAGGGAATTGAGATAGAAAAGAGACAATTATCTATCACTGCTGCACAGAACGCGCCAATAATTATTCGTTCACCAAGTTTCTTCTTGGCGAGGTGACCATGACGGAGCCTCTGCAGCAGAAGGAGAGCTTTCGGCCAAGAGGGAGGGAGACCGTTTCGTCTAGCTGAGTGCTCTCCACAGGAAGGTACGCTGTGTCTCAGAGGCCACTTTCCATGTGGCTCTCAAGGCATGCCAGACTCCGTCAAAAATGTAGGTCAGCAAAGTTCTTTTCAGATCTGTATAATGCAAGCAGCATGGCATGGCCACAAATTCAAGCATATTTAAAAGAAACATACTTGAAAGAAACAGGGCTTTGGCATATTTTAAATCATAGGTGTGGTGGCTGCCAGTACTAGGATGCTAAGTGAGGAAGACAAATCTTAGGAATCCTTTGATAATTTTTGGACACACACACACACACACACACACACACACACACAGGATGGAACCTAGGGGCATTTACTTTTGAACTATGCCCTCAGCTCTGTTGTTTTATTTTTGTTATTTTTTTTTAAATTCTGAAACAGGGTCTTGCTAGTTTGCTGAGGGATTTGCTAACTTGCTGAGGCTGGCCTCAGACTTGCAGTCTCCTGCCTCAGCTTCCTAAGTACTGGGATTATAGGCAGGTGCCACCATACCTGGCTGGCTCTAGTATATATCAAATGTAATGGAGACAAGGAAAAGGAACCCCTCCTGTAAGTTTGGTTTCATATATTCTAGGCATCTTCAGGGCAATAGGTGAAGTCTTCAACCATTAGATTCTTAGAGAGATTCTGAAGTAATTGAGTTAATACTTAGAGCATAAATCAAGCATATGCTTTAGAGGTACACAGGAGTACCCCTATTTTTAGACCAGAGTATTTTTTTTTGGTGGTACTGGGGTTCCTGGAAGCCCTTCTACCTCCGGGCTACACTCCCAGACCTATTTTATATTTTTATTTGGAAACAGGGTCTCCTAAGCCAGCACGGCTGGCTTCAAACCTGTGCGATCCTCCTGTCTCTGCTTCCAAAGCGCAGGGATTACAAGGGTGCGCCATCATGCCCGGCTAGACCAGAATTTTTTTTAAATATCCTCTTTATTTTTAACATGTAAGAAGCTTTGATAAGCCAAGGCATCTCCTCAATTCCTTAAAGATGTGAACTGCATGGAAGGAAATACTGAGATATAACAATTTGACCTCGGTATGGCTTCTGCTGATGGCTGACAAGACAACTTCACAATCTGTCTGCTTGGGTTTTCTTGCAAGCCAGTTCCACAAAGGAAAAAATAAGCAAGGTATAACGATATTGCTTTTGCTCTCTTTTACATGGATATGAAAACAAACCAGAATATTAAGCTTTGGATTATCTGCATGGTTTTAGCTCAGTAAAACAGCACAATTCTAAAAGTGGTTGAAAGTGGTAGAGCTGGGAAGCCTGGGAAAGTATCTGCTACCAAATTACAGGGAAGCAGTGTGGATATTTTACCATATCTTGGCAGACACCTCCTTTTCTCTGGGAAAACAAAATGCATAAATAACTGGTCCTGACCCATATTTACCTTCCTAATCTGTAATTAACATATTCGTAGTTTGTGTTATAAATATCAAAGTCATTTGAATCTTGCTTTCTAAAGCAACCATTATGTCCATTTGGTTCTTTCAGTTTGCTGCACTTATTGAGAATCCTGTTAATAATACTCATGTCTGTTTCCATCTACCAAATCAAAATGGTAGGACCTCTTTCTAGAGGTAGACACTTTTCCTCTTTTTAGAAAATTTTTATTTTAATTATATAAATTTTTAGGGTAGAGTTGGGTATAGTTCAAGACATGTATACAGCACATTTTCCATTATGAAAACCAACAATCATGGAGTAGATTATGCATGTACACACATTCGTGCGCGCGTGCACACACAGACACAAACCATATTGTGTATATGGTTTTTTTTATTACTAGGGACTAAACCTAGGGGCATCCTACCCCCGAGCTACACCTCCAGCCATGTTTTACTTTTGTATTTTGAAACAAAGTCATGCTGGGATGCTGAGGCTGGCCTTGAATCTACGGTCTTCTGCCCCAGCCTCCCATGTACCTCAATTACTATAAGTTACAGTACTGTCACGACCAACTTCCCAACATAATTATTGCTTTTGTACCCAAGAGGAACAAGAAAAGCTATCTTGGGAATTCATGAAGGAGGAAATACATTTTCTTAGGAGAGACGACAAAGAAACCATAAAAAAAAAAACTAAATATTGGCTGCAGTTGACATATGAAAATTTTGGATCTCTATTTTTTATTTAGAATAATACCCTAGAATTAGGAAGAATGGATAAGCACTAAATAGAGATAAATTAAACACAATGCCAATTCTCAAACCAATGAGAATCACAGACAACTCTGAATATCATTTTAATAATTATGTTGCTTCTAACAGTAAACTTAAAGAAGGGGTGAGCCAGTATGCAAATTGTGGTGGCACCCCTGTCTCTTTTCCTCTTGAGCAGGCCCCTCTCTAGAGTGACCCATAGAGCTGGGCAAATCCTGACTCAGTGTGAAAGGATGGCATTTCTCTTTTAACCTGGGCGCAGTGCTTTCTAACATCTGGCACCACTGCTCTGGGGGCTATAAAAAGCCCTGGGGAGCGGCCAACCTCCCTCCGCATGGTTCGGGTGACTCCACTGAGGTCCTGCAATGCTGCGCCCCCAAGGCCTGCGTTCAATTTCCTTCCACCCTCTTTCATCTCCCCTTTCAGGCGCATGCAGAACACAGGCTCATCTTAACGGAGTCCATTGTTGAATCATGGAGCCCTTCATCCATCAACGCTCACCGGGCACCCATTATGTGCCTCACCCATGCTAGGGCATCACGGCCTGCAGCAACTCTGTGACAATGCCCTTGTTATCAGGCCTCTGGAAAACACCCTCTCTTCACTCCTACTTGGCTGTATCACATTGCATCGCCTCACCGCAATATCCTCTCGACCTTCCCACAAACCCCACAGCTTCTATTTGGGCATCCCCTGCACAGCTCTGCCAGCCTGCAAGGTGCCTGTCTGGTGTTGTTTTGCTTCCCTGTGGTGGGAAGGTCGTCCCCACATCCTGGGAATGCTTCTCTGGCAGCTGCCGCCCGTCCTAACCTCAGTGGTCAAGTTATGCTGACTGCTCAAGGCAAAGGAAGTGGGGAGGCCAGACCCCAGCCTCCAGGCCTCTTCCCCACATGCCTGCCACCAACTGCCCCATGGCTGCTCACTGTTTTGCCTTCACAGGGGCAAGTGTGTCTTCTGTTCTTGTGTGTAGGGGGGTGTCCACTCTGGAACCCAGATGGGATGACAATAGGAAGAAGGGGTCACGTCGTCATCACCATCTCTGGGCTGCGTCGTCATCACCATCCCCGGGCCACGTCATCATCAACATCACTGGTCAGTGGACGGCAGCAGTAATTCCAAGAAGCACGCACCGTCTTTGTGCCCCTTCTTTTCCCCTAGCTCTTTGACTTCTTGCTTCAAATCAACAATGCACCTCAAAATTAGCCTTTATTCCCTCCCCCTGTGTTCCAGAGAAGATGAGTCTTAGCTCATGGGCCTTGAATGATTGTTGTTTTCCTGTTGCCTTTCATTTGAAACTTCAACTAGGGCAATAAAGCACTTAAACTAAAATGTTTAGTGCCTCCAAGTATGACATAAAACATATTTTAGGGTTCTCTTTTCTTATTCTGACCCATTTTTTTCTCTAAAGATGTTACCCGGATCCATAAATCATCTAACAAACTCATCTATCCAAAACACAACCTAAAACTAAACTGTTCATCATAAAGACATACTGAGTAGCCCAAGTACATGTTATAAAAACCATTTGCTAAAGGTGTCAATAATTTATAACATCAAATAATTAAAGGAAATATACGATTATATTAGTAAAGGACAAAAGGCATTTAATAAAATTATAGACATTACTAACAAAAGTACTTAATAAAAATAAGGACTAAAAATCTATACAAGCATGAAGAAGAAAATTTATACTACTGAAGTTATTGCCAATAAAATTAGAAATAGAGATCTGGGTGGGCACTGTGGTGTGCATCTATAATCCTATTACTTAAGAGGCTGAGAGGAAAGAATTGCAGGTTCAAGGCCAATATGCATTAACTTAGACCCTGCTGGAGGTGTAGGTCAGATTAGAACTCCCTGGGTCCAATCTCTAGTACCACCCCACTCCACAAACACACATACGAGGATCAATATAGAAATTCCCACACTGATCTCAAGTTAAGGCAATAAATCAATAAAATAAAATAATTATTATAAATATTTTTAAAAGACCAATTATCTTCATTGTAGATGATAGAATTGTGTAACTAACTCTAGAGTTTGGTAGCAATAACATTAAAATTAACTAAAAATAATTGCAGGGTAACTAAACTAAAAAAGCAAAATTTCACAAGTAAATTTTTGTCATCTAGAAATACCCAATTAGAAAGTGAACTTGAATTTTAAAACTTTATAAAGTACTTAGAAATATATTTAATAAGAAAGTTGAGATTCTGCATGGGGAGAACAAAAACGAACCCTACAGCATCTTATTAAAAGTCACAAAATTTAAATTTTAGAAGGAAAAAAAGATGAAAGGCATTTTTGGTTCATAGACATCACTAAAATATAGTGATAGTTAATTTGACACAGTTCATAGACATCACCCAAGGTGAGAATCACTAGTATTTATACAGTTCATAGAAATCACTTGACTGTAGTAGAATCCATGTATATAAGTCCTAGGCCTGTTCTGAAGACTTTAATTTACTAACTTATTCAACCCTTATCACAACATTAGGGGTCTCCCCTATTATACTCTGCATGATTGTTGCTTAGACATCACAGATCAAGATGCTCCCAAGGACAGAGGGAGGTCCCTATGCCCTGGATCCCAAAGTCTTTGTCTTTAATCATTATGCCTCCAGCCGCTGGAGTCTTTTCTCTGATTCTACACAGATATCCAATGAGTTTGAGTGTTCGGTTTTTTAAGGGATAACAGATTAAGAGCAAATGAGAAAGAAGTAGGGCGAGCAAAGCCCCCTGAGGTAACAGGTTAGCATCTACTGCAGGAAATGACAGACAGTGGCTGTAAGAACCACGTGGGCCCAGACATTTGCTCCTATTTCCTGTGGGTCGGAGGAAGTGATGTCCCTGCAGATCTTACTATCACCACCACAGTTTGACATAATATAATAACTAATATTATTAACAGAATACAAAAGCATAAGAAAGTGACATTATGCTTTCTAAATGTACCTAAGCACATATCCTTCTTTTAAGTCCCTCAATTCCAAAAGACTTAAAATATAAGTCCTAAACTTAGACTTAACTTTTCATGATACATTCATCATGGGCTCTGAATAGCTGGCATTTTATGGCATTTTAAATGCTCTCTCCATAATCTTCAATTCACCATTTCTGTCTATGATTCAGTTCCTACACATTGAAATAGGATAGAATCTTTCAAATATGCACAGACACTTTATAAATCCTTCTAAAATATCATGTAACAGTTGCAGGCACATAGTATTGAAGATACTCCTTGGGTCCCAGACTCTCTTTTCACACCATTAGGAATGGTTAGAGACATACAAGGGTGTCTCTTACCTTTCTCCTGTGTATCCTGGGCCACAATGACATTGGCCTGTGGCGGCATCACACGTCCCTCCATTATGGCACTGACATTCTTGGGAACAGTTCTTTCCAAAGCGACCTTCAGGGCAAGGCTGACCACACACTGTGCCCTGCATTCAAAGAGACTTGGAAAATTAAATGGGTCTCCAGCCAGAGAAGGACCAAAGGAGGGCGAAGAAAAGGGAGGACACAGAAAGGGAAGGAGGGGTACAGGAACAGGGCTAGGAGAAAATTAGCTTAAGGAATCTTAGCACACATAGACTGTTCATCATCTTAAAACTGTTAGAAATTCTAAATGGACTTATTTACTTGGTAAGCCCAAATCTCAAGATATGCTTGAAGATGGCAGAATAGTAATCCTTAGAAAAATCCATATTAAAAATTGAATCCTAAGATAAAGTTATATCCAATTATTATGGCAACCCAAGGAATTTACAAATCCCCGTAAGTGTTCTTCCTTGTGTCTTACACACACAATAAGTCAACAATACTTATTGAGCATCCGTTACATAAATGGCAACATCTGGTACAAATGGGATGTCCAAATGCTTTACCATATGTTCCAGAGAAAATACATAATCTCACTGGCTTTATTTCTTGAATGACAGTGTAAAGATTGAATTTTGTGTATCCAAATTAACAACATTGCCTAGCAAATAACCTCTCTGGGTTTGAACCTTGACATGTATTTCACACACAAAAAAAAAAAGGTTTTTATTTTGAGTAAGTTCAATAAATATTTCTTAGCCAAGATCGATAGGAAATCTTATTTTCTGGGGAGAAAAATCAAGAAAGTCACTTGTCCATTCTCCTCACCCTAGATAATATCTATCTTGCCAGGGACTACAGATATATTTATTCCAATCCTGTGTGGATAAGGGTAAGATACTCTACCAAGAAACTGAAGAAACCCCCACTACTTCCTACTTTTCTTAGCTACCTAACTTGGGCTTGTAGTTCCTGATTTAGTAGGTGTATAATTATTGGAGTAGATATTATTTATAATTAGCGCAAACAACATATCCCTCATAACAAAGATTTTTCTAATGTTTCTAAGTGTCACAAGCTGTTACTTTGTCCTCCCTCTCCCTAGAAAATAAAAGAGGCAGGCTGCGAGCTCTCTGAAATTGGAGGCTAGGAAGCACCAGATGGTTTTGTAAATGTTTATTCTGGATAGCATAAGAAAATACATTTCCTCTAACTACTGGCTACCCACAAAGGCAGTTGGTGTGCTAATTAAGTCTCCTCTGGTGGTTTCTAGCCATCTACAAACAGGGAAAGTTCTTCCACAGACTCTTGGAACGAAAAAACCTTTGAGAGATGATTCAAATTAGTGCTTAAATGAGAATCATCTACATGCCAGGCATGTGCTAAGCACTGAGAATCAAAGATAAGGTCACAACCCCTAACTAGTTCACAAGGTGATGAGGGGGACAGGTGTAAAAATAGCTCCAATCCCTTCATTCCGGCAAGACACACACATGCTCCTGGAGGAGCGGTGTGCCGGGGTGATACTTGGTCAGCAGGGGTCTTGGTGCAAACCTCACTCTCACAGGGCCCGACTCTAATGATCCACCGTGGTCCCACCTGAGTCTCAGATGCTGCTGAAATGCTGTTTGAGGACTCACTGAGCCAGTAGCTTTAAGGAGAACATTTTTTTCTATTAGTGAAAATAAACATGTATGTGTATGTATAATAGGAATATGGACTCATCTTTGAGACACTCCTAAAATGATAAAACAAATAAAATGTAGTAAAGTAGAAACATAAGTTGAAAGCTTAGCTACACAGACAGGAAAAAGTCGCCCAAAGCATCCAGAAGGAGCCTCCCTCTGTTGAGGCAGGGCCAGAGCCCACAGGGAACTCTAGAGGACACGCTCCAGTGGGCGAGGGAGGGGTCCTTCTGCCCACTCCCCACACAGCACCCACAGTCCAAGGCCGCCATTATCACCGCCCACATCACGATGAGCCCCGCTGAGAGGAAGCAGCTTTCACCTCAAGATGAAGCAAGTCCACAGACAGTACTGACGCAAAAGTGGTAGGAGCCTACTGGCTGTGTTCCAGACCCTCCGCACTCCAGCAGGAACCAATGCTGGCAAAGGCCGAAGGTAGGAGATGAGAGAAGAGGAGTCAAGGATCATTTAGCATTTCTACCTTGGCCAGCTGAAAGATGAGTGTTGGGTTTCACTCAGACAAAAAAAAAAAAAAAAAAAAAAAGCAATCGAAGAGCAGCCTTGAGATAGGCTTAGGCATCTTATTAGTTTGGTTCCACTAGCATTGACTTTGCTGGGCTGGCTGGACCCAGCTCAGTGCTCCTTCAGGAGATTTTTTTTTTATTGGTGCATTATATTCATACATCATATTGGGGTAAAAAAAAAAAAAAACCTTGTGTGTACATACATGTACACATCACCGATTTAACCCATACCCAATTCCCGCCCCATCCCTCC
Source organism: Muscardinus avellanarius (assembly GCF_963383645.1). Taxonomy (NCBI): domain Eukaryota; kingdom Metazoa; phylum Chordata; class Mammalia; order Rodentia; family Gliridae; genus Muscardinus; species Muscardinus avellanarius. The sequence goes on from NC_137793.1 coordinate 37,065,965, forward strand.
TTCCCTTGCTTGGCTTAGTGGTTGACTTCGATATGTTTAAGTACATTGTGTGTTTTAGAGAATTACCTTCTCCCCCCCTCCATCCCCTCATTTAGGTTTTCTTGTTTGCTCCTCTATAGGATCTCCTTTTTCATCTAGAGTTCCTCCTATGACCCATTTCTCCTTAGCTTTCACATATTAGGGAAAGCATCTGCTTTCTTATTTTTTGTGACTGACTAATCTCACTTTGCATAATGTCCTCCAGTTCCATCCATTTCAGGAGATTCTTTATTTGCACCAAACTCAGGCACTCAGCAAAGGCCCTTTGTTCTCACTCTATGCCTTAAGGAGCTTCTCTTTGCTTTGCTTCTAGAGTCAGACCTTGCTGGTTGGCCTACCCGTCATTCCTGCCCCTCATTTTGGGTCTGATACTCACTGTATACTACACCAGTGGTTCCTACATCGTGAACCCTCCCTGGGAGGTGGACACCATTCCTCCTTTGCTCCAGGCCTACAATAAAGAGCAATCCCAGTCATCAAGGTTGAGGTGTCCAACAGGAGAGTGACCATGCACCTCTGGGATCAGGGCAGGGAAGATGAAGATTTGGGAAGAGAGGCAGATAATTGTTAAAGCTATGGGTCCATGTAAAATTGCAGGGGAGAATTTACAGTGAGAAAAGAGAAGAAGAAAATGACTGAAAAAAGACAGGATAAGACTGAAGAATGCTATAAAGAAGTAGATATGTAAAGGAAGGGAAACTCAGAAAAGAGGTGTTTAGTAAGAGAGGGCTATTACAGAAATGAAGGACAGAGGTTGAGGAAGGGAGGTGAGCAGGGCGCATGAGAACAGAAGAGTCTTCAGTGGGCCTGGCAACTAGGAAATCGCACAGAAACTCTGCAAAAACTGCTTTGGTGCACTCATCGAGCTGGAGTGTGGACATATGTAGGCTGCCCTCTACCTCCACTGCTAGTGAAGGAAACAGACATTGTCATTCACTCTTCTGCCTTCCAGCAGCCAAAAGCACAAGGCAACCCAGAGACATAAGAACCAGTACTACTTCCTGATTTCATGTAAGTCTGGGAGGCAATGAGATGCCATTGTCCATTGCACATAGCCAAGCCTAGGAAACTGCCACATTAAGAAAAGAAGGGGGGAATCATAGTCCAAGTTTGAGAAGGATGTGGTGAGTTACAGCTTCCTCTTCTGTTATCACACTAGGGCTCTGAGAAGTTCTAACACTTTTACTTTACCCCAGCATATCTTAAGAATTACAGAATCATTTCAATTTTCTCACATGACACTTATTCTGTTGAGAATAACTTTCACAAAGAACAATAGCAATCCATGGATATAATTATGAAAACTGCCATTAAGTGATTCCAGTATTTATCCATTTTAGCTGTTATGTGTGAGGCCAGGTATTTGCCTCTTTTTCATCTTTAAGGAACAGGCAGGACAGGTGGCTACTAGTTTTTCCATGAGGATTTTTTATATACTTTGAGTCCAGAACTAAATCACCTTCTCTGAACTTGAGGTTTTTAGTTTTAAAATGGCTAAATATTTCCAGTTTAGGGACATGTAGGCATCACTGCCACTCTCTTGTGTGCTACTGTCCCCTGCAAGGTGTTCACATGAGCGTCCTGGATCACGTGACTCTGGGGGCCTGGGGAGGGAAGAGCACTTACCATCCAGCCAGAAGGGCACGAGCATTCTCCGGTGACGTGATGACACACTCCTCCATTTTGGCAGGGGCATCTCTGCTCACACTGTGGACCGTGTTTGCCAGGGGGACAAAGATCCTCACAGCTGGTAGATTAAAGTGTGACAAAGGACACGGTTATTCACCCACCCGCGTGATCCTCAGGTTCACAGACACAACGGCACCTAGGACTCTAAAACAGACAATCTGCCCTCATTCAGTGATTCTTCATGAATTGACATCAAGTGCATTAATCACATCGGCTGGTGTGTCATTGAGGGGTCACCCAGTCTTCCTTTTTATTCAAGGGTACTTTCTCAAACAACCATTTCAGTTGGAGGAAAATGCCCTCCACCTGGAAGAAAAAATGTCCAAACACACATTGGGGACAGAAAGTTTCCCTGTATGTCTTACAAAACTCTGGTGCTACAGATAAGTTGGAGATCTCTGGATATCACATATTCTGCCTAATCAATTTTCAGCACTCTCTTCTCCAGACTGGCAAGCCCCCACTCCTTCTCCCCACATGCCAGGTGGACCTTCTCTAGCCTCTGTCTGATTTGCTCTCCTGGGAAGTCGCCCCAAGTTCTCAGGCCCCTATTCAACTGGCCTTGATGAACACCCCTAGGAGCAGTATTAACAAATAGCTTGAGCCAGTCGTCCACTCTCCTGAAAACCAGGGCTTTCTGGGCCAAAGTCACTTCTTCTCCAGCTCCACTCAAAAGCATGAACACTGTCGCAGAACATGATTCCTAACCAGCTGCATCCCCCCCCACCCCCCGCTGCCAGTTTTAGTTCTATGATTTACAAGTGTAATTTTCTCAGTAAGGAAACAAAATTTTTCTCTTACACTTTTTTGGCCAGTTCTGCCTGTTATTCTGTTTGCTCATAGAAACAAACTGAAGAATGCCCTTCCCACATAATAAACAATATAATAGAAGTTAAGTGGCTGCTTCAATATTCTCCAGAAAAAAAAATTAAAATATGTGTGTGTACTTATCCTCCACAGATGTGATACATGCACCTTTATATGTGTCTTTGGGCATTAGCTTCACAGTTGATCTTTTATTATGGGCTCATTGTAACATCTTCCTCCTTTCCTCTTTCTAAGGCACTGAACTCACCTGCCCTTATCCAGCGGATTAATTGTGGCAGAGACGACCGGGAGCACTATGAGCCAACAGCATAAAGTGAGTGTAATTGTGGGAGAGTCAGAGCAGAAGTACCAATCTTCCAACCCCTATATTCACTCCACATCCTCATTCTTTCTACTTTTGCCTCACCCAACCAGACCCTGGGAGCTGGCCCTTAGATTCTGGCTGAGCTTTGACATTCAAAGGCCAAGTCTCAGGACAAGCTGGTGGCCATCACTGCTCATCTCTCTATCTGTGCCCGGAGTCCAGACCTACCAGCAGCTCTCCAGGCAGCAATAGCAGCAAAGGCACAAGGATGTGGGGATGGAGAGGGCAGGTGGGCCCTGCCATGGGCTTGGTGGCCCATCACTTACAAGGCTCCAGTGTATCCCGGTGGGCAACGACATTCTCCAGTGACATGGTCGCAGGTGGCTCCATTCTGGCACTGACATCTCTGGTGACAGTCATTACCGTAAGTGCCCTGCTCACAGCGGTCCTCACAGCGCCATCCCCGGAAGCCTGCAGTGCAGTGGCAAGCCCCCGTGATGGGGTTGCACAGAGCCCCATTTTTGCACTGGCACCGGCTGCTGCAGTGTGGTCCCCAGTGATCGCCGTCACAGGCTGAGAGTGGGGAGAGAAGCAGAGCATGGGTGTGGATCATGGCAAGCTCTTTAGTGCCTGCTTTCCGTTCCCCGTGGAGAGATTGAATGGCTGGCCCTTTATCTCCCATCTTTAGCTGGGCATCAGGCACCAGACACCGGCTATGGCAAGGCTGCACTAATGTGCTCAGCAAAACCAGGCCACATCTCATCACTCCACTGCTTAAGTACTACCACATTTCCAGCTCCCGGCCTTGGCTCAGCCTGTTTCCTGCTCTCAGAGCATGCAGTTTGATGTGGCTACAATAATAAGTAGGTGAGCCGAGGATGCAGCGAGGGCCGGAGGCTGGCCAGGCAGCTGGGAAGCAGCTCATGCAGCGACTGCTATGCATGTTACAGGGACACGTGATTGGCAGGAAGACTTTAGGCCAGGAGAGATGGTGCAGATTTGCCTCCTACTAAGTGTGAGAAAGAGCAGGAAGGGATTGATGACGAGAAGCAGAGAGATGGGCTGGAAGAAGTGCAAAGGCTCATACCAGTGAGGGGATGGATCCTGGCCAGGGACAGTAAAGAAGGAGTTGGTGGGGGAGCAAGGCTACTGGGGAGTCCGCTGACCCCACCGAAGACTGGCTTCCTCTAAGGAAGAAACTGCTGATCTGCTTTCCAGAGATCAGTCAAAATATGTGTGGCTGACACAATGGAATTCTACTCGGCAATAAAGGACAAAGACATTGTCATCTGCAGGAAAATGGATGGACCTGGAGAGCATTATGTTAAGTGAAATTAGCCAGTCACAAAAAGTGAAGGGTCATATGTTTTCTCTTATATGCAGAACTGGGGCGTAATCAGGATACAAGAGGGACTTTACATAAAGGAAAAGAAACCCCAGCGGAGGGAGGGAGGGGGTCTAGGGGAGGTGGGGGGAGATGGAGAGGGAGAATTAATGAAGGAAACACTTCCATGGACGTTATGTTCATGTGTGAGAATAGCACCGCCAATCTCAGTATCAGGTACAGGGAAGGGGGCGTGGGGAGGGAGCCGGGGACTCAACAACCAACAGCGGTGAGTCTGTGGTCGCTGTCACTATCTACTACATTATGATGTGACACTAAGACTATAATGCACCAGTAAAAGTATAAAAAATATGTATGAATGAGCTATACCAATTACCTCTCAGAGGAAGATGGGGGAAAGAATGTACTAATATCTTTAAATATACTGTCCTATTCGAAAAAAATAGGACAAGCCTGAAACTGCAAATGGAGAGCAAATAAAAATAAAAACCAGGTGATACACAAGCAGAAAGTGGGGTTTGAAATGTGTAAAGTGCAGCTTCAAAGAGAAAATAAAAGATTTTTAAAAAGACTGCAAGACAGCCAGGCGTGGTGGCGCACGCTTGTAATCCCCGCGCTTGGGAGGCAGAGACAGGAGGATCGCGCAGGTTCGAAGCCAGCCCCGCGCACTGGCTTAGGAGACCCTGTTTCCAAATAAAAATATGTAAAAATAGGTCTGGGAGTGTAGCCCGGAGGTAGAAGGGCTTCCAGGAACCCCAGTACCACCAAAAAAAAAAAAAAAAAAAGACTGCAAGACAAAAGTAAATGAGCGCAAGAGGAGGAGCTGGAGAGGGAAAAAAATCCCAGCTGCAAATATTCTAAAAAGTTATAAAGGACCTTAATAAAACCTACTCAATATGGATTGCCCAGCTAGCAGTGTATTTATTTATTAATTAGATGCTATAAAAATCACTAGGGAAGAGGCACCCTATCTAGAGCTCTTAGGATAAATTGCTTTTATAATTTAAAAAACAGTTTAGTTTCATAATTTTTGTAACTTCAACAGATTTGGAATAAGCTATTGTAAAAAAAAAACCTCTGAGTACAAAGCAAATAACTCTGTAAAATTTTAAGATCTACCTTCCAATATTAAAACCCACTTTGGATTTCATAATATCAAAAGATTTAAATGAATAATTCTGTTCTTAATCAGTACGGCTTTGGTCTCATTAGTATTTTAATAAACACTCTTTAATACAATTTAAAACAATGAGAGGGAATTATTGAACCTAAAGCAGATCCAGAACACAATTACCTAAAAACTCACAATCTTCTTTCACTAAACAAGATTAGATAATAATTCCAAGGTGAGATTTAAGTCTAATTGTCATTCACATCAGTTGTTTCTTTTATTGCCTATGGATATGGACACAAAACTTTGTTTTAATTGTAATTCTTTTGATCTAGGATTTCAAAAAAGTTACATGATAGCTGGGTATGGTGGTGCACACCTGTAGGCTGAGACAGGAGGATCATAGGTTTGAGGCTAGCCTCAAATACTTAGTGAGGTCTTTTGCAACTTAGTGAAACCCTGTTTCAAAATAAAGAATAAAAAAACAGAGCAAGAGATGTAGCTCAGAGATAGAATGCCCCTGGGTTCAATCCCCAGTAATATGCGTGTGCGCGCGCGCGCACACACACACACACACACACACACACACACACACACACGTTATATGATACATTCCTTTAGATCCTCTTAGATTTCCCAGGTAGAGAATCTATCCTGTTTTTCAGGTTCTTGAAGGTAAATTACACAGTCCTGTGTACCTGCTCCCTGGTTCATCCATCCTTAAGAGTAAGGAACCTCTTCATTACGCCTAAGCCAAATCCACTATCCTGTCACTTAATCATTTTCTCCCTGCGTCCCTCACAGTGAAGTCAATCCAGTTCATCATTAACATGTATATTATAAAGGATCTTATTCCCAACACATGAATGCAACCTTGACCCTGTTCTTTTTTACTCATTTTCCAAAAGTTTATTCATTTTTACTCATCTTTCTGTGCAAAGCCCTCTCCAAAGTTTCTATCTCCAATATCCCAAGTTTTAGGATCTTCAGATGTTTTGAACATGCTCCCCATGTTCTAAGGAAAAATCTTGATTGACACAAAAGACAATTTTATCCAATAAAATATGAAGATCATGTTGAATGCACTTAAAAATCATGTTGGGTTAGTGTAGAGGTTTTCTCCATTGCAACACTGCACTGAGAGTGGGACTCTGGGCATAAATGGTTTGCAGATTACATTTTATAATCACTGGGAAGTGTAGGAAGAAGCTGTGCTAACTAGGGGCGGGACAAGTCTCTCCTCTCCTTTGTGACCCTTCCCTGAAACCCATTCCACAGCTTCCCAGAACAGTAGTCAAGCTCCAGTTCTATTTGATTGAGATTAGACTTAATTTTTTTAATCCTTAAGACATCTCGTCATGATAGAAATGAGTTTATACCAGAAATTGATAATCATCAGCATAGAAAAAAGGGTTTCAGGCTTTTAAAGAATTATCATACTGACATGGTAAATTTCCTGGCCCTGTCTAAGCACTCTGGCATGCTTTGAAGTGACAGCTTTCCAGCTTTGGACTGTGTTTTCCTAACATGGACTTCACAATGTAAGTACTGTGCTTCAACATGGGCTATTCTGGAAAAAAAATCCACATATAGACATTCATAGACAAATAGGAAATAGAATAAGGAGGACACAGAATTGGGTTAGATTCAGGCTTCTCAGTGACTTCCTCTCCTTTCATTTGTTGTAGTTAATTACTTCCACACATCCATTCTTAAATGTGTCCCAGTCAATTAACAGTGCAAAGCACAAAACTCCAGCTTTCTTCCCCAATTCCTACAAGTTCTAGGGTACACTGACTTTGAAAGGCTGAATTTTTTATTTATCTTAGTGCAGAATCTGACCAATTATCCTCAGTTCAAACACAATGCTTGACCAGTTTGGAGAAAGTCTAAACTCAGTGTGACATCTACTTAACCCTTCTATCTCAAGGGGCAAGAGCTTCTGCTGCATTCCACAGGAGAATGCAACTGGTTGGTTACCCCCCCTGGCAATAGAAAAACTTAGCTAATGAGCAGGTCGCTTGAGCATCCTAATAGGAAAAAGAATTAAAGGAAGAAAATTTTGTTTCAGATTAAATTGAGCCTAAATACTCATGCGTGAGTGAGAACTCATTTTCAGCTTCTGGTTTCCATTCTTACTGTGCTAACAGCTGGAAATGGGCTCCCAGATGCAACATGCCCAGAATTTGCAGATGTTTCAAGAGACAACTCAATGAGGGTCTCAGTGAGTGTGGACAGCTTGCTCTAATATGATTTCATAATAGTTATAGTAAAAGGAATTTTAAACTACTATGTAGTATCTGAAGTACATAATCTATCCTCCAAACCTCAGTGGAAATTAGTAAAGCATTAGATCCTCTGAAAATCAAGAACTGGCACTGGAACCCAATGAAACTTCTAATGACCCCAGCAATCATGTCACATCCATGGACTAAGGGCTGTTGTTCATTCATTTGAAATCTATTAAGCGCCTGCCATGTGCCAGATATGCTGCCTTTCCAGTTAAAATGATGCCAAAGCTGAGGCTTAAATGCAGTGTGCCATAGTTAGGCAAAGTAGAGGATTTTTTTCTTTCTTTTTTTTTTTTTTTGTGGTACTGGAGGTGGAACCCAGGGGCTTTCTACCTCTCCTCTATACTCCCAGACTTATTTTATACTTTATTTGGAAACAGGGTCTCACTAAGTAGCTGAGGCTGGCTTCGAACCTGTGCGATTCTCCTGTCTCAGCCTCCCAAGTGCTGGGATTACAAGTGTGCACCACCACGTCCGGCTGCAAGAGGATTTCTAAACAGGAAGTAGGGGTGAAAGAACCAGGTCTACAGGAAGTATTACATTCACAGAGAATGATATATACAACCAGTTGAAAGGTTCACGAATGTCATCCTGGGATTCTGTGCAATTATGCTAAGGGCATTATCATCTTTTTTAGCTCTGTGCATAGCAACAAGAAGGTAGTAGAAATAGGTATAGAATTAGGTAGAAATAGTAGACCTGTCCTCTACCTCCATAGATCCTCCTTAGTCTTCCAAATACAGCCCAGGGACTTCCCTCTAAGCTCCTTTCAAGACCCAAACTAAGAGACTCTCTACGAATAGCATTAGCTAGTTTCCCCATCGCTTGTATTGCATTTAGATCACAGTTTTATATATATTTGCCTGCTTCATATCTTCCAATTAAACTGATTTTCATAGATGTTAGGACACACTGACAATCTTTCTTGATCTTAGCAGTTGTCAAAAGAGGGCTTTGTACAAACACCTCATGACAGTCACCTGGCTGACAATGATGGTTAGGTGTTTTTTTTTATTTCACTGCTGTTAAACTGCATCAATTTAGCTAAATTAAATGAATGAGAAAAAAAATCAGCCTGGAGTGGTGGCACATGCTTATAATCCCAGCATTTGGGAGGCTGAGACAGGAGGATTGCGGTTCGCAGACAACCTCAACTACTTAGTGAGGCCCTCTGCAACTCAGTAAGACCCTGTTTCAAAATAAGGAATAAAAAATAGGACTAGGGGTATAGCTTGGGGGTATACAACCAATGCATCTGGTTTCCATCTCCAGTACTGAAAAAAAATCATACATTATCTCAAGACCCAGGGAGTACCTGGGTAGTACCCTGATTAGTACCATTTTACTATGAAGCCTTTCAGTGTCCCTCTGTCTCTCTCTTTCTCATTCCCTCTTTCTTTCCATCTCCCAGATATTAGGTCCAACCATGTGTAATTGCTGATATTTGGTCATTTTAAGCCAAAGTTAGTGATATTTTTATCTGGCTTATTCTAATGTATTTCTAAAATTAGATCATATGGTTCGTTCTATTTTTTCTTTCTATTTTTTTTTTTTTTTGCGGTATTGGGAATGGAACCCAGGGGCATTATACCTTTGAAGCTACACCCCCAGCTCTACTTTTTAGCCTTTTTATTTTTGAAACAGGGTCTCACTGAGTTACAAAGGGCCTTGCTAAGTAGCTGAGGCTGTCCGTGAACTGTGATCCTCTGGTCTCCTCCTAAATGCTGGAATTGCAAGTGTGCGCCATAATGCCCGGCTGGTTCATGCTATTTTTATTTACTTTTTTGCAATTATAATATTGTAAACTTCCTAGTTTATAAAACACACTTCCATAATGTCACTTTTAGTTGTGCACAATATTTAGTTGTATGTCATCTTTTTAGGTAAAAATGCCCAAAACCATTCAACTAGTAAGTAGTAGCATCAGTATCCAAACACAAGACTTTCTGCACACAAAAGGAGGAGTACTTTTCATGGCACTTTTTGCAACTGAAGTACTAAACTTTTTGGCTAAAAATTTTGGATAGGTAAAATTAAGTTTTAGATAGAATATGCCACATATAGATTTGTATTTAATAAGATCCATTAAGATAGAACAGCGAATGATATTCATCGAGTCAGTCTTTGTACCTAACAAATGTCTCAATATTTAGAAGCACTGGGAACAGAAAATTATCTGAGAAATGAGAATTTAGAACATTTCTCAAAGGAAAAATAAAATTCAGCAGATGGACAGACGTGAAGAGTGGCTGTGGGTTGATAATTTTATGCAAAGAAGCTAGAAGGCTCCCTGTGAAGTGGCAATGGTGTCATTAGCTTTAGGACCACGCAGACCTGAAAACTAGGCCCACAGAGAAGCTGTCAAGCAGCTAAGAACTCAAGAAATATTTGGTAAGTTAATGAAAGTGATTGTGAATGTAGGTAATATATAGCAGAGAAATCCATGAAACCATTAAAACAATTCCAGGCGCATTTCTCTCTCCTAATCTACCTCAAACCCTCAATTCAACTTTTACATAAAGGAAATGGGTGATGGTGTGGAGGTGTGTGTGTGTGTTGGGAAGAGGAATCCCAAGGTGTACTGAATTTCTAATACATAACAGGCATTATTAGGGACAGTCTGAAGCCATTTTATTTAAACCTTACATTATCTCATTGAGATAGGTATTCCAATATTTCCATGTACAAAATTGACTTAGAGCTGGGCATAGTAGCACATGCTTTTAATTCCAGTACTTGGAAGGCGAAGACAGGAGGATTTGGGTTCATAGCCAGCCTCAGCTACTTAGTGAGGCCCCCCAAAACTAGTAAGACCCTGTTTCAAAGAAATAAAGAATAAAAAATCTGGCTGGGGTGTAGTTCAGAGGCAAAATACCCCTGGATTCAATCCCCAGCAACACACACACACACACACACACACACACACACACACACACGGACTCAGATAGTAACCTGCTCAAAGTCCTTTATCATTCAAGTAGCCAGGCCAGGGTTCCACTCAACCCAATCAATGCCATGCCTCCTAAGCTGCGATCTTCCCCACACCATGATGGCCATCCCAAACTAGTAGTGGTGACCAACTACACCACCAGAATCAGTGAGGATGAGCAGCTTTTGCTGGTTTTCAGAGGGAAAGATTCTAGAACAAATGCCTCAAAACTGCTTATCTCAGAAATAATACCTTTGGCCTAAAATGATAGTTTTGTTTATGGATAAAAGGCTTTCAGTTTCCAGTTTTAGAATGTTGGCAGCAGGTTCATCAAAGAGTTTTGATTAGAGCTATCCCAACATGTCCTAAATCACAAAAGTATTCACAAAAGTCCCGGTTATTAGGTAAAGTCTTTGAACAAATGGAGATAATCTAATCTCTTGTCTTCACATAGATGAAGGACAAAGAAAGGAGCACAATTAAAGATGAAAAGGAAATGGCAAGTTGAGGAGGGAGGAGTAAGGATTGGATACCGCATTGTCTCATCTGAGGATTACTTCAGCTGGGGTGGGGAGGAGGAGAGGATGAAGTCATTCTGTCCTTGGGTGACGTTTACCATCAGGTTCTCCTCATTGCAAAACTACTCACTCACTGGCCAGCCTACAAGAGAGGGTATGACCATTCAACCTTAGACACACCTGGAACTGGCCAGGCCACCTCTACTCCACAGCTGTCAGGAAATCTAGAAATAAAGGAAAACACAGCTCTACAGACCAGAACAGTCTCTTTAAGTAGAGTGGAGCCTGAGAGGGGGAAGTGACCAGGAGAATCCACAAGAGTAAGGAGCTCGCTCTCTTACAAACTAGGGGGGGTTTACAGGGTGTTAGGAGGAAGGGAGGGAGGGTGAGGCTGTCATGTATTTCTTCAATTAGTGGTTTAACAACAGATCAGGACAGATAAATTTATGGGGCAGGAGGAAGGGGATGGTTAGGGACATTTTTCTGCCTTTCCAGAAGTCCTATGTTCTCAGCCTTCTCTGGCCAGGGCTCATAACCAGACCTCACTGTGCCCACAATAGCAATGGCATCTCGGGCAAGACCCTGATCTTTTTTATACCCAATTTCCTTTCTAAAAAATGAGGATGGGGAGCCAGGTGTGGTGGTACATGCTTGTAATCCCCAGGCTTGGGAGGCAGAGATAAGAGGATCGCACAGGTTCAAAGCCAGCCTCAGCTACTTAGTTAGTGAGGCTCTCAGCAACTTAGTGAGATCCTCTTTCCAAATAAAATATAAAATAGGTCTGGGAGTATAGCCCAGAGATAGAAAGCCTCTGGGTTCCACTCCCAGTAACCCCCGCCCCCCAAAAAAAAGAGGATGGTGAAACATACAATGACAAAAAGTTCTGTTATATGTGACATGACACAGGTCTAGTAGCAGCAAACAATTTATCCCATGGTTTGCACATGGGAACATCCTACCCGGGTGGTTTGGGGGGATGTCCTAGAACAATATCTTTCAGCTGGATACGAAGCAGGGATAATGTGCCTGACATCAGTTCATGGTATTTGTTTGTCTTGCATAAATCATTCATGCCAAAAAAGATAATTCTCATGCTGTGACTTTCAAAAATAAAATCACCCAGTAAATAGAAAGCAAGCCCTTGGAGCTTTCATTCAATTGTTTTTTGTTCGTTTGTTTGTTTGGGTGGTACTGGGGTTCCTGGAAGCCCTTCTACCTCGGGGCTACACTTCCAGACCTATTTTATACTTTTTATTTGGAAACAGGATCTCTTAAGCCAGCGGGGCTGGCTTCAAACCTGCCTGATCCTTCTGTCTCTGCCTCCCAAGCGTAGGGATTACAAGCGTGCACCACCACGCCCGACTTTCATTCACTTTTATAAAGCCAAATTGAAAACAGTCAGGCCTGCAGTGAAACCCGGCCCTTGGCAATTCCCCACTTGCAGATGATTATATGTGGAAAGGTGTGGACTTGAACACGGCTCATCAATGTAAAAGGAGAAAGAAGCAAACTGAATTTCTTAGAAATTCCCACCTTAGCACAAAGAAATAAATTTTCATAAATAAACTCTAGAAAATCTTACCAAATCAGTAAATACCGAGTTATCATATTGTCTTGAGTTTACCTCAATTTATCTGTTCCCATAGATCACCGACTAAAAACACAGAAGCAACCTTGAGACACATTTTGGACAGTAAAATGCTTCTTTAAAGCAACTGATTCTGAATTGTAGAGAGGACAACAAAAGTGCCCGGTTCTGTGTACCTGAGTTAGATCTAAACAAACCCGGATGGACTGAGCAAGTCAGGATTTATTAAAAAAATCTGAGTGTGTGTGTGTGAATGTGTGTGTGTGTGTGTGTGTGTGTGTGTGTGTGTGTGTGTGTTGATGGTGGTACTCGGGATTGAACCCAAGAACATTCTATCTCTGAGCTACATTCTCAGCCATTTTTTAAAAAATGTTTTGTTTTGAAACAAGGTTCTCACTAGGTTACTGAGAGTCTGGCTATATTGTTAGCCTCAAGCTTGTGATCCTCCTGTCTCAGCCTCCAAAATTCTGGGATTACAGGCATGCACTGTACCAGTATTGGGAATGGCTTAGAAAGATTTGAGAAAGTTCTCATTATTAACAGATATATTTCAAAAATAATTGTGTTAAAATGGCAGACCTGGGGAAAGGAAGACTTGGTCTTGGTTTCGGTCAGGAAGCAAACAGCTATTGAAACTTAGATTGACTTAGCTAAAAGTAATTAGCATGTCTATAGGAGAGGGGAGTTAGGACTTCCTCTTTCTAAAGACAGATCTACATAATAATCTAGCTAGGATGGGAGGAGGGGATGGACCTTTGTGAAAGACACCTTTGCGGGGGGGGGGGGGTTACAGGGTTTTTACTACATCAGAATTACGTGAACAAGATGGAGGGTGTTGTGTGATGGGGCATTCTTTTGAACCACCACCCCCCCCATGCCATTCTTGCATGGGGCTGTAACTATCTTCTGTATTTCTATCTTTTTAATAAACTTCTTCAAATTTTCAGCAAGAGTCCAGGCTAATGTGTATTTACCCTTAGCTCAGGACAAGAACCCGCGGTTTTTCTGTTTTTGGTTTTTTTGTGGTTTTATTGGGAACTTATTCCCAGGGGTCTAACAAAGATCCCTGGGGAGTTTCCCCCAAACGGTAACCCTCACCCCCCAAACCGTAACATGCACCATCACATGTGATTTAAAAATAACCTTAGTTTAATACCTCTGGGGCCTAAGTCTAATTATAGAATTATATGGGAGTCAGCAATCTAGGGAGTACACTTTATTTATTTATTTTGTGTGTGTGTGTGGGTCTGGGGATGGAACCCAGGGGCATTTGACCTCTGAGCTACACCCCTGCCCTATTTTTTATTCTTTATTTTGAAACAGGGTCTCACTAAGTTGCAGAGGGCCTCACTAAGTAGCTGAGGCTGTCCGCGAACTGCGATCCTCTGGTCTCAACCTCCCGAATGCTGGGATTACAAGCATGCGCCACCATGCCCTGCTGGGAATACACTTTTACTGGATACTTACAACAGGATGCTATTTTGACTCTTAGAACTCAAGCTTATCATTGAGGAAAAGGCACCAACTTATAATACATAACTAATCTCACCAGGATTGCTGTTTGAAATAACTAAGGCTGTAAGTGCCCTTAACATACAAATGTCAAGTACTTATAAGTACACATCAAAATCAGCATACTGACTTGAAAATCTTTTATATAAAATTTGGTCATGGATGTTTTCCGTAGACTTTAAACATAGGAAAAGTCACGAGGATAAGAGAAATTAATAGGGAAGGAAATTCAACCCTAATCTCCTAACATATAGTCAAAGCACAATTAAGTTACTTTGAAGAAAATATCTCAACAGAGTGAGCATTTTATACAAGGGACCAAAATCATTTTCTGCTGTCTCAAAGGAGAGAAAAACATGGCTCTTCCTGAAACCCACACCCTTTCTTCTTCAGCCTCATTCCCTCAGGGCCTTTTTATCTTCCTGTGATTTTTTTCCTTGTGCTTTGGGCTAACAAGGCTGTGGTATGTCTTTCCCTTTGTTAATGTAGAAGAAAAGATCCTCATTCAAAACATCAAGCGTTTTAAAAATAAAACAGCTTTGTAAAGCTTCTCCATCCATGGAGAAGAACAATGAAGATGTATTTTCCAGATCCCCTGAAAGCACTAAAACCGTACGTCCTTCACACGTCACAGAGCTGCCAAGAGCTGACAGACTGCCAGCAGCCACCACAGACGGCCGCCCGGCGCTGCTGCATTCATTGTGTTCAGCGGCTGGGAGAGGACCTTCATTCTTCTTCAAAATGTTTGTTAAATGAATTTTCAAAGCACGAACTGTCATCTTGTCGTGTTAGTATAGGCTTATCTCAAATTATGAACCAGAAAAAAAGGACACAGAATGTTTATATTTTAACGTACCTCACTATGCTGGTTTCTCTCCAGGAGGACACACTGCTGACCCTATCCATGGTGCAGAAAAATACCAAGGATATAAGCTGTAGGCTGAGATTAAGTAAGGATTTGGGGGATTGCATTTATTCACTGACACCAAATGAGTAACAATAGCTGTTATGGTTTGGGGTGAGTGTTACCATTTGGGGGAATTGTCCCCAAGGACCCTCGTTAGGTTCCCGGTAACAATTCCCATAAAACCACAGGTTCTTGTCCTGGACTAAGGATAAATGTGCAATAGTCCGGACACTTGCTGAAGAGTTAAATAAGTTTATTGGTACAAAGATAGAAATAAAAGAATACAGGTACAGCCCTATATTACAGAATAGTATGGGGGGGGGGGTGACTCAAAATAAAGTCACTGAACCACAAAACACAGAAATGCCTTTACAGACATAAAGTTCTCCACTTGCCCTCCTACCTAATCCTATGACATAGATAAAGCTTGTCCCCTTAATTTCCTGCCTAAACTTTAGTCTACATTAGTCTACACCCAAGTTTCTTTGTTTAAACCAGAACATTCACAAGGTCAAGGGCCAAGTGGTATCTGTTCTCCTTTGTAGGTAGATTCCCTCCTCCCATCCTCTTAAGGAATATGCAAACCTGTCTTTAGAATGTAGAAGTCCAAAGTTCCAACTCCCTTTGATGTGCTAATCACTTTTAGCTGGGGTGCTTTACAGTATAATAGCTGACTGATTCCTGGCCCTAACCTGGCCCTAGCAGCCCTTCCCTTTCACAACTTGAGTGCCATCTTCTGTAACCCAATTTTTGAAATATATTTATTAATAATCAGCGCTTCTTTGTCAAGTCTTCCTAAGCCATTCCTAACACTGATACAATAACATTGGGAACCATTACAGAATGATTTCCTTTATGAAGTCATCATATTTTCATCATTTGGTTTTTTTTATTAAAACGTTATTAAGCCTCGCCTGTGGCTACTAAGTGCTATTTACTGAGCACATACTATTGTTACTAACATATACCATAGCCACTATTTGCATAGTGAGATTTAATCATCTAATAATGTCCTCGATGTTAGGACACATAGGACACTGAAGAACAGTAGAACCATACCAGGGATATGCATCCAGAAAAAGGAGATGGAGTGGGAGCTTCCCAGAGGACATAAGGTTTGCAGTGAGGAGGGAAGTTTTGTTATGGTTTGGGAAACTGTCCCCAGGGATCTTTGTTAGACCCCTGGGAATAATTTCCTGGAAACTCCCCACAGGGGGGAAAAAAACAAACATACAGAAAAACAGAAAAAAACAGAAAAAAAGAAAAAGTGCAGGTTCTTGTCCTGAGCTAAGGGTAAATACACATTAGCTCAAAATCTTGCTGAAGATTTAAAGAAGTTTATTAAAAAGATAGAAATACAGAAGATAGTTACAGCCCCATGCCAGAATGGCATGGGGGGGGGTTCAAATGAATGCCTCACCTAAGATACAACAGGTGGACCGGACTTTTTATACCCATGACCTCCATCTTGTTTACGTAATTCTGACATAGTAAATGTCCCTGTAAGGTTCCTCCCCCAGCAAAGTGTGGCAAGGTGTCTCCTTTCAAGAAGGTCCACCCCCTCCTCCCATCCTAGCTAGATTATCCAATTATTATATAAGCCTGTCTTTAGGATGAGGATGGGGAAGTCCTAGTTCCCCTCTCCTATAGACTTGCTAATTACCTTTAGCTAGGTTAATTTACATTGGAATAATTGCCTGCTTCTAGGCAGAAACCAAGTCCTTTCACAGATTTGCCCCTCACCCAATTTTTGGAATATATTAATAATCATGGCTTTTTCAAATCTTCCTAGGCCATTCCCAATACTGGTACACTTTCCATATACATGACCATTTTGTTTCTAAATATGCAAAGAATATATTCTCTTCCTACTTGTATGCAAGGGTTTCCCCATGAAATTAAATTAATTATAAAGAAGTAGAAATAAAGTTACTAGGTTTTATATGGTCCACACATACAAAAATTTTACTCTAGACAGTGGAATTGATATCTTACATTACTCTACTAGTTTACTCTTGTGGGAGTGCTGTCTTGAAACATCTCTTCACATTCTCACCAGTACTTGATAACGTCAGACTTCTTAACCTTGGCCAGTTAGATTGTGAGAAACGGTATCTATTCATTTTACATTTCACTGGTTATTGCAAAAATAAACAATCGTATGTGTTTATAGCTAATCGGGTTTCTTTGAATACTTTACTTTAGGCTTGGCCTATACTAAAATTAAAAGTTTTTTTTTTCTTACTGAATTGAAGTTCTTTACATATTTTATATAATAGTCACTTGTCTATTTTATATGTTGCAAAAGTCAATTCCCAGTCTCTTGCTTCTCTTGACCTAGTGTATGATGTCTTCTGTCCTAAAAAAGTCTTAAACTTTGATATGGTCTAAATACATTACAAACCAACTTATAGCATGGATAAATCTGCTTATAAAGTACTAATTTTATAACATAGGGTTCTTTTCTTAATTGGCCAATTGAGACTAAGATCCCAGGTCATATACTAACATCAAGTTCAGATCAATTTGATTAAAATTTAAGCTTTCTTTGAAAGTTGCCTCTACTAGTTTGTGGAACAGTAGTGAGAGATAACACCATTCAGTTTTAGCAGAGCACGGTGGCACATGCTTGTAATACCAGTACTTGGGAGGCTGAGACACGAGGATCTCAGGTTCGAGGCCAGCCTCAGCTATTTAGTGAGGCCCTCTGTAACTGAGTAAGACCATTTCAAAATAAAAAATAAAAAAATAGGTTTAGGGGTATAGCTCAGAGGTAGAATGCCCCTGGGTTCAATCCCCAGTTCAAAAAAAATTTTTCAGTTTTATTTATTTTTTTTTTATTTTTGGTGGTACTGGGGTTCCTGGAAGCCCTTCTACCTCCGGGCTACACTCCCAGACCTATTTTTACATTTTTATTTGGAAACAGGGTCTCCTAAGCCAGCGCGCGGGGCTGGCTTCGAACCTGCGCGATCCTCCTGTTTCTGCCTCCCAAGCGCGGGGATTACAAGCGTGCGCCACCACGCCCGGCAAAATTTTTCAGTTTTGACAGAATTTTAAAATGATACCATTCATTCATGGGCCAACAGTTATGTCCTTATAACTTCTACTATTTAGTTTACTAGAATAGTCTTTATAAGATGTATATTATCATTTTATTACTTTCCATCCTTCATTAGTCTTCTATATCCTAAGGGTCCGGACACTCATATTCAAACTCTTTGAAATCAACTTGATTCTTTTTAGTAATTAAAAGATGTTTTGGCTGGAAAAGGGAAAAAAAGTAATTCTTTTTTTAAATTGCTCTAAGAAAATTTCTAGGTATTAAAAACTTCTTTGGCATAATCACAAACAATAAGACATCAGGTATAGTCATGAACGGCACTGGTTACAAATAATCTGTAACACTTAATTTCAGCCAGCTGACAACATAGTCCTCCATGATAAGATATATGTGGGCTATTAAATTCGCGCAGTAGCGGAGGCCATAGAAGGCAAAAGAGAATCTACCGGACCACCTGATGCACACCATTATTTCACTCTAAGCAGAGGATCCAGGAAGTATGTTACTGCAATCATAAAATTGTTCTTATATATTTATATGAAATTATAAAGATTTATGATCTAATATGTCTGCTGCTCATAGGAACATTTTTTTAAACTGGGCTAAGTTATCCCCTGCTATTTGTTTGATAAAAGGAGAGTCTAAGAAGGTTAATGAAATTCTACTCGGTGTGGTGTGATTGGACATGATTTGTAGTCTGAATTTTTTGCCTAATTTCTTACTGTTCATACTCCACTTGGGTACAAATGAACAACTGAGTTCTATATCATCATGTGGGATCTTCACCTTGAGAAGGAATATGCTGTTTCCATGGCAAATTTATTCGGTGTTCTCCATCCATATAATGGCTGACATCCAAACAATGATCTTAGTAAGGGGGCCGCCATTTCAGAAGCTGCCCCCGTAGGAACGGTAGTACTCCCGATGCTTACATGACTCATGCCAGTGAGTCGTCTGCAGGAACTTGAGGCTTACACTGCAGTCTTCATCTCCTGAGGGTGAGGAGATCCCAGATCCACATTTTCTTTAAAACTCACGAATGCCCCACATCTGGTACACCTTGTCTGGCATCTATAACTTTATTGCAGCTGATAGTTTATGTGCAAGGAGTCCTCTCATAAGTCCCCAAGGATGATTAAGCCGGCATCGCACAGAACCCAAATGGATCTTGAAGCCACAGGAGCCTGTGATACCCAAGGCTCCTTCCACACCTGCCTTTTGTCTAGAAGACCTTTGGCCTTTCACCCCTGACTCCAGAAAATGCTTTACCTGTTGGTTTACCTGCTGAAAATAGCTTGAAAGAAAGGGAAGAGGGTACTCGTCTCTCATATCTCGTTCTTATGTCCATTACGGCTCCCGGCACGTTTGTGCCTTCATTCCCTCTATCCATAGTGCTGAACATTACGGCAAGCCCAGCACTGGCTAGACATTAAGTGATAGCGAGGCAGCAGTGAATGGAGCGGACAGAACCCACGTTTTATGGGGCTTACCGCCTGGAGGAGAATAAAGACAAACAAGAGTAAACAAATATTTTCAGAGAGTGTCATTAAAAACAGTTTAAAAGGAGACGTGATAGAGAGCGACAGAGGATAGTCTTTGTATGTGGAGGTCAGGGAAGTCTCTCCATGGTGATGAAATAGGCTGAGATCTAATTGATCTAATGAAGTGAACCATGTAAGGCTCCAGGGAGAAAAGCGGTCAGCGGGGGGAATATCAAGTACACAGGCAGAAATGAAACGGGCGAATTCCCCACGTGGAAGGCGGAGGCCGGGCAGTGCGATGTCCTGGGAGGTTGTAGAATGAGGAGTTGGCGAAATAGGGCAGGGCAGACCCAGCGTAACTTGGTGCCTCACTGGAGTGTCGTAACTATACTGGGAAACGCTGGGGAAGGGAGGCAGCATGCTCTGAGGTATGTTTTTGCAAGATCATTCAGGTCTCAAGCGACACCAGCATGGAGACTGTGAAGAGAGGCTGAGGCTTGGATTGGAGTGGCAGCAGTAGGGAGAGTGAGAAGACTCGCTAGAGAGAGAAGATGCTAGATTTGTGTAGATTTTCAAATTAAACCAAGCCAGGTCTGGTAGCGCAGTCCTGTAGTCCTACTACTTGGGAAGCTGAGATAGGAGGATTATAGGTTAGAGGTCAGGTTCAGCAACTCAGTAAGGCCCTTAGCAACTTACTGAGACCCCTGTTTCAAAAGTAAATAAATAAATAAAATAGGGCGGGGGGGGGGTAACTCAGAAATAGAATGCCCCTGGGTTCAGTCCCCAGTACCACAAAAAATAAAAATAATAAATAATAGAGCTGGGCGTGGTGGCGCACGCTTGTAATCTCAGTATTTAGGAGGCTGAGACTGGAGGATCGCGGTTCTAGGGCAGCCTCAGCTACTTAGTGATGCCCTTTGCAACTCAGTGAGACCCGGTTTCAAAATAAAGAATAAAAAAATAGGGCTTGGGGTGCAGCTCGAAGGTAGAAAGCTCCTGGGTTCTATTCCCAGTACCTCAAATAATAATAATAACAATAATAATAATAAATAATAATAAAGTTAAACCAAAGAGATTAGCCAATAAATGAGAATTGCACATTTTTTTAAAATCAATAAATGATGTGGAGTGGAGTTAAATAGCTTGATCGCCCAGGCTTATCTTTCCAGCCGCTGCATCTGAGCTCACTGGCATGAGTAATGTAAACATCTATAGCATTCTTACTGTGCCAGAAGCAGTATAAACCAGACATGAACTCATCTGCTATGGGCATCCATTATCAGGGGTCTGGAAATAATGACAGAAGACAAAAACCACTTCTGTCTGTAGAACCTCTTGGCAATCATCTATGGACAAAGACACTCCAGCTACTGAAAGGTGTGTCCTGCAGGAGCAGAGGGGTTGTCCACAAGGAGCTGCCCCATCTGTTGTGTGGTCAAAACACTGGTCTGGGTGCAAAGCAGCGTGGTGGCAAAGTGTCACTATCTGCCATCACTGGGCTGCCAGGCTCTGAGCAGGTACTTTGTTATTTAACCCTCACAAGCGTAGAAAATAGACACTCTTGTTGGTCTGAGCACAGGGGAAGCAAGGCACAGAATCATCACAGAATGGAGAAGAGGTAGGATGTGGGCAATTCATCCCTGATGGGGCTGGGGGAGAGGGCAGTTCTCTCCAGGAGGTGGCCCAAGAATGGCTCAGAGCCGGGAGTGGTGGCCCACGCTTGTAATTCCAGCGCTTGGGAGGCGGAGACAGGATTGCGCTTAAGAGACCCTGTTTCCAAATAAAATATAAAATAGGTCTGGGAGTGTAACCTGGAGATAGAAGGGTTTCCAGGAACCCCAGTACCACCAAAATACAAAAGAATGGCTCAGATGTCAAACTCCTTCAGAAAGGCCAAGCCGGCAGTTCCTGCCTTGACTTCTCTCAAGCTCTCTGGATGCTCCAGCAGGGAGCCACCTTCCTGTGGCTCTGGTGCCCCCTGAGCTGAGCCTTCCCACCTATCATCAGCCTCAGAGAAGCCAACTGCTTTCTTCCTCTTTCTTTCTCAAGCTGATTTCTAGTCACTCTCACAGGCGCAGAGCACGGTAACGGCTGGCTGTGGGACTGGACTTGAGGCCTTCTCTCCTCCCTCAGACAGCATCGATCCCACTACTGTGTCTGGGTGTTGATCTATACTGCAGACTTTGCTAGGGAATGTGTCAGCTTTTTAAGCCTTACAATGCCTGGCTTGTGATGTCTTTCAAATGGATTCCTCCACTCAAATACCCTGCAGGTGAAGTCTTATTACTGACTCAGTGCCACTCAGCATGCCTGCTTTATACAAAAGGCTATCAGTGTTCCTTACATTGTACCTGAAAATGTTGGGGACTGTCCTGCTCCCAGGCATGCTTTCACTCCTTACAAAAACCACAAATGCTGTTAGTGACTACATAAAACCCCAGCTTGGGTTTCCTAGAGCAATATTAATTTCCAGTTTTGCCTCTATTTGGTACCCATGTTTTTTGTTGTTTTTTTTTTTAAAGAGCCTGGGGAACAAGCATTTGAAAACAATTTGCTGGATGCTGGCTATGGCTGATTTAGGACTCTCCTGTCTATGCCCTATAGCCATAGGAGAAATCAATTTCTCTATTGACACAGAAAATTATAAATACGATTATGGTGTGTAAGAAAACAAATGTGTTTTATAACTCAAATAAAAGAGGTAAAGAGTTTCCAACCCAAAGAAAAGAAAGTCTTATGAATTTCATTAAAGTAAATCCATACAAGCTGGGCATGATGGGGCACACCTGTAATTCCTGTACCTGGGAGGCTGAGCCAGGAGGATCGCGGGTTGAAGTCTAGCCGCAGCAACTTATCAAGAGTCTCAGTAATTTAGTGAGAGCCTGCTTAAAATTTTTTTAAAATGGCTGGGGATGTAGCTGTGAGGTAGAATGTCCCTGGGTTCAAGCCCAGTACCAAAAAAAGAAAAGGGAGGCCATACATAAAACCACCTGCTTAAAACAGATCATGAATGCGATGAGGACCAACATTCTTAATACTGTAAATGAGAAAAGTGCAGACTGGTACCCTTATGAATTTGTCGTGTCCATTGTCTTTCGGGGGATTTATTTTAATATATGATTGCTGACTCTGGTTACTTTCACAGAACCTCCAACTCAGAAGACAGCGTATCACTGTGGTTAAGGTTATTGGCTCTGAGTGAGAAATAAGTGTTGCCGGACTTATAAATTCAGGTAAGCCAATTTTTCTGCACCTCACTTCCTCACATGTGAGCTAGGAGCAATGACGCTAACCATCTGATGGTCTGTTATGAGTACCAAAGTAGGCAATTCCTACACTCTAATAACAAAACTTGGCAAATCCCAAGTGACTATCACTACCATCAGATCATCAATGTGAGCCAACTCCTACCTCCCGAGTGTCAACAGATCGCCTCTTCTTCCAGTTTACCAAGAAAAGAAAGGTCATCAGAAAGAAACTCCCTCTGATCCTCCTCTGCCCACCGACACCCAGAAACCTATCTGAATGCACTCACTCCAAGCTCTTCCCTCCCTCGTTCTGTTGGGAAGGGAGAGTACTTCTGGATAATGCCTCAGCCAATGCCCGGATCCAGACCCATCTCTCCTCTGTCTTCTCAGGATCTATTTCCTTATTTAAATCACCCCCTCTCTCAACGGAGTCTCCAGCCTCTCCCTTTCTTTCACCACCCTGTCTCTGAGTCATTTTCATTTTAAAACATAAAAAAACAAACATTAAAACCTTTTTCTTGACCCTACATTTACTACTTTATTTCTTTGCTCCCTCTCATTGGCAAGTTTCTGGAAAAGTGACTTATCTATTATCCTCTTCTTCTCAATGCCTGCCCATAGCAATCTGCTTTCTGTCCCCAGCATCACTGAGCCCTCACAAAACTTCTCACAACCTGCCCAACTCCACTTAGCTTTTCTGTCTACCTCTTCTGCTGGGGCCATTCTCTTCCTCACACTGTCCGCCTACCTTTCTCTCACACTGAGCTCGGAGAGCAGCAACCCTTCCTCATGTGTTCCTTTAGCCCCACATCCTGGTCATCTTTCAATGAAAGTTCACAAAATGAACACGTGAATGACCTCAGAACTGGACAATCCATCCAGTCCATTCAGTCTAATTAAATGGAACAAAAGTTTTCTGTGCTTCAACCACATGCCAAACCCATGATGGAGGCTAAAGAGATTAATAACACCTGGCCCCTGCCCTGCTGGGGTTGTTTGTCATCCACTGAGAGGGGAGAAATACAGGATTGATGCTTCTTGGACCGAGAGATTGATGAGGGAAGGAAGAGAGAGAGAGGGATGGGGGGAGGGGCGAGGGAGACGGGTGAAATAGATTAACGTCATTCTCATATAGAAGCAGGTATGCATTAGGATGCCAATAAAAGTAAATTATGTGTGTGCTTTTTCAAAAAATCATTTTAATCAAATTTAAAAAGGAGCAGTATGTCTAAGTCTAGTCAAATAAATCATGATTTCATTCCAGGGGAACAAACTTTGTACTATTCTCTGGTGCACCTGGATTTTTATTCAGAGAATGCACTGAAACCTGGAAAGACCAACTCTGTCACCGATAGACCCTTTCCCTTCACTGACATGCCGAACAGTCATATCAAGTCCCAAAGAGAAGTTGTAAAACCATACATTTGAAAATCCTTGCCAGTGTCTTCATCTTCCATGTATTCTGGGAAGAAAACAGAAAGCTGTGCCTAACAGTTACTCACTTACTGCCAGCTGGCCATTTTAGACTACTGACATTAACCAGAGAGGAACGTTTCTGGATGGATTGACTGTTCATAATTATCAAGGGAAAATTGGATTGCTGCTTCACATTCGGGAAAGAAGCCACGTCTGGAACCCAGGAATCCTATGAATCACTCCCATGCCCAATTGTAAAGGTTGAGGAAAAACATCACCAACAATACAAAAAGGCAGGACAAATGGGAACTCGATCCTTCCTGAAATGAAGGTAAAGACACTTCACCAGATAAACATCCGCATTTGTTTCTCATTGGGTTTCTGACTGAGTACAGGGGAATAGAAGAAGGAAGTCATAGGAATCATAATTATAGCTTTAGACCAGTTATAGAAAAAGCAATGTAGCCACTTTTAA
This sequence comes from Muscardinus avellanarius, assembly GCF_963383645.1. Taxonomy (NCBI): domain Eukaryota; kingdom Metazoa; phylum Chordata; class Mammalia; order Rodentia; family Gliridae; genus Muscardinus; species Muscardinus avellanarius. The sequence continues at coordinate 37,090,707 of NC_137793.1, forward strand.
TGGTATTCACTTTGTCATAAGTGTGTAGTTTTTTATTTGCTATTTTCTTTTTTCCTTTCTTTTTTATATGATTTTATATGTTGTTGGAAGTTAACTTTTATATCTAGTAAACACGATACTCAGTGGAACTGTGACTAAATTTGAAAACACAATAAAACTAGCAATGGAGACACAACTATAGGAATTTGCATTTTCTTATGTGGGGAAGAGTCAGAACATCTTAATTTATAAAATGGAAAGTTATGCCATATTAGGTAGAAATACAGAGTTGTGTGCAGAAGAATGCATCTGGGATCTGAGTAACCAAAGGTATGGACTGCCACAGATATCAATTTATTGCTTCCTAGCTCCAAATTTATCCTTCATTGACTGTTTTACAAAGATGGAGGCAAGACCCTAACATTTTTATTTTCTTTACCCGCTGCCTGAATATTAAGCATTTTCAGTAGAGGGCGCCGCTGCTCTCCGGCTCTCCCACGGTGTGAGTGCACTGCCTATGGCTTCTCTAGGACCTGCTCCCCAGCACCTGCAGCTTTGCCTGCACCCGGTTTCCTGCAGCACCAGGGGCTTCTCCAGCACCAAGATCCTGAAGTATAGATGGCGTCTCTAGCATCCATATCCTGCAATAGCAACACCCAGCAGCCAACAACTTCCCCTTTTTGTAGTTGAGTGCTTCCGGTGAGACACTTTTCCATGAAGAGCTTTCTCAAGCATCCTACTGGGCAGATTTCTAGCAAGTTCCAGAGGGTACATTTCTAGTACGTTCTACTTAGAGCAGTTTGGCAGCGGCCTCTCTGCTACTCAGTGAGCAGCAGCTGAGCCTTCTCTGTGCGGTCTGACCTCATTTCTCTGGGACTTCCTCTCTGGGCATCTAGTTGGACCCTAGGGGCAGTGGCAATTCCTTACCGCTCCTATTGTTTGTTTGTTTGTTTGTTTGTTTGAATACTGGAGGTTGAACCTAGAGGCATTCTACCTCTGAGCTGCATCCCCAGCTCTATTTCACTTTTTATTTTGAAGGGGTTTCTATATTCTTTATAGTTCAGTCTACTCTTACTAGCTAACTCCCCATCACTCCAATCTCCTGTTATAGTTAATAATTCTTTTTATTAAACTTTCTCCCTTCATCTTACTATGCATCACAGTAGCAATAAGCATGTCTGGCACTCAGATATTGGTTTACAAAATAACATCCTCTCTCAATAAAAGAAACCAGTGCTCCTTTCAGAAATGGTCCATTCTAGGGGTAAGGCAGCAAAGATACAATATGAGACCGGAGTATCTTATAGTGCCAGAAAGTAAGGATGGGGCCAAAAGGACACAGTGGCCAGAGAGGAAACAATATGAGCAACAAAATAAGTGATGTAATATTACCATATGGATCAAAACATCAAATAAATGTACATGAGTTCAAAGTGATATAAATTATTGAATAAATAAGGAAGAGGAAATCATTTGTACAGAAAAATTCCAAATATAGATATTCTTCTCTCAAAAATACAGATCTTCATCCAGGCATACTGTGAAGTGTCGTTAATGCTGATGGCACACTCCTGTAATCCCAGTACTTGGGAGCCTGAGACAGGAGGACTGCAGGTTTGAGGCCAGCCTTAGCAATGTAGTGAGGCCTTCAACAACATAGAGACCCTGTTTCCAAATAAAAATAAAACAGGGGTGTGGGTATAGCTTAGAGATAGAATATCCCTGGGTTCAATCCCCAGTACCACCCCCCACTCCAAAAAAACACTGGATCTTCATTCCTGTCCTTTGCCCCTGAGGGTAGACTAGATTTAGTGACTTGCTTCTGCAGAATGGCATAGGTAAGGGGGAGCCCTGGCTGTACATGGAGAAACCTGGAAGAAAACACTGCTTTCTTCAGTGACAGCACCATGTGAGTATTCTGACATGATGGGTGCGAAGGGCACTTCAGCTATGAGCTGCTCTTTCCAAAACGCATAGCCCTCCTTCAACCATGAGGAAACAGCAGACGAATGCAGAAGGGCGACATTCTGCAGGATAGCTCCTCAGTCCTCTTCTAGACTGCGAGGTCATGAAGAGCAAGGGAAGGCTGAGAAACCGGCACAGATAGAGGAGACTGGGGAGACAGACAAAGAAGTTCTGAATGGGAATCTGGAACCTAAAGAAGACAGGAGTGGAAAAGCCAATGCAATCCTAAGAACCTCCAGCATTTACTAATGTACTAATGTACACATGTCAGCTTCTCACTTTTGAAAAATTTACCATAAGTAATTTAAGAGGTTAACAGCAGCGGGGATTGGGTGTAGATATACGGCAATTCTTTGTACTATCTTTGCAACAACTCTGTAAATCTAAAGTTGTTTCAATATAAAAATTTTGACTTAAAAAAATCACTGTGGTTTCTGTCTCCTGATTGGACCTTACAAAGTACAAAGAGCCAGTGTAGTTATCGAAGCAATCATTTTATGAATCTAACACACATTGTCAAATCTATGCATCGCAATAACCACAGCGATGATGAAATTGAGATTGAATTCAAGTGTCAACTCTGATAGAGATTAGGACATACATTTTTTGTTTCCAGAATTATTTGGTCAAGAGTAAACAACCTGATATATTTTCTAAGATTAGGGCAATATTTTGCCACAGACAAAACCCAGGTAGTAAAATGCAGTAAGTGGTTAAGCTCAGAATACTATTGTCTTGTGCTTAAAATGGTGTCAGAAGCCAGGCACGGTGGCACACACTTCTACTTCCAGTACTTGGGAGGGTGAGACAGGAAGATCACAAGTTCGAGATTAGCCTCAGCACCTTAGCAAGACTCTGTTTCAAAATAAAAAATAAGATTGGGTTGGGGGTATAGCTCGGAGGTATAACAACCCTGAGTTCAGTCCCCAGTAACACAAAGAAAAAAGTGTTAGGAATGTTTTTCTCTAGCATCCTTAAAGATTCTAGACATCTGCCCATGCTTATGTATGCCCTTATTCATTGCAAAGGCAAAACAAGAGTTGTAGAGAAAATACTACAAGCTACCTAATTATCATTTTCCAGAATTAAAAGACGCGTTCTCAGAATTCTAGGGTCTTCATCCAGAAGCCAGTACCTCTTAAGTAAAGCACCAGTTTATTTTCTAGAAGCCCCAGATCAGTTCTAGAGAGTAAAGCAGGCCTCTGGCTTGCACACACTCACACTTCAATCTGACCCTTTCGCTTCAGGCAGGCGGCAGTTTTTACAACGGAAATTATTTCACAGCATTCTTGTCTTGGAATTAGTAACAAAACTCACTGTTCAAATGAAGAATACATACACTTTTTCCTTTCCCACAAGTTTATAATAATGTTATTTTTCTACAAAATGTCTAGGCACGACAGATTTTTAAGTTGGAAAAGTTAATGAAAGCAGTATCGCGTTGGAGGTCAGTCAGCCAGAAAGATGGACAGAAGCCAAATCCCACATCCCAAACATTCTGCCTCAATGGCTTGTGAACAAAATGCCCACCCTCCTCCTGCTCTCCTACAGAAGCCAAACAAAACCCTGCAAGTCAGTTCTCCACTGGAATTGAGAAGCCTGTCAGGAGCAGAAAGACACACACACACACACACACACACACACACACGCATGCACACACACCCTGTCTAAGGTACAATAAAGGGGCTCTTTCACACCAAGTATTCTGTGCACTGAGAGCACAAGGGCTTCCCCTGGAGATGCTACTTCAGGGAGGGCCAAGAGATCACAAGTTCAAAACGAGGAGCCCCAACGAGGTCAAGAGTAATCTCCCACAGCCCAAAGCAAGCAAGTAAAATCCCTAAAACCAGCTCATCTAGACGCTTCCTTTCACACCAGTCTCAGAACATTATTTAGTGGCAATGAAGACAAATTGTGCTGTCATGGGAACCTGCTGAGGTTTTTAATGATTATTTCCTTTTCATGAATGTAATGGTTTATGTAGCGTGGTTTAGTTGCATTTCTATTTCCTCTCACATCTTTCCAGGCCCAAGAGAAGCAACAGGAAGTGGACAGAAGAAGCAACATGTGTGCGGCCATGAGTAAGCCGGAAGACTTAAATTTTAACTGTGAAATTTAAGGATGTGACTGTATTACAGGACATTCCATCGCTTCTCGTCATGATAATGAATACAGGATTTTAGATAAAGCCTGTTTAAAGTTCAAATTATCACCATTTAGAATTATAATTCTAGCATAATGAAGACAGATTGTATACTGCCTTATGATTTCATTTAACAAGTGCCAAAATGTTCATGAATTTTCACTTATTATAAATTTATCTCCCCCAAATTATCTGGGCATATACTCACTATTTCCATTTCAGAATTCAGAGATAACTTGATGTTGGTAACAAAAATACAAATTTTACCTCTGAGCTAAAAATCAATGGGTGGTAAACTTTAATCACCAACAAAGTACCCTAAATAAATCAAGTTCAAAACAAGTGGAAGTACAATAACGACGTCATCGCAACTGCATTCTGAAAGTAAAGAATCTAAATGCTGGACCCTTCTCTGGGAAAATGCAGTCACATTCTCAAAAGTATGAGTAGCAGATTATCAACATCTCCTCTGCAAGCCCTTGCTTTATACTTAATTAACAATTCTGTCTGTGCTACATGTGCAGATTGAAGGGAAACTCACGTGAATGGGTTGGACTTGGAAGCCACACTACACTCTGTTGGGGACGAGGAGGGAAAGCGTGGCTCTGGGTAATCTGCAGACAAGGGGCCCATACAGCAAAAAGATCCCAGGACAGACAACAGCAGGTGGAGACTCACCACTGGAGCAGTTGGTCCCTCCCCAGCCAGGCTCGCACTGACAGGTGTTTGGAGCAATGCAGCGACCATGGACACATTTATCAGCACAGTGAGCTGTCAGAGAGAAAATCAATCAAATAAAGAAAGTTGGCACAAGACAAAAAAAAAAAAAAGCCAACAACACAGCTGTTGCACATCCTTGGCTCAAGTATCACTTAAAAACAACATGCATGCCTGATCATTTTCTTCAATCCATTCTTCAGTCCTCTTCAGTCTTGCTGTATAACTAAACAATTCCCCTTTTTATTTTGATATCTGCAAATAAATTCCTCCATTTCTACTGTTTAATTCCACTTCATGCTAAATTAGGAAAGAAGTTTCAAGAAAAATTGCCTAATCCACTTTTTAAAAAAAAATTATCGAGTACCAAATATATCCTCTTTGTTTGGAGAGGAGCACAAGAGGAGAAACAAACTGCAAAGCAAGAAATCAGGACCCCAGAGTAACGGAGTAGGCCAAGAGGCAATTCTCTTTATGTAATAGGTTTGCCAGAAACAATAATCACCTTTCTTTGGGAACAGATTATTCACAACTGTCACACAGCAAAATTGCACACCCTTTTTCTACAAAGAAGAATATATGAAAATTTCCCCCCACACACACTTGAGAAATATTAAATCTCAATCCTTTTTCATAAGACTGTCTTGGTGTGACCCAGTCCTCAGAGGCATCACTGCACACACACATGAGCAATCTCAGGACCGATTTCTAACAGCAGAGTTCAGCCGCAAAAGGGCTCCAAAAATACACCATGAGCCAGGTGTGGTGGTGCACACCTGTAATCCCAGTACTTTGGAGGCTGAGGGAGGAGGATCATAGATTTGAAACCAGTCTTAGCAGCATAGCAAGACTCTCAGAAACCTAGCAAGACTCCATTTTCCAAAAAAAATTTAAAGAGGGCTGGAGGTGTAGATCAGAGGTAGAACACTTCTGGGTTCAATCTACTAGAATCTCTCTCTCTCTCTCTCTCTCTCTCTCACACACACACACACACACACACACACACACACACACACACACACTGCCATGCTGAGCATTAACATGATCTTCCACCCTGGTCCCTCTCAAATTAGTTCGACACTCTCTAACATACCAGGGTATATGAGTAATTGTGAGAGTTGTGAGAGCAACCTGGAAGAGTTTGGGGTTCAGATCATCTAAAATTTTAAGGATGGGATAAGATACCCTGCACTCTAGACATGTTTTATTAATTTATGTCTCATTATAAAAGTAAAACAGGTCTTTCTAACCAAACGTAAAATACCAGTAAGTAAAATAAACCTCACCTCAGTTCCACAAACTAGTAACAGTCTTGTGGATGTAGAACCTTTCAGGATATTTTTCCTATGTATTTTTCTCCTCAAAAAATAAATAAATAAGCCAGGTGTGGTGGCTCACATTTGTAATCCCAGCATTTGGGAGGCTGAAATAGGAGGATCGCTGTTTAAGGACGGCCTCAGTTACTTAGTGAGGCCCTTTGCAACTCAGTGAGACTCTGTTTCAAAATAAAGAATAAAAAATCATGTTGGGGGTGTAGCTCAGAGATAGAAAGACCTGGGTTCCACCCCCAGTACTGCAAGAAAAAAAAAAGTTTTTATTTTATTTAAAAATAAAATCATTGCAGGGAGTGGTGGCACATGCTTGTAATCCCCGTGCTTGGGAGGCGGAGACAGGAGGATCGCACAGGTTCAAAACCAGCCGTGTACGCTGGCCTAAGAGACCCTGTTTCCAAATAAAAAGTATAAAAAACAGGTCTGGGAGTGTAGCCCAGAGGTAGAAGGGCTCCCAGAAACCCCAGTACCACCAAAAAAATATAATAATAATAAAAAAATAAAATCATTATAATTTTTAAATTGCTTTTCTACTGCATATAATGGAAAAATATTTTCATGTCATTACATATTCTTTTATAAATTTTATCCACAATTATTGTATTGTAGTATACATATATAATATGTAATATATACACATACATACATATACATATACATATACATATACATATTTATATATTGCAGGATCCAAAATGAAGCTCACTTCTAATATCTTGACCATAGACATGAAGAGACATAAGGAAAGGGTGTATTCGATGAAAACAAAGCAGAAGCAAGCAGCAAATAGAACAAGTGGAAATGAGAAATTTTGTTCAGGTGTAGCGCTTGGGACAACATAAATAGACCTTAGAAAGCAAAATAAAGTGTCAGCATTTGTTTCTGTGGATTATCTAAAAAGAACCCAATGAGAAGTCTAAATTTGCTACAATAAGCCATCAGGTAGAGGATACCACAACTGAATAAAATGACCACAAATTTTAGAAAATTACAGACTCAATGTCACCAAAATAATTCCCCAGCATCCTGGTGACCTGGTGAGAGCTGCCTGGCCTGGGGAGCTTGGAACTGGGTAGAGTTTGCTGACACTAGAGTTTCAAGGATGTACTTGGTAACCTCTTAATATTTGATTCAAACAATTACATATCTAATTGTAATTAAAAGCAGACCTGCCTGTAGCATCTGAACACACTGGCCCTGCAAAGCACTGACCTACGCTGCTGAGTTAAGTCCATCTCTTCCCACTCAGAGGCTACGGTGTCTCCTTCCTTTCTATGCATGTGTTTGAACTTGTAGATGTCATTGATTTGGAAGCCCATAGCTCTACTGCTGTTTATTTAAAATTTAGGAGTGCACACACCTAAGGCCAGCACTTTACTAATCTGGAATATGCAAAGTCCGATGAAGTGCCACAGAAGGCTGGAGTCCAACAGCCCAGGGCGTGCTCTCGAACGCCTTGCGTGGTTCTGCATGAGAACACGTGCAGGACTCTGCACAGCGCCCGCTGGTACCCACTGCAAACGTGTCAGTGCGACAGGACTTGGTCTCTTTCATGTCACGTACTCACAGCATCTAGGCTTGAAACGTACTGTTAGTGACCAGCTGAGCAATTTCTCTTCCTCCAAGATATCAAAGCTATTTAAAATTCTGTTTTATAGTTTGAGAAAATAAATACTATTGATCTTTGGTGTGAAACAAAACTTCTCAAATCCTTTTCTACTCAAAATAATGAGGAAATATTTCCAAGTTGTTACATATTCCTTCTTACATTTTATCCACAATTATATGTATAATATACAGATATAGTATATGTATGGTGTGTGTGTGTATATATATATGTGTCTGTATATATATATATGCGTGATATATATATATATATATATGCGTGTGTGTGTGTGTATGTAAATAAAAGAATCAGGATTGTATATGTTTAGATCTTAATCGATTGGTTTTTGTTGCTCAAGTGTTTTTAATTCTGAAAACAGATAATAAGTAAATTTCTACCTGCAGAATTAAAGAAGACCTGCCTTGGGCAATCATACTAATGTTTGATTCTTAATTGTGTAAACTTTATGTTTTTGTGAAAGGAATTTTAGGAGGTCCAGTCAGTTATTCAAATAATAAAACTCTGTGATGGTATTTTAAAAGCTAAATTATTTTTTAAAAACCTTGGGCTAGAATCAGGCATCAAGTAAGTGCCTGTAATCCCAATACTTGGGAGACTGAGACAGGAGGATCACAGGTTCAAGGACAGCCTCAGCAAGGAGTGAGACTCTCACCAACCTAGCCAGAACTTGTTTCAAAAAAAAAAGAGAGAGAGCTGGGGGTGTAGTTCGGAGGTAGAGTTCCCTTTGGTTTAATCCCCAGCACCAAACAAACAAACAAACAAATAAAAAAAATTTAGACTAACATTTGGCCAAAGTCTGCAACAAACTGTGGTTGGATCATTAGCAAAAAACAAATTTGCCTGAAAGTAAAATAGGGGGAATCTGCTTTCCTAGTGACTTTTTTTCTTAATTAAAGCTCAAGTCAATAGAATTACCTTTGAGCATTGAGCCCTGAAGTCAGATAATGATCTAAACAATGGGAACGATTGTTGGGATGGACTCTTAAGAGGAAAGAGCACAAAACCCTCCTTCCTTGGTAAAGCAGCTTCACGCAGCAGTAGGCTGACAGCCAGAGACATCGCTGCCCCGTGCTCTTTGCCACCATCTTTGGACAATCCACATCCAGCCACAGCCCTTACCAAGTATCCACAAGATAGGCAGGCGCAAAGGGAAGCAACAGAGGAGAACCAAGCACCCCACAGAACAAGCTCTCTGAAGTCCCAGCTCGCCAAGCTATAGACACTCTATGGGACAAACAATGGCACCGATCCCTCCAGATGGTCCCCTGACCTCTTCTCCACTGAGCCTCTTCTTCCCTTGTTCAGCTTTGGATGCCACCTATTCTAGATACTGCAGTATCAAGACTGCCCAAATTCACACGCGAAGCCAAGGCAGGTTAATGTATAAAATCTCAGCTGGGCACAGTGGTGCACACCTGAAATCAGTACTTGGGAGGTCAACAAAGAAGGATCGCAGGTTGGAGGTCAGCCTCAGCAATATAGCAAGACCCTCAGCAACTTACTTAGACCCTGTTTTCAAATTTAAAAGAACTGAGGGTGTATCTTGGAGATAGAATGCCCCTGGGTTCAATCCCAAACAACAACAACAACAACAACAACAACAACAACAACAACAACAACAACAACAAAGATATGAAGTTATGTACAAGCATAACAAAAAAAAAAACTAGAAAGGAATGAAGATGCGGAGGTTCACCTTGGCAAATGTCCAGTGGCTTAGCTCTCAAGCATTCCTCCCAGCCATGGGAACAGAATCATTCTATTCCGTATCCAGGTCCTTTCTTATCATTTTAAAAAGGGCAATTAAAACCAAGATAGCCCTACCGAAGATGGCCCTTCCAATGGGACTTCTTTTTTCCCACTTCTCTTTAAGAAAACCATTAAGTATTTTAGGCTAAGTTTTCCGTGGCCTTCTTCCAAGGCCAGATAGAAGTTGCATCTCCACCTACACTCAGTATCTCGCCATCGACACCTCTTGCTGCAAGAGACAAACAAGGCATCTTCTCCCCCAAGAACTGGAAGGCAAGAGACAGTGATGACAAGAACAACAGGCCAGGACTTTGAAGTGAAGGCTGTGGACAGGCTGTCTGCCTGTGGACAGGTGAACATTGACACGGCGACCCTGGAATCTCCTCTAATTAGGCTCCTGTTTCAGCCTTAGTTCCTAAATCCATCTAAATCCCATCGCCAATGCCAAGGCCTCATTCCTTCCACTTGTAAATATTTGGCTTTAATGCTGAGAGCCATTAACTGTTCTCAAACGTTTTCTTCTCTCCCACATACATTTCCCTTTGGATTTACACCTAGGGATGGAAAAGGGGGGAAAGGAAGAGTGAGCGGACTAAAGACTCCTTCATAACCCCGTTATATCTCTAGAGACAATACACGTTGTTGTCCTGAAGGATATAAGAAGTTCATTTAAACTAGTTTGGAAAATGTTCCTAAGGTCAAAGAATCTCTTGAAAGGAGCTGTCCAATAGAAATAAGCCTCTCAGTGAATCCATTTTCCTCAAAAGTTCCTTTGATTCTGATGCCACGTGCAGAGTGTGAGTCGTGTCTCTTACTTCTCAAGTTTATTCTGTGAGTTAATATAGGAGAACATAAAATTATAGAGCTAAAGGTGCTTTTTCTGAACAGCATTACTGCATTTTTTCAGATTACGAATGTGAAATCATTTCTCAAATATTAGCCAGTGTTAAAAGCAGAAATCGGATTGAACCTGACTCCCTGACTCCCAGTGGACCAAAACTCATGATGGATGTAATGGGAATGAGAGGGGACAGGGGTGAAGAGGACCTCAGAGGGTATGCTGGTTCTGCTACCACAACAGGTGTCCTGTTGCTAGAGTTCAGGAGTCAGAAGATGAATAGGAGGAAGAGTGAAAAAGCAAATGGAGAGTTGACTTCCAAGGTAAACTTTACCATCCCCACATTCTTGTCTGAAGCCAAGTATCTGAAAAGTCTTTACAGAGTCTAATTGCTACTACAAGGTTCAATGCAGCCAATATTCATTTTCTTTTCATATTTCCAAACACTACTTTGTAGCCTACCCTATTGTGTCTGTTTCTTAAATAGGGAAGGAATTGTGTTTTCCTTCAGTTTAATATTTACTAATGTGCCCAGCACATCGCCAGACACTGCAGTGGATATAAAGGTGGCAGACTAAGAATTCCTAGTCTACAGAGGAAGTCAGGTACAGGACCACAAAACCTAAGAAACACAGAGCAGAATGTGGGGGTAGTAACAGAGGTGTAGGCAAGACACTACGAGAGTGTACTGGACAGAATGCCCAAACCAGCAGTTCATATGCACGGAAAGTGTGTTAGTTGATCATCTAAGGTTAGGTAACTATACAGTGATAGTTAATAGGTACAGGAATTTTTATTGCAATGTTGAAAATGTCTAACAATTGATAATTTAATAGCTGTAAAGCTATTTAAATACACTAAAAACCATTGAATGCTACTGCAAATTAGTGCAACAACTCTGGAAAACAGTATGGAGAATCCTCAGAAAAACGGGAACAAATCTACCATTCAATCCAGCAATACCACTTCTAGGTATCTACCCAAAAGAAAGGAAAGCAAACTACCAAACTAATGCATGCGTATCTTTGTTCATAGCTGCACAATTCACCATAGCCAAACTATGGAACCAGCCAAGATGTCCATCAACAGATGGATGGATTACAAAACTGTGGGATATGTACACAATGGAATTTTACTCAGCCATAAAAAAATACAATTGCAGTATTTTCAGGGAAATGGATGGATCTTGAAGACATTATGCTAAGCGAGATTAGTCAGTCACAAAAAGTAAGGAATTGGATGCTTTCCCTAATGTGTGAAAGCTAGGGTGAAAGGGGTCATAGGAGAAACTCCAGGTGAAAAAAGGAGATCCTATAGAGGAGCAAATAAGGCAACCTAACTGTGGGGATGCGGGGGGGGGGGGGGGACTCTTTAAAGCCCATGATATACTTATTCATATCGAAGTCAACCACTAAGCTGAACATGGGAGGGAGTGAGGTGGGGACTGGGTGGGGGCTGGCTGGGTGATGTGTATATCTAAGTCGACACAAGTGATTTTTACCCCATTATGATGTATAAATACAATGCACTAATAAAAAATGTGGAAAAAATAAACTAAACATATATATATTTTTTTTTTAATTTCCTCCTTCATAGCCAGGTGTGGAGGCCTATGCTTGTAATCCCAGTACTTGGGAGGATGAGTCAGGAGGATCGCAGGTTCATGGTGAGGCTTTCTACAACTTAGTAAGACCCTGTTTCAAAATAAAGAATAACAAATAGGGCTCATGGTGTAGCTCAAAGGTAGAATGTCCCTGGGTTGTTCCATCCCTAGTACCACATACACAAAAAGTTGCTGCCTCCTTATCCTCCTGCTCCTCCTCCTCTTCCTCCTCCCTTTGCTTCTTCTCTTCCTCCTCCTCTTTCTCCTCCTTCTCTTTCTCCTTCTTCTATTTCTTTTTCTTGTTATAATTGTACTGGGATTGAATACAAGGGCATTCTATCTCTTAGCTACACCTCTAGCCCTTTAATATTTTTTAATTTTTAAACAGGATCTAGCTAAATTGCTGAGGCTAGCCTCAAACCTGTAATCCTCCTTTTTCAGTCCCCCAAGTACTAGGATCACAGGTGTGTGCCGCCACACTTGGCTCTAATTTAAATTGTTGAATTGTCTGGAATGAAAATTATATTTCTAAAAAAGTTGTCATAAAAGTACTGTAGTAGTTTAGGAAAGGTAATAATTATTTTCAGCTGGAATGAGATCCAGAATGAGCCCATGAAAGAGACATCTGAGGAAGTAGACACCTTTATAACAAAGTTTTAGAGAAGAGTGGCCTATAGCAGCTTTCTCATACGGTATCTTCATGGTATCCTTTCCCCAAAGTTTCATATGTTCTTCCCCAAAATAAATTATTACTTACCTCATAGCTACCAGTGGTCTACATGCATGGCAGACAGAGATGAATAATCTGTTATGGAGGAAGTGAGAGAACTCTTGAAGCCTGGGAGTTTACATGTAGTAAATGTGATGGAAAAAAACATTCCACACCTAAAATTTCTTTCTCTCCATTCCTGATGTAGCTTTCATATCTCTTAAAGACAAATACAAAGAGCCATTACTTCACCCAATGTTCCCTCTGCCCTGGTTAACAGAGTCCACTTATATCAGGCACAGCAATAAACTATATTTCTTGGCCATCTTTGTAAACTGAAGTGCCCATGTGGAAAACAGTGAAGGGGAACAAACTCAGTTGGTAAGCCCACTCCCCTTTTCTTCCTCTTTCCTGGTGCTTGGTGTGTGGAAAAATAGCTGCATTTGCAAATTTATCAGACAACTTTGAGAAAAGGGACACAGTACCCTTTGCTCTGACTTCATGGATGAGTGAATGTCATAGACCACCCACTTTCAAACTTCTCCCTACAGGAGGATTATAAACCCCTGCTATCTGTTGCTTTTTCAGAAGTCTGTTTCTTCCAGCAAAACATGATTCTAACTAATACACTCGATCTGTGAGAAGAGGACTTTAAGTTAAGTCCACTACTAAATTAAATAGGCATCTACATTAGCAGAAAGAATTGAAGGTCCAACTCTATGAAGAGGAGATAAGAATTCAGAACTTCTAATAGATGTTTGATGTAAAAGTGTCATGACCTAAGTCCAAGTGGGATGGTCAAAAGATATGAGAAGAATTAAAAATCCTGCATTGGCTACACATCCTGTCCATACCTCGAAGCACCATTTTGACTCAAATTACAATGTGAGAAGAGTTAAATGTGGATATGATAAACCATAAGTCAACCAGAGGAGAATGACAAAGCTAAGTTATAGCTAATAAGCCAGCAACAAAGACAAAATTGAATTCATAAACAATATTCAATCTAAAAGACAGAAAAGAGGAAAGTAAGAACAAAATACAAACAGGCTAAGCAGAAAGAAAACCTAACACTGATAATCATATTAAATATAAATGGCCTCAATATCCCATTTAAAAGGCAGAGACTGTCAGACTGGGTATTTATAAGCAACAATCAAGCCAGCTTTGCTGGCACAAGCCTGTATTCCCAGTATTTGGACAATGAGACAGGAGGATCACAGGTTCGAGGCCAGTGCCAGAAATTTAGCAAGGCCCTGTTTCAAAATAAAAAATAAAACAGGGCTAGGGATCTATTTAGAGGTAGAATGCTTCTGGGTTCAAGAAAAAAATAAGCAAGACTTGAGATATGATGCTTATAAGTAATATACTTTAAATATAAAAGCACAAACAGGCTAAATGTGAAATGATTTTAAAAGCTATATATTACTAACACTAATCAAAAAAGCTGGAGTGGTTACATGAATATCAAAGAAAATTTTAGAGCAAACACTACTATCAGAGATAATGAAGCTCACTTCATAATGATAAAGTATTCATCAAAATAAGATAATACTCCTAAATAGCACATTTAATGACATAATTTCATAAACTGCAATTATAAGTAGACATAATTAAACTGGGAGATAATCAGTCTTAATAACTGATAGGACAATAAGCATCTAACTGGTGTGTGGAAAAATACAAAAATCAGAAAAGAAAATTAGAAAAAATGTATTAGATGTGCATGTAACTATCAACCAACTTGACCTAATTGACATTTATAGAACATTCTACCCCCAAACAGCAGAATAAACATTCTTTTCAAGTACATATAGGATATTAGTTAGATAAAATTCCAAGGAATAAAACAAGTCACAATAAATTTTCAATGATTAAAAACATAAGATGTATGTTTTCTGATCACAATGGACTCTGGACTCTAAAAATATACACAAAATCTCCCAAAATATATGAAAAATTAGTAACATGCTTCTAAGTAAGTAGTAAGTCAGTAGGAAATTAGTATTTTGAAATTAGTATTTTGAGCCGGGCATGGTGGTGCATGCTTATAATCCCCACACTTGGGAGGCGGAGACAGAAGGATCACTCAGTTTCGAAGCCAGCCGTGCTGGCTTAAGAGACCCTGTTTCCAAATAAAAATACAAAAATAGGTCTGGGAGTGTATCCCAGAGGTAGACGTGTTCCATCCCCAGTACCAACCAAAAAAAAAGAAAGAAAGGAAGAAAGAAAGAAAGAAAGAAAGAAAGAAAGAAAGAAAGAAAGAAATTAGTTTTTTTATTTTTTTTGGGGGGGGTACTGGGTCTGGGGGGAAACCCAGAGGCTTTCTACATCCCGGCTATACTCTCAGACCTATTTTTTATACTTTATTTGGAAACAGGGTCTCACTAAGTTGCTGAGAACCTCACTAAGTAGCTGAGGCTGGCTTTGAACCTGTGTGATCCTCCTGTCTCAGCCTCCCAGCGGGGGGATTACAAGTGTGCGCCACCACGCCCGGCTCATGTGTATTATTTAAAATCATGAGGTAGACTTGCCTATTCGCCAAATGACTTAATAATAAGATGTGAATTTTCTCCGATGTATCTATAGAGTCAATGTAATACTAATAAAAATTCCAAAAGCTTTTCTCTGTAGAAACTGACAAACTGACTGAATTCATATGTAAATGAGTAGTTAAAACAACTCTGAAAAAAGGAAAAAAAAACCTTGAAATACTAACATTACCTGATTTAAAGATCTGTTAAAATCTGTTAGTATAAACATAGACAAATAAGTCAGTGGCACAGAAATAAATTTATACAAATACAGATAATTGCCTTTTGACAAAGACACAAAGATAATTCAGAAAAGAATGAAGTTTTTCAATAATGCTACAATAATTTGGGTATACACATGCAAATAAACTTGAATGCACAATTTCACAACACAGACGAAAATTAATACAAAACCAATCACATAACTAAATAAAAATCATGAAATTTTAAAACCTTGGAAAAAAAAAACATAGCAAAAAACCTTTGTGAGTTGGGCACAGAATTTTTAGACATGTCACCAAAAACACAATTGTAAAAGAACAGACTAAAATTTTTGTTCATCAAAATTAAAAACTTCTAGCTGGGCATGATGGCGCATGCTTGCATTTGGGAGGCTGAGACTGGAGGATCACAGTTCGTGGAGAGCCTCAGCTACTCAGTGAGGGCCTTTGCAACTCATTGAGACCCTGCTTCAAAATAAAGAATAAAAAATAGGGCTGGGGGTATAGCTCAGTGGTAGAATGTCTCTGGGTTCTACCCCCAGTACTGCAAACAAAACAAAACAAAACAAAAAGTAAAAACTTCTCTTCAAAAAACACCATTAAGCCGGGCATGGTGGTACACGCTTGTAATCCCCGCAATGGGAGGCGGAGACAGGAAGATCGCACAGGTTCCAAGCCAGCCGCGCTGGCATAAGAGACCCTGTTTCCAAAAAAATAAAATATAGGTCTGGGAATGTAGCTCAGAGGTAGAAGGGCTTCCAGGAACCCCAGTACCACAATAAATAAATAAATAAATAAAATTATATATATATATATATATATATATATATATATATATATATATATGTATGTATCAGATAAAGAACTTGTCTCCTGAATATATAAAAACAGTAAAGAAGGAAACAAATAGAAAGAAAAAACAGCTCTATTAACAAAACAATAAATGAGAAAAGATTTGTATATTTCACCAAAGAAAATATATTAAGGGCAAATAAGCTCATGAAGAGATGCTCAACATCATTAGTCACCACAACAGTGCAAATTAAAACCACAAGATATTACTATGAGACTATGCAAATTTCTGCAGTTAAAGACTGACCATACAAGTGTTGGAAAGCATGTGGAGACACTTCAGCTCTTATACATGGCTAGTGAGAGTGTGAAATGAAAAACTGCTTTGGACTTATGAACATCTGGGTTGCATCAAGTTTGAGGCCATCACAAATACAGCAAGTCTGAACAGCCATTCCATGCTATTCCACCCTTTGTATACTACTCAGGTAAACAAAGACTTGTGCAGAAGTTTTCAGAGCCACGTCTGTAATTATCAAAAACTGGAAGCTGGGCGTGGTGGTGCACACTTGTAATCCCAGTACTTGGGAGGCTGAGACAGGAGGATTCGGGTTCTGGGCCAGACTCAGCTACTTAGTGAGGCCCTCCACAGCTTAGTGAGACCCTGTTTCAAAATAAAGAATAAGAGGAACTTCCGGGAAGATGGCGACCGAGAAAAGCGGGGCTTAAGAGCCCCGCTAACAACCAATCTCCATTACCACAAAATCAGCGCCTTTCATAGCCAGAAAACACCATCACCAGAGAAACAAAAAAATCACCAGGCTCCAGAGAGAAAGCGGACTGAGAACAGAGCTCAGAGCCGCAGAGGAGATAACCGGCCTCACGCCCGAGACCTTGGCAGCAGCGCCATACTGCCGGCGGCAGCGGCAAATTCACCAGACGGCTACAGCAAGCCGAGGTGAGCCACTGCGGGACAGCCAGGCGGGATTTCTCGCTGCAGGTAAAATCTAAAGCTCTCAGTGGCTGAGCTCAGCACACGCTGCAGGGATTCAGAGTGGAAATCAAAACCAAGAAGAAATACGGCAGCCTCATGGCCGAGGGCGTAGCAGCGGCGCCATATTGCCACCGGTGGCAGCAGCAGAGAATTCACCGAATCCAGTACAGCTACATCTGCGTACTCAAGAACAGTGAGTTAACAGTGGGGCCACAGAGGAGAAATCCCAGTACTGTACTTCCTGGGACTTGACCCAGTGGGGGAGGGGCGGTGGCAGAGATATCACACCATAGGAGAACATGCAACCTGGCACCCCCCACAGTCTAAAGCAGCCTCTATCGACTCTCTGAGTCGGAGACTCTGCGATACAACCCAGTAAAGGAGTAGTGGGGTCTGAGATACTACTGACTCGAGATCCAGAGCACCTTAAGTGAAGTCATAGTGACCCAAGGGAAGAACCCAGAGAAGGCACAAACTTCCGAAACCATGGGAAAGAGGAATAATACTGGAGCAATAAATGCCCACAACCCCACAACATCAGAACCCGATAAAACAGAGAATCAGAGATTTCTAGAAGAGCAAATCAGGAAAATCACTGTAGAAATAATAGAGGTGCTTCGAAAAGAACTCAGAGAGAGCCAAAAAGAGATAAAGGATGCAATTAATGAAGTAAAGGCCTCAATTCAAAGCACAAACAACCGATTAGACCACATGGAGAATAGAATCTCGCTCTTAGAAGATGATCATTCCAAAAATGAACGCATAGTTTCTAATCTAGGAAAAAATATCCGACAGCAGGAATCTGACATTGAAGAAATATGGGCCCATTTTAAGAGAGCTAACCTAAGAATAATTGGAATAGAGGAGGGAAAAGAAAGTGAAACTAAAGGGATCAACAATCTCTTCAAGGAAGTAATAGCAGAATATTTTCCAAACATAGAGCAAGAGGTTGATACACAGTTCCAGGAAACTTATAGAACTCCCTTTAGACAGGATCGGAGAAGAGGATCCCCACGCCACATAATTGTCAAAATGACCAATGTGGAAGCCAAGCAGAGAATCTTAAAGGCAACAAAAACAAAGGGCCAAGTGACATTCAGAGGCAAACCAATTAGAATCACTCCAGACTTCCCAAACCAAGTCATGAGAGCCAGAAGGGCTTGGAGTAACATATTCCAAACTCTGAAAGAAAACAACTTCCAGCCAAAAATTTCCTACCCAGCAAAAATTTCTATCAAATTAGATGGAGAAATAAGAAGCTTCCATGACAAACAGAAACTGAAGGAATTTATGTCTTCAAAACCAGCACTAGAGAAAATACTCAAAAAGACTAACTACAAAGAAGAAATAGGTAACACACACTAGAACCAGAGAAACAAGAGTTTCCATCCAACAGTCAACTAAGATTGGTTATCTGTGGAGATTCATTACTTATGTTAGTTTTTTACCTATCTCTAAATGGTATTGTTTGCCTTTATTGTTGTTAATTTTTAGAATTTCTAGTTGGAATATTAATATACCTTCAGATAGAGCATTTGGAAATATTTTCTCCCATTCTATTAGTAACTGTTAACTCTGTTTACATTGTCTTTGGATATACAATATTTTCTTTTATTTTTTAGGGAGTTTGTATACTCTTCTGTTGCCTGTGCCATTGAAATCATATCCAAGAAATCACTGCCAATTTCAATGTTGTGAGGTTTTATGACCCAGATTTTCTCCTAAAAGTTTGTAGTCTTAAGATTTATATTTAGGTCATTTATCTATTTTGAGTTAATATTTGTATATGGGATTAGGTAAGGGTCCAACTTTATTCTTTCCATGTAATTATTATGTTTCAACAATATTAAGTTAAAATATTATTATTTCTACCACCAAATGTTCGTGGAAACCTTGTCAAAAATAACTTGACAATATAGGGAAGAATTTAGCTCTAGGCTTTTATTTAACTCCAATGGTTTATATATCTGCCTTTAGAATAGTACTACACTGTTTCAATTATTGTAGCTTTATATGGTTTGAAATCAGAAAATATATATCTTCTAGCTTTGTTCTATTTCAAGATCGCTTTGGGTATCTAGAGTCCATATTCCATATTAGGATAGAGTTTTTTTCTGAAAAATAAATATATAAATATATGATAGTTTCACCTAAAAAAATAGAAAAAAATATTCTCTGGTAAGAAAGAAAGTAAAAAGAAATATTGAAATGTTATCTTTAAGTCATCAAAAGCTTGGTATCAGACAAATGAAACTGTTATGTGAGATTATCATTTTTAATTTTGGATAAATTGCTATAATACTAGATGTCAACCACTAAGCCAAGCATGGGAGGGAGGGATGGGGAGAGAATGGGGTGGGGATCGGGTGGGGGCTGACTGGGCGATGTGTGCATGTATGTCTACAAAAGTTTGTATCCCACTATGATGTATGAATACAGTGCACCAATTAAAAAAAAATAAAAAAATATAAAGAATAAAAAAATCAGGCTGAGGGTGTAGCTCAGAGGTAGAATGCCCCTGGGTTCAATCCCCATCACCACACACACACACACACACACACACACACACACACACACACACACTATCTAAATGTGCATAAATATGCAAAGAACAATTTGTGGGATAAACGTATAATAGAATACTACTCAACAATAAATAAAAAGGTATGAACTAATGACACACAGCAGTATAGATAAATCTCAAAATTATTATGCTGAGCAAGAGACAAGACACCAAGGAGAACATATTGCATGATTCCATTTACATTATCCTCTAAAAATGCTTGCTCGTCTAGAGTGGCAGAAAACAGATCAATGATTGCCAGAGGAAGAGGGGGAAGGGAGGAGTCAATGGAAGGAATTACAAAGAGGTCATGGGGACAGTTAACTACGGCGATAGAAGGGAGTGCCTCACGGCTGTGTACATATGTCAATACTTACCAAGCTTATGCTTACATATGTGCAGCCTACTTTATGTCAACTGTATCTCTATGAAGCTATTTAAAAATAATTAGATCATGAGGACAACTTCTAGAGAGGAACAAAGAGATCTCTCTATTTAAAAAAGTCAGAGAAAACAATTTGTAAAACCTGAGCTAACATTAATATATTGTGCACACTGTACAATGTCAGCAAGAGTCTGTAGCTTGAAGTGAACAGACTCTCCAAATGCCTATAAAGGCACTGGCTTGAGAAATAGGTTTGGGGAAATGCTAATACTAAAAAATAATTTTAAATAAAAATAATAAATCACAATGTGATGTTCTACCAAACTTTTCCTCAAGTAAATGACTTATGCTAAAAAAAAAAAAAAGAAAGAAATACAATTTGTGTTGAAACAGACCACTGAAATGGATCCTACACAAGGGACTGAAATACCATCTGTGGAGCACATAATCCTATTCATTTATTTGAAAGTGGAGTTTTCATCTAATTCCACACTTACATAGGCATTATCTATTTTGGCCACAACTCTTACACTGTGTCTTTTTAGGTTGAATCAGATTTAAGTAACATAAGTAACAAGATCCTAATGAACCACAGCTTAAAATGCCAACAAGCACTGGAATATACTCTAGTTTACTAAGTAGAAATTACTAACAACTCAGCCCACAACAGGTCTGATGATACAACTGCCAATTGATTCCAAAGGATTTAAAAATCCTTCGACAGTTTGGAGAGGAGACTGGAGGAAAATGCTTTCATTTGGGGCACATCCTTCCCTGCTGGTCTGTGTCTATAGGAAAAGCTTGGCGGTTCTGTGGGGAGGGCCATGCCAGGCTCTTCTGTTTTTAGAATGGCATTTCTCCTGGTCTGACCACTCTGAAGGCATGGAATTCTTGCAGAAATTGCTGTTCCCACAGCATGGGGGAAAAGCCACTTGGCATTTCCCTTGGTCTGCTGGACTCAACTTGCTGAAATTTGTTTCCAGACACTTTTCTTCTGCCTCTCCAATACATCTACATCACATGATAATACTAAAAGTCATCACCAGGGAGAGCGAGGAGGGCCGGAGGTCATAGCCAGGGTTCCTGGGTTTCCCACTGCCTCCCTCCTTACCGGTGGCCCTTGAACATTGCCTTTTAGTCTTTGGTGCCCTTGTGATCTTTCTACTCTCCTTTTATGTCTAATCCAGCTTGAGAACGATTGGCGTCCTTGTGCCCAGAGTCAATGACAAATAATTAGAGCCAAAGTGATTTCCCTGTCTGGATCCTTTGCTTTCAGTATGGAAGTCCCAAGCCACATGTTTAAATTAAGTAGTAGAATTTCTTCAAAAAGGGGCGAGAAAGAAGGTCACAGACACTTTGCTGCAAGAATGCTACACCCCAAACCAGGGGAACACAAACTCAAATGCCTTCAGAGGCCAGATGAATGGATGGATTGGAGGATGCTACGAGTCAGACAAGTCCTGGGAAAACCCAGAGACACTGGCTGGTCCACAGCTGCAGCTGCCGTCTGCCCCCTGTCCACTGTCACATAGGAATCCCGAGCCAGTGCCACTGCCAATCCCCTGGTTCTTCCATGGAAAATGGAAGTTCCAAGTTTTATGGTAAAATTTGTTAAAAATATAAGACATTGTTAGCAGGACGTGGTGGCACACACTTGTAATCCCAGCATTGAAGCTGAGACAGGAGGATTGCAGTTCAAAGATAGCTTCAGCTGCTTAGTGAGGCCCTCTGCAACTTAGTGAGACCCTGTTTCAAAATAAAGAATAAAAAATAGGGCAGGGGGTGTGGCTCAGAGGTTGAATTCCCCTGGGTTCCATCCCCCAAACCCGCAAAAAAAAAAAAAAAAAAAATATATATATATATATATATATATATATATATATAATATGACATTGACATTGACATTGTCTGGACCAAAGAAAGCATGATGGCATGCTTCATAAGCCACATGTGGCTGTGTGCACCTGTGGCCCCAGTTCTCAAGAGGCTGAGGCAGGAAGATCACCAGAGCACAGGAATTAGAAGCCAGCCTGGACAATACAGCAAGACTACATCTCAAATTTTAAAAAATCTAAAACATAATTATACATCAAATCATTGAGCTGCTAGTGGCAAACTGGCTGAAACATAGACTCAACCAGTTTTTGAAAACCTCAGGGAGGATCCTAAAAAACACACAAGAAATTTCATTGAACGTTAGGTTTTAAACTTAGCTGTCTTTTTCTTAATTTTGGTTTTCAACCCTGCCAGAACTGTCATTCATTATAGGTATTCTAAATTTTACATCAAGAGCCACTTCGCACGCATATATACTGACAACTTTACTTTGGTGAAAAAAAAATTAGCCATGGTATACCTCAGCTGATAACAGTTCCCAACTTGGAGGGGAGGTCCAGCTGACACTACCCATCAGTGAGGGGACAGTGAAGTGCCATAGCAAAGGTAAAGAAGTACCTGCTACTCCTTTTCAGGGCTTAACAACATCTTCTTTTTCTTGGGTTGTTAAAATAAATGATTGTCCTTGGAAGAAATTAAAGATCCAAAGAGTCTCTAGTAAAATGTAAACTGATAGAAAACAAAACATAATCCCTTAAAGCAATATTATGCAAAATGTAGATTCTGAGGACTATTCGGCATCCTATCAGTTTTATGGGGGGGGGGGGGAGAATTCAATGGCCAAGTAGATGTGCCTTGATAGTAAACATTCTAAAGGCCTTTAATAGGCTAAAGCAATCTTCAAGAAAGGGGATCCAGCCTTATATGGTGACAAATACCTGTAATCCCAGCTACCCAGGAGGCTCAGGCAAGAAGATCACAAGTTTGAGGCCAGCCTCAGCACATTTATTTATCTTGAAAATAAAAAAAATAAAAAGCACTGGAGAAGTAGCTCAGTAATTGAGCACCCCAGGATTTAATCCCCAGTATAAAGAGAGAGAGAGAGAGAGAGAGAGAGAGAGAGAGAGAGAGAGAGAGAGGATGAAGGAAGAAAAAAGAAAGGAGACCCAGCACACGGCACTTCCTCTCCAAAGTCACTGGTAATATGGCAGTGAGTTGTACAGGACAAGCGCTCCACAGCACACGCCCGGGGCACCCAACGATGGGTAATATCCAAGATCCAGCTTCCTGGAAACTTGTGCTCCTCCTGGGATCAACAAGTAGTTTTGATCTCTGGTGGCACATTTCATGACTCTCAATCCCGTGCTAAGCACAAAGAACTTAGTTCCTGTTTTTAAGTTTAAGCATCCAGAGGCTTGGCTGCCACACCCTTAAACTCGCCCTAAAGGCGCTTGCCACCCCGATGTGGCCAGCTGGTCAGGGAGCCCGCCTCGGGGGAAGGCTGGCCTTGCTGACCTAATAAATCTGCTTTCCTCTGTGGAAATTCTCTTAGTGCTCTAGCAGAGTTCCCTCAAGCCTTTTCTTTTAGAATATTTAATCAAGACATAAATACTTTGGAAAGCTAAATATTCCTAAAGCTGAAGGAAAGAATAGTGCCGATTCAGCCTTGAGTGTATTCACGCATCAGTTTCTTGCTCCCCTTGGCATCTCTGTGTGTGGCCCAGATGGATGCCCTAGGTTTACCACCGGATTATCCATAAAAATGCTGGCAGTCGCTCTCCCAGACTAAAGAATGCAAGTCTGTCACCACCTGGTCATGACAATGCTTTGTGGTGGTTCACTTAGCTCAAAATGTGTTTTTTCCATTATTTTTAAATTACCTTGCCCTAAAAAGATTTGAACCATACAGTAAAAATTGCTTCTCAGTTCTAGGCTTTTATATTGGCTATTATCTGTCTCTACAAGGGCATTGCATAAATTATTAAGCCAGTAAAAATTCTACCTGCCCTGCAAAGACTGCAATTTCAGGAACTCGCTTTCCAGAGATAAAGCGAGGATATTTCACTGTTTCCCTTTGCCCTGTCTCCCGGGGACTCAGAAGCCAGGCTTTCTTCAGCATAAAAACAGGCGGCAGAGTGGTTTCCATCTGATTCAACTGAGGCTACCTTGAACTCATACAGGCTTTTAAAAAAGTAAATTCATAGATTCTATTTATAAAATTCTAAGTAGCAAGCAAGCACTGGCAATAGGAAAACAATAAAACATTATTTATTAGATGCTATCTTCACTACTGGCAGAGTCCAACAACCAAAACCAGAGTAAATTTATGTTCCAAACCATGTGTGGGAAAATTGGGATTTCTGCTGGTGCAGTGTGTGGACAAAGGGCCTTTCCCTGGTTTACTGTAGGTTCCTCTGAACCGAGCCGGATTCCATAGCAACAGAGCACAGGGTCCCTATGGAAACGCAAAAAAATCCACCGCTGGTGGCAGGGAGGGCATCACGAGTAGGTATCCTAAGGGACTATCTGACTGTTTTCGGTTCAGGGGCGCTGGCTGGTCCAACAGGATTGTCTCACATTTATCTCCACGCAAAAGGGTCTGCTTAACAGAGTCTATGGACTAAAGTTTTCTGAAAATATTTGACAAAATCACAGCTTTATTTTAAAGGAGCCTGTGAGAAGCAAACCAACCCCCAGCAGAAGGCTCTTGAGGCCTCCTCGCAACCCTCACCTTGCGCCCCAAGCCCAGCAGAGCAGCCCCGTCCTCCCTGAAACAGCCCCCACCGAAGACTGAATCCTCGCAGCCCCAAACACGTGTCTTATCCAGCATTCCAGACACTCTCGGTCCAAAACATATGGGCCCAAAGGTTTTTAGCAGGAAAAGGCCAAAACAACACAAATCCTAGGTAAAGAATGAAGGGAGACCTTACGTCCTCGCTTGGAAGGGCAGGAAGCACCTCAGAGACATTCGTCCCACAGATCGCCCTGCTGGCCAGCTTGCCTGTGCCAATCCTCACTGGGCCCTCCTGTGGCCACAGAGGCAAAGGTGCTGCTGATAATCCTTCTCCACCCCATTCAAACTCTGGACAAGGCCGGACGTGGGGGCACATACTCCTGTAATCCCAGCACTTGGAGGCTGAGAGAGGAGCATCACAGGTTTGAGGCCAGCCTCAGCAATTTATTGAGACCCTCAGCAACTTAGGGTGAACCAGTTTCAAAATAAATAAAAATTTAAAAAGGCTCTGGGTGTAGCTCAGAGGGCCCCGGAATTCAATCTCAGGACCATACCAAAAAAAAAAAAAAAAAAAAGTGGGAACTGTAATATGAATTTGATGAAATTTTCTTGGGGATAGTAATAGGAACAGTATATATGACTTCTCAGTAAATTGACAGAGCTAAGCATAATAGGATCCTCTAGCCGGGTGGACGGTTTAGGAGCCACAGTTGATATCTCCATGGTTCGAGAAGTCCACAGCGCCACAGAACGTCAGGCAGTGAGTTCAGGGGCACACAGGCCACCTTTGCCACTCTGGGTGCCTCTGCTCTTCCTCCCTTCGCCCAGACATGGCCTCTGGCAGCCTCTTCCTAAAGATGGCATTCTCTATCCCCAAAAGGCACATTTTGTTCTGTTTTCTCTGTTCATTTTGTTCATTCTAGTCTAAAATACCTTCATATTCCAATATAAAATAAAAAAATAGAAAAAGATATATGGATACATGGCAAACAGCCTAATGTGGGTCCCCAAAGTGCCGCCTGTGTGGCCGACTGTCTCCTGGAAGAAAAGGCGTCCTGGCGGGCACGCTACAGATGTTTGTAGGCACTCGCCCCAGAGCCTGGGTGTAAGCCCATCGCTTTCCGAAGCATGGCTTTCAAACAGCAGTGGTCATCAGTGGGGCTACTTTTCTTATAAACACCAACCACAGTTTCAGCTTCCTCCATATGTGCCTGCAGCCAGCTCTGTTTTACATAAAGTTGGCCAAGTTAATAATCAGCTGTGAATATTTATTCACTGCCCTGGTAATCAATTGTCACACTCCCCTCTGCTGCAAACAGGAAATCATATACAGTTCAGTGTGTGGGAGTGAAGCCTCGTTATTTACGGTTCTGAAGTTCTCTTAAGGAGTGCCAACGGCAGGCAGGGCACTTCCATGGGAACTCATCGTTCGCCATCAGAGGCCGCCTGCAGGGTGATGGAGTGGGTGACCCAGTCCCCAAACCTCTTCCCTCGGTCTTCCTCACGAGCCATGTAGCCTGAACGCCCCACTGGAGCTTGATTGAACGCTGACTTACCGTCTGACCTCCATCTAACAAAAATAGGGTAACGGACTTAAGTCTGCCCCAAGGGAAGCAATTGTCAGAATGGCCCCCTGCTTCACAACAGCATCCAGCAGGGCATCTGAGGTAAAGAGAATGGGCTGGACCAGAGAAGGACCCTGGCCATCCCCTTTGTCCATTCACGACTCTGCCACAGGCGGCCCGGCTCACAATGATCCGCTTTGTCTTCCGTCAGCCAGAATGAAGCCAAGGACATCCGAGAGAGGATGTCTCTGGGTTCACCGATCCTTCCTGCAGGGGGCAGTCACCAGGCGCCCCCTCTGCTGCCTTTCAAAGTCCCATGCCACCAAATCTACAGGCCATCTCCAACCTGCTGAAAGTCAGGTTCCAAGGATGTGTTTGGAAGTCAGCCATATATACCTCTGAACACGTTTTCCTGGAGTTATAATGTTATAAATAATAGCTAGATTCCCAGGATGGCCTCGAAAGCTCATTTACTCCCAAACATTCCAGAATGAACTACAGCACCTGGGGGATCGGGACTCTCGACTCCTCTCCGAGGGTCAGCATATCTGCACTTCCGTGTGGCCAAGAGCTCCCCTCGCTACCATGGGCTCAGGGATTATTCCTCTCTCCGCAGCAGCACCAAGGTGGGGGGATAGAGACTGCCTGGCTCCCAGGCTCCTCTGGACCTGCGAGCAGCTGAGGTCTGGGGAAGGGCACCCGTGATGTTGCCAAAGGCTAGGGTCTTGGAAAGAACTGGCCCCGGTGCATTTTTTAATCAAGTCCAGTTTCCAAACGGTCTCTTTTACCAGCCCCCAAACCAGTTTATTTCTCTTTGCTTTTCCACTGACTCCTGTTGTTTCTGGAGGACAAAGAATCTCCCTTTGTCTCTCCCCCTGCTTCTGTCCTTTCAGCCAAAATAAAAATGGCTAATAACACACATTGTTGAAGAGGAACAGCATTGTCAGGTGCAGTGGCTATTTCCTGTAATCCCAGTACATGGGAGGCCGAGATAGTAGGATTGCAGGTTGGAGGCTAACCTCAGCAACTTACAGAGGCTCTGTTTCAAAATAAAAATAAAAAGGCTAGAGAAAGAGATTTGAGGGAAAGTGCCCTGGGCTCAATCCCCAGTACAAAGACAGAGAGAGGGAGAGAGGGAGAGAGGGAAAGAGGGAAAGACAGAGAGAAGAAGAAGGAGGAGGAAAAGGAGGAGGAGGAGGAGGAGGAGAAGGAGGAGGAGGAGGAGAAGGAGGAAGAGGAGGAGGAGGAGAGAAGAGAGAGAAAAAGAAACAGCATCACTAATAATTAAGGAAATGCAAAACAAGGCAAGATACTAGTAAATTATTATAGCCTGTTTGGACAGAAATTCAGGTATTCATATCAAACTCATAAACACATGACTAGGATTGTTCTTGTCTCCCAATACCTATCACCTCTTCCCACAGAAATATAATATACAGATGCCCTTGCAGCTTGGTTAGGCATACGACTAGGTCCTGAGCAGTGGGGTATAAGAGGGCAAGGACTGTGGTCATGCTCAGGAACCTTCCTTAGGAAACAACTGAAATTGCTATTTTCCTCTCTCTCCTATTTCTTTCTTCTGCTTTGTGGGACCTAGACTCAAATGTGAAGATAAATAATAGTATATGAAAATAAAGACCACACCTTAGATATGGTGGAGAGAAAGGCAGAAATTGCCTGGGACCCTGAGACTAGCTGATTGGCCCATCTCTGGGCACCTCATAGCCAAGTCAAATCCTCCACTGTTCAACATGCATACCCTTTGCTATGGTATGGGTATAATTTTAATTTGCCCCCCCCAAAAGGAGGCTTGTGTTGAAGGCTTAGTCCCAGTACGGCATTACGGAAGACAGTATGAACCTTTAAGAGGTGGGTTCTAGTGGGAGGTCAATGGTCGTGTGTCCTTGGAAGGGTTTGGGTAAGTCAGCTTGATATTCATGATATAGAATTGCCTGTCATGGGGATCTGAGACAGGAGAATCATATGTTCTAGACCAGCCTCAGCAATTTACAGAGACTCTCAGCAACTTAGTAAAATCCTGTCTCAAAAATAAAACATCAAAATAAACAATTGAGGGTGTAGCTCATGAGTAGAATGTCCCTGAGCTCAATTCCCAGTACCTAAAAAGAAGAAACTTCCATGAAGCTGGGAACAGTGGCACAGAGCTGGACACATTGGCAATCCCACCTATTTGGGAGGCTTAGAAAAGTGGGTAGCAAGTTCGAGACCAGCCTCAGCAACTTAGCAAGACCCTGTCTTAAATAAAATATAAAACAGGTTGGCTAATGTTGGTCAATGGTAGAGTGCCCCGGGGGTTCAGTCCCCAGTAACACACACACACACACACACACACACACACACACACACACCAAAAAAAAAAAATCAATAAATCAATCAGTGAAAAGAAAAAGAGGTGGGAGTGTGCTCAGCAGTAAAACACTTGCCTAACTTGCTTAAGGGCCTGGGTTCAATCCCCAGCACTAGAAAAAACAAACAAATAATTGTGTATTTCTTTTAATTTTATGAATATCTTATGGCTTAAGATTTAAACAACTTTAGAACTAGAGTAGAATAATTCCAGAGTATCTTTAACTAAAATCCAAATACCACAAATACTATTAAAACCAAAACAAGAACCTTCACTTCCAGTTAGTTATTGTACCTGCAAGCCTTTCACAGTTTTCAAAGCACTTTTATGTATCTTATTTGCTTCTAATATCTACCCTATAGGATAAGTAGGTATGAAAACCTCTTACAGATAAGAAAGGTTCATAGAAATCAAATCTACTGAGCAAGAGTATTGTAGCTCAAAAGGTAGCTGTGGGGTTTGAATCTATATTTAATTCAGCTCCTTTCTTCATTCTATGTTGAGAATCTGGAAACTTTTTTTTGTAGTTGAACACCAGAAAAAAGAGGTGAGAAATCTAACAGTTTTCCTATGAAAACTACATGTGGCTATGTGAACTATATTTAGGATGCCTATACGTACATTTGTGGTCAGATAATGAATATGTGGGAAAAGAAGCCTATCTAAAGGCTTCCCAACCAAAGACTTTTTAAACTAGAATGCTTCTGGCTTCCCTCTCTCCTTACTCTAACTATAGTTCCTATATATGTACGAGGATTGATGAATGCAACATAAAGTATTGGTTAGCTTTACACCATCACATGAGGAAAACACAGAAAATACACACAACATGAGCATTTATCATAAAACTGATGTGTATCAATGAAAATGTATCAGAATGCGTTTTAGTTGACATTTAGTTAGATTTTAATCAACCACACTTTTATATGAATCAGTTTGTGACACTAAAAAAAGTTTCTCTTTCCATATATCTGCATATATAGGCACACAAACATATATGTGAACAAACATCTATACACAAATACATGCACATACATACATTAAAACTATTTCATTTCCCTGTGCATTTATTCATTAATACATAAACTTTTCAAAATTAATTGAACACATTTAAATTCTTTCTTAACAAAGATCAGACAAGAATACTAAGTGAAGAGTGAGCAAATTTAGGGTTCAGTTAAATTTATGAGCAGAGTAAAACCTCCTTGAGGAGACACGGGTGTCTTCATGTCAGAGTAAGAAGTTCTTTATGATTTTTTTATAGTACAGGGGGTGGTCAAACCCAAACTTGCTTGGTATGCAAGTGTTCTACCACTCAGTCATAGCCCCAGCCCTCCTCATGGAAAATTTTGCAATCCTTTTTTTTTCTAAACAGAACCTTAGAAAAGGTTTCTACCCTGCTAGTCCACACTCTGTATTGGTTCTTCCAGCCCGGTGACATGTGACCACCTGCTGGACAGGGACCTGCTGCTGCTCCGAGTCTGGTCTGTGGATGAGCAGCTGCTGCACAGCCGGAGAGTTCAATAATAATACAGCATGTGGGCCTGGCCCAGACCACCAGCACCAAAGGCTGCATTTTTTTTTTTTTATTGAACCCAGAGCAGAGGCATTTTACCTCTGAGTTATACCCCAGCCCTATTTTTTTTTAATAGGGTCTCACTAAGTAGCTGAGGCTGGCTGCCAACCTGTGAGCCTCCTGTCTCATCCTCCCAGGTACTGGGATTGCAAGCATGCGCCACCATGCCCGTCCAGAGTCAGCATTTTAACAGCCTCCCTGACTTACTTTCCATATAGACCAGTCAGGGGCAGAGCCAGTCTCTTTGCTATGCTCCGTACACAAGAGAACTAAGAGTTCTCCAAGAACCCCCATAGCTGACAGAGGAAGGGCCATACCAGTGTCCACCAGCCACCTCAGTTGTGCAAGAACACACAACAAGAGCCTCAGCCTGAGACAGTTTCCATGTCGGCCAACAGCAAGCACTAACTCCAGGCAGCCCCAGACCTGAATGTATAAATTAAGAATTTCCAGTGCTCTTCTGAGCAACTGCTCTTATCCCCAGAGCCCTGGGGGTACTAAGAAGGAAGGAGCACCTGCCCAGGCTCCCTCGCTGGATTTCTGAAAAGCAGTTTGGTATCAGGAACCACCATTCTGAAGACTCACCAAGTATACTAATGAGACCTGAGAGCGGTCTCCTGGGCGATGAGACATAATCACCACATGCTTGTGATGTGTTTGCTTAATTTCTTTGAAGTTCCTTATTTTCAGGAGCCTTTAAAAAACCCAATTTCAAAAGAAAGAAATGTTCACTGAATGTAGCTATTTTGAAAGACAGAATTGGAGCTGAGTGGTTGGTGTACGTCTGTAATCCCAGTACTTGGGAGGCTGAGTCAGGAGGATCACAGGCTAAAAAGGGCTGGGGACGTAGCTCAGAGGTAGAATGCCCCTAGGTTCAATCCCCAGTACCAAATAAAAAATTTAAACATGGTGAAGATAGAAATAGTAAGTAAAATTAAATTTCTTGACTGTTTTCCAGTCAAAAACTATAAAATAACATTTTGTAAAAATCTGTGAAGTCGGGCGTGGCAGCACACGCTTGTAATCCCAGTGCTTGGGAGGCTGAGACAGGAGGATCTCACAGATTCAAAGCCAATCTCAGCTACTTAGTGAGGCTCTCAGCAACTTAGTGAGACCCTGTTTCCAAATAAAAGTATAAAAAATAGGTCTGGGAGTATAGCCCAGAGGTAGAAAATCCCCTGGGTTCCACCCCCTGAACCACACAAAAA
This sequence comes from Muscardinus avellanarius, assembly GCF_963383645.1. Lineage (NCBI taxonomy): Eukaryota > Metazoa > Chordata > Mammalia > Rodentia > Gliridae > Muscardinus > Muscardinus avellanarius. Next base: position 37,122,144 of record NC_137793.1, read on the forward strand.
TAATAATAATCTGTGAAGTCTTGTAACTATAATGGAGCTAAGAAACTCTTGACAAAATATGATATGGCCAGGAGTTGGTCATCTGAAGCCCATAAACTATTCTGTCACTTTCATTTCTTTTATTTAGGTGAAGTATCTTATTTTTCCACTGAGAATATGTGCCAGCACTGCCCCTACTAACCACCCAAATGATCAGACTGTTAAGGTCGTAAAGCCTCCGTTTCCTCACCTGTAAAATGGTCAGAATTCTATCTGTCCCATAATGATGTTTTGGGAATTTAGTAGGATGAGCCATGTACCTTGTACGTAGAAAGTACTCAGAAAAGTTCGCTGTTACTTTATTATTGTCCTAGGTACATTTAAGAAGCACTTGGGGCAGCCTCTTTGAAGGCAGAAAGTGTGTCTGGCTCTGATGCCCACGTGCTCTCTAGAGCCAGCCCACTGGTTTTCATGTTGTAGGCACTCAATCAATGCATGTTACATTTGATCAAATTGAATCCACTTGGCAAATCAGGTCTTTCTTATGAAAAAGAGAAGGAAGTGGATTGTTATAAGGAAAAATAAATTATTTTAGTAGAAAAACAGAGTAGAAACCTGCATTGGCCCCGAGCAGGAGATGCACTAAGCTGCGGCGTCCCAGCAGCCTCCCCGGCCTCTACCCATACTCCTTGCAGTTCTGAGACTCCATCACCAAGGTGAGCCTGACTGGGTGCTCCTTGGGGCGGCTCCTTCCCCAGTCACAGCAGTCATCACAGCTGACTCTGAACTGGCAGCCAGTTCTCTAGAAAGGGTCTCTGAGGCCCAGAGAAGATGATTCTGAAGCACACACATCCTAGAAATTTCCTGGTGAAGAGCTAGTTTTGTGCAGTGTTCTGGTCTCTGAAGGTGGGAGGGGTGAGGAGTGGGTGAAAACCAAAGCAGGCAGTGCTAAGGGGTGGGAGCCCCAAGGGCCAGCCAGGCCCCATGGAAGGGGTGGGAGTAGGGCAGGGCAACTGGCAACCTCAAACCAAGTCACCACAGTGTGACCTACTGTGGGGAGGGATGGGAGGATGGGACCCACTCTCCTCAAGGAGCTACATAAAAGGAACTCCTTTCAAACACGGGTAAAAGAAAGCATCCTTTTTTGTGTCTTCCAGGTAAAGTGAATACTAAAAAGTAAACCAAATGAGGACTAAGTCTGTTATCATTCTTTTGTTAGCTGGAGACAGAACAGTGATTGTGTTGTCAGCCTAGCAGCAAAACCCGGTTGAAGTAGAGATTGTGGAAGCAAAACTAGAGTCCTGGGCTCTCTCCTTCTTCTTCATCCACAGGTGCCTCCCTAGAGCTGTAGAGAGCATGGAATAGTTACTTTGAGGCCCCAAGGAAGTAAGAGAAGCAGTCTGTCTCTGGGGTTCAGCAATGAAATCAAGACATCACAGAGAAGAAATGCAAAATACCCTTAAGGAGACCAAAGAGCTCCTGGGCTGGTGAGAGGAGGCAATAAGCTGATTAAACATATCAACACATCTATAGGAAAATGTTTCAGTCTCCAAGGGCAGCTGGTCTGAGAAGACCAAGGAAAAGGAGAATTTTAGAGGTAAGTGCTAAAGGCATCTATGCAAGCAGTCTGGAGGACACCTTGTAACCTGTCCAGTTGAAGGAAAGGTTTATTTATACCAATAAAATTCCAGGTCTAACAGTGCTGGTGGAGTTGCCTAACTTTTGAGAAGGGCTGCACTACTGAATGAAGGAACAGAGGTGAGAGGGGATGGAAGGCCAGGGCCAGGGAACACGGGCACTCTCTCTAACCAACCTTGCTTGGATCCATACTCCCCGCACTAGTTTGCCAGTACAATCTAACTTCCCACGTGGCCTTCAAGAAGAGGAATGGCCAGAGAGAGGCCTGAACCCCTCTCCGAGCTCTGGGCAAGGTAACAAGATAAAACCTTGGCTTTATGGAAAAGTCCTATGGTCTGAACTGTATTGTGGGAGACAGGCATACTCTCTGTGTGTTGACATTTGTACTTGTAAGGTTGAACCTTGGTAAGAGGACCAAAATAATGGCCTCCAAGGCCTCTGGACATAGACCCCCCTGCCAGCCAGGCCCCTCCACTCCCCGCACGCACACCATGCTCAGCAATGCTTTCTTTATAAAGCTTCCCATCAGCCTGGGCCGTTGAGATCAGTTAGTGATAGTCTTTGAGATGTTTGATTTTAAACATGTAATTTTTCTTATTCAGCATAATTATTAATCAAAGACATGCAAATTAAAAAGAAATTAGCAAAGGGAAACAGGCACAGAATACTGCATTCTTATTTACTGCTGCTATGTATGCAAAGTGGAAACACTTTAAAAGTCCTAAAAATATGGACACCTCTCATCCCAGCATATCGGCTTCTAGGAATTTGGGCTTACATAATTAAGGACTTGAACAATTACTTAACCACAATGATTTTGTGGAGTAGTTTATAATAGATATAACTTGGAAATTACATAAATATTCAACTATGGAGATAAGTTAAATAAATATCTATAATACAATAATATGTCCACATGTGATATGTTTAAAAAGGATATTTACTAGTTCAGCCACTATGGAGATCTGTGTGGAGATTCCTTAGAAAACTGGGAATAGATCCACCATATGATCCAGCTCTACCACTCCTGGGTATTTTTCCAAAGGGGTTGAAAACAGAGAACTACAGCAACATATGCATACCTATGTTCATAGCAGCACAATTTGTAATAGCCAAATTTGGAAACAACCTAGGCCCCCATCAACAGATGAATGTTTTGCAAAGTTATGAGAAATACACACAATGGAATTCTATTCAGCTATAAAGAAGAACAAAATCACATCATTCGTAAGAAGATGGAAAGGGCTGGAGAGCATTATGTTAAGTGAGGTCAGCCAAACACAGAAAGAGAAGGGACATATGTTTCCTCTAATATGCCCAAACAAGTGAGCATTGGGGATACCAGAGGGACTCCAGATAATGGAAGGGAAATCTCCGCAAAATTTGAATGGAAAACTAAGAGAGGAAGGAGGCTGAACTTGATTGATGAGCGGCTATTTCCAAATAGGTGTAAAAGTACGAATATAGCAAGGTTAGCCTGGGTATTAAGTATCGGGAGGGGGGAAGGGAAAGAGGGGGGAAAAGGCACCAAATACAGATTAAATGTATAACATTTACTTTCAATAAAATAAATTAATAAAATAAAAAATGAAATATAAATAAATAAATAAAATAACAATTAAAAAGGATATTTACTGACCCAGAAAGCAATTGATTTTTTTTATTTTCTGCTTTTTGTTTAATTACATATTCTGTTTTCCTCATGAACATTTATTATCTTGTTTGGCTCTGCTTCTAAATCAAAGTTGAGGACCTGCCCCTGTCTGCAAGAAGAATAGAATCTAAAAGTGAGAGACTGAGATATGCATTGATCCACATCTCTACCTATGAGACAACAAAGGGGCTTCAAAGAGGCAGAAAGGACTCATTTGAGATGCCCAGCTGAGCAGTGGCCGGTGCTCTGAGCGCCAAACTCTCCAGACATTCCTGCTACCTCCAAATTCCAGCAGGACCTTAATTCTACAGAACCTTGCCTCGGTTCAGAAAGAGGAGGGCCTCTTTACCCTGTGCCGAGCCAAAGTACTGAAGCAAAATAGTCCACAATAATCTTTCTTCACAGTGACCTATGCACAAAAAGAATCTCAACTGCAAACTGCATTCCAAATGGTATTCTAGAATTTTCTAAAGTGTGTCATAAAATAACAGACTTCTCTCAAGACATCTCAGAATGCATTGTTGAGATTGGGAGTGAAGAAAAGAGGGGAAATGACCATAAAAATTATGTTTTCTTTGTGGCTCAAACTTTTTGTCATTTCTGAATGTGAAAACTCCCTTCCACCGATTAAGCCTCATCATTCTCTGCACCAGAAAAGAACTTGCCAGTTTGGCAGACGTTATCCTGGTCAGCAGCAAGAAAGTCTGTTTCCACTGAAACATTTATTGAAGGGCTGCATTTAACATGGCCACATCTGGCCTTGAATCATCTTTCTACAACAGCTGTTTTCTTCTCAAGCAATATTCATTTGGAGATTTTTGATAGGCAAGGGGACAAAGTTAATGCTTTCCTTATTACGCAAGTTGAGAGTGAAAGAGAACGTCCCAAGTTGCCCCATCTCCCCAGGCCTCCATCTCCAATACCATTAAGAGAAGCGAGTGCTGAGAAAAAACGAGAGCATCTCAGAGAGGTGGAAGTCTTACTTACGGACACACATGTCTCTGCTTTCATAAAATCCAGGACAACACTGGGATTTGCGCCTGTACATAGTTTTTTCCCCATGTCGGTAGGCTGTTCGATAACTGATTCTATACAAAGGGAAAAACACATTATTAGTTACATAATAGTAATAATAATAATATAATTTTGATTTGATAAAAGAGCTGTTAACTATAATAAAGGTATATAAAGCAAAATACTTTAAAATAATTAAGATGGCACATGCCTGTAATCCAAGTACTTGGCAGGATGAGACAGGAGGATTGCAGGTTTGAGGACAGCCTCAGCAATATAACAAGACTCTCAGAGTCCTAGTGAGACCCTGTTTCCAAACGAAAAATAAGAAATAAAATAGAATTGGGATTGTAGTTCACAGGTAAAATATCCCTAGGTTCGATCCCCAGTACCACAAAATAATAATAATAACAACAACAATAATAATAATGATGAAGAAACATGGAATATATTTCTTAACCAATATTACGCTAAGTTTTAGCAATTTGCTGTGAAGAATATATTGAGGTCCTCATTTGTCAACCTACACTCTATTTCAAAGGATCAGAAATTTCATTGATTTCCCTAGTTCATTTATATTGACATAACCTCAAAAGTACTGATCAATTTCATATATAATACCTATTTAAGCATCATTCACTTATATATATTTTAAAGAGATAATTTCTTTAAAAATCTCCATATAGTTGCATTGCACTTTAAAATGGGAATCTACAAGATGCAGCTCTATTTAGCTAAAGCGTCCTCCACTCACAGATTCACGTATATACATGTCTTTCAAACACTTCCTACACTCCGAGCACTGAGGAAACAGCAGTGAGCAAAACAATGTAAACTCCATGCTCCCCAAAAGCCAGCATTTTGCTAGGAAGACAGATGCAGGAGACTTTGTTGAATAAAGATACATATTAAATAAATAAGTCATAAAACAGCTAGTAATGATGACATACTATGAATAAAAGTAAAGGCTGAAATAGAACGGGACAGGGAAAGTGCCAGGTTGCAGAGTGTCAAGGACGGCTTGTGGGAAGGATGACAAAGTGCAGTACTAACCAGCAGGTGCCATACTCAACCCATAACTCAGCTGCTGTAAATATTTTACTAACAAAAGGAGGGGAGAAGGGCTCCCTTCCTTATAAACCCTAATAATAACATCGAATAACATTTTGGGTTTTTTTCCCTACGTTTCCATATCTAAGGGTCAGATTTAAATGTAAATTGTGGCAGATGTTCAACCAGAAAGAAACTCCAAGACACGTGTTTCCTGCTATCTGTTGAGATCTGTATTTATTTATTTATTTATTTATTTATTTATTTTTGGTGGTACTGGGGTTCCTAGAAGACCTTCTATCTCCGGGCTACACTCCCAGACCTATTTTTTATATTTTTATTTGGAAACAGGGTGGCTTCGAACCTGCACAATCCTCCTGTCTCCGCCTCCCAAGCGCGGGGATTACAAGCGTGCGCCACCACGCCCGGCCTTGAGATCTGTATTTAAGAGTGCCCCTCAAGTCATGCCCAAGTCAGATGAGTTCCTGCTCAGAGCCGTGGTGAACAGCAGGCATTTCCTCTGTGTTTAGACTGGACGCTCCCACAGGGCAGGGACTACCTCTCTTGCTTCTCTGTCCCCCTGTGATCAGGTGAGGCTGGGCAGCAGCAAGCCCTCCGTAGCCATTCCCTGAATGCTTGGGTGCACATTCTCCAGTAATTGGTAGCTTTGATTCTATCAGACTCCATTCCCAGGTAGCCAAACTCATGAACACATCAGCTTGTTACCTGTGTCGGGTGCATTTAAACCAGTTCAGGATGTCCGTGCAGCTGGTGTAATAAACCTGATCAAAGGGGTGTGGGTATGACTCTTGCACAGTCACAGAGTAACTGGAAAAGAAAGAAAAATTAGGAATCAGCATTTCTCCTTTTATATTAACGCTGTAATCCACACTAGATACACCTGCAGGCTAAATTATCTCCATTTGCAACCACATGTTGTCTTTGAACAAAGAATCTCCATATTTTCCTAGTTTTTATTTGAACTAGAATCCCCCAAAGACCTGTTAACAGTATATTTAAATGGTAAGGGCTTATGTTGTAAATTTCAAAGAAAATCTTCTTTCACGGTTCAATATAAACCTTAATATTCCCCAATTTTAAAATGTCACTGTATCTTTTGTGTATTTAATTCCCTCCCTTCATCCCGGGGCTCCAGAGAAAGCAAAAACCTGTCAGCAAAGGTTTCATTCTACATCTGCACACAAACAAGAAAGTTGATCAGCAAAGAGCCAACTGAAGTATTCCTAACAGGGTACATGTTGTTGCAGAAAGAACATATTTCTCTGGTAGGAATTTGGGATAATTTGCTTTTATGTTCCTTTCCTATCATTACTTCTCAAGCAATGGAAGGATATATACAACATCTAAACAAAAACTACAAAAAAGTCTTTAGAATCAGTTCTAAACATATGTCTAAAACAATTAGCCAGAAATAATCATACCGACAGCTTGTAGTTACTTAAACATTCCATTTTCCAATATATTTTCACTAACAGCTCCTTGTTAGCAAAAAAAAAAAAAAAAAGAAAGAAATACAGTCCTGTCAGCCCGAGAAAGTAGGTGGAAAACATCCATGAAATATAAAGAACATCCAATTCTCAATTCCATATTTCATAATTTTAAATAGTGTATTACATGCTCAAAAGCTTAGGAAAGGAACTGCCTGCAAGTAAATCCAGAGAATTTTCTTTTGTAGACAATTTACTCTATTTGCTTTAAGTCTCTTAAAGATTTCCACTAAAATCTCCACACTAAGGAAATAGGCCATAATCACTGACTCGTAGCAAATCAATAACCCAACTTCATTAACGGGAGCTCTCAACTAGAGCAGGAAAGAAGGGGATGAGGTGGAGAGTTTAGCATGAAGGATTTGGGTTAGACATAGAGAAGACTTGAAAAGCTCTGGGGCGGAGGCCTCACAAGGTTTGTTTTTATTGTTTCCGCAGGTGGTTTCTGGTAGTTATTATATAGTCAGGCTTCCGCAGGAAGTATAGGAAAGAATCATATTATTCACATTTTTGTGTTTCATTCTTTAAGGTATTTGCAATTCAATTTCTAGGTATATTGAGAGATCATCCATAAATGTTAAGCAGAAGAAAGAGTCCCTATTAATATTACTGCAGTACTACGCTAGAAGGTTCTTTTTTAAAATTTTTTATTTATATGTGGAACATATTGAAAATGGTATACATTTAGACTGAGCTTGGTGCCCTCTCCCCCCTCCCATCTCATAACAATGTGTCCAGGTTAATCATGCTATATTCATACTTTTACACATATTCAGATGTAGCTCCTCCATTAACCAACCTCAGCCTTCTTCCTCTCCTCTCCTTCCATTCTAGCTTTGCTGAGATTTCCCCTCCATTACCAGGAGTCCCTCTGGTATCCCCAGTGCTCCCTAGTTTGGGCATATTAGAGAAAACATATGTCCCTTCTCTTTCTGCACCTGGCTGATCTCACTTAACATAATGTTCTCTAGATCTTTTCATCTTCTTGCAAGTGGCATGATTTTGTTCTTCTTTATAGCTGAATAGAATTCCATTGTGTGTATTTCCCATAATTTTGCAATCCATTCATCTGTTGATGGAGACCTAGACTGGTTCATAGTAGTAAAAACAGCATGGTACTGGCACAACAACAGGCATACTGACCAGTGGAACAGAATAGAAGATGCAGAAACACACCCACATACCTATAGTCAATCTTTGACAAAGGGGCCAAACTCATATGCTGGAGAAAAGACAGCCTTTTCAACAAATGGTGCTGGGAGAACTGGCTATCCATTTATAGAAAAATAGAACAAAATCCTTACCTCTCACCATGAACAGGAATCAACTCGAGATGGATCAAAGACTTAGAAATTAGACCAGAGACTGTGAAGTTATTAGAGGAGGGCATAGGCTCAACGCTACAATATATAGGCACAGGCAGTAACTTTCTCAACAAGATCTCCAAAGCACAGGAAATTAAAGCAAGAATTAACAAGTGGGATGACATCAAACTAAAAAGTTTCTTCTCATCAAAGGAAACCACCAAGAACCTAAAGAGGAAGCCTACAGAATGGGAGAAGATCTTTACCAGCCACCACTCTCTGATAGAAGGCTAATATCCAGAATATACAAAGAGCTCAAAAGACTCTACACTAGCAAAACAAACAACCCAATCAAGAAATGGGCAACTGAGATGAATAGACACTTCACAAAAGAAGAGATACAAATGGCCAATAAATGCACTAAAAGGTTCTAATCTGAGCTGACACTGAGAAACTGGGTGACTTCCATCAATACCCTGAGTCATGAGAATCTCATCTTAAAGTAAGAAGGTCAGAGATAGTGTTGAAGATCCTTCCCTTTGGTATCCTTTCTGTTCTAACATGGACTTTAGATAACTTTCTACCCCAGGAGAAGATGCTTGTTGCTACCTGTCCATGGGTTCACCTGTGAGTAGACTGCACATCTGCCTGCCCACTATGATAAAGCTCCTTCTGGGTAAACCAAAAGGCCTCTGCTAAAACATGAATGCTCTTGAATGCTCTGTCACAGTAAGCTCTTGATGTTTTCTTCTGGTCCCTAGTAGCCTCATGAGGCGCATCCTGGTGTGATTCTAAGGCTTGCATGTCATTATTTTTTCCTTCCTTGCCAGCTTTGTAAATAACGGAATCTGGCAGCTACTGCATTATATCTCTGTTCCATTTCTAGTGGAGAGTAAAGGGAGTGGAGGTTCTCAATATGTGGACCTGCTTGCTGTATGGGTACAATCCTATGTCTCCAACAACAGCAACAAAAAGACAGCTGCTTCCCATGTGCTATAAGGAGTGAAAAAGAAACCACTCTAACTTAAAGCCAGGTGGGCAGAAATTCTTATTCTACCAGGCTGTCCAGGACAAATTTAGTTAAAATAAATTAGTCTACTGGAACTATATATGATATGGGGCTCCCAGAAAACTTCAAAGGTTGTGTTATAATGTTTAGGTCCATACGCTTTGGAACGCAAAGGTGATCATCAACAAATGCACGGTGGCCACTTGGATCTGAGATGGGTGGGGGAATTGATTCCATAACCAAACATAAAAATGCTTTCAATAATTTCTGGCAACCCGGAAGATTCCTTAAATAAGAGGAAATGTTAAAGTACATGAATTTCTTCTTCTTATCATTTGTGCTCACCAGTAGCATACATTTTACAGGATGCTTCTCAGGTTTAGGACTTCAAAAATCTCTTCTCTATAAGAGCTATCAAGGTTCTTAGCATCCCAATTCAACAAACACTTATTGGGCAACTTCTGTGCAGTCCCTGACCTCAGGAAGCTCTCACTCTGAGAGAGGGCAACACAGAAATGTTATATATAACGTGATATGGCTTTCATGGAGAAATATAGTTTAGGAAAGATAAAAATATAAAATTTATTATGTTTTAAGCACTTTCCCTCAAATTTGACTCTTCTTATTAAAACTATATTCACACTAAAGCCTAATCTGGATGCTAGGCATGGTGGCTCACGCTTGTAATCCCAACATTTGGGAAGCTGAGACAGGAGGATTGTGGTTCAAGGACAGCCTCAGCTACTTAGTGAGGCCCTTTGCAACTCACTGAGACCCTGTTTCAAAATAAAGAGTAAAAAATAGGGCTGGGAGTGTAGCTCGAAGGTAGAATGCCCCTGGGTTCCATCCCCAGTACCACACACACACACACACACACACACACACACACACACACACCAAAAAAAAAAAATCTGGGACTGACTGAATATAAAGTATACATTGATATATTTATTTTCTTTTCTGTTTAATCTTCTCTCTCTCTCTCTCTCTCTCTCTCTCTCTCTCTCTCTCTCTCTCCCTCCCTCCCTCCCTCCCTCCCTCCCTCTCTCCATTCTTACTCTCCGTTCTTAAAGGTATTATGAATCACGCTGTAAAATTTGGAAAACAAATTTTTATGAGAGAGAAAATACTATAAATTTTGCATAATCCCCAATAGTATCTTGCTGCACTCCACAGTCTTTGGGGCCTTACAGTTTTTAATTGGAGGGTTCTTTACAATTTTTGTAGTGTAATCATACCACACATATACTTTTGAAACTTGGCTATATCATAAGCACTTTTTCATGTTAGTAAATAATCTTCAAATTATGGCTGCCATACATTCTGTAAGTAGCCTAATTTGCCCAATATCCACCTGTGGCTAGACAATTAAGTTGTCACTTTCCCAGGGCTAGCTCACTGGAAGCCACATGCTTGCGTCATGAGGGGAAATGTCTCCATGCTGGTGCTGCCTCCTCTGCTCTCCACCACTGCAGCTGTGGCCAGTGCCCGGCTGCTGTTAGGACGTAATTAGCCACCCTGCAAACAGTCCAGACCCACATCCATCTGCAGCTGCCCCACAAGCCACAGAGAGGGAGGCATCTTCTCCATGGTCCTGTCCAGTCCGGTTTTCATCACCAGTGAGTAACACTGAGCTCTCAGCGGTAGTGTGAGTCAGCCTACTATCAGCAGGAGCACCAGGATCCCGGACACCATCCTGCCCCTCGGAAGTAGACAGTGAGTGGCAAATTGTGGTCTCTCAGGAATCTGATCCCAATTCAGCACTATTTTCAGCACTGGGATGCAAAACCCCTTATTTCCTGCTTGTTTGTTTAATCTCCTCAAACACCCTGAAAACATACCATCATCGTGATTTTAACCTATTTAGTATTTTCCGGGGAGAAACCCCAGCAAGATTTAATTTAAGGTCAAAGAGCAGGGGTTGAGGGAGAGCCATCATCACTTGGACACATTCCAAAGTGGTTAATTACATTTTATCTGCCTAAATTATCTTGTTACCTTAATCAGATATGGTAATAATCATCACCTATTGCAGCTCACTTCAGGACTGCCAATCCAATTACTACCACTTCTGTATGAGTAACTGAGGGTTTGGGCAGAGTGGTTTCTCTTCTTTTGTGGCTTCCTCAGAAGAATCCCCTCTACATGGGAAAGCTCAAGTGCCCAGAATAGAGAAAGGGAATGAGAGAGAAGCAAGGATACAAAGATTTGTTCATTTTCCAAAAGGAGCTTGTGTGGAATTCCTTCAATTACAAAAAAAACAAAAACAAAAACAAAAAACCCTGCACATTTGTAATGATTTAACTTTCTTTCATTTCATTTTATGTACAATTTCTTGGAATCCCAGCCGCTGCCCTAAAATGAGGCACAACTTTATTTGAAAATGAATATTCAGATATCAGCAGGGGTGCAGCTAGAGGGCACTGACAGAAGTATTTTTGTTTGGTGCTTCTCAAACTTGAATGTGCAGACAGATCCCCAGGGGATCTTGTTGCAATGCAGATTCTTACTAAGTAGGGCAGGAAAGGACCAAAGAGTACATCCACCTCTCATGGGCTGGAGACTCAGCCCCAGGCTCCAGGTGATTCCGTGACTCTGAACTATGAGGTATAGATTATTTGGTATAAGGACAGCCCACAGTGAGCCCTACTGTTATGGTCAGATGCAGAATGTCCCCTGAAGAGCGCAGGGTTGACAGAGTTAAGTCATGAGGATTGTGATCTCATCAGTACTTAAATCCATTGTAACAGATTTACTGGGTGGTACCCTAAGCAGGTAGGATGGGCTGGAGAAGGTGGGTTCCTGGGAGATTGTGTTTGTGCCTTTTAATCCCCTTTTACTCTCTCTCTCTCTCTCTCTCTCTCTCTCTCTCTCTCTCTCTCTCTCTCCCTCCCTCCCTCCCTCCCCTCCCCCCTCCCCTCCCCTCCCCTCCCCTTCTCTCTCTCTCTCTCTCTCTCTCTCTCCCTCCCTCCCCTCCCCTCCCCTCCCCTCCCCTCCCCTTCTCTCTCTCTCTCTCTCTCTCCCTCCCTCCCTCCTTCTGGTCTCCGTGAGGTGTGAGTGAAGCTTTGCATGCTCACTCTTTCAGCTTCCTGCTGCCATGCCCCTGAGCTTCAGACCCTGGCCTCACATAAACTGAACCAAGAATCTCCAGAAAACTGTGAGCAAATGAATCTTCCTCTAAGCTGTATGAGCAGTCGTTTTGGATTGAGTACTGAGAATGTTGACTGAGGGACCTCTGTAAGCCTACTACCAAGAATTAGGTTCTTGGAGCTAATCTTCCTCTCCTCATTTTATTTCAAGTTCATTTCAGTTTTGAAAATATAAAACCTATCACCTGTGCCCTTATTTGATCATTTTAATTTATCTTGCCATACCTTTCCCATTCTTCTGCAAAAAAAAAAAAAAAAAAATCTGCTTTCTTTGACCTTTTCTCTAGGAAATAGCCTTGAGACAGAAAAGTCACCAATAAGATGACTGCAGCTGGCAATCCTTCTTTCTAGCAGCACACAAAAAAGAATAATTTCCTTATTTGTGCCCACTCAATTTTCCTCCCCTTCGTGAGTATTCAGGGCTTACTTATGCACTTACTTGTGCATCTGGGATTTTGTGAGGTTTAGATACCTGTGCCTCTGGTCAGTCTCTCTCATCTCCACCCCTCCCCAAGGATGTCCATATTTGGTCAGTTCATTCACTATCAGGAGGAGGGTTTATTCATTCAACAATTACATGCAAGGTAGTGTTACAGAGAGGAGGTCTCATCCCTGGTGAGAGAGCAGTATGTGTTGGTAGCTTTGGCCAAATGTTGAACAAAGAATCAGAAAAAATGTCTATACTCACAAGCAGATGCTAGATTATTTAAAGCCTTGTGTATTATTTGCTTCAGAAAGTTGATCAGTTCAAATCTCATCATACTGGCTACTCCCAAGTCTACAGTTCCAGGCACTTCCATACCCATGTTTCAAACTAATTTTATGAACAAAGCACAGAAAAACCACACTAACTCTCTCCCCTCTCGAACCAACTGTACTTCTATTTTCCCATAGTGCAATGCTACTTCTGTTTTTTCTCACAGCAGGTTCTAAAGCCCAGCACATCCTTTAGTCAATGTATCATTAAGATCTGTTGATTCTTTCTTTCTTTCTTTCTTTCTTTCTTTCTTTCTTTCTTTCTTTCTTTCTTTCTTTCTTATTTTTTGCGGTACTGGGGATGGAACCCAGGAGCATTGTACCTCCAAGCTACACCCCCAGCCCTATATTTTAGTCTTTTTTTTTTAAATCAGGGTCTCACTGAGTTGTGAAGGGCCTTACTAAGTAAATGAGGCTGTTCTCAAACCGTGATCCTTCAGTCTCCGCCTCCCAAATGCTGGGATTACAAGCAGGCATCACGATGCCCAGCCTAAAATCTGTTGATTCTTATTTGAGAGTATCTCACAAACTTGACTTTTTGCCATTCCAAAGCTGTCATCCTCTAGGAAATGTAACCACTGATGGCTTTCCTTCTTTTAAATTTAATATGCAATCACTCATGTATTCATAGACTACTTTCTATTTAACAAATATTTATTATATACTTTGTTAATGCAATGTTTCAGGAGAGGTGTTGTAAAGATTATAAAGATAACAATAGGTGGTTTCTCTCTATAAATTCCATGTAATTTAGTTAATATAGCACCTCTCAGGAGAGGTGCTATAAAGATTATAAAGATAATAGGTGGTTCCTCTCTATAAATTCCATGTAATTTAGTTTATATTTTAAATTTTATTATCTCTATAACTTAAAGTTTAATACTAGCATATAACTTCATTAATTGATCAAGTAACTATGTTTTTGTTGCCCTGACTGAAATACTGCCAATGAGATGCAGACTAGTCATCACTCAAAAAATAATGCTATGAGGAAGGAGCCAACATGTCCTTAGAATAATACAAACACTGTGTCAAAGGGCCTCTAGACTTTGTGTGCTATATGACAGGGGACAGTGGTTACCAGAACGTGTACTATGGTTTAATAATCATGGTACCCAGGGTGGTACAAAAAGGAGACCAGGAGTATGATAGAATTGTTCTTACATCTGTTAAAAATATGTATCTCAGCCAGATGTGGTGGCACATGCTAGTAATCCCAGTATTTGGGAGGCTGAGACAGGAGTATCACAGGTTCCTGGCTAGCCTCAGCTACTTAGTGAAGCCTTCTACAACTTAGTGAGACCCTGTTTCAAAATAAAAAATAAAATGGGGCCAGGGGTGTAGCACGGAGGTAGAATGCCCTTGGGTTCAATCCCCAGTACTGCCAAAAAAAAAAAAATATATATATATATATATATATATATATATACACACACACACACACACACACACACACACATACACACACACATACATATTTACTTACATTATATATATATATATATATATATATATATATATATATACTTTCTATGTGTTTGAAATGTTGCATTCATGCTGTTATTTTTGGATATAGATAATTTTTTAGGAATACAAGTAGCCCAGCAGAGACTGGCATGGCAGTGCAGGCTTATAATCCCATTATTTGAGATGCTGAGACAGGAGGATTGAAAATTCAGTCAGTCTTGGCTACTTAGTGAGGCTTTCCACAACTTAGTGAGACCCTGTTTCAAAATAAAGAATAATAAATAGGGCTGGGGGTGTAGCTCGAAGGTAGAATGCCCCTTGGTTCCATCCCTATTACTGCAAAAACAAAACAAAACAAAAAAGTAGCTCAGCAGAGCAGAGATTTTATTTGTACTGTGCTATCACTAGACATGTTTGTGTTATTTTTGTCTTCCCAAAGGGACTCTAAGATCCCTGAGAACGACCTACTGTTTTGCATTTTTTCTGTATTTCCTACTGCGGTTGCCCAGATCTGGACACTATACCATTTGCCTTCACATAACATATCCAATTCTAGCCCCCTCCCCAACACTGTCTTTGACTTGTCTTGTGGGGCACAGTTCTCTGTGGTCCACAAGGCTCTTTTAAGACTTTTAAGCTACCTACAATCGTAGACCCCTCACAATCACTGCTACCACTCATCTTCAGTTCTTCAAGAACATTTTCAGGGACACCACCTCAACCAAGCCTTGCCCGTTCCTCCAAAAATTAGGTCTCTCTTTTCAGGCCACCTGTAGTACCATATATTATTTTTTATCCCAGACAATGCTTTAGTCTATTATTCCCTGCCCCGCTCTCCCTACCGCTCACTTACTGTTTCCAGACATAGGTACAGCTCTCCAGAATTCCTGCAAACAGATCCTGAGTAGAGACAAGACCTTAGGGACTTCATTCTAATTGAGCTATTAATGTTTTCCCCGAATCTTATAATTGCACCTTTGTTAGAACCAGATAGATCACTATTTTCATACAGTATATACTCTATAAGACCCAAATGAGGAATGTCATTCAAATTATTAATAAACTTAATGATTTTTACAGAAAAGCAATTTCACAATCTACTCTTGAATCCTAATTTCATACATCAGATTGATGGTGATACTGTATAAAATAATGTATGGGCTATTATGCCTTGAGCTGCTTGCTATTAGAGTGACTACCTTTCCCAGTGGCTGCACACGTTAGGGTCTTCAAGATTCAGAGCCGATGTTGTCCCAATCCAACAGCATAACAGTAAGCAGATAAAGCCCAGGCATGAGCTCAAAGAAATAACCATTTTCCCCTGAAGAATAACCTGCAAGAAAAAAAAAATGAGGTGCATTAAAATCACCCAAACAAAATTCTTTTCAGTGTAGCAATCGCTCAGTACCCCTCGTCACTAAGGCTGAAACATGCATAATAAACCATGTATTTAAATAGCCGGGGTGCCAGATTTCATGGTTCAGGAGAGAGAGGTGTTTCATATGTTGTGTAGAGTGCCTACCATTTTGTAAATTACTGAAATGTGCAAATCATCATTAATTGCCACCACAACAAAAGCTCTTCTCATCCATGCCAGCCAACATTAAAAGAATCCACCAGAATGACTCAGAGCAACACAGGCTTCCAGATTCTTTCACCAGGCAGATTTCCTTCTGGAAGAAGGGGGCCCACAGAGGAATCTGGCCTCATTTGTCCCGAAGCATAAATGATGAACAGAAGCTCCTTTGACTCTAGAGAGGGGCACCTCAGACTCAAGCTGAGATTCATTCAGTAATTCATTCAATACCCCATCCTAGGTACCATGAAAAGCTAGATAGGAAATAGATATCTGAGATACCTGTGTCTGAAATACATATCCCCTCCCTGCCCTTTAAGATGTTTATGGTTTTTTGAGTATGCACAAATTTCTTAAATGCAGTACTTTAGTTTCTCTATCTTTGAAATAGAAACTATCTCACAGTGGTTTCTAAAAAAAAAAAAAAAAAAAGATGTAAAAGAAAGTGTAAAAAACTGTTTAGAGGTCAGTGTAGGAAAAAAATAAAGCTAAGTACCATAATGGGAAAACAAAAAACAATATATAAGAAGCCTGGAAAACAGGCAGGCTGGCAAAAGAGACAGAAGAGGGAGAATGATCCAGGCAGAGAGGTCCGGAGACAAGGGAGGGTCCAGTATATTTAGGGAGCTCAAAATAACTCCTGGTAAGAGAAAGGACAGCTGGAGAAAGAGACTGGATGCATATTGCAGTAGGATCTGCAAACCATTGGAATGCAAGGGAACTTCATCCAGGTAAACAAGGAGCTTAAAAAGGATCTGGAAAGATGATCCTGTGAGAGAGACTGCTACAGCGAGGCCAGGTCAGACCACTGTAGGTGAGCTAAGAAGCACCAGGAGCTGCAGAGAGCTGAGTGGCTCCAGGAGCTTTTAGGAGGCATAAGCAACTGGACTCAACTACTGAGCACAGAGTGCGGGAGAAGAAAGACTTCTGGTTTAGCCCCTGGGGGAAATGGTCTTGCCTTCACTGAGAAGGAAGCACAAAAGCCATCAGAAGCTTCAAGTGCAGTTTTTGACATATTAAACTTTAGGTTCCCATGTGAAACTCAAGGGAAGACACCTCCAGGCATTTATTGAACACCTTCTACGTGCCTGGCCATCACAAGTGGGGAGGGGGCAGTTGTAAAGGGTGCTCCTGGGATCACACAGTTTTCCTCACCTCTTGGAACTTAACACTTAATAAGAAGGAAAAGCTAAATTGTCACACCGTATGACCAAACCATTGTAAAAATGGACAGAAAATTAGAAGTAGCTGATCTGTACAGTAATTACAAAGAACATAAACATTATCCTGCCTGTTGTGAAACTCCTAACCATGGGCCAGATTATCAGAAAAAAAGTAATTATTTTCTGGGTGAGAGCTGATATTTTGAAAATTTATACTAATTTTCCATGCCATGAAGTTATCAGCTCTTAGTATTTGAAATGCAAATGTCTTTAAATGATAACTGTGGCTTTAAAAAATAAGATCAGTCAGGCATGGTGAGACACACCCATAATCCCAGTACATGAGACAGGAGGATCACAGGTTCAAGGCCAGCCTCAGCAATTGAGCAAAACCCTGTTTTAAAATAAAATAAAAATAAATAAAAGCCAGGTGTGGTGGCACATTCCTATAATCCCAGTACTTGGGAAGCTGAGATAGAAGAATCACAGGTTCAAAGTCAGCTTCCTCACTGAAGCTTAGCTTTAAAATAAAAATTAGGTCTGAGGGTGTAGCTCAAAAGTAGAATGTCCCTGGGTCCAATCTGCAGCACCATAAAAATAATAAATAAATAAATAAATAAATAAATAAGTTCATCTTAAGCAATAAAAATAATAACAGTAAAAACTAACTTTAGGATATGTCTTATTCTTCAAATTTAGGAGAACAGATCAAATGAGGAACTATTAAGTTCTTCAAGATCAGGGCTGTGTAGAACAAGTATCTTAGGCAGTTATGACAAATTATTTATCTCTGACTCCACAAAAACTAAAGCAAAAGAAAATGATTTGGGGTAAGAAAAATTTATAAATTTGTAGGATAAGTTAAAGTAGCATAAAACCTTAAGAAAGTTTATAAAATTTTTAAGGGTATTTCAGTAGATACTAAATAATTCCAACATATATAGCACAATTAATTAGCCAAAATAAGACTTATAGAATAATTAAAATTACTGATGTTCTCACAGGTTCACATTATGAAGTTCTAAAATCTGAAGCCTAACATTATAATTCCCTTAATAACATTATTATTCCATTTTAAAGATATGAATTAAAATTATGCTAATACTAATAAACAATAACAGCTAACATATCCTGACTGGTTACTGTGTGCCAGACACAGACACAGTACGGGGCGCTTTACTGAACTACTTTCTTGAGCTTTGAAGAGACTGGCCCAGGACCCAGGGGCTTTTACTGTCCTATTGCACAGCTGAAAACCTGGAATGTATGGTAGTGATCCCTCATCAGTCAGAAAAAGAAAACCTTTAATATCCATGCTTGTGACAAACCGAGCAAATATCTGTCTCATAGCTCTTCTTTGTCAGGATAGAAGTATTCTGTCTCAATGAAGTGTGAAATATGTATATTAACTTTCATTCTTTTCTCAAAGACAAAACAAAGGCTAGTAAGCAGTCATCCGCCATCAACTCATGAGCAATTACCCCAAATTGGAAAGTTTATTTCCTGAGTCACCATCTCAGATCAAACCATCCATTTACCAATTAGAAATGTTTAGTCTATAAAGTTGGAAATTGCTGCAAGCAAATCAGACTGCCAAGGAAAAGTAAAGGACTGCGCGTTCTCTTTTCATGTAAAACGTGTGACGTCATTCTTCCTGGTCCTCTTCCTGCTTGGCACCTGATGCACTGCCCTGTAAAGGAGGGTGGCAGGGGAAAAACAGCATTTGGTCACCTCTGCGTTGCTTTTAAAATTCAGTATGCCAAAAGTCAAACTGCTATGCAGACCTGCAGTTGGCATTTGTGAAAGGGAAAATATCAGTACATTTAAAAATGTGTATTGTGGCTGGGCGTGGTGGTGCACGCTTGTAATCCCCGCACTTGGGAGGCAGAGACAGGAGGATCGCACAGATTAGAAGTCAGCCTCGCTGGCTTAAGAGACCCTGTTTCCAAATAAAAATAATATAAAAAATAGGTCTGGGAGTGTAGCCCAGAGGTAGAAGGGTTTCCA
Organism: Muscardinus avellanarius; assembly: GCF_963383645.1. NCBI lineage: Eukaryota > Metazoa > Chordata > Mammalia > Rodentia > Gliridae > Muscardinus > Muscardinus avellanarius. The sequence goes on from NC_137793.1 coordinate 37,141,418, forward strand.
GGAACCCCAGTACCACATATATATATATATACATATATTTATATTTATTAATATATAAATACATATTTATACAATACACATTTATACATACAGAGAGAGAGAGTTTGTGTGTGTGTGAGTGTGCGTGTATGTGGTCTCTCCATTCCAAAGCATTTTACTCATTAATATTAGAAAATTAACTGAGTACTAGAATAAGTTATACTAGGGAATAAATATCAAAAGCAAAAAGAATTACTAGTTCAAGACGCAGTGACCATGCAAACTCACCCAAACTGGTTAAAACTGAGAGAATATGCAAACATGATATAGATAGGGAGGGAGGACCTCTCACAAATATGCCAATGACTATATAGCTAACTGGAAACACCACACTTCACTATACTGAAAACCGTGAATGGTCTTTGTGTTCCATCTTGTTTGATGAAGGCACTGATATAGAATCCAGACAAGCAGCTGATAGGGCATTGCGTACACGCTTCCCATAGTTTACTTGTTTCCCTCTGTAGGTTTTAAGGAGGATGGGTACTCTTTTTTTCTTATGCCTATTATGAAAGAGAAGTTCAGTTCATTTTCTCTTCATTTCTCTCTCCAATACTGTATCATCTTATACTATAATTTTCCACTTTAGATTGCAATGAAAACAAAATACATTTTAAAAAATAATAGCATTATTTCAATTGAAAGAAAGCAACAGGGTGGTGATTTGCTTCATTAAATGATATTTTGAATATACTCAAAAATCTAAATTGGATGTTAGGTTACCCTCACCCACCTAGGCTTCATCTTCTAATAATTTTCCTTATGATTCTATTTAACAAAAATTTTAATGTAAAAAGCTAAGTCATTTGCATGAACCCCCTAGTGCCAAACTTGATTGCATCCCAGATCATTCACTTAATTATTATGGAAAAATCAAAACAGAAAATCAGCGCAACTGATTAGCATTGCTAAAGTGCTCCTATTACAGAGAGGAGGCTCAGTTTGCAGTTAACTCTTCCTGCCTGTGGCTCCACTTGGAAGGCAAGTTTGCTTTTTCTACTGCAAAATCCTCCATAAATAATCAGATTGAATAAAATCCTTCGGATGGATGAGTCTGAGCTCTAATAACAGGCAGTAGTTTCTTTATCAGTGTGTTAAGCAGAAATAAATAACAGGGTATTGGCTTACTAATTTATTTTTGCAACAGCAGAGAGATAAGTGATTCCAGACCATTCTTTTTGGCTCTAAAATCTATTACCTTTCTAGAAAAACTAAGTACACACAAAGAAATAACTCAGAGCCTCAGTCAGTTTTTTCTCAAGCTTATTACCATCCCTAAGACCTTCTCGCAGCCCTATAAATTGAAACTAATTTCTTGATTAAGAAAAGCCGCTTTCTACAATCAATTTCCCCCCTGGGCACCAAGAGCCATCTATTTCTCTTGGCCACTCTATCTCATTACCTATAAAGCATGTACTATCAGCTTCTCAAACTACCCAGATGGGTTGTCTGATGGGGCAGAAGGAACATGCTGTGTGCCTCCTGGGGCTTGAGCCTGTGACAGTATCAAGGGTCCAGCTTTCATACTTTAAGATGTGGAAAGTGTAAGCCTTGGTGGCCGCCCTCAGATAAGGACTTTTGTGGAAATGCAACTTGAATGACAAATGAAACTATTAAAGCATGGCCATGATTTCTATCTCCACCATCCAAGGTGTGGTAGTCAGCTTTATGTTAATCAACCTAAAAAGAAAATTTTTCTATTGTCTTACAATTTGGAGGTCTCCATGACCAACTGACCCTGTTGCTTTGGGCCTGAGCAGCACAATCATCATGGCAGGAGCTCATGGTGAAGAAGGCCTGCTGGGTGGGCAGCCAGGAGTAAAAGAGAGGAGAAGGTGTGAAGTCCCACTATCTCCTTCAAGGACACACCCCCAATGACTTAAAACATCCCACTAGGCCCCACCTCTTAAAGTTCCACCACCTCTTTCTTAATGCCACGCTGGGAAACAAGCCTTTAACATAGGCCTCTGAGGAGCATTTAAGATCTAAACTATAGCACAAGGCTAGTTATCCTAATAGCCTATTCCACTACCCAAGCATGACTTTTCATTATGAGCATTACATGTGCTAGTATATTTTGTTTAAGGGGCCTCATAACATTTTAATAACATCAAATCCCACAACAAAACTATTCTTTCTAGTAAGCTTCTAAGCATATAAGTAAAATGAGTGCAGCCACCAACATTAATAAAGGGGAAAAAATACTGCCAAATCCTACTTTATAAACTCACAAGTTCCATAAACAAGACCTCTCAAAGCCATACACATTAGAATGAAGTGAATGTTTAAGAGTGGTTCTGGCATTTCTTTGGCAAATTTACATCAGGCAAAGACTGGGCAGCCACTGATGATGCCCGGCACTGAGCCACTCCCAGAGAACTTACCGCCTGACATAGAAAATAGCCACAAACTGACCATCTCAATACAGCACGACACACACTGTGGTTAAGTGGACTGCTAATGATTAATGGACTGCTATGGGAGCACAGGACCAGAGCCTCATCTGCTCAGCCAGCCCCGCAGTCATGGGGTCACACAGTAGTGTTAAGGAGTCGTTTAGGGAAGACCTGGGTGACCCATCTGTCATGAACTTTAGGTAAGATGCTACAATCTCCCCATGAATCCATCACTCACAACATATGGGGAAAACAAACAATTCTCAATGTGAGAAACTATGAGCACTACTGCGATTTATAAGGCATGGGGTCTACCCTTAACAGTTCTTTTTTAATTGGTACACTGTAATCATACATCATGATGGAGTTCAGAGTGACAGAGACACACGTGCACACAACTCTTGGTGAGTTTTCTCCCAGCTACCATTTCTTCCCTGTGAATGGTATTTAGATTGGCATTGATAATTTTGTATATGTACATAATGTCAACTGAAATGTTCCCTTCATCAGGTCTCCCTCCCTTAAGACCCCTCCATCACTCCACTAGAGGTTCTCCTCCTTTGTCTGGAGTCCCTTTTGTATCCTAAGTTCTCCCTAGTTTCTACATAAGAGAGAAAACATATCACCCTTCAGTTTTCTGGGACTGACTTATCTCACTTAGCATAATATTCTCAAATTCTATCCATGTTCCTTCAAATAAAATAATTTTGTTCTTCTGTATGGCTGAGTACAATTCCCTTGTGTGTGTATTCCATAATTTTGTAATCCATTCATTTGTTGAATGAAGGCTGCTTCCATAATTTGACAATTATGAATCATGCTACTACAAACACAAATATATCCGTGTCACTATGATATTGTGGTTTCAAAACTTTTGAGACGATATCCAAGGCTGGTATAGCTAAGGCTATGGTAGTTACACTTCTAATTATCAGAGACACCTCCAAACTAATCTCCAAAGTGGCTGCACTAATTTGCAATTCCACCAACAGTGTATCAGAGTCCCTATTTCCCCACATTCTTGCCAACATTTATTATTGCCTGTATTTTTGATGACTGCTATTCTAATTAGGGTTAGGTGATACTCTCAGTGTAGTTCTGATTTGCATCTCTCTGATGGCTGATGATATTGAACTTCTTTCACATATTTATTGGCCATTTGTATTTCTTCTTTTGTGAAGTGTCTATTTAGTTCATGTTCCCATTTTTTGATTGGGTTATTTAGGGGTTTTTTTTAGTGTTAAATTTTTTAAGTTCTTTGTATAGTCTAGATATTAGTCCTCTATCAAAGGACTAGCTGGCAAAGAGCTCCTCCCATTCTGTCGGTTCACTTTTAAGTTTCTTGATTGTTTCCTTTGCTGCACTGAAGCTTTTTTAACATAATGCAATCCAACTTATTAAACCTCATTTTAGTTTTTTGTGCCTTGGGGGTCTTATTGAGGAAGATACTTCCAGTGCCAATACGTTGGAGTGTTGGTCCTATGCCATCTCCTAGTAATTGCAAAACCTCTGGTGCCCTTAATAGTTCAAAATCTACTGGGGAGAATAAAAAAAAAAGTATGATGATTTACCAAATGAGTCAATTTAAAAATGACTTGCCAAGGCTTTAAAAGAAACAAAAGCAACATGAGTTGTTAAGTCTCATGAAAGAGGTCAATTTTGAACCAAAGCATCACAAAAAAAAAGAAAAAAATCTAAAAATTTCTGAATGACACCTCACAATGTGATCTTACTAGCTTCATGGAAAAAGATCTATGTTCTCCCTATGGTCTCCCTATGGGGAAGATAGAAATTAAATGCCTCACTTGGAAGTTAGACAACTGGGACAGAGCAGATATTTGACAAACTGGCTGGTAACTACAATGCCTGAAACCTGTCCACAGCATCACACCTGGATAAAAGAAAGTCTTTGGGTAAGAGAAAATGTAGGAGGGATCACAGAGCAAGGGTAAAGGTGACAGCCATGCTTGTGGGTGGAGAGCAACAGATTTTATTAAGGATCTTGAGAAGCAATGCTGGAAAGGTAGGCAGTGGTCATTGACAAAGGGTTTTAAGCCTTGGGCTAATGAGTTCAGATTAATTTATTCTATCTGTGGTGGAATTCACTTGAAGTACGTGAGCAGGGCCATTATTTGAAGAAAGAAGTTTTGGGGAATTTAACAGAAAATACATTTAAAATCTGACCAAGGAACCAAATCCTTTGGAGGTAAAGACAGGACAGAGGTTACTGCATTCACACACAAGGTGGAACAACCTTTCTATGCGGATTGCCCAAGGAATAGGAAGCATGTGAGAAATCAACTAAAGAAAGAATTAGCACAACGGAGATAAAAAGTAGAATATGAGGGAGAGATATTTTGAGTTTAAACTATTTTATTTTCTAGGTTCAGTCGATTATTATTTGCCTGTTGTTAGGCAAACAAATTCATCTCTTTTTTTAATTAGGAAACATTCAAACATTTCAAACATTACTTTTCATTCTAGAATCTGGTAACTAAACTCATAATTATTTTTCCAAACTTCTCAATATTTAAAATACTGCAATGAGCCGGGCGTGGTGGCGCACGCTTGTAATCCCCACGCTTGGGAGGCGGAGACAGGAGGATCACGCTGGTTAGAAGCCAGCTTCGCTGACTTAAGAGACCCTGCTTCCAAATTTAAAAAATATATAAAATAGGTCTTGGAGTGTAGCCCTGAGGTAGAAGGGCTTCCAGGAACCCGAGTACCACCAAATAAAAATAAATAAATACATACATACATACATACATACATACATACATACATACATACAATAAAATACTGCAATGATCTTTCCAATCCTTCTTCTCAACCTAGAATCCTAATTTTTATGGTCTAAACTTCAAATATAGAGAAATTCTTCTTTTCTCTCTTGTAAAGTTTACTCTTTCAGCTGTGGCACACGCTTGTAATCCCCGCGCTTGGGAGACTGAGACAGGAGGATCGCACAGGTTTGAATCCAGCCTCAGCTACTTAGTGAGGCTCTCTGCAACTTAGTGAGACCCTATTTCCAAATAAAATATAAAATAGATCTGGGAGTGTAGACTGGAGGTAAAAAGAGCCTGGGTTTTATTCCCAGTATCACAAAAAAATAAATTAAAATTACTCTTTCTATCCTTCAGCAGTGCCCTAGTAGCTATAACTACGCACTACTGTAGTAGCCAAACTCCAAATGGTCCCTCCTCCAACACTGAAGAGAGCAGACTCGTATAAACAACCTAATATTGCAGAAATGTTGGGGCACAACGCCCAAATCTAGGTCATAAAGACAAGGAAGCTTCATCTTGCTGCTTGGGTCTCCCATCTGTGGGAAGCCAGCTGCCATAGTGAAAACTGAAGTCTCATGCCACCATCACATGAGTGGTACATCTCGGAACCTCCAGCCCCTGTCCAGCCTGGAGACAGCTGTGACCCCTGACTACTCCAGGTGACTACAGCTCATGAGACCATGAGCCAGAACCACCAGATAAGCTGCTCCCAGGTCCCTGGCCCACAGAAACAAATGTTTGTTGTCTTTAGTCTTTAAAGTTTTAGGTAATATTATGTGGTGATAGAAAACCAATATGCCTATATTTAAGTATTTCTACACAAAATTGTTTTGTTTTACTTACAATGAATTTTCCAATAATGCCTACCATTGTGTTGGCAAGTCCAGTCGAGCCCAGAAGAAACACCTGCCATGATTCTGAAATATTTTCCCTACATTCTAATTTCTGGCATCAGCCCATCACCTTCCAATTACAGTTTGTTATTTTGTGCCTAGAGGCATGACCTCACCAATGTCTGTGTTTTGCGGCGCATCTGCTGGTTTTGGTTTTTGTTTTTTTACACAATGCCCTGTCCCAGATTACCCGGCCATTTATCTTTAACCATTTAGCATGTATCTTCCCAGAAGAATTAGCCTGCCTTATAATAACCTGAAAAGTTCATTATGTACTCTGTGCTACAGGTTATTTATAAAACATTAAAGAATGGATCCCAAAGTCTTCTTTGAGTTACTTTTTGATCTAAAGATAAGTGTTCTTTTTATCTTCCTGCATTTGAACCAGTTTTCTGTGATTAACCCTGATTAGACAGTATACAAAAATTTAATAGTAGGATACTTTAGCACCCTACTTTTGGTAATGGACAAATAATCAGGACAAAGGAAATAAACAAAGAAATGGCATAGTTAAACTATGCCTCAGACCATATCGACCTAACACACATCTCTAGAACATTCCACCCAACAGCTGAAGAATACACATTCTTCTCAATAGCATATGTAACATGCTTCAGGATAGATCACACAGTAGGCCAAAACATAACTCTCCCATTTTGTAGGCTTTCTCTTTAGGTTCTTGATGGTTTCCTTTGATGAGAAGAAACTTTTTAGTTTGATGCCGTCCCACTTGTTAATTCTTGCTTTAATTTCCTGCATTTGGGAGGTCTTGTTGAGAAAGTTACTGCTTGTGCCCATGTGTTGTAGTACTGAGCCTATGCCCTCCTCTAATAACTTCACAGTCTCTGGTCTAATTTCTAAGTCTTTGATCCATCTGGGGGGGGGGGGAGTAAAAACGATCAAGAAAAAAAATGAACTAAAGATTTAAATGTAAGACCTGACACTATAAAATTACTACAAGAAAACATAGAATAAATGCTTCAGGATGATGGAATGGGCAAAAAAAATTTTGAACAAAAGCCCAAAAAGTGAAATAAACCAATGGCATTATGACTAAAAAGATTCTGCACAACAAAGAGAAAAAAAAATCAACAAAGTAAGACCCCTGGAGAAACCAGACCCAGTAAGACGCTGGGTTCTGGGCAGGGGTCGCGGGCTGGGCACTCCAGATGGGGCCCTGGTCGCGGGACTCTGGGCCCCAGGCCGAACTGCGAGTAGCACGCCAGACCCCTGGAGAAACAAGGCCCAGTAAGACGCTGGGTTCTGGGCGGGGGTCGAGCACAGGGCACGCCAGCTGGGGCCCAGATCGCGGGACTCTGGGTCCCGGCCGAACTGCGAGTAGCACGCCAGACCCCTGGAGAAACCGGGCCCAGTAAGACGCTGGGTTCTGGGCAGGGGTCGTGGGCTGGGCACGCCAGATGGGGCCCGGGTCGCGGGACTCTGGGCCCCAGGCAGAACTGCGAGTAGCACGCCAGACCCCTGGAGAAACCAGGCCCAGTAAGACGCTGGGTTCTGGGTGGGGGTTGTGGGCGGGGCACGCCTAATGGGGCCCGGGTCGCGGGACTCTGGGCCCCAGGCAGAACTGCGCGTAGCACGCCAGACCCCTGGAGAAACCGGACCCAGTAAGACGCTGGGTTCTGGGCGGGGGTCGTGGGCTGGGCACGCCAGATGGGGCCCGGGTCGCGGGACTCTGGGCCCCTGCCGAACTGCGCGTAGCACGCCAGATCCCTGGAGAAACCAGGCCCAGTAAGACGCTGGGTTCTGGGCAGGGGTCGCGGGCTGGGCACGCCAGATGGGGCCCGGGTCGCGGGACTCTGGGCCCCAGGCCGAACTGCGAGTAGCACGCCAGACCCCTGGAGAAACAAGGCCCAGTAAGACGCTGGGTTCTGGGCGGGGGTCGAGCACAGGGCACGCCAGCTGGGGCCCAGATCGCGGGACTCTGGGTCCCGGCCGAACTGCGAGTAGCACGCCAGACCCCTGGAGAAACCGGGCCCAGAACAGAAAAAGATAAAGAAAAATATCGGAGAGGTGGTAAGAAAGCCGTTATGGATGCCAGGACACTGGAGATGCAGACAAAACTTATCTAAATGCACTGGAACTTATGGAAAAATTCGCCGTGAAAGAGGACTGCTATTTCTCTATATTGTTAAGAATCTCAGACATCACATATAAGGAGAGAGTTTAGCGGAGACCAAGGAGAAATGCGGTGTTGAAAGAGTTCTTCGCGATGGTGGTGGAGACTTGTATTCAGGAGAAGCAGAAACCGGATCTTACCAACTTTATTTTTTTGGAGAAATTACACTAAATGTCGAATGCTACCATCACGCATGCTTAGGAACACTGGACAACATTCAGAGTGGAAAAAGAGCCTGGGAAGGATTTGAAACGGTGGAGGCAGTGGCAATGCCAGTGGCCAATATTCGGGGGAGGCAGAGATCTGATACATTACACCTGGAACCTTTGAAATAATAACCACAGAGACAGTGATCGGAACCTGCTGAGGGGTTAGGCGGGCGCCGGGGCCAGTGGCCGACATCGGAGCTTGCTGTGAGGCAAGGCCACTACTGAGGCCTCCGTGGCTGGGATTGGAACCTGCAGAGGGGTTAGACCGATGCTGGGGCCAGCGAGGCCGGCATTGGAGCCTGCCATGATGCAAGGCTTGTGCTAGGGCCTCCGAGGTCGGGTCCGGAACTTGCTGAGGGGTTAGGCCGGTGCTGGGGTCAGCGAGGCCGGCATCGGAGCCTGCCGTGAGGCAAGGCCACTGTTGGGGCCCCCGAGGATGGGACCGGAGCCTGCTGAGGGGTTAGGCCGGTGCTGGGGCCAGCGAGGCTGGCATCAGAGCCTGCCATGAGGCAAGGCCGGTACTTGGGCCTCCGAGGCCAGGATAAGAGCCTGCCGAGGGGTTAGGCCGAAGCTGGGGCCTCCGAGGCCAGGATAAGAGCCTGCTGAGGGGTTAGGCCGGTGCTGGGGCCAGCGAGGCCGGCATCGGAGCCTGCCTTGAGGCATGACCAGTGCTGGGGCCTCCGAGGCCGGGATCGGAGCCTGCCGAGGGGTTAGGACGCTGCTGGGGCCAGTGAGGCCGGCATCGGAGCCTGCCTTGAGGTAAGGCCGGTACTGGGGCCTCCGAGGCCAGGACAAGAGCTTGCCGAGGGGTTAGGCTGGTGCTGGGGCCAGCAAGGCCGGCATCGGAGCCTGCCTTGAGGCATGACCAGTGCTGGGGCCTCCGAGGCCGGGATCGGAGCCTGCCGAGGGGTTAGGCCGCTGCTGGGGCCAGTGAGGCCGGCATCGGAGCCTGCCGTGAGGCAAGGCCGGTACTGGGGCCTCCGAGGCCAGGATAAGAGCCTGCTGAGGGGTTAGGCCGGTGCTGGGGCCAGCGAGGCCGGCAGCGGAGCCTGCCTTGAGGCAAGGCCAGTACTGGGGCCTCGAGGCCAGGATAAGAGCCTGCCGAGGGATTAGGCCGTTGCTGGGGCCAGCGAGGCTGGCATCGGAGCCTGCCGTGAGGCAAGGCCGGTACTGGGGCCTCCGAGGCCAGGATAAGAGCTTGCCGAGGGGTTAGGCCGGTGCTGGGGCCAGCGAGGCCGGCATCGGAGCCCGCCGTGAGGCATGACCAGTGCTGGGGCCTCCGAGGCCGGGATCGGAGCATGCCGAGGGGTTAGGCCGGTGCTGGGGCCAGTGAGGCCGGCATCGGAGCCTGCCGTGAGGCAAGGCCGGTACTGGGGCCTCCGAGGCCAGGATAAGAGCCTGCCAAGGGGTTAGGCCGGTGCTGGGGCCAGCGAGGCCGGCATCGGAGCCTGCCTTGAGGCATGACCAGTGCTGGGGCCTCCGAGGCCGGGATCGGAGCCTGCCGAGGGTTTAGGCCACTGCTGGGGCCAGCGAGGCCGGCATCGGAGCCTGCCTTGAGGCAAGGCCAGTACTGGGGCCTCCGAGGCCAGGATAAGAGCCTGCTGAGGGGTTAGGCCAGTGCTGGGGCCAGTGAGGCCGGCATCGGAGCCTGCCTTGAGGCAAGGCCGGTACTGGGGCCTCGAGGCCAGGATAAGAGCCTGCCGAGGGATTAGGCCGGTGCTGGGGCCAGCGAGGCCGGCATCGGAGCCTGCCGTGAGGCAAGGCCGGTACTGGGGCCTCCGAGGCCAGGATAAGAGCTTGCCGAGGGGTTAGGCCGTTGCTGGGGCCAACGAGGCCGGCAGCGGAGCCTGCCGTGAGGCATGACCAGTGCTGGGGCCTCCGAGGCCGGGATCGGAGCATGCCGAGGGGTTAGGCCGGTGCTGGGGCCAGCGAGGCTGGCATCGGAGCCTGCCGTGAGGCAAGGCCGGTACTGGGGCCTCCGAGGCCAGGATAAGAGTCTGCCAAGGGGTTAGGCCGGTGCTGGGGCCAGCGAGGCCGGCATCGGAGCCTGCCTTGAGGCATGACCAGTGCTGGGGCCTCCGAGGCCGGGATCGGAGCCTGCCGAGGGGTTAGGCCGCTGCTGGGGCCAGCGAGGCCGGCATCGGAGCCTGCCGTGAGGCAAGGCCGGTACTGGGGCCTCCGAGGCCAGGATAAGAGCTTGCCGAGGGGTTAGGCCGGTGCTGGGGCCAACAAGGCCGGCAGCGGAGCCTGCCATGAGGCATGACCAGTGCTAGGGCCTCCGAGGCCGGGATCGGAGCATGCCGAGGGGTTAGGCCGGTGCTGGGGCCAGCGAGGCCGGCATCGGAGCCTGCCGTGAGGCAAGGCCGGTACTGGGGCCTCCGAGGCCAGGATAAGAGCCTGCAAAGGTGTTAGGCCGGTGCTGGGGCCAGCGAGGCCGGCATCGGAGCCTGCCTTGAGGCATGACCAGTGCTGGGGCCTCCGAGGCCGGGATCGGAGCATGCCGAGGGGTTAGGCCGCTGCTGGGGCCAGCGAGGCCGGCATCGGAGCCTGCCTTGAGGCAAGGCCGGTACTGGGGCCTCCGAGGCCAGGACAAGAGCCTGCCGAGGGGTTAGGCCGGTGCTGGGGCCAGCGAGGCCGGCATCGGAGCCTGCCTTGAGGCATGACCAGTTCTGGGGCCTCTGAGGCCGGGATCGGAGCCTGCCGAGGGGTTAGGCCGCTGCTGGGGCCAGCGAGGCCGGCATCGGAGCCTGCCTTGAGGCAAGGCCGGTACTGGGGCCTCTGAGGCCAGGATAAGAGCCTGTCAAGGGGTTAGGCCGGTGCTGGGGCCAGTGAGGCCGGCATCGGAGCCTGCCGTGAGGCATTACCAGTGTTGGGGCCTCCGAGGCCGGGACTGGAATCCTGCCAAGGGGTTAGACTGGTGCAGGGGCCAATGGCCAGCATCGGAGCCTGGCGTGAGGCAAGTTCACTCCTGCGGCCTCCAAGGTCGGGACCAAAGCCAGCTTAGGGGTTTGACCGGTTCAGGGGCCAGCGAGACCAGAACTGGGTCCTCCCATGAGGCAAGGCCGCTGCGTGAGCCAGCGAGGTCTGGATCAGTCCACTGAGTAGCCAGGCCACTACTGGGACCATCAAGAGTGGGATTGGTACTTGCAACGCAGCATGCACAGAGAAATATCGCAGAAAATATAAATCAGACGCTTCTCTTAATCAGCAATAACTAGGAGGAAACGGGCAACAGGAAGAGGTTGAGCTATAGAAAGGGCCCTATAGTGAAGCAACTAATGTGACCAATCAGAGGGTATGTAATACTGGAGGACGGAGCCTCTTTAAAATGCAGGAGGTACATAAACAAATGTATCAAAGTAAATCACCAAAGAAGTGTGGGATGGAGGGAGGGGGAGGGAATGGGACGGGGGCTGGAGGAGGGCTAATTGGATGATGTGTGCTTGTATATCCTCTCAAGTCTTGTACTCCAATGTGATTGATATATGACTACAATGCACCAATTTAAAAAATAAATTAATTAAAAAAAAATCAACAAAGTATAGAGACAACCTATAGAATTGGAGAAAAATATTTGCCAACAGTGTTTTTGAATGAAATACCAGAAGTTCCACATTAAGATGATTGATCAGGAACACAGAGCCAGCTTGTGGACTGTCCAACACTAGACACAAAACTCGGATCTCTGAACTTCCAGTTAAATCATCAGATAAAACAGTCATAGTCTTTCTAAAAGTACCAGTCCCTCTTTATACTGTAGCAACGAATACTTCTTGGAATACAAATTCATTAGAAGCTAGATTCTCCAAGAAGTAAACTCCTTACTGGTACAAACTAAAGATGTGAATTAGAAAATACAAAAATGTTTCCACATTTATGCTGTACAGATGTCTCAAATAATCAACAACGTTGGTGACTCGGTTGCCATTCTTCCCAGTGGACACAGTTTTGAGCCACAAACCCGCACCAGGATGTGGAGTGACCACATGTATCTCTTGGACCAGGCATTGCCAAAATGGAATCTGAACACTTTTGTCCTTGTGGTTTTAAACCCACATGGTCAAAAGTTTTGAGGTAAAAAGTGAGAAAACTGCTAAGAAAGCATAATTTGGCCAAAGAACGTAATTATTCAAAGCTGCATTTGGTCGAGACACTCAGGAGAAAAATGCTAGGGCAGCTTCCTCTCCCACCTCCGCTTCCTCACTAGACTCATATATATGCAAATATAAAGAGCCACGACCCAAACCCCAACTTTATGATTCTTAAAATAGAGCTTTGCTTTAGTAGATAAACTGCCATAGGCTGAATTAGCAGCACTGCTTCCTGTAGTCTCTAGACAGATCTTTCTTTCAAAAAGTGACCCTGTCTGACCCTGAGTAATAGTTGGCATACTGATGGAAAATTGAGAGCCATTCTCCATTCTATTTCCTTCATTTACATTATCCATAATTGTCTTCCGATTGCTCTGTGACTCCTGTTTTGTCCTTCTCTGACATTTGTAGTGAGATCCAGGAACTGGATACCATGGAGAGAGAAGATACAGTGACTGGGTAAATTCTGGTCTGGTTCACCATCTAACTGACCTCTGGCAGGCTACTTGCTCCCTCAGGGCTTTATTTCCCTTTCAGAAACATCAGGTTGAATGGCAAGTAAACTTATGAGAGTTCTATTTCTCTTTTGCCTTCCTCATTAAATAGCTCCAGAATACCTAAGATTCATCAACTTTTGTGTGAACATAGCCTTTAGAAACTGAACTAATACTTTAATTTTATAGATTATGATGCTATAGTCCAGAAAAATTCAGTATATATACAAGGTGACAAAGATCTATTCCTTATGCTGGTATTGTGCCAAATTATAAAATACTGTCAGTTTTTCTTGTCCAATAATATGAATTGCCACACACAAAGATCATAAAGACACAATTACTTTTTTTCTGTGACTAGTGCCCTCTTTAAATAGAGTACAAATATAGAAATAATGGGCCCTAAGGTGCTTATAAATTTGAACAGTAAAAAGTTGGTTAGATAGCCTAAGACTTTAATAAGGCAACTTATGAATGCTCCTTTTCATTTCTAAAATCAGGAAGACATAGAAGGATCAGAGTATCCCATTTAATGCTTAACCCACACAACTGCAGTGAAAAATCCTGGAGCTGAAACAAAACTATTGCACTACTAGTGAATATAAACATATAAAAAGCAATGAGTTTAAAAGTATTTATTTTAAGTAGAGAAACATTTATATAGTCTCTGGAGAAAACCTATAGGAACTTCAAAGGGCTTACTTAATTGTGAATCATTCTGTAATCTTTTGTCTAAAAGCTTCGGCCTTTTTTCTCATTGGCATTCCTTTATATTCAACAAGGGGCCCTATTCAATTGTGGCCGCATGTGGTCACAATACTTGTGCACCTCGTGTTCATCTCAAGGGTGGGTAAAATGAAGTCACCACGAGCATCCATTTGGGAACAGCTAAGGGAGAATCCAGGTGGGGCTGAGAGGAGAAAACAGAAGACAGCAAGAGCAGCAAAGTCAAGCTGCAGGGAGCAGGGCAGCCCTTTGCTAAGCGAGGGACTTTTTTGATATGTTGCATCTCCCTTGCTGAAATAATTCCTGGGGCTTGCCTGAGAGTCTAGATATAAACATCCATTTCAGCAAAGTGCATCAGGAAAACAATGTCGGGAGCACCCTAGAATGAACCATCGACAATTGCCAGATTGTTACAGAATGAAGGACTGCTCAGTCTGCCTCAGTGAATTTATGAAGCGTTGCATAAACGTGGTTTGGAGAAAGGAAAGGAAAGGAAAGGAAAGGAAAGGAAAGGAAAGGAAAGGAAAGGAAAGGAGAGGAGGAAAGGAAAGGAAGGAAAGGAGGAAAGGAAAGGAAGGAAAGGAAAGGAAAGATGAATTCTGCATGCATGTATGTACTTGTCACTTTAACCTCACTATGATGTGTAATTAGTGCACATAAGAAAAGAAATATAGGCAGAGAGGAAAAGGACTCATACATTCTTACGGCTTACTTTCAAGTAATTAAGGCATATGGTGGTCTTTGATGAAAGTCACATTGTTCCTTTAAGTAAAGACTATTTTAGTGGACACTAAATATATATATAAGCATTTGCATATTGCCCAAATAAGGCAAGAATTTCCTTCATGCACAGACAGGCACTAATGCACACCAAGTATAATATCAACAATAGAGAAAAACTGTAACATTAGTATCAAAACAATTACAGTTTTCATGGGGAAAAAGACTTTTACCTTTAGGCAGGTTCTGATAACTCTTTAGGGCGATATGCTCAAGTAGCTGAGGGTTTCTGAATCAGCCCTGTGAGTTCTGACCTTGGAGGGGCCACAGGCTTTACAACCACAGACACTTTCCTTGGTCTTATTTCTTCCCTTCTGTCCTTCCCAAATGTCATTTCCTTTTGCCTTTATTATAAACTCTCTACCTCAACTCCCATATATTTCTTAATTTAAAAATCCCTAACAACATCTTCACCTTATTGCATAGGCTAGGAACTACAAGTTGCCGAAAATGTCACCCTCATCACACTGAGCTCATTCATTTCTTTCTTACCAAGAAGCAGTTCCCATAAACTATATTACTGTAATTTGCTCAAGGTTTTAAACTTTCCAATCATTTAATTTAAAAAGAAAAAATAAAATCTAATGGATTCAAACTATACACAAAGACTATCTTAATTGAAGACTCTATGGAGGATGGAAATAGATTTCTGCCTGGAATACATTTTTCCTACCCTGCTAATTTGACAAAGACCATGATTCATTTCTATGATTCCCTCCGGTCAACATATAAGCCTCCCTAATTGAAATTCAAGCCATCATATAAGCTCCCTGACAACTTATTTCTCTCTTTGCAATCATTTATTCTCTCATTCCATATCTCGTTAATAATGGATTCAAAGCATAAGTAAAAATATTCCTTAGTGGTTTTTTTTTTTTTTTTTTACTAGAAACTATGTAGAAATCTTCAGTGAAACCAATTCTACACATTCTTCTACTGATACCTGCATGTTATTTAGGGCTGCTGGTGATCTTTCTGTTATTATTATACTTAATTACACATATTAATTGTACAAATTGATGGGTCTTACTGTGACATTTCCATACATGCATATAACATGTTTTGATCTTTCCAGCCTCCCTTGTAGATTCTTTTTTGTGGCTGTTGTTGTTGCCATATACAAGAGAAAACATGGGATACTTGTCTTTCTCTGTCTGGCTTACCATGATGTCCTTCAGTTCCATCCATTTTCTGCAAATAAGACAATTTTATTCTTCTTTATGGCTGAGCAGTACTCTATTGTATATGTATAAAATTTTCTTTATCAACTCATCTTTTGACAGGCACCTATGCTCATTCTATATCTTATAAACAGTGACACAATAAACATCAGCATGCCAGTATCTCTTTTGTATGCTGGCTGTATTTTTTTCAGATGAATGCCCAGGAGTAGTATAGCCAGATCAGATAGTAGTTCTATTTATTAAAAAAAAAAAACCTCCATACTGTTTTCCATAATAGTTGAACTAATTTATATCCCTACTAACAGTATAAAAAAAGTTCCTTTTTCTCCATATCCTCACCAGTATATGTTATTTTTTGGTTTGAGATTTTTGGTTTTTTTAGTTTTTTGGGTTTTTTGTTTTTGTTTTTCATTTATCTTTGCTTTGATAGTAGCCATTCTGACAGGGATTAGATGGAATTTCATTGTAGTTTCGATTTGTATTTCCTAGATGGCTAAAAGCACTGAGAATTTTTCACCTACTTATTGGCCATTTGTACTTCTTTTGAGAAGTGTTTGTTCAGATCATTTGTCACTGTTTGCGTGTGTGTGTGTGTGTGTGTGTGTGTGTGTTAGTAAGGATTTAGCCCTGGGGCAGTCTATCTCCAAGCTACAGCCACAGTCCTTTTTCATCTTTTTAAAATTTTTGAAACAAGATCTAAGTTGCTGAAGACCTCGCTAAGTTGCTGATTCCTCAATAAAGGTGCCAAAAAATACATTGGATAAAAAACAGCCTCTTCAAAATGATGTTGAGAAAACTGGATATCCACATGTAGAAGGCTGAAAGTATAACACTGCCTCTCACCCTGTAAAAAAAACTAAAAATCTATCAAAGACCTCAATGGAAGTCATGAATTTTTTTAAACAATTCGAAGAAAGTATAAGGAAAACACTTCAGGCTATTGGCACAGGCAATGATATCTTGAATAGAGAATTGAGTGTAGCTTTGCAGATTTATTTCTAGGATCTTTATTCTATTTCATTGGTCTATGTGTCTATTTTCATGTCAATACCATGCTTGGCGTTAAGTATTGTGATACCTCCAGCATTGCTCTTTTTGCTAATAATTCCTGTGGGTATTTGGGTCATAATGATGAGGTAGAATAAAGAAATAAAATTTTAGGTAGAAAAGAGACACATTGGGAAGGAAAGGAAGATGTGGCTTTAAAATCTGAAATCATCAGTTAGCACTCAGGCTTTATGTCTCTGCTCCCCGGGATTCTTGTCTAAAAGGAATTCCTGCATTTTGTAAACCAGAAAGCTTCAAAGAAAAGAGGCCACCATCCCATGCACCTCTCTACTTCTTATAAGAAGTATAGCTCTAAGTTACTCTGGGCCATGTAGGGGGCACTTTGAGCCCTGTTGTGCCAGCTTATGGGCATTCTGGTGGCGTTTTGCAGTTTTGAGTCAGTTTTTAACCATTCTGAGCCATTCTGGGCCATTTTGGGCCATTTGGGGGGCAGCTCTGGGGCAACTTTTGCAGCTCTTGCCCCCACCCTCTACTGCAGCTCTCATGCTCTGGAGATGACCACATTTCCCTTGAACATGTATCTTTACTTGAATTAAAACCTCTTCCTTTATCTCTAATGGCATGTGTTGAAATTCTTTTCACCACGGAAGCCAAAAATCCACTGAAGTTATCATGTTGTCCCATGATAATAATTTTATGCTTTCATATGAATTTTAGGATTGTTTTTCTAGTTCTGTGAAGAATGTTATTGGTATTTGATAGGAATTCACACATTGTTTTTGGTAGAATAGTCATTTTAACAATATTAATTCTCTCATTCCATGAACATGAGCAATATTTCCATCTTCTTGTGTTCTCTTCAATTTCTTTCTTTGGGATTTCATAATTTTCATTGTAGAGCCCTTGTACTTTCTTGGTTAGGTTTATACTAGGTTTTTTAGTTTCTTTGTGTTTGTTCTGTTTTGTTTTAGGCTATTGTGAATCAAAATGGAATTATTTTCCTGATTTCTTTTTCAGCAAGTTCATTAATGGTATATAGAACACTACTGGCTGCATACATTGATTTTGTATCCTGCTCTTTGCTGAATTTGTTTAATCAGTTCTGAGTCCTTAGGTAGAATCTTTGAGAGTTATCTAAGCATAGCATCAAATCATTTACAAACGGGAAATTTTTCATTTTCTCCTTTCTTTATATTTCCTTCATTTCTTTCTTTTGCCTAATTTCTCTGGCTAAAATTTCAAGTACTATGCTAATAAGTAGTGAGAGTGAACCCCTTATTTTGTTCGTGGCTTTAGGAGAAATGCTCTCAGTGTTTTTCATTTCGTATGATTAGACTATGGATTTGTTGTATATAGCCTTTCTTATGTTGAGGCATGATTCTTCTCTATGCAACTTATTCCAGACTTTTATAACAGAGATGTTTGCTTTTATCAGAGGCTTTTTTCTGCCCCTATTGAGATGATTGTGCGATTTTAAACTTAATTCTATTTTTGTGCTCTATTATATTTACTGATGTCTGTAAGTTGAATATCCCTGGAATGAACCCAACTTGATCATGGCGCATTATCATTTAATGCGCTGCTGAGTTCTATTTGCATGTATTTCAGTGAAGATTTTTGTGTGTATCTTTATGAGGGATATTGATCTATAGAGTTCCTTTTTGTTGTGTTCTTCTCAGGTTTTGGTAACAGAAAAATCTTGGCTTCATAAATGAGTCTGAAAGGGTTCCTTCCCTTTCTATTTTATGGAATAGTGTAAGGAACATTGATATTAGTTTTTATTGAAAAGTCTGATAAAATTCAGTAGTGAATCCATTCAGTCCCGGGCTTTTCTTTGCTGGAAGACATTTTTTTTTAATTTATGTATTTATTTGTTGTGGTGCTGGAGATTGAACCCAGGGTTTCAACTGAGTTTTTAACTTTACCTAGCTTTTTATTTCAAAGAGTCTCTTTTCTTATTTTTTTCAAAATTTCTCTTTACTGAGTTGCTCATTCATATCCTACGTTGTTGACCTTAATTCATTCAGCTATTTATTTGTGTCTTCTTGGAATTTATTGAACTTTCTCAAAATAATTCTTCTGAATTCTTCATCTATCATTTCATCTACTTCAGTATCTTTGGAATCTGTTACTAGAGAGTTATAAACATTAGAAGGTACCATGTTTCTTTCTTTCTTTCTTTCTTTCTTTCTTTCTTTCTTTCTTTCTTTTTTTACATTTCTGTGTTTTCATGTTGAGATTTGTATCTCTGTTGGGATGGGAATCCCCTATACTTTTATATGAGAGTCTTTTTAGTAATCAGCTTTCTCTTGAGAATGTGCCTGGGTATATCAGATTGTTGTGTTCAGATGACTTTTTAATACAGTTTCCCTGTGGCTTCTTTGAATACAATTAGAGGATTTTGACACATTGTATAGCCTGCCAGAGAATGAGTATAACCGACTTTTTCTGTAGGTCTCAAAAGAGTTCCTGTGTTGGTTCAGGTAGGGTAGCATAGACAGTACCTTGGCTGAATTACCAGATGAAGTACAGCCTCTGTGGTTACTTCTCCATCTTGTCAGCAATGTACAGTCTGATAGGGAATGAAAGCAACCTATGTGAGGTCCTGTGTAGATGCAGCATTCACAACCATTGTGTTACTTCTCCCTGCTGTTACAATGGAGGTGAGTGACCAGGAACAAGGCTCCAGGCCACCACCAGCTGAGCCTACTTGAGGCTGGATCAGTGGCTGGGAAGTTTTATTTCTCCTGTTTTTTGTTATTATTGTCATTGGAGATTGAACCAAGAGGTATTTTATCTCTAAGATATACCCTCAGGCCTTATTTTATTTTTGTTTGTTTGTTTGTTTTGAAATAGGATCTCACTAGGTTGCTGAGAGTTTTGCTAACTTGTTGAGTCTGGTCTTGAACCTGTGATCCTCCTGTCTCAGCCTCCCATATACTGGGATTACAGGTATGTGCCACTGTGCCTGGCACTCCTATTCTTTATGATGAAGTACCTGACATGGTTTCAGAATGGAGAGGTACAGTTTCTCCAAGCCGAGCGAAGAATATAGCTCAGTGGCAGAGCACCAACCCATTGTGGATTTCTAGCATTGCATAGAATGGAGAAAATGAACAACAGTAACAAACAAAAAACATAAAAAGGAAAAAAAATAAAAACAATAACCATGGCATCAACAACAGAAAAAGAGAGAGGCAAAAATAATGTGGAATTAACAAAAAAATAAAAATAATTCATTTTTAAAACTAAAAAGAAAAAAGACAGAAAAAAATTTTAAATTAGATAAAGGAAAGAAAAGAGAAAGGCAAGTGAAAATGGGAAATCAAGGGGGAAAGACACAAGTATTAAAAGAAGAGATTTTAAAAGAAAAATATATATACAAGCAAAAAAATACAAAAATATTAATAGAAGTACAAATTTCCGGTCTGCAGAGGTGCTTGATTGTGTGAACAAAAGTGAATGGTATCAGCTTTTGTGCGTCAGTTTCTGTCTTCTTAAGCTGGATCCCTCTTGGAGAAAGTAAATTCTGCCGAGTTATTCGCTTCTTCTCCCATTTGTTGTGTGGCCTGGTGACCAGAGGGAGTGGTTTGTGGCTGTAGCCAGTTGGAACACCCCTCAACTGCCTTGTGTGCCGTAAACAGTTAGGGCAGAACTAGGGTTCCCCAGGCAAAGATTTACTCTGGATTTATTTGGAATGCCCACCCCAAGAGAAGGACAGACACAGAAAGTGCAGTGTGTCAGGGATGCCAGCTTTTGTGCAGTGTTCTCCTAGTGCAAGAAAGATTATGAAGTCATAGCTCTCTGTGCTGGGTGGACAGGGTTGGGGGCAAGATTCACTACCCATAACTCTAGTATTAACGACTTAGCTCCCACTAGAAATCACACAGATTTCTGGTGCCCTCACCACTACCGCAGGCTCCTGCAGATGGCTCCCCAAGTCAACGGTTCTTCTGCTGATTGTCTTTTGACATAGCAATGTCATCTCCTCAACTAGAAACAGCACCTATAGCTTTATCTTCACTCCCATTCCACTACTCCCTGGTTTCTACTTCTCTTCCCATGTGTTGTAAGAATATAACAAATACTCAATAAATAGTTGCTAAGTTAGACCAAAACTGGGAGCTAGGAGGTCACAAAGCATCGATGATATTAAGCAGAGAGCAGAGAGGTTGAGCACAGTCAGGGGATGACATCCTGAGTCACAGACAGTTCATCTGCGTCCACAGGGATGAGGTGAGAGGTAAATAACTGAGAGTGAGATAACCCAGAGAACAGATGCCTCAGCTAGGACCTGAGATAACTGGAAACAGTTCAGGACATAATCGAGTGCAACCAGGAGGTGGTAATTGAGCTCGGGGCTGCTCTTGATTGGCCAAGGGTCCACTTCATCTTGAATGCATCTCCCTAAACTTAGAGAAAACTTTCCCCCAACAGTGGAACTGGAACATGAGCTCTGTCAACACAAAAGCTCTTGCTGTTCTGAGGAAAAACACAAGGACACCATTCTAAATCTTATTTGAAGAAAAGCTTTAAGTAAGCAACCCAATAATACTGAGGAGGGCTCTTTGCCTGAACCATATGCCTCCTACTTTACCTACAAGCTCTTACTTTCACATTCAAGCTGTAATAGGGATAGTTTCTTAAAACAGATTTCAATGTGGCAAATCTGAGTTTTCTCATGGCTGATTTTTTATTTAGAAAGAAACATGTTTGACATCGATGGAAGAAAAATGTCTAAATGGATAGAGGTGGTAAAAAGTGAGTTATAATTACTAGCTTTCAGGTGAGCAAATAAATATGAAGTGCCATCAAGGTTATTACTGCCTTTTATATGTATGTGTGCACATATGTATGTGCAAATGTGAAAACACACAGTCACTTCTTCAGGCTAATCGGGCGAGCTGGTTACACTTATACTTTACTAATATAAGTATTGAAAGTAAGTTTTAATTCTGCTATGAGTTATCTCTTTTATGGGTCAGGATAAAAGACAAAATTAAGAATCTAGTTAACTGAAAATTATCTTGGAAATAATCATAGAAAGTCAAAAATATGCATTGGAAGGCAAAGTAATGAATCAATTTTACAAACTGGATACATGGCTACACTATAGTAGAAACAAATGAAAAAATCTCCATATTATTATTAAGGCTTCCAAATCTACAGTATCCATCAGAGTCATGTCAGATATGGGCAGAGTACTTGACTGTCTTTCCCAAGAGCTCCCATGATCATATAGAACCAGCTCTTCACAATCCTGGAGGAGCTCGAGAGAAAGTTTTAAGCTATATGTTCTGACTGTTGGGGCCATACTCTTTTGCTACCTGTCCCAAGTCATTAAATTCTCAGATTAATTTCCTTTAATGATGAGCCAGATTCGTGTTCATCATGTAAAAGGAAAGAAAAACAACCTTAATGAAGACATTTGCCTCAGAAACTGCCACAATCAAAGACAGGCCTTTTCAGATGTAATTAATTTTTTTCCAAGATAATTTATCTTATTAAAATATGGTAATTTACTGTGGTTTCAGGTTATCTTAAACCTTTCTAAGATTGAAAGCTAAAGTTAATTTCTTGCTATAAGCAGTATAATTTGAACCTAAGAGAGTGGGGGAGCATTTTATATTCATTTAAGCACATAAAAGTTAAAACTATATCCAAAGTTCTTATAGGAATTTGGTTGGGCCCAGTGATCTGTATATGGATTGGTATTGTGGCCCAGAAAGAAGCCTGGAAAGAACATAACTGTCCCAGATAAAAGGATACAACCTTCCCCCGTCAGCAGCCTTGACCAAGCCAAACTTCAGAAGCAAGCTCTAGCACAGACACAACCTTTTAAGACTTTGGTAAACCCAGTTCAAAAATCGCTGTGATTGGAGGTTTAATGAGGCACTTTGTTATTCTCTGAAACAAAAATGAAAACATAGAGACAGAGTTCTTCAGGCTTAATTGCCACATCTGTTATTAGGCACTTTACCATGATTGACTGGAGTGTATGTCGGACATGGTGCCAAAAAGCTTCCCCATAAAAACAACTCCCCCTCGCTGCCTGAATGGCACCAGGCTCCATCGCATCCAGAATTTCCCTGGCAAACGAGCAGCCTAGTGGCCACAGTCCCCGGGGCCAGCAGAAGGCACTGTTTCCTGGTGCTGGTTAAGAGGGAAGCAGGGCCTATCCCTCTCTGTCTGCCCTCTCTCCCTCAGGCTGGCCCACCCATCCCTGGAGTCCAGTATAATGTAAAAGATTATCCTAGCCTTAGACTAGGATGGCTGAGTAATGGTTGTGTTACCATGCCTACTTGCAGTCCTTAAAAGTAGGCATTAGGACAGGATGCTGCAGATGAAAACTATTTTCTAGCTCCTGAAGTAATTAGAACTTTAAAACATTCATGTGACATCAAGAAGCTGGCCTCTCTGGAGACCTAGTCCCCTGGATGCCATAAGCTCAGTGAACAAAGATTATTTCTGAAGATCAATAGCCAGGTGAGACTGTGGGAATTTAATGTTGCCTGAATATTAGAGAAACTTACTGCCATCATTCCTTGTCAATAAAATGAGTCAGTGATTCCTCTGAGTGTGTTACATAAGAGAGTAGGAGGTTTACTAATTAACTGAAGTTCATTTGTAAAGGGCTGCCTGTATATAATGCACCACCACTCAACTTTTTATTAGAGTTCAAAATTCTGGACACTCACAGTTCTCTGGTTTCCTAAGTTCCTGGTCAGACAGCAGCAGAGAGACAATTACTGGTGTACAAACCATTCTCTAGACCAGGCACACAGGCATAAAAGCCGAAGCTAACAGCCCATCTGCACACTCACAGAGTAGAGAAATACACAGCCACTAACCTAACCCAATCCAGGGTGTAAAGCAAACAGCAGTCAGTGGCTCAGAAGTCCATGGTGGACCTCGGTAATGAGAGAAGACTGGGACAGAACCATTTACATACATCCACTGCTACCATCAGGTATCAAGAGGAAAGGCCTGAAGATGGTTTCCTGGCTCTTTGAAATGAGACTGTATAAATTTATGTTGTATTCCATACTCCCCAGTTATTTGTTTATTTGTTTTCATCCCCAGCGATACCTATAGTGTTTTGGAAGAGCCGCTGCTGCTCATGGTGATTTTGTACACAGAAGGTAATTCAGAAATGATGGCGACTCAAGTGTGAGAACTGGCAAGCAGGGGCTGGGGTGGCTAATTAGAAGGGTCTTCCCAACATTAATGAAAGTAAAAGGAACACCCACTGTCTTCTAAAAAGAATAAGCATTCGTAAAATTCCCTGGCTATATACTTTGAGAAGATTCAGATCTAAAATAACTCTCTTTTGGATAAGGAACAGTTCCCTAGAGACTGCCCCAAGGGAGCCACTTTTCAACAGTCTATCCGGCCTGAGAGAGCAAAGAGGGCTTTCAGGAGAAGGTCTCAGCCTTGTCAGGCCTGCTGCAGTCTAGCTTGGTGTCATATACTTCCTGGAAGTCAAAATGGCTGAAGGGCCCCCACATTCCTCAGACTTTCTGAAATCTGCCCTTTCTGTCCTCAGCTACTATAATATAAATGATAGAGGCTATTGTCAAGCTAAGGCTTTCCTTAAGCTTCTCTTTCCGGTTTATTCATAAAGGAGCCCTTGACAAGACAATGCGGGATGGCAAAAGTGATGGCACTCACTTCTAAAATGATAGAAAAGCCTTTCTCTGGACAAGTAAAGAACACCCATCTCAAAGCAAAATTTCTTCAAAAGAATTTTTACAGGTAGTAGTATTTGTGGTATGACAGAGAAAAAAAAACTATACTTTTACAAAATCTAAAATCAATTTAGCAATGCTTCCTTGAACATAATGCTTAAAACACTGGCAGTAAAAGAAAAAACAAGTAAACCAGACTTCTCAAGCTTAAAATTTTTTGTGTATCAAAGGAGACCATCAACAGAATGAAAAGACAACACATATACTAGGATAAAATATTTGTAAGTCATATATGAGATAGAATCAGTATCCAGAATATAAAGATAACTCTTACAATTTAGTAAACAAGCCAAATGACCCAAGTTTAAAACGGGCAAAGGACTTGCATAGACATTTCTTATTTTATTTCAAGAGTTTATTTTTTAACTTTGCAGAATTTCTGGTATATAACATTCCGTCCACACATTGTAATTCAATATATATATATATATTCTTAAGTAGCAGATTTAAAAGCAATTTTCAGCCGGGCATGGTGGTGCACTCTTGTAATCCCAGTACATGGGAGGCTGAAACAAAAGGATCACAGATTCAAGGCCAGCCTCAGCTACTTAGTGAGGCCCTCTGCAAATTAATGAGACACTGTTTCAAAAACAAAGAATTAAAAAATAGAGCTGGGAGTGTACCTTGAAGGTAGAATACCCCTGGGTTCAATCCCCAGTCCTGAAATAAATAAATAAATAAATAAATAAATAAATAAATAAATAAATAAATAAAAGCAGTTTCCATCTTTATACATCTCTCTTCTTTGAAATACAGAATTTAGTTCAGTGGCATTACTGATGCTTGTAGGGTGGCTTCCAGGAGTTAATAGTGGGGGATGGAGAGATGTTGGTCAAAGAGTGAACTTTCAGTGATGAAGTAAGTTCTAAAGACCTAAGGTACAGGTAATAAGTACAGTAATAAATAATCTAAGAATATAAGGTACAGGGTAATAACACTGTACACACACTTGAAAAATAATTTTTTGTGTGGTGCTAAAAAGGAACTAGGATTGAACCCAGGGGTATTCTACCTCTCAGCTACATCCCCAGCCCTATTTTATTTTCTATTTCGAAAGAGGGTCTCACTAAGTTACCGCACGCTACACTTGAAGCTATGATCCTTTTGTCTTTGCCTGCTGGGTTATTAGTTTACAGGAATACTGTGCCAGCCTGTACTTGACATTTCATAAAGGAACAGAGTTAAGCTTTTTCAATAACAAAAAGCAGCTATGTGAGGTGATAGATGCTCTAATTAATTTAACAATGCACACATATAAATGATCACACTGTACACTTTAAATATATCCAACTTTGTCAATCATACCTAAAATGCACATAGTTTACATCATATCCAAAAAAGAATTAATTTTGAATATATCATATACTTGTAACTTTATAGAGAAATTTCTTTACAGACGATATACTAAAGACAAATATGCAAATGAAAAGATGCCCAACACCACTAATCATTAGGGAAGGACAAATTAAAGCCACCATGAGATGTCATTTCATACATATTAAGACAGTTAACTTCCCACACACACAGGGGTAAAATATATATATGATACGCAATGGTGAGGATGGAGAGAAATTGGAACCCTGTGCACTGCTGTTGGGAATGTAAAATGGAGCAGCTGTTGTGGAAAACAGGATGGTAACTCCTCTACAACAACAAACCACAGAACTACCATACAGTATAGGAATTCTACCCGTCAGTTTATTCCCTCAAAGGAATTGAAAGCAGGAAAGTGAACAATTGAAAAACCAGTGTCCACAGTAGCCTTTTTTGCAATATTGAAAAGGCAGAAGCAGCACAAACATCCATGAATAGATGATCGGATCATCAAAATGTGGTGTGTACATACCATGTTTTTAAAAGGAAGGAGACGCTGGCCCGTGCTATTGTGCTATGAACCTTAGGTACTCACATAAGTACCGGCCACAAAAGGACAGATACTGCATGATTACGCTCGTTTGAGGGCCCAGAGCAGTTGGATTCATAGAGACAGAAAGTAGAATGGTGACTGCCAGACACTGCAAGAGGGAAGTGGTGAGCTGCTGTTCAACGTCCTACGTTCCCATTTGGGACATGGAAAACATTTTGGAGATGGATGGTGCCAGTGGTTGCACAGCACTATGAATGTTCTTAATGCCACAGAACTAGACATTTAAAAGTGATGAATTTTACAGCACATGTATTTTACTACAATACAAAATACATCTACAAGCAAGCCCAAGCTCTAGGGAATACGCAGTAGATACCTGCCCAAAAGGTAGAGACTCCTCCTCACTCTTTTCACTACCATCTGCATAAGAGAGACAGAAAGGGGAACTCTCCTCTAGGTCCCAGGAACCACACACAGACTGGTGACCCGGGGCCGGAACATGAGCATGGAAGAGAAAAAAGATGCGCCAGTCAACGGGGCCGACTGGTCCCATGGCTCTCCCCTCGCAGAATCTCACCTCTCCACTCCTAGAGAGCTCTGCAACAGGTGGGAACCTCTCCAGAACTCAGATACAGAAACCAAAAGAGCAATTTAACTTTCTCCTGACTTGAAGCTAATGGAAACCAAAAAGGTGTCAAAGGTTTCAACGCCACCGTTCCCTGTCAGAATTCCAGCGTCCACTACCGCCTGCCTGAATTCAGACTCTGACTCCAATGCTGAACTCAGAAGGCCTCGGGAACCCGGTCCTGTCTGTGCTCCTTACATTCTCAGGAAATTTCTAAGGAAAGCAAGGTTTAACGGGAAACTGTCCTCTTTCAATTCTTAATTATTCAATTGAGATGTTCTGGGTCATAGTAAAGTAGCATCACTTTCAGGTTTCGTGTTTTTCCTCTCCCGTAATTGCTAACAAAGTTAGGGTTACACAGAATAGTGTTTTTGGAGTTTAGGGCACAGATCCCATCCCCTTCTGCCAGGTACTCCCACAGACCAGTTGTTATTTATAATACCTACAGGGAGAAAAGAGCTTAACAGATCAGGTCAACTGCACTTTTCAACAAAGCGGGACACAGCTGCACAAGGCACTCAAGCAACTGCTCTGGGGAGAGACAGCAAGACTTGTGTTTTGCTGCAGGGTCTGCTCGGGTCACGACATGTGGCATGGATTAGAGTCCAGGGCTCTGTTATCCACTGGGGCTGGGCTGGGGTCTACACACTGCAAGACAGAATGAAGGCCCTGTGCTACCACCCGGCACCCACTCCTCAGGGTCTCTTGGGGATTAGAAGCAGATATCAGGCTTTCCAAAAATTTAAAAGGCCAAGTGTTTCTTTTTTTAAAAAAAGAAATGTGTATAAGTTAAAAAAAAAAAAAACTACAAGCTGAACATGGTGGCACATACCTGTAATCCCAGTACTTGGGAGGGTAAGACAGGAGAATTGCAGGTTCAAGACCAGCCTCAACAATTTAGCAAGACTCTCAACAACCAAAGGAGACCCTATTTCAAAATAAAAAGTAAAATAGGGCTGGGGATGTAGCTCAGAGATAGAATGCTCCTGATTCAATCCTCAGTACAGAAAGTAAAAAGAGAGAGAGAGGGAGGGAGGGAGGGAAGAGAGAGAGAGAGAGAGAGAGAGAGAGAATACAATTCATTTTTACACATTTTCTTTAAAATCTGTCATGGCAAAGTAGAAGAAATTGTGTCCATCATGGACAGAAGGTGTGAATTTGGACTAAAGTTAACAAAATTTTGAAGTTCAGTGAAAGGCATATTTTAACAGAAACGGGTTCTATATGAAGCCCTAACCATGAAGCAATACAGAAGAAGCCCCCTAGAAAGTAACCATCCAGAACTCAGCCCAGCTTCTCCAGGACACAGACAAGGCAGAAAGCGGGGCTCTGAAAGACCCTCGGTGGAGGCCTGGCACTTGGTGTCCCACCCCACGGCCAGCCAGGCGCTGCCTCGGCAAAGCTGGGCTGCGCTCTAGTTGTGTCCTGTCAGGACCCCTCACCTTCCCATTCCCACCACCCACCCAGCTGCGCCCACAACTCAACACAGCCCCATGGGCTCTCTGGTCACTCCTATGGGGTTGAAAAAGGGCTTTCTGATCTCTTGTTCTTATTAATAAACTGAAGCACACAGCAGAGCTTTCTTAGTTGTCATAGGTCATAGGTCATACAGTGTGTGTGTGGGGGGGAAACCAAGACTCCAGGCACCTGGACAAACCTTGGGAAGTTGCATGGATTTTTTTGTTGTTGTTTGTTTGTTTTGTTTATTTTGTGGTAATGGGGATTGAACCAAGGGGCACTCTAACACTGAACAACATCCCCATCCCTATTTATTTGTTTTATTTTTGAAACAGGGTCTTGCTAAGTTACTGCACACTGCTAGCCTTGAACCTGCATTCCTCTAGCCTCAGCATCCTAAGTACTGAGATTATAGGCATGATTATAGATTGCTGCTACTGGAGTTTTAAAAGAGCTGTTGTTAAGGCCAGGTGTGGTGGCGCATGCCTGTAATCCCAGAGCTTGGGAGGCTGAAACAGGAGGATCGTACAGGTTTGAAGCCAGCCTCAGCTACTTAGTGAGGCTGTCAGCCACTTAGTGAAACCCTGTTTCCAAATAAAATATAAAGTATAGTCTGGAGGTAGAAAGGCCCCTGGGTTCCAACCCCAGTACCACACACACACATACAACAACTAAAAATAGGACTGGGGGGTATAGCTTGGAGGTAGAATACCCCTGGGGTTCCCTCCCCAGTACCACCAAAACAAACAAACAAACAAACAAAGAAAAAAAACGAGCTATTGGTAGAACTCCAAGACCAAACTGGTCAGGCTTCTACAAACCTTTGTTTACCCACTAACACCTTGTCCTAAAGACTCTACCTGTCAGTCCCTGGCTGCTGTTGCTCTCAGGAGTGGCACATTTACCATCAAAGGAAACAGAAAGGGTCAGCCAGCCCCCAGCCAGTGAAAGCACCGGGGTCTCCCTTCGTGCCAGTGAATGAATCCACACGCCATCACGGCCCAGCAGCGTGGCCTCATTTCCACAAGCAACACAGCCTCGCCAAGAAATGAAAAGCACTCTTCCAAATTCTCCAGCTGGGCAGGGGAATCCTAGGTTTCTTAGGAAACCTAGGTCAAGCTACTAGGAATCCTTCTTGGATGGAGAGAATTACTAACTCCAACTGTCATACTTGAAAATTTCAGAAAAATGCAGAAAGATCAGAGTCCTGTCTATCAGGGAGAGAGCTATACACATGCACAAGCTTGAAATCCTAGACAATAGCTTAGGTGATCCCTTCCAGAGGTCTTTGGATTTTACAGCAATGCAATACCCTCAACCAAAGGCCCCTGTGCTGGGCTGTGACAATGGGACCAGAAGGTTGGCTTCTGGGATGATGACGATCATGAAATCAAACAGCACAGCAGTGCTGGGCAGCAGTGCAGGGAGGCCCCCTGAGCAGTCCCAAGGACCCATATTCTGTGTGGACAAAAAGGCAGGGAGAGCTGTGTATGTGTGTGCACGTGTGTGTGTGTGTGTGTGTGTGTGTGTGTGTGTGTGTGTGTGTATGTGTGTGTTTCCCAGCCTCATCTTGGCAGAGCTCCACATTGCTCACTTTTGTGGTTTGGCTGTATTGTTTTTTTAATGCCAGAAGAGAGGTGCCTTTGCTCCAGGTTGGGCTGCGCCATAATAAAAAGAGGACACCCTGCTGCAGGGACGAAGCCCTCTCCTGGGCGCACAGGCCGCCTCAATGCTCCTGGCCAGATAAGTGCAGCCTCCTCGATGGCCGGCCCCGCTGCTTATCCTCCCGCAGCCTCTCGCCACAGCTGGTCTGGCTGTGAGCACTAAAGAACAGCCGCGAGGCCAGCTGTTCAGGATCTAAGTCCAAAGTGCACGTGTCCAGGTTGTTCCCTTACTTGGTATTCCCTGAGCACAGTCTCTCTAGCTTTTGACTGTCACTGGCCATTAGCACCTCTCCAAGAGGAAAGAAGAGACTGGGCAAGTTTCCATCAAGCAACAGAGCAAGCTTGGGCCTCACTGGCGTGTGGAAAGAGACAAGATCAAGATTATCCATTTAAATGAGAATTAGGGGCCATGGGTTGGGTTCTGTTTTTCATATTTTTCATTTGACCCTCACAGTTCTGAATAATCTGGAAATTCGCCAGATTCACACTTTTTTGGGGGGGTACTGTGGTACCAGAATTGAACTTAGGGGCATTCTACCTCCAACAACATCCCCAGCCCGATTTTATTTTTTTTTTTTAAACAGAGTCTCCCGGAGCTGCTGATGTTCTAAGTTGCTGAGGTTGGTCTCAAAACTGTAAGCCTCCTGTCTCAGCCTCCCAAGTCCTGGGATTATAGGCATGGACCACCACGCCTGGCTCAGATCCACACATTTTTTAAAAAGTGTTTTTATCTATTTGTGTTGGTCTGTTAGGGCTGCTACTACCAAATACCAAAGACTCCTCAGTGGCTAAAACAACAGAAACCTCTTTCTCAAATTCTGGAGGCTAGAAGTTGAAGACCAAGGTGCCAGCAGGCTTGGTTTCTGGGGAGGGCACTCTTCCTGGCTGTGTCTTTACCTGGCAGAGAGAGCACAGCTTCTGCCTTCTCCTCCTCTTCCTGTAAGGACACCAGCTCCATCCAATGAGGCCCAGGCCTGTTCTGCCTCCGTCACCCCTCACAGGCCCTGGGGGGTCAGGACTTTCACATAGGAACCCGGAGGCTGCATCTCAGTCCATAGCCCATAGCCCTGTGCTTCTTTACCATCCAGGGGTAGAAAGGCAAATAAGACAGAGCCTCTGTGCAGAGGAACTTCCATTCTAGGACCAGTCTGTGCTAGACATAGAAGGGCCTCAGGGTTATACAGTCTCCTCCCACAGGCTCCAAGCTTTCTTCTCAAAGATGTCCTCCCAAGATGGACCTCTTCTGTGGTGGTGGCTAATTCGCCTCCATGCGTGGGAAAGGACACAGACACATGGACAGCTGAGGCGGCCTGTGGCACTCGTGAGGAGCGAGCACAAGACGTTACGCTCATACTGTCCGCAGGCTTCTGTCACTGAAAGGGCAGGAGCTGTCAGACCAGGGTGCCTCATAAGACCTGTGGGGAAGGGGGATACTGGGCACTGAAGCCAAGGGCATTCTACCTCTGAGATGTACCCCCAGCCCTATGTTATTTCTTAATTTAAAACAGGGTCTCTCTTAGTTCTGAGGGCCTTGCTAAGTTGCTGAAGCTGGCCCTGCAACTGCGATCCTCCTCCCTCAGCCTCCCAGGTACTATGATCAGAGGTGTGTGTACCTCTGATCATAGTACTTGAGAGTACTATTAAAAAATCGAGAGTTCTTGATTCAGAGTATAGAAGACTGTAGTCTGGAAGGTTCTGCCCAAATTAAGATCAAGACAGTGGCTTGTTAAAGAGGGACTTTACTATTTACCTGAATTATAAAGGCAGAGTTTATATGCTAATTAATTCAGCAAGTTCATACACAACACAGTATAGCATATTAAAGAGAGCTTAGACCTGAGACACAACACATGAGGATTATGGAATAGGTTCACTGAATTAAAAACAGAAGTGACCTAGACAAATCCTTGGGTAGAAATTAATCAGATGCCAACAAATAAAACTTGCTGAGCCATATACCAAGTACTAAGTCCTATTCACTTATTATTTCAATGAAGCCTCATAACAACTCTAAGAGGGAGCTACACCACCACCACCCACTGACCAAGACACTGAAGTACAGAGTATCTGGCTTAAGACCGTTCAACTGAAGAGTGATGGGTGAGCCAGAATTCCATCGGAGCAAGTGTGGTTCTAGAACCTACATGCTAAAGTACTGCGTTACAGCACATCTGTGCCTTAGCTTTTCAAATATATATATATATATATATATATATATATATATATATATGTCCACCGAATAGAGCGGTTTGACTAAATAAATAATGGATAATTGAGTTAGATTTAGCAAAATTACTGCAGCAGTCTTATTGTCTTCCCATTTTTATTTCATTTTGTATTCCTATCATCAATGATAAGCCTTTGCTATCTACTGCTTGGAGAATTTCAGTATTGGCAGACAACTTCCAAAAACTTCCCCCCTTTGCTCCAACCTATACTTCCGACCTTATTTCTTCATACTGCACTATACAAGGCCCCCTGGCCATTCCTGCCTGCTCCCACCCTCTCCAACCCCCAACCCAGCCATGTGCATTTCTACCAATGGGGCTACTCTCTCCCTTTTCTTTGATCACATGAAACTCCCTTATCTTTCCACTTTTCTCCAAGAAGCCTTCTCTGGTCACCAAATCCAGCAATCTCCTTCTGAGATGGGTTCACCTGAAATGTACTTCCTGCCTCTTCATCCTTGCTGTCTTTATAAACGGGTGGGGTAATGTGCCTGTTATGTTGGGTATTCTCTCAATGTGCTGTAGAGACGTGTGCCTCACAGTGTAAGTCACAAACAGATTGACTGATCTTGTGCAGATACATCTTATGCCTAGCTGAAAAACATCTGAATTTGTAATACTAAATATAAAATAATTTTAATTAAAGATGGGTGTGGTGGCACACGCTTGTCATCTCAGTACTTGGGAAGCTGAGATAGGAGGATAGCAGGTTCATGGCCAGTCTCAGCTACTTAGTGAGGCCCTTTGCAACTCAGTGAGACCCTGTTTCAAAATTAAGAATAAAAAATAGGGCTGGGGGTGTAGCTCAGACATAGAATGCCCCTGAGTTCAATCCCCAGTACACACACGAAAAGAAATATTTTAATTGAGATAAAATTCACAACCTAAATTCATCACTCTAACTATGATATGCAATCATCATCACTATCACCATCTAGTTCCATAACATTTTCATCACTCCAAAAAGAAATCAAGTTCCCATTATTCAGTCCTCATTTTCCCCTTCTCCAAAGCACCTGGCAACTACTAATCTTTCTGTGTCAGGATTTGCCTCCTGTAGGTATTTCATATAAAGGGAATCATATAACATATTGTTTTTTTGTGTGTCTGGTTCTTTCATTTGGCTTTATGTTTTAAGGTCCATCCATGTTGTAGCATGTATCAAACTTCATTCCTTTTTATGGCTGAATAATACGCTAGTGTGGGTATATATATATATATATATATATATATATATATTTTTTTTTTTTTTTTTTTTTTTTTTTGGTGGTACTGGGGTTCCTGGAAGCCCTTCTACCTCCGGGCTACACTCCCAGACCTATTTTTACATTTTTATTTGGAAACAGGGTCTCCTAAGCCAGTGCGCGCAGCTGGCTTCGAACCTGCGCGATCCTCCTGTCTCCGCCTCCCAAGCGCGGGGATTACAAGCGTGCGCCACCACGCCCGGCATAGTGTGGGTATATTACATTTTATTTATTAATTCATCAGTTGATAGACATGTGCATTATTCCTACAAAAAAAATGTAGTTTAGCCTGTTTTGGATGATGCTTCTATGACATTTGTATACAAGATTTTGTATGAGGCCTTATTTTCAATTCTGCTCTTAGAAGAACAATTTCATTTACCAGAGCCTCATCTAGTTTATAGTCAAGATAAATAAGTTTTAGTACACTGTATTCAGTGTGTGTGTCTGTATACTCACAAATAAATTTAATTGTTTGAGTATTCCAGAATATTTAAAATTCTTTATTGTTTGTATTTTATATCGAGACTATACTCTCTAAATTCTGTATTTAGTAGGATCTTATTTAAGCACCTGAATGATTCATTTATATGAAGCATAAGAAGACTTGATTCCTAAATGTGTTAATTATTTTTCTTATTTTAACATTCTTTGGTATTAAACTGTGATAATATTTACTAGGAGCTTGCTATTTGCTACCACTATGCTAAACACTTTTTAAATTACATACTAATTTTATTTCACAATGAAAAGAGGTTCAGAGAGCTTCAGTACTCTGCCCAAGGTCATGAAGCTTTAAGGAATAGAGATGGGACCCAAATCAACCCCAAGAGAAGTATATCAAGACCATCAAAATTCTGTTTCTCTACCCACAACTTTAGTCACATATGTTTGTGTGAATCAGCATTTAAACTTTAAGTCCAGTGCTCAAGTAGAAATGTACAGGGTGGATACTCGGACCTCTCACAGATATGGTATGCCATTTCAAGACCAAGGCAAACTCTCCTTTGGAAAAAAAAAATGCTCCTATTTTTTCCATTTGAGTCTACGAGCTTCATGTTCTAAAAGCAAAGTGAGATGTTCTGTAAGAACAATGACCCACTCTGGTACAGTCTATGCAGCCCCACACGGATGAATGGCCAGGGTTCTCGAGTCAGAAGAAGGACATAGGTTGTTCTGGGATGGGAAGCCTCATTGACTTCTAGGGCTGCTCCCCCTTCACAGGTGCTGGAGCTCACTGTGGAGATTAGCAAGTGACAGCTGAAACCAGTGAGAGGGCTGATGCGGGGCACCCACGCCTGCTGCCACTGTATCTCAATGAGAAAATGGGAGAAAAGGTGGATGCATGCCAATATTAGACTACAAGAGAGATGTCATCTAGAATCAGAAAGATACTGTGATCCACAGAATCTCCTCCTGGCAGATTACCATGGATGGAGGAGGGTGGAGAGGGAGGTTTACTGCCCCACCCACTTGTTACTGTAGATTCTAACAAGTGGGTTTCTGCTAACAACGTCGACCACTTGGGCAAGAGATTCGCTGCCTAGAAGAGCATAACAGCTGCCTGTGATGCTGCTGGTCCATCGCTCTCTGACACTTGTCCCTTCTCACCATGGAAGTAAGGCTGACTTGGTGGACATTTACAGCTCTAGGCTGTCCCAGCCCCAGCAGGATTCAAATTACGTCACAGATGGGATTTCCAGAGTTTCCCACTTCTCATAGTTTCTGGACTTCTAATTTCACATGAAACTTTATTTTTTAAATGTTTTGTTGAAGTATGAAATATATACCAAAAAAAAGGGAACACGAACCACAACTGAGCTGTTCAATAACTTTTCCCAAGCTGAACACACACACACCACCTGTACCCAACTGCACATGGCAGTGTCAGCATCCCAGGGCCCTCCTGGGCAGAGCTTTGCTTCTAACAGAAAACCGAGTCCCAGCAAGCATCCTATGCCTCAAAACAGCAACTAGTATCAAATGTACTACTTGAGAAATAAGAGAAAGAATAAAAGACAACAGAATACATTCCTATTTTTTTCCCAACAAACACTGTACCTGCACAGAATTCCAAGTACAGCTTAGCAGTTACTCCTTAGAGCGCCAAGGGGCAAGTCTCTCAAAATCACACAGATCCCCATGAGCAGGCCTAATGACAATGAATTGGAAATTATCTAATCAGGAGAGTGTTCAACACAATCCCTGTGCCACCCATGAAGCCTCCTCTTTCCCTTCTCCACTTCAAAGGTATCTATATCATGGCAAAAGCAAATATCCATTTAGTATGGGATAAACAAACTGCAAGTGGTCGGGGAGTACAAAGATAATGAAGAAAATAAAGGCACTTGCCTCACTGCAATCCACTTGCTTGTCCTCCTTTAATGGATTTATAGTAATAATCTATAATCAAGGTGCACTGGCAGATTTAATTACAAGGAGCTCTAAGTGACCTCAAGTAAATCATGTGTTGCTCTCTCTTGCTACAAACCTACTTAAGCCAAATACTCCCAGTCAGGAAACCTTTTATCTCAGTGGCCAAAGGATTCCTACTGGCCCATGAGCACTAACTGAAGGAATACTCCATATAAATGGACTCTCCAGAACCCAGAACGTCCAGAAAAGTCTGTCTCTACTCTCACTAATCTTAAGTCTATATTCTTTTCAGGAAAGAGGGAAGGAAGGAAGGGAGAGAGGGAGGGAGGGGAAAGCTAAGAACATTCCCCAGGAATTAAGAACTCTGAGAGAAACCCAAAGGCCTATTGTGAATGAATGACATACTTTTTCATCAAGGGAGTAATTAGGCTCAAAGAACAACTCTGTTCCAAAAGTCTGTGACCTTTGTAAAGACTGTGACCTTGAATATGAATCTTCTTCTGACAAAGAATGTATCCAGTTGTTGAGCTCAGGATCAGAGGATCACAGGAAGTTTGCAACCCTCTCCCTCCAGGGCTGGAATCCAACTTGGAAGTTGTGGGGAAGAGTGGTATCTAAATGTCACTGAGAGCCTCTCAACCTCATATTGTCCAAACATTTTAATAGCTATCTAATTGATTTAATGGTATATCAAACTCGAAAACTTCTCAACTCCAATATGGCTACCAAAAATCTAGATTTGAAAGGGAATTATTAATACCTCATATACACAGTGCCTATTACCCAGAGCACAGGGGATTTCTCTGAGGTCAAAGGCTGTGATTTGGGTGAGCTTTCAGATCAGATATCTGTCTTTGATAAGCCTGAGGAAAAAGGGGGCTGAGAGGCAAGCCTTTGCCTGCTATGGACAGTGGGAGGCCTTTTTTACTTTGAAAACCAATAATAAAACTGTAATCAGATGTGTCAGTGGGACATAGTAGAAAACAGTCATTCCTTGGCCAAAGTCACACTGGAGTTCTAACACATGCGTGCTGTCCCAGCCCCTAGTCTGCAGCTTCCAAACCAGCAGATTGATGGGGTTTTCACAGAACTACTTCCCTCCCAAGCCCTGCATCTGACACCTTGCTGCAGATGGCTTAACTGCAGAAGGCCTTGACCTCCTTTCTTTGTCTCTTTCCTTCAAGTGTGTCTGTTTCCGCGGGGCAACCAAGCTCAGTTAGATGACTGGCCTGGCCTGAGCAAGAGGAGCTTCAGCCAATCCCCTAACAATGGGCCTCTTTCTGCGGCTGTCACATGAACAGCGTTGTGTTACAGCCATTGTCCCTCTAAGTAGAGAGGAGAGGCTTGCTTCTCTCAGCCCAGCTATTCTCCTTGAGCCCCTCTGGCCAAGTCACTAAATTTTGAAAATGAATAATATTTTTTAAAAAGGCATGTCTTAAGCCGGGCATGGTGGCGCACACTTGTAATCCCCGCACTTGGGAGGCAGAGATAGGAGGATCGCGCTGGTTCGGAGCCAGCTGTGCGCGCTGGCTTAAGAGACCCTGTTTCCACATAAAAGAGTAAAAAAATAGATCTGGGAATGTAGCCTGAGGGAGTGTATCCCGGAGGTAGAAGGGCTTCCAGGAACCCCAGTACCACCAAAAAAAAAAAAAAAAAGCATGTCTTACAAATGAGGTGCTATCTATCCCTAACAGAATTCTGGTACACCCATTGTATGGATCACCAGCCTTTGTTCACTTTGTTAAAGACACCTATTCGTGTGTGTGTGTGTGTGTGTGTGTGTGTGTGTGTGTGTGTGTGTTACTGGGGTTCCTAGAAACCCTTCTACCTCCTGTCTACACTCCCAGACCTATATTTTTATATTTTTATTTGGAAACAGTCTCTTAAGCCAGTGAGGCTGGATTTGAACCTGCAGGATCCTCCTTGAATCTCATCAGGGTGCCCCAACCATATCTGGTGTATATAACAAAATAGCAGCAGTGTAATGCAAAGGGATCCTGTATGTAAATAGAGCCTATGACTCTCTAAGTAGCTGTGGTAAATTAGTTCTCCATGTTAACTAAGCACTCCTATGGAATGCTCAGAGGTGTCTCACACTGCCAGGAAACCCCTGCTGAGCACACGGAGCCTCCTCCCTGGATGGAACTTATTCACAGCATGTGCCCTACACGCCCAATAAATACCCAATGGAGCAAAAAGTAAAACGCAAACCAATCACTTTCTTGAAGAACCAAAGTCACATTTTGTTACCAATTCCTCATCCAACATTTTTAAAAGTACTCTTCTCAAGATATCAATGGAGATAGGTACTTAATATTTGTATGTTATGCTTTTTATTGCATAATTAGTTTCCTGGGCTCAAACAAATATGTCATAGTTCTATTTCATCCCATGAGAAACAGGTTAAGTTTGTGTATTTTGATTTTTGATTTGCCATCAAAGGTGGTTTTATTAAGGGACCACAAGTACAGTTCAGTGGTAAAGCATATGATCAGCATGTACAAAGACCTAGGTTCAATCTAGCACCAAAACAATATGTGTGTGTAAACAATATATATAGCTATATACATATAACTATATATATATAGATAGAGATATATTGAGCACACAGATCACACATATTGTAAAGACAAACATGAGTCTTTACCAGAAGAATTTAAAAGGTCCACCATAGGAACTACCACCTGCAGCTTTGTTTTAGAACTAGCCCAGTCTGCAGAGCTCATCTGTGCGTGACATGGTGCTAATGACAAGGTGCTTGATTGACCCCTACAGTGGGTCTCCTTGCTCCCAAAGATAAGATGCTTTTAACAGATGTTAATATCCTGCACATGTACCTATCAAGATGAGGCGTTCCATGCTGAAATCCTATTTCTTTGTTTTAGAAGTCGGGAGGGGTACAATTTATTGCCCTCTGTTCAGGAAATTGATGTGGTTAAAATGCTTTACATAGTTTCTTTATCTAGGAGAATAAATCACTAGAAACGAAACAGGAAAGTAAAGCAGTAGAAGTAGATGGTGATAATAACAGGATATATTGTCACATTCACGAGTTCAGACTGGCTAATGGCACATAGCATGCAGCAATCAAATATGGTGACCTATAGTTCTTTTTTTTTTTTTTTTTTTTTTTTTTTTTTTTGGTGGTACTGGGGTTCCTGGAAGCCCTTCTACCTCCGGGCCAGACCTATTTTATTTTTGGAAACAGGGTCTCTTAAGCCATCGTGGCTGGCTTCAAACCTGCGCGATCCTCCTGTCTCCGCCTCCCAAGCCCGGGGATTACAAGTGTGCGCCACCACGCCCGGCGCTTATGGTGACCTATATATAGTTCTACAAAATCCTATGAAGTAAAATCTCATTGGTTTGTATCTTACTGCTTTCCTCATAGTGTAAGAAACTCTTTTATTAAGTGTTCTAAATTAATTATCTATAATAAATAACTATGCTCCAAAAAAGTAAGGAAGATCGCAATAAAAATAGCTTTAAATGATAAAGAGAAATGAGAAACAAATTTATAAGTTGGGGCAAATCACATACAGGAAAGGAAGGCAGGCAGGGAGAGAAAGGGAAAGACCCATTAAAAGTCATGTAAATGTAGTATAGGCAGAAAATTATGCAGACTCATACTAAGGTAGAAAATGTTCAATTTGGAAGTAGTATTGAAAAAGAAAACCAATCAACAGAATTCAATTAATTTCATATTAATTCTTAAAACCAAGCTCTTTTTTTTCAGTACTAGGGATGGAACCCAGGGGCATTCTACCTCCGAGCTATACCCTCAGCCCTATTGTTTATTCTTTATTTTGAAGCAGGGTCTCACTGAGTTGCAAAGGTCCTCACTAAGTAGCTGAAGCTGGCCATGAACTACAAGCGATCCTCCTGTCTCAGCCTCCCAAATGCTGGGGTTACAAGTGTGCACCACCATGCCCAGCTCTAAGCTCTTTTTTTTTTATGGTACTGGGGTTCCTGGAAACCCTTCTACCTCCGGGCTACACTCCCAGACCTATTTTTATACTTTTTTTTTTTTTTGAAACAGGGTCTCTTCGGCTGGCTTCAAACCTGCGCGATCCTCTTGTCTCCGCCTCCTAAACGCAGGGATTACAAGTGTGCACCACCACGCCAGGCTCCAAACTCATTTTAAAAACTAGATACCAGCACACGCCCTTGAGAATCTGACAGTATATAGCCAGTCCTTCTGTTTGGAGTCCAGCAGTGCATGGATTGTGTACTACCTGTGCTGATGCGCTCCTTCCCATTCTGTGTCACTGAGGCCCTCGCACACCTGCCGGTGAGCGGCATTCATTCTTGTCTGTTTTATTTTGGTGCTGCACAGGAGCCAGAGTTCAGTTTTTGTAGTATCATCAACTTTGCTGTTACTCTGGGAATTATCATTTATTCAAGTATTCCTGAATATTTTCATTATTACAAAAAATAGGAAATGGAAAAATAAAGGCCTAAGAATAATATGAGAAGTATTTTTCTCATAAACTTCAGTGAGACCAAGATGGAAGTTGACAGACATATCAAAAATGACAACTCTTTGGTCTGAATCAGACATTTCTTGAACAGCTTGATCTTTTTTATAAATGAGGAAGAAATGAAGAAAATTATAGAAAGTTTTAAGAAAGAAAAAATAAAGAAAGGTGTATCTGCTGAGTGCTGTGTCTCAATGGCGAGGCATAATGAGTGCTTTTGCAGTATATTTGGCTTCCTAGAGCCAGTATCCCTTATATCACGTGGGCTTGTGTACAATCTTCAGACCAGCTTTCAGGAATGAGTCCTTTCAGGAAAGTAGAAAAGACAGTAGCAAAGCAGTCACCATGTCTCAAATGCAAAAAGACAACGGTGAAAGCATTTGGGAAAGCCGAAAGTCACCAGGCAAAGTGGGCTCTTTTCAATGGTACTGACACTTCCGTCCAGTGCCCTGACACTGTTATTTGCAAGCAAAGCATCCAAACGTGTAGAATCAGCTCTTTACATCATGCTGCCTCTCACAGTACTGAACATGTATCGCTCATTCAGTGCCATTTGGTGTTTGATAAGGCCACTTGGATAGTCTATCTTCTTGTTTTTCCATTCCAAACTAGTGCATTTATGGACTTTATCAAGCCAAATAGTCAATTCTTTCTCTACTAGCTTGCTCTACTACTCTCAGTAGGAATATAGTTCTGTCCTAAACACTCTGCATGCAAAGAAAACATCAACTCTCATTGGTTAAGTTATTCTTGTTTGTTTGTTTGTTTGTTTGTTTGTTTGTGGTACTGGGGATGGAACCCAGGGACATTCTACCTCTGAGCTACACCCTCCAGTCCTATATTTTATTCTTTATTTTGAAACAAGGTCTCACTATATTGCAGAGAGCCTCACTAAGTAGCTGAGGCTGTCCACAAACCCATGATCCTCCTGTCTCAGCCTCCCAAATACTGGGATTACAAGCATGTGCCACCACACCCAGCTCATTAAATCGTTCTTATCCCTTTCTCTGGGCATTTATTCTGTAACTACTATGTGCCTGATACCTAGAGCTTTCGGTAAGAAGCAATGAACTCATCAACCACTAGGGATAAGCATTCGTTCAGATAACAAGGTGTTAGGTGCTATTCAAAGCTACCCACAAAGAAGAATGGGAACTCACATGAGAGTTCATGTGAGAATTAGGAAAAGCTGCAGATGTCTGATTCAGACTATATCTTGAAAGATAAATGGTTAGTAGTAAATGGTTAGATGAAAAGAAGAGGCAAAACCTGGGCGTGGTGGCACACGCTGGTAATCCCAATACTTGGTGGCTGAGACAACATGACCACAGGTTCGATGACACCCTTAGCAATTTAGCAAAACCCTGTTTCAAAAAAAAATAATTTAAAGAATTAAACAGGGCTGAGAGTGTAGCTCAGAAAATGCCTCTGGGCTCAATCCCCAGAACCCTTGTCCCCCCCAACGTGTACAAAATAAATAAATAAAAATAAAATAGGGGTAAGACATTTCCAGTAGAGGGAACAGCTTACACTGAAGGTCATTGATGAAAGGGAGGGCACAAGGTATTTGGGGAACAATAACAAGATCAAGATTTGTGAGGACTGGAGGACTGGAAACCAGAGAATCAGCTCAGAGAAGCCAGTGCAAAGATAGTCTGTGTATCACAATTAAAAGGATATGGTTCAGGCCAGTGTTTTTCCAAATGTGATCTTAGGTCACCTCCAGCGCAGTGACTTGGGGATCAGCTGAAAATGCAGAAATCTGGGATAAAGCCCTAGAGTTGGTATCTCCAACAAGCACCTGGGCAACACTGATGTTCATGACCTAGAGAACTGCCAAGGTTTTTTAGACAAGGGAATGACATGCTTGAATTTGCAGTTTGGAAATTAAGACCAAGCAGGCAGTGGTGAAGAGGCAGAGCCCCTGCGGCTGCCTGAGCAGTGGCTGGACTCTGCACAGGGCCACCTGAGGGACTGGGGGAAATGCACCTTCCACACCTCACCCAAGACTAACTGCATCCAAATTAGGACACCAGGGCTCGAGTTTTTACCAGGCAGAGCCATAGGCAATTGTCACTTTTAACTCAAAGAATGATCAAATATCAGCAATTTCTCCTATTTCTTTTGTGTGTGGGGGGAAGGGGGTTTAGGGATAAAACTCAGGGGCATTCAACCTCTGAGCTGCACACCCTGCCCTATTCTTTATTCTTTATTTTGAAACAGAGTCTCACTGAGTTGCGGAGGGCCTCACTAAGTAGCTGAGGCTGTCTGTGAACTGCTATCCTCCGGTCTCAGCCTCCCGAATGCTGGGATTACAAGCGTGCACCACCACGCCCGGCCTCTCCTATTTCAATCTAATACTTTTGCATTCTCCTTGCCCTGTTTCTGATGCACTCCAAAGTCTGAAAATAGCTGGTAAAAGACAAGCAGAGCTAAATATTTTTCC
Organism: Muscardinus avellanarius; assembly: GCF_963383645.1. Classification (NCBI taxonomy): domain Eukaryota; kingdom Metazoa; phylum Chordata; class Mammalia; order Rodentia; family Gliridae; genus Muscardinus; species Muscardinus avellanarius. The sequence continues at coordinate 37,184,289 of NC_137793.1, forward strand.
CTTTTTATTGACTATCACTGGTGTTCACAGTTATGAATGTACCAAGATGGAAGTTTTATCATTTATGTACCTAAAATAGGTGTTAAAAATGGGGACCACCAATGCAGTAAGTCAACCAATTTAATGATTTTACAATGAGGAGGAACACTAGACTATCAGCTTTTCCCTCCCTCGCAACACAAATTCATGTACGATGTCACGCATGCCTAAGTGGAGAAGCAGTCTGCTGGAGGTTGTACTGAATATTTTATTCCACCCCTCAACATTACAAACATATATATATATATATATATATATATATATATATATATATATATATATATATTTTTTTTTTTTTTTTTTTGCAGTACTAGGGATGGAAGCCAGGGGCTTTCTACCTCTAAGCTACACCCTCAGCCCCATTTTTTACCCTTTATTTTGAAACAGGATCTCACTAAGTTGCAGAGGGCCTCACTAAGTAGCTGAGGCTAGCGGTCCGGATCTTCCTGTCTCAGCCTCCCAAGTACTGGGATTATAAATGTGCGCCACCACGCCCAGCTCGTTATGTACTTTTATGTGCGATTTAACAAATATTGAAGTCCCTGTAACTAAAAAATGTCTGGAATTTAAATTGTAAAGTGCCTGTGTCACATAAAGGAAGCCCTAACACACTTGAACTGAGGTGGGGGTGGTCATATGGCAAATACTTATGCACATTTATTTTTAAAGTGAAATCAAAGAATTTAAATAATATAAAACTTATAACAGTGCTTGAAGGGTAATAGATGCTTAAAAATATTTACTGAACGAATGATTACCCCTTAAATAAGTCGAAAGAAACATTAATGCAAAGGGTTTCTAAAGAAGTAGTGTACGTATTTGTGAACGGAGCACAGATTCCCATCCCCCTGACCTGTACAAAGTACCTTTTGGTGACCAATCGTGACCCATCCTTGTACAAATCCTGCCACATGCACCTTTTTCCTCTGAAAGGTCCCAATAGGAAGCAAAACAAAGCTCATGTCCGGGCTGAGTTTATCAATCCATCACATCTTAAGTGGTAGCAAAGCTCACAGATGAGCAGTCTTCAAAGCCTTCTCAAAAAATTGAAAAAGAACCAACACTTATGGGTAGCTAATAAATGTTACACAAATTGCTATACACGAATTGCAAATGCTGGCTCAATAATAAAATAATAGCCACAGCTAGCACTTGCCTCCTATGTGTCCAGCTTGCTAGGACTTCACATGTATTAATTCATCTAATCCCTCTGGGATACGCACTGTTATTATCATTCTGTTTTATAGATTTGACCAGAGACGTTAAGTAACACAAATCACGCAACTAGAAAGTGACAAGAGTAGAGAGTTGAACCCAAGGTGCCTGGCCCCGGAGCTTCCGGAGGCAATTCTCTGACCTCGCAGTGGGAAAACGCAAAGCGTCCTGCAAGCTGACCCTGGAGCACTCTCATCAGGAAATGCATTTCTGGATAATAAAATTTAGGCCGTCTTTTCATCCATAAGGAATGAAGCATTTTAATTTGGGAAGACTACACACATCGTGAGCCCCAGCACACAATAAAGTAACGCAAGAAGGACTAAGGACTGTCACTGTCTGCCATGGCACAGAGCAGTCATCACTGCTGGACCCCAGTAATAATGGCTAACCGTGGCCAGTGAGATCCGAAACTTTGACTTTCCCCTAAAGAATGCAGTTCTGCTTCACGGGAAGACTTTCCAAAAGCAGCAGTAAAAAAAAAAAAAAAAAAAAAAAAATCACTCTTTTTCAGTTTTTCATTTACTCAGTTGTGTCATTAAGAAAAATACTTCTAGAAAAAAAAATAAAGACAAAATATTTTCCTAAACCAGAGGTTAAAGTCCTAGGTCAAAGGGATTTAAAAGAAAAAAAAATCCACGGGGGGAAAAAAATCTTTCTTAAATAAGTAGCCATGGCCTGAAGAATTGCCCCTTCCAGCATTCACCCTGGAGCCACGCATCTGACAAGGACCCTCTGGTCCAAGTCACCCAGGCGGTAACCCTGACACCCTTAAAGAACGCTGGGAACGCGGGGACAAAGCGCACCCGGCCAGCCTGATGAGCTAACCACACCGCCTGAATATTAAGTACAAGAGCAAGAAAAGTTCGGAGAACAAGTCAAGATCCCAGAGAAGCCAAGCGGACCTGAAGGGAGGCGCGGGGCTGAGACTGCACTGCCGCCCAGGCTCCCCGCACCCAGCTAGGTCACAGCTCCCCATGGAACAGCGCAGGCAAGGCCACCTAAGCACAGAAACCATGCAAACCCAGGATAGTCACTCCAAGAATCCTCTACACAGTCCCAACTAACAAAAACAAACGCCAACAACAACAGAACCAAGCCGTGGGGCGCAGAGGGCAGCCACACCGAGCTCCCCTCGCCCACTCACACCGCACCCGGGTACCCCGACTCAGGGCTCGGTGCCCTCCACCCGCAAGAAGCTTCCAGGGTCGGGCCAAGTAGCCCAGCGGCTACTTGGAGTTTGCCTAACTCTTACCCAGGTCGGGAGATCTTGAGACTCGCTGCGCCTTTTTCCCGGGCTTCACCCAACGCCAGCCGAGATGCAAAATCTGTCCCAAATCTTCTTAGAGTGCAGAAGGGGAGACGCGAGAAAGTAGCAGGTCGCGACGCGTCTCTGGACGCCGGGTTTTGCGCACCGGAGAAAGTACTTGCAACCAACTTGAACAAGGTTTCCCCGTCTGGCCCGAGATGCTGGGGGCGGGGGGTAACCCGAGCCCCGGCCGGGACGCCAGCAGTTGCGGCTGCTGCAGCTGCCGCCGTCGGGGCAGTGTCCGCCGGGGGTCTCCTGGCGCCGCCACCTCGCTGCTGCGCTCGGCCCCCGCTCCGCGATCGCCGGTCCTCCCAGTGGCCCGGCCACAAAGTTGACAAGCCTTGGGGTATCCGCGGGGGTGGGACCAAGTAGGGGCGGGCGTGGCGCCCTTCTGTACCCTGCCCCAGGTTCAAGGCGGATCGCCCGTCAAAGTCCCCGGGAGCGGTTCTAGATCCTCTACTACAAAGATGATCTGGGGCGGGGGTCAGCGCCCAGCCGGAGTGGACCGCGCGTCCGCAGTGATGTCCAGGAGGGAGCGCAGCCGTGGGGCGGCGGGGGTTGGCTGGCCCAGCCCGCCCAGGCGAGCCCGGCAGCGGCTGGGACCCGGGGCGGGGGCGGGGCGGGCGGAGCGCGAACTCCCGGGCACCCCGGCGAATCCCCCGGGCCCTCTGCCGGCCTCCGTCCGGATTTCTTGGGGAATGGCTCCCTCTGCCGACTGGTCGAGGAGACCCCGGGAGACCCAGCGATCCAGGGCTCACACCACCTCGTACTGCCTGTAGGATGGACGGGACCGGAGTTCTAGAATCTGCTTCTCCGTCCACCTTCCTTTTTCCAGACTAAAAAGATATGCCTGATTCCACACGATCCAGAAGGATATAAACATCTCTAATTGCTAGAAAGTTCTTTTTTAAATTAATTCCCCCTACCACTAAATAAGAACAAAAGGAGGCTCGTGCCCCAAACACCAGATTGAGTCAATCCTCTGCCAGGCTTCTCCTCCAGGTAACGTGAACGCTTCCTTTTCAGAGAGAACTCCCCTGGCCAAGAGTCTAGACTCCAGGTTATGTTTGAATGAATGCATAGCCGGGAGGAACGAGCATGTTCATCATCTCAACGAAAATGATGTCTGAAGGCCCTCGCTATCCTGTCTGTGCCCTGGAAGTCCACAGGGGAGGGTTCTTGTGATCTAGTTGGCTGCTTGCTTGGGTTACCAGCCGCCACTGGCGCTTCTCTGGGGCGTCCACTTGTGGTTGGAGGGCCACCTCTGCCACCCGTGGCGCGGTCTGGGTGGGAAGGTCAGTCTGGACGGCCCCGCGTTGCCCTGCGCACACGGGGGCATCTGACCTCAGCGAGATGCCTCGGACCCTCCCTGCCGGGAAGCTGAGCTGTGACCAGAGCAGCGCGAGCTAACTGATGCTCTTGGCTGTTCTCTAAGGATGTGGGCCGTTGGTTCATACCACTCATTCCCCCAAAGCTATTTTACTTTATGCTTTATGAAATTTGTTGCTTTGTTTTCCTTTGACCGTTTTAATCAGCCTTATTGAAACATGATTTACAGTCAACAGATTGCACTCGTATTAACTGCATAGTCTGACGAGCTTTGAACAATGTACACACCTGTGTAACCAGCACCACAATCAAGATAATGAACGATTCCATCACCCATACTTGAAATCAACCCCCCACCACTCAACCCATAATTGATCCAGTGCATTGTTTTCTGTAACTCTAGATTCAATTTGTTTTTTCTAGCATTTCACATAAAATGTTTATTCCTTTCTGTTTGATTGCCTTCATTGAACGTGTCACTGTAATTCATCGCGTTGTTATCGTTGTCCAAAGTTTGTTTCTTCGTATTGCAAAGTAAAATTCCATTGTGTAGGCATACTACAGTTGGTTTTCCCATGCAACAAATATTGACGGACATTGGGGATGTTTTCAAAAGAGCATTGTTATGAATGGAGGAATATTCTTATACAAGTCCTTTTGTGGGCATACATTGTTCTCATTTTCTCTTCTCATAGGAGTAGAATCACTGGTTCATACCAAAGCGTGTGTTTAACTACACAATAGAGATCAATCAACCTTTTCTGTCATTTTATGTTCCCACCAGGAAAGAATGAGAGCTGCTCTGCATCCACACAACACTTGCTATTTGCTGCCTCCTTATTTTAGCCATTATTTGGGGGTAGATAGAAGTATCTCGTGAGAGTTTTAATTTGTGTTTAATATACAAGTTTCTTATTTATTTATTTTTGTGGTACTGGGATTCCTGGAAACCCTTCTCCGGGCTACACTCCCAGACCTATTTTATATTTTTATTTGGAAACAGGGTCTCTTAAGCCAGCGAGGCTGACATCGAACCAGAGCGATTCTCCTGTCTCCGCCTCCCAAACGCAGGGATTACAAGCGTGCGCCACCATGCCCGGCGTCTTTTATTTTCTTTTTTAATGATGCATTATAATTATACATAATAGTGGGGTATGTCGTTCCACATTTGTACATGCACAGGTTTGTTTCTTGCTTTTCTATTTTTTTTTCTTTTTTTTTTGTGGTATTGGAAATGGAACCCTGGGGCAGTCTACCTCCGAGCTACAACCCCAGCCCTATTTTTTATTCTTTATCTTGAAACAGGGTCTCACTGAGTTGCAAAGGGGCCCACTAAGTAGTAGCTGAGGCTGTCCACAAACAGCGATCCTCCTGTCTCCTAAATTCTGGGATTACAAACGCACACCGGCATGCCCGGCCCTCAATTTCTTAATGGTGTCTTTCAAACAGCAGGGTTTTTTTTTTTTTAATTTTGATGAAGTTCAATTTAATAGTTTTCGTCTTCTATTTGTGCTTACTATGTTGTCTAAATTACCTTTGCTTAAGCTGAGGTCGTAAAGATTTTATGCTATGGCTTCTTGCAGAATTTTATAATTTTACCTGTTATATTTAGATCTACAATCCATTTGGGGTTAATTTCTGTTAAATTTGCATATGGTATGCAGTAAGGGCTGAAGTTCATTACTGTTGACATGGATATCCATTTGTTTCTTCACAATTTGTTGAGAAAGTTATCTTTTTCTAGTGGAATAACTTTGGTAGCTTTACTGCAAATAAGTTAACTGTAGGAGAGTGGGTCTGTTTCTGGACTCTCTTCCTTTCATTTGGTGACATTTCTCTTCTTGTGCCAATACAATGTCTTGATTCAGGCAACTTCATAATAAAACTCACTTTGATAAGGTAAGTCTTCTGACTTTGTTCCCTTTATGTTCCATTTGTTTAGCTCTTCTACATTTTTGCTGCTGTTATTGTTTTGGTTTGGTTCATATCTTCCACATGATTTTTCAGAACTAGCTTGTCAATGTTTAAAAACTCATTTTTGAAATTAAAAGTGCTGTGAATCAATTGATTAATTATTTTCTGTTAGTCCCTCATCTTTTTCCACTGACAAATTTAAGAAGAATTGGCATGTGAACAATCATAGGTCCTCCAATCTATGAGCATGCTATATCTCTCCATTAACTTATGTATTCTTTAATTTTCTTACAAAAATATTTTAGTTTTCACCGGTCCTTTTTCATATATTTTAAAAAATTTATAACTGTTTTGTATTTTAATGCTATTGTAAATAGAACTCATTTTTAATTTTAGTTTCAAAATTCCAAATAATTCTCCAATTTTCTTGGAAAATAAAAGGGAATTTGTACAGTAGCCTTATGCTATGCAACTTGGCTAAATTTGCCTGTTGGTTCTAATAGATTTTGCTTTTTAAAAGATTCTTTAGGACTTTCTACATGTAAATAACGTGGTGTTACTTTTTTATTTCCATTGCCTTATTGCACTAAGGTATGATAGTCAGTATAATGTTGAATACAAGTAGAAAGAGTTAATATCTTAACATTTTAAATCATCTTAGGTCAAAAGCAGTCTATTAATATAAAATAAGATGCTGTACGTTTTAAATATACCTTTCATTGATTGAGAAAGCTTCCTTCTATTAATACTTCATTAAAAGTTTATTGTTGGCGCACAGGGCATGCCAGCTGGGGCCCGGGTCGGGGGACTCTGGGCCCCGGCCGAACTGCGAGTAGCACACTAGACCCCTGGAGAAACCGGGCCCAGAACAGAAAAAGATAAAGAAAAATATCGGAGAGGAGGTAAGAAAGCCGTTATGGATGCCAGGACACTGGAGATGCAGACAAAACTTATCTAAATGCACTGGAACTTATGGAAAAATTCGCCGTGAAAGAGGACTGCTATTTCTCTATATTGTTTAGAATCTCAGACATCACATATAAGGAGAGAGTTTAGCGGAGACCAAGGAGAAATGCGGTGTTGAAAGAGTTCTCCGCGATGGTGGTGGAGACTTGTATTCAGGAGAAGCAGAAACCGGATCTTACCAACTTTAATTTTTTGGAGAAATTACACCAAATGTCGAATGCTACCATCACGCATGCTTGGGAACACTGGACAACATTCAGAGTGGAAAAAGAGCCTGGGAAGGATTTGAAACGGTGGAGGCAGTGGCAATGCCAGTGGCCAATACTCAGGGGAGGCAGAGATCTGATACATTACACCTGGAACCTTTGAAATAATAACCACAGAGACAGTGATCGGAACCTGCTGAGGGGTTAGGCGGGCGCCGGGGCCAGTGGCCGACATCGGAGCTTGCTGTGAGGCAAGGACACTACTGAGGCCTCCGTGGCCGGGATTGGAACCTGCAGAGGGGTTAGACCGATGCTGGGGCCAGCGAGGCCGGCATTGGAGCCTGCCATGAGGCAAGGCTTGTGCTAGGGCCTCCGAGGTCGGGTCCGGAGCCTGCTGAGGGGTTAGGCCAGTGCTGGGGCCAGCGGGGCTGACATCAGAGCCTGCCATGAGGCAAGGCCGGTACTGGGGCCTCCGAGGCCAGGATAAGAGCCTGCTGAGGGGTTAGGCTGGTGCTGGGGCCAGCGAGGCCAGCATCGGAGCCTGCCGTGAGGCAAGGCCGGTGCTGGGGCCTCCGAGGCCGGCATCAGCCTGCCTTGAGGCAAGGCCGGTACTGGGGCATCCGAGGCCGGGATAAGAGCCTGCTGAGGGGTTAGGCCAGTGCTGGGGCCAGCGAGGCCGGCATCGGAGCCTGCCGTGAGGCAAGGCCGGTGCTGGGGCCTCCAAGGCCAGAATAAGAGCCTGCCGAGGGGTTAGGCCGGTGCTGGGGCCAGCGAGGCCGGCATCGGAGCCTGCCGTGAGGCATGACCAGTGCTGGGGCCTCCGAGGCTGGGATCGGAGCCTGCCGAGGGGTTAGGCCGGTGCTGGGGCCAGCGAGGCCGGCATCGGAGCCTGCCGTGAGGCATGACCAGTGCTGGGGCCTCCGAGGCCGGGATCAGAGCCTGCCGAGGGGTTAGGCCGCTGCTGGGGCCAGTGAGGCCGGCATCGGAGCCTGCCTTGAGGCAAGGCCGGTACTGGGGCCTCGAGGCCAGAATAAGAGCCTGCCGAGGAGTTAGGAAGGTGCTGGGGCCAGCGAGGCTGGCATCGGAGCCTGCCGTGAAGTAAGGCCGATACTGGGGCCTCCTAGGCCAGGATAAGAGCCTGCTGAGGGGTTAGGCCGGTGCTGGAGCCAGTGAGGCCGGCATTGGGGCCTGCCGTGAGGCATGGCCAGTGCTGGGACCTCCGAGGCCAGTATCGGAGCCGGCCGAGGGGTTAGGCCGGTGCTGGGGCCAGCGAGGCCGGCACCGGAGCCTGCCATGAGGCAAGGCCGGTACTGGGGCCTCCAAGCCCGGGATTGGAGCCTGCCGAGGGGTGAGGCAGATGCTGGGGCCAGCAAGGCCGGCATTGGAGCCTGCCATGAGGCAAGGCCGGTGCTGAGGCCTCCGAGGCCGGGATTGGAGCCTGCCTTGAGGCAAGGCTGGTACTGGGGCCTCCGAGGTCAGGATAAGAGCCTGCCGAGGGGTTAGGCCGGTGCTGGGGCCAGTGAGGCCGGCTTTGGAGCCTGCCGTGAGGCAAGGCCGGTACTGGGACATCCGAGGCCGGGATAAGAGCCTGTCGAGGGGTTAGGCCGGTGCTGGGGCCAGCGAGGCCGGCATTGGAGCCTGCCGTGAGGCAAGGCCGGTACTGGGGCTTCTGAGGCCAGGATAACAACCTGCCGAAGGGCTAGACCGGTGCTGGGGCCAGCAAGGCCGGCATCGGAGCCTGCCGTGAGGCGAGGCCAGCATCGGAGCCTGCTGTGAGACATGGCCAGTGCTGGGGCCTCCTAACCCGGGAACGGAACCTGCCGAGGGGTTAGGCCAGTGCTGGGGCCAACGAGGCCGGCATTGGAGCCTGCCGTGAGGCTAGGCCGGTGCTGGGGCCTCCGAGGCCGGGATTGGAATCCTGCCAAGGGGTTAGACCGGTGCAGGGGCCAATGGCCAGCATCGGAGCCTGGCGTGAGGCAAGTTCACTCCTGCAGCCTCCAAGGCCGGGACCGAAGCCAGCTTAGGGGTTAGACCGGTGCAGGGGCCAGCGAGACCAGAACTGGGGCCTCCCATGAGGCAAGGCCGCTGCTTGAGCCAGCGAGGTCTGGATCAGTCCACTGAGTAGCCAGGCCACTACTGGGACCATCAAGAGTGGGATCGGTACTTGCAACGCAGCATGCACAGAGAAATATCGCAGAAAATATAAATCAGACGCTTCTCTTAATCAGCAATAACTAGGAGGAAAAGGGCAACAGGAAGAGGTTGAGCTATAGAAAGTGCCCTATAGTGAAGCAACTAATGTGACCAATCAGAGGGTATGTAATACTGGAGGACGGAGCCTCTTTAAAACGCAGGAGGTACATAAACAAATGTATCAAAGTAAATCACCAAAGAAGTGTGGGATGGAGGGAGGGGGAAGGAATGGGATGGGGGCTGGAGGAGGGCTAATTGGATGATGTGTGCTTGTATATCCTCTCAAGTCTTGTACTCCAATGTGATTGATATATGACTACAATGCACCAATTTAAAAAATAAATTAATAAAAAAAATCTTCATGCAAAAAAAAAAAAAGTTTATTGTTAAGCCGAACACGGTGGTGCACGCTTATAATCCCAGCATTTGGGAGGCTGAGACAGAAGGATCATGGTTTGAGGACAGCCTCAGCTACTTAGTGAGGCCCTCTGCAACTCAGTGAGACCCTGTTTCAAAATAAAGAATAAAAAATGGGTCTGGGGATGTAGCTCAGAGGTAGAATGCCTCTAAGTTCCATCCACAGTACTGCAAAAAAAAAAAAAAGTTTGTTTTACATTAGTGATTTTTTAAGTTTTTTGGAAAACATTTGAAGTTTTTCTATCATTTATCAGTAGTTAAAATTATTGTTTTCTCTCCTTTTTGTGTTAGTTGATTAAGTTAGTTATTAATCCTTGCTTGAATTAATTATTAACTGTATTAGCAACTACTTAGGCAATATGTTTTATACTTTCTGTGAAACTAAAGGTTGGTCCTTTGAATAGACAGAGGGAATCGTTGAGCCTCTAACCAAGCAGAGATCACACGCAAGTAAAACATAGATCACTATTCCTCCTGAATATAGTCACAAAATCTTAAACAAAATTGTAAAAAATCAAAATTTAAAAAAAATAGGAGAGGGCATTGCAGAGTATAAACTTACACGTATGACAGAAGGTTAATTTTTACTTTATTTAATCATAACCATGACAAGAGGTATGTCTTTATATTTTATAGTGATATCAATTGACCTACTCATAATCACAAAGCCAATAAGAGGCAGAGGTGGGACTGATTCCAGATCTGACTTCAGAGCGCATGCCCTCCGCACCCCTGCCCCTGCCTCAGAGCTTGGTCGGTCTATTCTGATCTTCTGAATGCCCACCATGTTTCTTCAGAGTTCACCGATGTGCTATGTTTAAACACTTTTTCCCTGGGAACATTGAAAATCTGCTTTCTAGAGTTTGATTTTTCCTAGAGAGACTCTGCTCAGGAGACTTAGAAGCTCTTGGGAAAATACGGCTCCATCTCTCCTCACAACACAGATGCAGGTGAGAGTGGGTGGTTCTATCTTTAAATGGGGAGAATTGAAAAGTGGGGTTCTTGGCTTACGAGTGTCCCCTCCACTTCTCCCATTTCAGTTTCCTCCCTCTTCTTCTAGACTTTCTTTACACTCCCCTCTCGAGGATGATATTTGTCCAGCTTTTTAAAATCACTCTCTTTACGCCGGGCTTGGTGGTGCACGCTTGTAATCCCCGCGCTTGGGAGGCAGAGACAGGAGGATCACAGGCTCGAAGCCAGCCGTGAGCTGGCTTAGGAGATCCTGTTTCCAAATAAAACTATAAAATAGGTCTGGGAGTATAGCCCGGACGTAGAAGGGCTTCCAGGAACCCCAGTACCACCAAAAAATATAAAATAAAATAAAATAAAATAAAATAAAATAAAATAAAATAAAATAAAATAAAATAAAATAAAATCACTCTCTTTGCCGGGTGTGGTGACCATGCTTATAATCCCGGCACTGGGGAGGCTGAGACTAGAGGATCGCAGTTCGCAGACAGCCTCAGCTATTTAGTGAGGCCCTCCACAACTTAATGAGACCCTGTTTCAAAATAAAGAATAAAAATTAGGACAGGGGGTGTAGCTTGGAGGTCAAATGTCCCTGAGTTCCATTCCCAGACCTGAAAAAAATAAAATAAAATAAAATCACTCTCTTTAAAAGTATTAAAAAGAGCCAGGCGTGGTGGCGCACACCTGTAATCCCCGCGCTTGGGAGGCTGAGACGGGAGGATCATGCAGGTTCGAAGCCAGCCTCAGCTACTTAGTGAGGCTCTCGGCAACTTAGTGAGACCCTATTTCCAAATAAAGTATAAAATGGGTCTGGGAGTAGATCCCGAAAGTAGAAAGCCTCTGGGTTCCACCCCCAGTACCACCAAAAAAAAAAAAAGTATTAGAAAAAACGAATAGAGAACAATGAATGGGAAAGTGGCGTTTGCAGCCTTGACCTGTACTAGAGGTGTGGGTGATGTCCTGTCTCCTTCCTGTAGCATGCCTCCACAGATGTGAGGGAACCCTGACATTCTTATGAGGAGGGGTGCAGTGGGATTCCAGAATCAGCTGTTCGTTTCCCTTTGCTCTGGGGTTTAAAAAAACATAGTGTGATCTTCAATAAGAAGTACACTTATTACATGACCAAATCCCTACCTCCATACTCACAGAATTAGATCACTTACTTTTCCCATTCATAATTCCTCGAATGGTTTCTATACCAGTGCTCCTCGAGTCCATGTGCTCGTTAACCAGATAGGGATTTTGTGAACTCTGAGATCTTAATTCACAATCTGGGGTGGGGCCTGCAATTGCCAAACTCTTAAGTGGATGCTTCTGTTTCTGGGACTGCATATTGAGTAGCAGAATTCTATTGTGTTTGGTTTTATATATGTGCTAAATTACTGATGAGTTCTGAATGTATCTGGATTGGCAGCTTGTAAACGCGTGGCTGGTGTGTTTCCTGGTGTGACAGTATGCGTGGGGAAACTCTGGAGTTGAAATCAGGCCTATCTGGGAAATTCTTGTAAAATCAGACTTCCTGTGGAGTAGTTTCATGCTTGGAAGTGGTTCAACAAGAAACACATAGCAAGAACTAAAAATAATAGAGGTGAAGAGCAGGATCTCTTCTTGACATTGCTTTTTAATTGCAGTATTCAACACAATGAATAAATCTGTTGCAATTAGGGATAAATAAATCTAGGCATTCTGCGTGATGAGAACTCGCATGTGAATGAAAAGAAGTTTACAGAAGATGATTGAAGGTGACTGTGACAACGACATACATATCAGTGGGGAAAAAAGCACTCTAGTGCCATCTCCTTGGCTCTTCAGTATGAATGCTTCCCGTGTCAGGGTTCTTGTCAAGTAACAGAAGCCTACTGTGACTAACCTAACAAATACAAAACCAAGAAAGGTTCGTTGTAGTTGGTTTTTGTTTTGCTTCCTTTGGGGTACTGGAGATTGAACCCTGGGGAATTATACCTTTGAGCCACACGCCCAGCCATTCTTTTTTTTTTTTTAAACAGAGTATTGCTAAGTTGCTGAGACTGCCCTGGAACCAGCAACCCTCCTGTCTCAGTGTCCCAAGTATTACTTATTGAGCGATCCCAGGAGAGGGAAATTGTAGTACCAAAGTTGAAAATGAGCAAGAACTGGGAAGGAGGCATCAAAGCCATGGACTCACAGCAGAAACAGCCTGGGCAGGCTGCCCCTGCACAGATTAATGATCTTGAACCACTGCTTCCCTTAGTCCTTACATCACGCTCTCAAGATCAAAGTCACAGGAGAAAGCATCCACTGGCTGCACTTGGGTTTCACATTCCCTCCTGGATATCCTGAGAAAACAGAAAGAATTTGGACCTTTGGACTTCTATAGTAGGGCTGGTGCCTGATTAGTGAGAGTATAGAAAGAGCAAGGAGGTGAAATATGCCTAAAGTAAATCAGGGTGGCACTGGGAAGGGGAGATGGATGCTAAATCATCAATAAGCTACACCAGACAACACCCTGAAAATCAATCAGGGCATTATTGCCAGTATAATGGCGAGTAGGATTTTCTAGTACCTTTCCTGTCAGAGCCAGAGAGAGTAAATGGCCCATATTCAACATGGTGGATCCAAATTCTTGCAGAACTTAATAAAAGACATCAGAAATCCAAACCCTGAGAATGCCAGCAAGCACTATCCTTCCCCGTTTTAATCCCTATCTCTTTACTCCTATAAGAAACAACTGAAGAATTCTAAAAGAGTTGTCAGAATTTTAGCCATAGGGAAGTCGTCTCCCAACTGGTGACTTTTCCCTTCCTGATATAAGAGGCAAGGAGAACATTTTTCCCTCCCTATGACCAGGTAGGGAAAGCTGGAGGGGAGACAAGAGAAGCAAACAGAGAGACAAAGACTAGCAAGAGTGGAAGCTGGAAGGTCCACCCCTAAATAGCCTTCTGCTTAGAGCAGACAGATCTTTCTTCAAGTATGTGAACAGGAGAGAAATTGAAAGAAATAAACATGGATGCTTCAATCCCCACTGTTTGTTGAGGTAAGAAATTGTCTTATGGCCAATGGACAGTGCTAGAGGTATCTGGGTGTTACAGTGAGATATAGAATGTCCCCTGAAGAACTCATTTATTAATGTTCAGAGTTGACATAATTAAATAATGAGACTTTTAATATTATCAGCATGTAAATCCATAGTGGATTTACTGGGCAGTTTCCTGGGCAGGTAGGATGTGACTGAGAAGGTGGGTCTCTGGCGGTATGGCCTTGGGAACTGTGTTTTTGTCTTTGAATCCTCTTGCTTGCTGGCACTGTCTTGCTTCCAGCTTCCAAGATGTGAGAGCAGAGCCCATGCTCACGCTCTATCTCTAGCTCTATCTCTATCTATCTCTGCTTCCTGCCACCATGCATTGAGATCGGCAGAGCCTTGCCTCATATAGACTGAACATTAAATATCCCCCCCAAAAACTGTCCAAATAAATCTTCCTTCCTCTCTGTTGTTTGGTCATTTGTTTTGGATTATAGCACTGAGAATGCTGACTGAGATGCTGGGCTTAAGCAATCTTGTTACTGCCCGCTCTAAGAGGGTTGCCTACTATTAGTGGAGCACAGCCAAGAAGCAAGAGCTGAAAGGGAAGGCCACCTGCAAGGGCCTCACAGACAGCTGCCCTCAACAGTATAGACATCTGCCTCAGGCAGGACAGACCATCCAGTGTGGACCGCAGTAGCAGGGCCAAGTGGTAGATGTGAGTCTCTTTTATTGTCCCTTCTTCAGGACTTAACATTTTAGAAGAGACAGACAAGATGGATGCAAAAGATGAAAGAATAGGAAAAAGTGGAGGAGGATGGGGGGGAGAAGTAAAGTACAAACAATCCCCAGATCAGGACCATTTACAACTTTGATCAAATCTGGGCTGGGAAGAGAATAAAATAGATATGAGATAGATTCAAGCCATTAACTGGATCCCACTGGCCTTGACTTTTTAAAACCCTAAAGTGTTAGTAATGTTGCAGGTGTTTCTCAAGAGGTTGTGAAGGGACAGAAAACAACTCTACATTAAAGCGTGCCTAAAAATGATGTACAGAAATAAAAGAGCTTCATATTGGCATCTCACTGAGTTCAGCCTCTCCAAGAAATCTACATGGCGAAAGAAATTATCTTTGAATAGTTTAGACCAAATAAAAAAATGGGTAGAGTTTATTGAGAAGTTGCTGGGGCTCAGTAAAACAGAATGGTGGAGAACTTGGCTGGGAAGGTGCACAGGGACAGAGTGATGTTCTGCACTGAGAGATAAAATCAGTCCATGGAATGAGTCAGGGAAACTCTGTCCCACCACCTAATGCCAGATGCTACCAGCACCTCCAGCCCTGAATACTGACTCTGAACAACCAACATCTCTGGGAGGGAAGTAGCTGCCTCCACCAACTTGCAGAAAGAATTCTCCATTGTCCCAGATCCTAACTCAAGAGTCCATGGTAGTAGACACACCTGTGAGCCTCAGTTGCATGGGTAGTGCCTACTTGCAAAACAGTCTGAAGAAGCAAGTATTTGTCCTCTGTTGCTTCTTTCCTGCAGGGAAGGCTCTTCCTCTCATCAAATTTCATAGGCAGGATCACTATAACACTACAACAGGCTTTGTGCAAAACAAAGGAAACGCACGCCTTTATTTTCAAAATTAGTGAGAGTCTTTCCTTTATACGGTAGTTAGAGGCCACTATTGGGCAGGGTTCGGGGGGAAAAGTGTGCCTGGATTGCAGGCTCACATCCCTCTCTGCTGGAGCCACACACCGTGCACAAACTGCGCAACTGTAGACAACAGGCTTGCTCCTAAGGTAAGCATTTCCCAGATACAAAATGTGACACAGTGGAGGAAACAGACATCAGAGGAAGATACCCAGCTTGGGGAGAAATACAGCAGACAGATGGTGAGCATGCGGCTCGATGAAGACCAGCAGAGAAGTGCTGTATGAAAGGAAAAAAAGTAAACAAAAGCCAGGCAAAAACTAGACTGCACACTTAAACTGAACCCCATTATAAGGGGAGTCTGCCTTTAACATCATCGGTGGAATTTGGCCTCTAATGAATGAAGGCATCAATAGGATTGACAGAGGCTGAGCACATCTGAGTTATCATACACAGTTACTTGGAACCAGTAAATGTTTAATCAGTGCACTATGTTAAGATTTACTGTCGCGTCCCTCGACCAGCGATTAAGACGCAACACGAAGCTCTTCTTGCAAGCCGTTTATTCAGGATACAAGTCGAAGAAAAATGGCGAAGATCTGCCTCGCGCAGGGCATTATAAACATTAACTCTCCCAATCACTTCTTGCCACATCTCACTCACTCACTGGCTCACGCTCGTCAGGTCACCACCACGTCATGTATTACGTAACCCTAGCCTCCAAATATGGAGTTGCTTCCTGCACAGCCATGTGCCAATCAAGCTCAGAGGCAGGAAGCCGGCGCCATCTTTTAATGGCGGCTCACCACAATTTACATCAGCTGGATGTGGTGGCACACATCCATAATCCCAGTAATTGGGAAGCTGAGACAGGAGGATCACAAGTTTGAGACCAGCTTCAGCCTCAGAGAGTTAATGAGATACTCAGCAATTTAGTGTGACTCTGTTTCAAAATAAAAATAAAACAGGAATGGGGCATTAGCTCAGAGGTAGACTATCCCTGGATTCAAGCCCTGTCTCTCTTTCTTTCTCTCTCTCTCTCTCTCTCTCTCTCACACACACACACACACACACACACCAAAAAAAAACACTGCATCAGTTCCTTTCCTAGATGAGAAAATAATTTCTCCATGTTTAACAATTTACTAAAAAAAATCTATTTTTCTGTTAAAATTAATATTCATTTTTCTCAACTATTACAATAATTTAACCAAGCGTTTGTGAACGACAAAGGCAGAAATTATTTTACTACTGCATAATACTCAATATATACACTCAACCTTCATAGATATTATTAACTTTAAAATAAACAGTAGCGCTTGTAATCCCAGCATTTGGGAGACTGAGACAGGAGGACCGAGGTTTGCGGACGGCCTTAGTGAGACCCTGCTTCAAAATAAAGAATAAAAAATAGGGCTGGGAGTGTAGCTTGGAAGTATAAAGCCCCCGGGTTCCATCCCCAGTACCACAAAAAATAATAATAAAATAAACAGTAGTTGGTTATTGCTATCTTCATTTAGAATATACTAGGAATAAAAAAGACAAGCAAGTTGATCATATTCGATATTGACTAATGGGGGGAGTAGATTTGATTCAAGTAAGTTCTTCCATATTACCCTACCTTGATCAGTTCTATCACACATGCATTTCATAGACAGTGTGTCTGGGCTGACTTTACAGATGCTCCATCTCTAAAGTTTCTACAGTGGAGTGGACAAGTCCATTTGGAGAGGGCTCAAGACAGAACAGAGTATGCGGCAGAAGGAATAGGGGTCTGCCACGCCTTACGTTGGGCCCCTCTGAGTGGGCCTGAATTGAAGCAGAGATGCCCAACTGCCACCCACCCCTCCTCATAGAATAGTCGTTGGATGTAGACTGCTCCCAGGGAAAGAGTGTAAGCAAGGGAGGGGAGTTTCAGGTGAGAAATTCAGCTAGACACCTGCAGCCAGCAAACCCTTGCAGCCAGGGAACTGGGTGCCTGGGTCCTGGAGTGCACGTGGTACCCAGGGTGCCCACGCTCTCCCAGTGCCTTCGATTTTGCTTCCTCCTGCCCTCCTCTTGCTCTCTGCTTCAAACACTTTGGTTCCCTGACTTTTTCAAACATACCGGACTCTTTTCTACTTTGAGCCATTGCAGTTTTCTGCCTGGAGTATGCAGCTTAAGACTCCCTTGCATGTCTTACTTATCTTCTTGGTGTACCTTCCAGTTCAGTAGCGCAGCCCACCTTGGCTGCCCCAGCACACCCGATCTCCTTGTCCACACTCTACGTTTTCTCAGCAGCAGCCCTTTTCACCTTCCAATATCCTGCATAATTATCTATTCATCTTATTTACTACTCGGTATCTGTCTTTCCCCCACTAGAACATAAGCTTCTCCAAGGTGAGGGTCTTTGTCGACTTTGTTTACTGATATATCTCAAGCTCTGAGAGGTGTCCTGGTGCATAATAATTCTGAAATAGAATGAACATATTTTAAATGAAAGTTTTACAACCCAGTAGAGAGGATTTTTATTTTCCACTTGGAAATTATCTTTTCTAAGTAGGAAATTATTTTTAAGATCAGAGTCTTCTGAACATAAATTTATTTAATTCACTTAAAACATCTGCCCAAACCACAGAGTTGCCAAATACAGCTCTCAGTAGATGCAGGTTTATCTCTCAGATTATAATAATTATCTCTCTCCTGCTATTAAAGCAAAAAAGGGGAGGAGGAACTGCAGATAAAGAATTAATTAATCAAGGTTTTAACTTTCCTGGAAACCTAGGGAATTTATATCAGCCTGCTTTGTTATTTACATAACATTATCCACTGGAATGTTAAGTTATATCCTGAGATTTGCAGCTTCTACGGCCACAACATGTGCACAGAGGTGAAGAGTGAGTGCCCTACAAACACCTTTCCTTGCAGTTCTTGTGCCCAAATTCACTTTAAAGCCTTCACACTCTGGAATGATATTCACATTAAAATGACAGATGGTTTCACTAAAATGCAGCTTTGCAGCCCTTTGCATACAACATTAAGAAGAGGACAGACCGGGGTATTTATGTGGCAGACCGGGGTAAGTCAGGGGATCAGAGCCCAGGGCGAGACTTCTCTAGCTACCCAGCCCTGCTCAGCAGCCCCTGGCAGCCCTTGGGCTAGATGGTCCATCTGCTCCCAGCCCTTTTTAGTTTTGAAACAGGGTTTTACTAAGGGTCTTGTTAAGAGTCTTGCCAAGATGCTGAAACCTGTGATTTTCCTGTCTCGGCCTCCCAAATACTGGGATTATAGATATGTGCCACCATGCCCAGCTCTCGTCATCAATATTCTTACAAATATTTTTCCTATAAAAACAATCTACTCTCAATATTTCAAGTTATTGACTCCTTCAATTTTTAAAATAAACATTTGAATATCATAGAAAAGTTCTTAACCTGTTTGATTGGATTTGTCTATTGCCACCCATTCTACTTTATACAAGGATGAAAGCCAACAAGTATTGTTTTTTTCTCTGATGCCCCCACCAGCAGAATTCTGGATGCATTTTTTAGGCCGCATCTTACAGATAAACTCATATGATATTCAAAAGGTAACAGAAGAAAGAAATCATGTTGGTCTTCCTCTGCCAGCAGTAGAAGGCCCCCCAGGTATAGGTCTCAGCAGTGGCCTGTGACTCCATCATTCTACCTGTCCTGGGGCGAGTCCAAGACAAGCAGATACTCTTCATGTTCTTGACCCTGGGAGACAGAGGCACACCCAAAGCTCGCGGTTGACCCCTGACATGCCCTCCTCCAGCCCTTAATCGGGTAAGTGCCTGATATCTTACATTAAATCTTCTTCATGAAACACCTAGATACTCCATTTTTTAACAGAAAGTGACACCTTTCCTTTCATGGTAATAGACACATTAACCCCAAGCTGAATACTCCCAAGCTGTGTCCTGTCTACTTGGCAGGATGGAACAGCTAGCACAGGGCTCTCTGCTCATGTCTCAGCAGACTCATAACCTTTAAATTTTCTATCACATTACCAATGAGTGTAGTTATTTCTTAGCTGTGGACAAATTAAAGAATTTTAAGCCTATGATTTTTCTGTTTCTGTTCTACCAAAAATACATAACCACAAAGTGAGAGGGTTGTGAATCCATGAATGGAAACCAGAGGCTCGTTCTAGAAAAAAAAAAAATTAAATGAATTTATAGAAGCAAATAGAAAATACTCACTACCATCTAACTGCCTAAAATAAAAATAATCTTTGTCTTATATTATATCAAAACAAAACACAACCCATAAAATACTAGAAAATTATCTGTGTCTATTTTTAAAATGTGTACGTGTGTGCGCACTACTGAAGATTGAATCCAGGGGCATTCTACCTCTGAGCTACACCCTTAACCCTTTTATTTTAAATTTTGAAACAGGGTCTAAGTTGCTAAGGCTGACCTTGAACCTATGATCCTCCTGTCTCAGCCTCCCAAGTACTAGGATTACAAACATTTACCACCATGCCCAGTTTTCTAAGTATGACACCAAAGGCAAAAACCCATTTTTAAAATAGGTTGCTCTTGTGGGTTTTGTTTTATTTTGTTCTGGTACTGGGAATTGAGCCCAGGGCCCCTGTGCCTCTGAGCTACACCCCAGCTCTATTATTTATTGTTTTTGAAACGGGGTCTTGCTACGTTACTGAGTGTTGTTGACATCGAACTTGCAATCCTCCTGTCTTGGCTTCACTGGTGTGCACCACCATATCTGGCTTAAGATCAGTATTTTAAACAGCTTTTTAAATTTAAGAAGTCTTAAAATACATCAAAATTAGAAAAAAAAAACTAGGTTTAAAAATATGCTTTAAACAAGGAACAGTGGTAATGCCTATGATTCCAGTACTTGAGAGGCTGAGACAGGAGGACTGCAAGTTTGAGCCTACCTCAGCAACTTAGCGAGATCCTCTTGCAACTGAGTGAGACCCTGTTTTAAAATAAAAATGGCTTCAGCTGTAGCTCAGAGGAAGAATGCCCCTAAGTCTAATCTCTAGCATTTATCATCACCACCAAAAAAAAATCTACTTTGAATCTATGACCTTCAATTTAAAAATCATTCACAGTACTTCACCCATATCTTAATCCTATCACTACAAAGTAAATTTAAAATATCAACATATTTCACTCCTAAATAACTCAGCATGGATGTCCAAAGAATTAAATATACTCTTAAAAACCACAATACCTTTTTTTGTGTGTGTGTGGTACTGGGGTTCCTGGAAGCCCTTCTCCCTCCAGGCTACACTCCAAGACCGTTTTTTTATTATTATTTATTTGGAAACAGGGTCTCTTAAGCCAGCGATGCTGACTACAAACCTCCACGATCCTCCTGTCTCCGCCTCCCAAGCGCGGGGATTACAAGCGTGTGCCACCACACCCGGCCACAATACTTTTATGACTTAACAAAACTGATAACTCTAAAATATAATCTAAAATCTACTCCATTTTCAAATTTCATCTTGAAAACAACAACAAAAAAATACTTTTAACGATTTTTGTTCTGGCCAGGATCATTTGATCATTTGATTGTTATCTTTCTTGGACTTTTTAAGATCTAAAACAGTCTCCTCTATTTTTTTTTTTTTTTTTTTTTTGCCTTGGACATTGACTTTTCTAAGCTCCAATCAGCTTTCTTATACAAAATACAATATTCTGGTCTGATAGTCTGGACTGATCATTTCGTCACACTGTTAATTTTTATGATTTAAGATCACTAGGTCTATTCTTAAAAAGAGGTCAGAGATGACAGCACCCCAGAGCTGAGCAGTGGGACTTTCGATGGTGATAGAATAATTTCCATCTGTGCCATCCATCATGATAGCTACTAGTCACGTAGACTTAGCACATGGAGTATAGCTAGTGTGACCAACTAAATGTTTATTTAATTTTTTTGTGTGGTGCTAGGAATTGAACCCAGGAGATTTCTACCACTAAGCTAAACTTCAAGCCCCTTTATTTATTTTTTGTTTTAAAACAGGGTCTCAAAAAGTTATGGAACATGCCGGGCATGGTGGTGCACGCTTGTAATCCCCATGCTTGGGAGGCAAAGACAGGAGGATCGCGCAGGTTCGAAGCTAGCCACACACACTGGCTTAGGAGACCCTGTTTCCAAATAAAAATGTAAAAATAGGTCTGGGAGTGTAGCCCAGAGGTAGAAGGGCTTCCAGGAACCCCAGTACCACCAAAAAAAAAAAAAAAGTTATGGTACACTAGTCCCAAACCTGATTTTAATTAGTTTAATTTTAAAATTTAAATAGCTACATGTGGCAAATATGTGCTGAATTATTTGTGGAATATAAGTGTGAATATAAGGTATCTATATTCTGGGTAGGTATGGTGGAGCAAGCCTGTTATCCCAGTACTTGAGAGGCAGAGACAGGAGAATTATAGTTTGAGACCAGTCTCAGGAACTTAGCAAGATCCTGTTTCAAAATAAAAAATAGAAAGGGCTACGTGTATAGGTCAGGGGTACAATGCCTCTGGGTTCAATCCCCAGCATCAAAAAAGAAAACAGAAAAAAATCTATATTCTGCCTTACATAAGGAAGTGTTTGATATATGTTAGCTCTTCTGCCTTCAAATGTGTTTTGTAGCATGCTGAATAGATTATCCAATAGATGCAAATAAAGCTGCATGTTTGATATTATTGTGTGATTAAGACCTTTCAAAAGTGGGAAAGCAAAGGTCATCCATATTATTTTTTTTAGGAATCTTCATGATTGGTAGTTATTGCTGTGATTATTTGAATTCATGATCCATATGGAAAAAATCTCATAAATAGTGTAATTTAGTCTACTGTCTATATTTTAACATTATTCATAACGCTGAAGAGTTAAAATTTGCATTACCTGAAACACATATTTTCTGTGTGTTCATTTATCTTTCAAAATGCTTTTTAGCTTTTTGTTAGGATGACTTAGACTAAATCAAAACAATGAGATTCAGTGCCGGGATTTTTATTCCAACTTATAAATCGGATTCTTTTCTTTGGGATTGAAGCTGGAGAAACTGGAGCTGGAGGTCCTATGAGTCTGCCTGACAGAGAGGACCACGCAGAGAAAAGCAGAACTAAGACACTGAGGGAAAGAGGTCTAGGTTCGCCCCTGGACCCAGCCATGCCACAGCCATCCACCGAGAAGGATCATGTCTACGCTTTTCTGTTTTATATGCCAATAATGATCTTTTTTAAGATAATTTGAACTATATTTCTGTCTTTTTCACCTGAAAGAGTGCCATTAAAATCTAGCAAACAAAAGAGCATAAACTTTGGAATCAGACACATTGGATTTCCATGTGTCTCAGACCCAGTTTCTACACATAGAGGCTTCTTCTTAGGCCTGCTATAAAAGCTAAATGAGCTGGTATGTTCTACATGTTGGAGACACTCTGAATATGCCCCATTCTTCTTGAGTTTATCCTGAGAGCTATATCAATACTACATCCTTGAATTCTCATAGACTCTTTCCCTTTTCTCTTATTCATTAGAAAGTTCTCTATTTGTGCCCAAATGTAACATGAGGTCATCAGGGGTCCAAATTAAAAATGGAGAGAGTATTTAGCGCTGCTGGTAATGAAATGCTTCCCACCTACCTTCTAAGAGAATCACTATAGGGAGCAAGAACATTAGTCTTGGGTCGTACGGACCCACAAGGATGGCTGTGAATCATGTTGCTCTTCCCACAGCCTATTCCTCCTTGATTTCTGTCATTAATGCAATGAGGATTGTACAGTGCAGGCTCTGGCCACATGGCACAGCTTCTTGTGCCTTCTCAAATCAAACTGTCTGTGGAACCTCCTTTATTGGAACTGAAGATTGACTAGCTTTTCATGATCCTACTAGATTTAAGTTAAGTAGCTTAATAATCTGACTGAATATAATTAACTAATCATTTACAGGATTACCTAAGCTAAAACTCAACACAGTAAAATACAGTGAGCATACTTCTGCCCATCTAAATCTCTGTGTTAATAAAGATGATCATATTATATAATTCAAATGCATTTTCAAGAAAATGTCCCGGGCACAAAGGATTAAAAATATGTTTAAGCTGAATTTAGAATTCAGGAAAGCAATCCTACAGCTTACTTTACCTTATTTTTTTTTTGTTTCAACTAAGCTCTTAAGCTAAATAAATTAAAGTCTCCAAGATGTTTAAACAGTTCAGTCTATATTAGTATGCTATAGTTCATTATAAAATACAGTTGTAAAATCATTGCTGAATTACCCCTAATACCTGTTTGGTCATAACTGGAAATCCCTAGCAAAGGCATGAACGTCATATTCACCTAGTAATTTTAGCTCCTTATCTATAATTATTCATTTTTCTTTCCCAAAGTCTCATTCCTGACTCTGACATATTACATCACATTCATGAAACCACCATTCAATATTCCAAGCAATTGGTTGCTTTCTACCATCTATTAAACTGTCTAATTTCTTATGCCTTTAAGAGTTTCTTTCATTCTTTTAAAAGTTTACCATAGTGTATTTCAAAATTAAGAAAGCAATGCAATACACCTTTAAAGATAGGCAACATCTACTACCTCATATATTTCTTAAATCAGTAGGAATTTGGGGAAGGCATGTTGTGGATTAAGTCCAGGCCATTGTGCATGGGAAGCACATGCTCTACCACTGAGCTACATCTCAATCCAGCAGTAGAATTTTTGTTGTTACTGTTTTATCTTAGCATGGTTCTTATTGTTACTTTCTATACTATAAGAATTTGACCCACCCTTCAACCTTCTAATCTCTATTTTCACCCATAAATGGTAGGATAAAGCTTTAAAGCATTAATTGATACAAAACTTTAATCATCTCTACCAAAGATTTTTTTTCCAGTTCAGGCAATTTTACTCAGGGATTCAATTTATGAGAGGATAGAGATAGAGCCAGAGAACAAAAGCAGGTTAAACAGAAATATCTAGAAATGTAAGACAATTTTTCTTAGACTCAAATTTAGAATTCTTTGGACTAGGAAGGCAGAAAAACAGAGATGAAAGAAATAGAATATAGTATGGTAAGCCCTACATCCTGTAGCCCTCCAGAAAGCTGGGAGTGACTAAACAGTCCTTGCTATGTTTAAGACCTTCAGATAAAAGTGCTGTGGGCTACTTCCTGTCTAGATTCCCAAGAGATGACAAACTCCTACAGAGGCCTGACATTCATGTTAATTGTGTACTGGGTACTGTGTGTTGGCTCCCACTCTTCAAAGTTCTCCCTTGTGTCACAGAAGCAAGAAGACTGAAAGGACATTTCACAGTCCCCCTCATTTGTCAGGCTCTACTACAGGACCTGCCAGTGGAAAGGACTTGCACAAGATGAAAAGGAAATGCTAGGATACCTGGATAGTGACATGCAAAAGAATGAAGTTGGACCCATACCTCACACCATACACAAAAGTTAACCCAAAACAGGCCTGAGATCTAAATGTATTTACTAAAATTCTTAAAAGAAAAAAAAATCGAGGTAAATCTTCATGAACTTGGACTTGACTATGGATTCTTTTTTTTTTTTTTTTGGAAAAAGAACAAAGCTAGAAGATATATATTTTCTGATTTCAAACCATATAAAGCTACAATAATTGAAACAGTGTAGTACTATTCTAAAGGCAGATATATAAACCATTGGAGTTAAATAAAAGCCTAGAGCTAAATTCTTCCCTATATTGTCAAGTTATTTTTGACAAGGTTTCCACGAACATTTGGTGGTGGAAATATTAATCTTTTAACTAAATATTGTTAAAAAATAATAATTACATGGAAAAGAATAAAATTGGACCCTTACCTAATCCCATATACAAATATTAACTCAAAATAGATAAAAGACCTAAATATAAATCTTAAGACTATAAACTTTTAGGAGAAAATCTGGGTCATTAAACCTCACAACATTGAAATTGGCAGTGATTTCTTGGTTATTATTTCAATGGCACAGGCAACAGAAGCGTATACAAACTCCCTAAAAAATAAAAAAAATATTGTATATCCAAAGACAATGTAAACAGAGTTAACAGTTACTAATAGAATGGGATAAAATATTTCCAATTGCTATATCTGAAGATATATTAATATTCCAACTAGAAATCCTAAAAATTAACAACAATAAAGGCAAACAATACCCTTTAGAGATAGGTAAAAGACTAACATAAATAATGAATCTCCACAGATAACCAATCTTAGTTGTCTGTTGGATGGAAAATCTTGTTTCTCTAGTTCTGGTGTGTGTTACCTATTTCTTCTTTGTAGTTAATCTCTTTGAGTATTTTCTCTAGCGCTGGTTTTGAAGACATAAATTCCTTCAGTTTCTGTTTGTCATGGAAGCTTCTTATTTCTCCATCTAATTTGATAGAAAGTTTTTCTGGGTAGGAAATTTTTGGCTGGAAGTTGTTTTCTTTCAGAGTTTGGAATATGTTACTCCAAGCCCTTCTGGCTCTCATAACTTGATTTGGGAAGTCTGGAGTGATTCTAATTGGTTTGCCTCTGAATGTCACTTGGCCCTTTGCTTTTGTTGCCTTTAAGATTCTCTGCTTGGCTTCCACATTGGTCATTTTGACAATTATGTGGCGTGGGGATCCTCTTCTCCGATCCTGTCTAAAGGGAGTTCTATAAGTTTCCTGGACCTGTGTATCGGCCTCTTGCTCGATGTCTGGAAAATTTTCTGCTATTACTTCCTTGAAGAGATTATTGATCCCTTTGGTTTCACCTTCCTTTCCCTCCTCTATTCCAATTATTCTTAGGTTAGCTCTCTTAAAATGGGCCCATATTTCTTCAATATCAGATTCCTGCTGTCGGATATTTTTTTCTAGATTAGAAACTATGCGTTCATTTTTGGATTGCTCATCTTCTAAGAGTGAAATTCTGTCTCCATGTGTTCTAATCGGTTGTTTGTGCTTTGAATTGAGGCCTTTACTTCATTAATTGCATCCTTTATCTCTTTTTGGCTCTCTCTGAGTTCTTTTCGAAGCACCTCTATTATTTCTACAGTTATTTTCCTGATTTGATCTTCTAGAAATCTCTGATTTTCTGTTTTATCGGGTTCTGATGTTGTGGGGTTGTGGGCATTAACTGCTCCAGTATTATTCCTCTTTCCCATGATTTCGGATGTTTGTGCCTTCTCTGGGTTCTTCCCTTGGGTCACTATGACTTTACTTAAGGTGTTCTGGATCTCGAGTCAGTAGTATCTCAGACCCCACTACTCCTTTACTGGGTTTTATCACAGAGTCTCCGACCCAGAGAGTCAATAGAGGCTGCTTTAGACTGTGGGGGGTGCCAGGTTGCATGTTCTCCTATGGTGTGATATCTCTGCCACCGCCCCTCCCCCACTGGGTCAAGTTCCAGGGAGTACAGTACTGGGATTTCTCCTCTGTGGCCCGCAATTTGACTCACTGTTCTTGAGTACGCAGATGTAGCTGTACTGGCCTTGCTGAATTTGCTGCTGCTGCCGCCGGTGGCAATATGGCGCCGCTGCTACACCCTCGGCTATGGGGCTGGCGTTTTCTTCTTGGTTTTGATTTCGACTCTGAATCCCTGCAGCGTGTGCTGAGCTCAGCCACTGGGAGCTTTAGACGCTCTCTGCTTGGAGAAATCCTGCCTGGCTGTTCCGCAGTGGCTCACCTCGGCTTGCTGTAGCCGTCCCGTGAATTCGCTGGTGCCGCCGGCAGTATGGCGCTGCTGCCGCGTCTGCCGCGTCCTCGGGCGCGAGGCCGGTTATCTCCTCTGTGGCTCTGTTCTCAGTCCGCTTTCTCTCTGGAGCCTGGTGATTTTTTGTTTCACTGGTGATGGTGTTTTCTGGCTATGAAAGGCGCTGATTTTGTGGTAATGGAGATTTGTTGTTAGCGGGGCTCTTAAGCCCCGCTTTTCTCGGTCGCCATCTTCCCGGAAGTCCTGACTATGGATTCTTAATTATGACACTAAAAGCGTAAGCAGCAAAAGAAATTACATATAAATTTTAAAAGTATTATGCGCCGAAGGATGTTATTAAAGTGAAAAGATAGCCCACCACATGGAAGAAAATATTCACAAATCATATATCTGATAAAGGACTTATATCTAGAATATATAATGAACTATTATAACTCAATAGTTAATAAAAACAAACTACCCAATTTAGAAATGGGCAAAGCAACTGAAAACACATTTTTCCAAAAAAGATATACAAATGGCCACTAAACATGCACACACATGTTCCACATCATTAGCCAGCAGGGAAACACCAATCAAAATCACAATGGGATACCACTTCTTACCTACTGGGAAAGCGACAAGAACAATAATACAAAAAAGATAACAAGTATTGGTGAGAGTGTGGAAAAATCAGAACCTTCATGTATTGCTTGTGAGAATGTATACTTCATTCTTTGGAAAGCAGTTTGGCAGTTCTTCAATAGATTAAACTCAAAATAAGTTTAAGACATTATTCTGCAGTTTCAATCCTAAATATATCCCCTACATCTACACTTACACAGAAAAACTTCTACATCAATGATCATAGCTGTTTTATTCACAAGAGCAATAATCAAAAAGCAAAAACGGTCCAAATTTCTACTAACTGATGAGTAGATAAATAAAATGTGGTATAGCAAACAATGGAATATTATTTAGCAATAAAAGCAAATCAAGTGCTGACACATATAACATGAATCAACCTTAACATCAAAGCCATTATGCTAAGTGAAATAATATAACTGTGAAGGTCTACATGTTGTAACATCTATTTATATGCAATATCCAAAATAGGTAAATTTATAGAGAGAAAAAGTAAATTAGAGCCAGGTGTGGTGGCCCACGCTTATAATCCCCATGCTTGGGAGGCAGAGACAGGAGGATCTCTCAGGTTCAAAGCCAGCCGCGCTGGCGTAAGAGATCCTGTTTTCAAATTTAAAAAAAGTATAGAAATAGGTCTGGGAGTGTAGCCCGGAGGTAGAAGTTTCCAGGAACCCCAGTACCACACAAAAAAAGTAAATTAGAGATTGCTCAGGTGTAGAGGAGGTAGGCATAATAGATTAAGGATAATAGCTAAGCAGTAGGAGTTTCTTTGAGAAGATAATAAAAATATTCTAAAACTGTGGTGATTAATTCAAAATTTTGTGACTATGACATGCATGGTGGTGCATGCTTGTAATCCTACTACTTGGGAGGTTAGTTAAGACAGGTAAATCACAGGTTCGAGGCCAACCTCAGCAATTTAGCAAGCCCCTATTTCAAAATAAAAATAAATAAATAAATAAATAAATAAATAAATAAATAAATAAATAAATGGGTTTGATGATATAGCTTGGAGAAGGTAGAATGCCCTGAGTTCAATCTTCAATACCAAAAACAAACAACAAAATACCTCACAAATTCTGTGAATATACTAAAGGCTCTAAATTATACAGTTGAAATGGTGAGTTGTGTTGTATATAAATTGTATATCAATGCATCTGTTCCTTAAGAAGACTAAAGGGAAGACGGAAGGGAGAGTCACACACCTCAGCTCGGGCTCTGACAGCATTGTGCCTCTGTAGGAATTCCTTTGATTTGGAGAAATTTGGGTTTAGGTGGGTGTGGATTCCTACAGCAGCAGCACAGTTTCCTAACCTTCCTCAACATGGACTAGCATCACCCTAGCACCCCCTTCCTATTTCTCTTTTATTCTCTCCAATGATTCTATCTGTACCTAATTCCCCATAAATCCCATTCTGATTGAAACCTCTAGAGTGCTTTGTTCTAAGTAGATTCTGATTGCTATTGCTGTCGGGAGAGTGTCCACCCTCCTTGCTCTCTGCCTGTCCTGTTCTTTGTCCAGGTACTGGCCTCTCACCAGGCAGCCACCTGCCCCAGGAGACAGGGATTCCATCCTCAGCTTCGGGGTTCATGCTGGCTTTAGTCAAAGTGTGATCTCATTTCTGTTGCTAGAAGCTGGTTCAGAAATAAGCATGTGACATAGTCATGCCAATGAAAGAAGACAACACTTTTCATTCTCAAGTAAAAATCATGAAAACAAATTCGATTTTAAAGAGAAGCCCTCATTTCTACTGAGAGCTACCATGCAGCCAAAATAGGAATGTGTGTTTGAGTAAAGGACACCCTAGGGAGGCAGGGCAAGGAGGCAGAGGAAACTGACTCTGCTCACCTCCTCCTTGAACTGTTGACCCACACTACCGGAAGCCCACCTCACTTCTGAACTTCTTAGACATGATAATAACTTGCCTAAAGGCACTGCAGATGAGTTTTCTAGTTTGTTGGAAACTGCATGCATGTGTGCATGTGTGCATGTGTGTGTGTGTGTGTGGGGGGGGTTACTGGGGATTGAATGCAGGAGTGTTCTACCTCTAAGCTATACCCCAGTCTTTTTTATTTTTAATTTTTTAAATTTTGAAACAATATCTCACTAAGTTGCTGAGGGTCTCACTAAATTGTTGAGGCTGGCTATGAACCCACAATCGTCTTGTCTCAGCATCCCAAATACTGGGATTACAGGCATTTGCCACCATGACTGGCTATATAATTTATTTCTTAACTCATTTTTCTCATTTATGTGTTACAACACCTTAAAACAAATCCCATTTTCTCAGTATTGCTATAGATGCCCTGAGGAGAAACCAACTAATACTAACACAAATATCTCCATCCTGAGAGTAAGAAATGTTTTCATGTTTTCATTCCAGAAGGAAGAGAATTTGCTGTGAAAACAAAAGTACTGAACACAATTGGAAAAATAAAGCTATATATCATATTGATGGATCTCTGTCTGATTCCTATTATCAAACTTCTATTAGGGAAACTTAAACCCATTGGCTTGCAGAAAATAATTTCGTCTTTATATTTCATCACCCCGTTAAAGAGATTCTTTAGTTAAACACTTGCTAGAAAAATATTACTGAAGTCATAGAAACAGATAGTTTTTAATGTGCTTTTACTGATGCATTATAGTCTCACATCCCAATGTAAATTCATGTTGACAGTGACAAGCCTGCACATGGTGCCCGGTGCTCACCCCCCAACCTTCTCATCTCTCCTTCCCAACACAGAGTAGTGAGATTGCCATTGGAATATGTACACAGAGCTGACGGTAGTATTTCCATTAATGAACCTCAGTCTTTCCTCTTCCTTCCCTTAGACAAACTCCCTGGATCCACTGAGGTTTCCCCCTCATTATCTGGAGTCCCTCTGGTATTCTCATTACTCCTTAGCTCCCGCATATTATAGGAAGCATATGACCCTTCACTTTCTGTGACTGGCTAATCTCACTTAATGTAATGTTCTCCAGGTCCTTCCTTTTTCTAGCAAATGACCTGGAAGTTAGATCAGAGACTATAATATTAATTTTTAATAAATTTGAAAAATCATCTGTTTATTCCTTGTGCTAGCTCTTACAACTTTATGAATAGGTAAGTAGCTGAGGACTCAGAGGAGCTGCTAAAGTTTTGGTCAAAGGAGAATCTTTATCACTATGTTTACTGAAGTGGTTGTTGTAAAAAAATAAACAGTGTATATTAAAATTATGAACTAGGTTTGTCAATATAGTCAACTTAGAATTAACTCATCTTGGACACACCTGATTGTCCTCAAATTATCCCAACCTACAGAGAAAGAATGGGTATCTTCCTAACAGTAACATGTCTTAACTTTCAGAAACATAACTTGTAAAGATGTATATAAAGAAAAGGGACTAGCCAGGCATGGTGATGCATATCTGTAATCCCAGTACATGCATTTTGGAAGCTGAGACAGGAGGGTTACCAGTTCAAGACCAGCTTCAGCAATGAAGCAAGACTCTCAGCAAGCTAGTAAGACCCTGTTTTTTTGTTTGTTTTTTATTTTGGGGTGTTTTTTGGTTTTTTTTGTTGTTGTTGTTGTTGTTTTTTGTTTTGTTTTTTTTTTTTTTTTTTTTTTTTTTGGTGGTACTGAGAATGGAACCCAGAGGCTTTCTACCTCCAGGCTATACTCCCAGACCTATTTTCTATTTATTTGGAAACAGGTTCTCACTAAGTTGCTGAGAACCTCACTAAGTAGCTGAGGCTGGCTTCGAACCTGTGCAATTCTCCTCTCTCAGCCTCCCAAGCGCAGGAGTTACAAGCATGCACCAACACACCTGGCAAGACTCTGTTTTAAAACAAACCAAAAAAAAAAAAAAAAAAAAATTAAAAATAGCAGGGAGTACAGCTCATAGATAGAATGCCTCTGGGTTCAATCCCCAGCACAATAAATAAATAAATAAATAAATAAATAAATAAATAAATAAATAAATAAATAAATAATAGTCTAACAGATTAATTAAAAAAATACAGAGAGAGGTAGACTTTACTTTCTTTTTCTTTCTTTTTTTTTAAATGTATTTATTTATAGCCGGGTGTGGTGGCCCACACTTGTAATTCCAGCATTCGGGAGGCTGAGGCCGGAGGATCGCGGTTCGCGGACAGCCTCAGCTACTTAGTGAGGCCCTCTGCAACTCAGTGAGACCCGGTTTCATAGCTCGGAGGTCGAATGCCCCTGGGTTCCATCCCTAGACCTGCCAAAAAATATTTATTTATTTATTCATTCATTCATTCGTTTAGTACTGGGGGTTGAACCCAGGGGCACTCTACCTTAGAGCTACATCCCCAACCCTTCTTATTTTTTGTTTTGAATCAGCGTTTTTCTAGGCAGCTGAGAGTCTCATTACATTGTTGAGGCTGGCCTCAAACCTGTTCTCCTGTCTCAGCCTCCCAAGCACTGGGATTACACGCATGTGCTTGGACTTCCCTCCATGAATTTTTAAGGAAAAGAAAGACCAAACATGAAAGCTGATAATCTATGGTTGGGAATGAGAAGTGGGTGTTTTAGTTTTGTCTTAAAGTAAATTCACATGAACTTTAGTATGATTCAAGATGAACCACTGTGCAGTCTGTATTTTTATATCTGCAGCAGTACTTTTTTTGTGTGTGGTACTAGGGATAGAACCCAGAGGCATTCTACCTCCAAGAGACACCCCCAGCCTTATATTTTATTCTTTATTTGGAAAAAGAGTCTCACTGAGTTGCAAAGGGCCTCACTAAGTAGCTGAGGCTGTTGGAGAACCGCGATCCTCCAGTCTTAGACTCCCAAATGCTGGGGCCCGGCCTTGCTGTAGTACATTTTAACTCAACATACCTGCACTACCGCACTTGGCTCCAGGCAGTGTTTCTGCTGTGTGGGTGCAGATGCCTGCAGGGGCTCCTGGGTTTTTGCAGGTAAGTGCTCTCAGAGGGTACCAGTGCCTAGTTTGAGTGGCACAGGCAGAAGTGACACAAAACTTCCCTTGAGCGCCTCCTAGGGCAATAGCGCTGGCATTTCCTCCATGGGCTGGTTCCGTGGCCCAGTGCCCTGGATCCTTTTGGATAAAGTGCTCCTCACACACAAAAGTAGAAATCATAGGAAGACATGGAACCCAGCAAATGCGACTTCCCACACCAAAAATGGAAAAGCTGTGTTCCCAGGATGACAGTTAAGGGACCGTCCTCAAACACAGGCAGGCAGCAAGACTGAGAGTAACCAACCCACTGTGGAGAGAAAGGCAGTCCAGGACACCCATCTGGAAAGCTGGAATTCTTAGCCTTTTCCCAAGCTTGACCTTGAGAGCTTCTTGAGAGCTTCTTTCATTTATCGCTCTCTCTCCTTCCTTCTCTCTCTTTCCTATCAATAATAAGGCAACATTAAAACTAGGCATTTACCAATAACTACAAGTAGATAGGAGGAATAGTGCTGCTGTTCTATAGCACAGCTGGATGGCATAGTTAATAGTAGTGCGTACTCCAAAATAGGTAGAAAGATGCTCTCATCACCAATAAATGATAAATGTAGGAGGTGATAGGTATGATTTTATCATTACGTGGTATATACATCCATAAAATCATTACTTTGTACTCAATAAGTATGTACAATTATTATGCATCAACTTAAAAAGCAAATAATTTTAACTTCTGAAAAAGCAAGTTATATATGAAAGAAAGCTGTACAATACTGTGAAATTCACCCATGAGTAGTATAGATATAAATATTCTAATTTTCATATTGGATATTGATAGAACCAAAAATATTGATGAAAAGAAGATGAAATGCCTATGCATTTGTATAGTGTGTTTGAAAGGAAGGAAATGAGTTTGAGAAAAAGGGTAAGAAAATAAATTCTATTTTCCATTTTAGGAAGCCAACTGATATTATCCAACATGAAAAAAAGAAAACATAAGTAGCCAAAAAATTCACTTGTTTGAAAATACAAACATAAGTACCAGTAAAGTCTGCTTAAAGTGTTGGAACTTGTTGACTTTGAAAGTGAAAATCAGAAACTGGGAAGAGTAAAGCTGAAAATTGCTGTTTTAAGCTTACAGAACTCAGCATATTTGAAGTGATTATTTTTATCTTGGACAAAAATAAAGATTTATTCTCACCACAAAGAAATTATGAATGTTGGAGATAATGGATGACCTAATTATCTTGAACTGGTCAAAACACAATGTATAAGTATACCAATGCCACACTATATCCTATAAGTGTACAGTTATTGCCAGTAAAAAAAAGCATGTAAAAGTTTAAAAAATAAATAAGAACTTCTAAACCTTCCCCCAAATTACATTACTATTTTCTTTAGGATTGCAGTGAGTATATAAAAATATAATTTAGGGAACAATGACATCTTTATAACCCTGAGTATTTCCCTCTAGAAACATGGTTAAGACTTGTTTTCTATCCTCAATAGAGTGTTATTTATTTTTTATTTTTTATTTTTTTGGTGGTGCTGGGGGTGGAACCCAGGGCTTTCTACCTCTGGCCTATACTCCCAGACCTATTTTATATTTTATTTGGAAACAGGGTCTCACTAAGTTGCTAAGAGCCTCACTAAGTAGCTGAGGCTGGCTTTGAACCTGCGCAATCCTCCTGTCTCAGCCTCCCAAGCGTGGGGATTATAAGCATGCACCACCACACCCGGCTAGAGTGTTTTTTTTTTTTTTTTGGTCATAAGTCCTGTGTATTTTCTGTTGTTAATGCTTAGGCATGTTGTGATATTTTTTGGTACTATGATGACATCTTTTCCTATTATATAGCTGAATGATGCTCATTGTCTGGGTCGACATTCTTACTGCTATGCTCCGAAACAACTCACCACACAACTTAAAGGAAGGAACATTTATTTGCTCGCAGTGTTTTGGAAACTCCGAGTTCGGTCTGTGTGAATCCTGGGGTAGGGCAAGGCAGTGGAAAGCAGTGAAACCAGAGACGGAGCATCCCAGGTTCAGCTCTCACGTCCTGGACCTGGACGCAAGAGAGCACCAACAAGCCAAAGAATTAAAAGATAAAAGCACAGTGCCCAAGGCCACAACCCCAAGGATCCACCTTCTCTAGCCACAGTGCACCAGCCTAGGTTACCACCCACTAGTTAGTATCCACTCCTCAGAGTACAACCCTCCTGACCTAATTGCATCAACTCTGAACATTAATACATGAGCTCTTCAGGGAACATTCTATATCTCACCGTAACACCAGTATATAGGAAAGCTCTTTGTTTTTTTATGTAACTTACCATCTTACTGAATGCTATCTCTTAATACTTTCCTACTGAATCTCAATCATCTTTTTCTCATCTGTAATGGAAAATAACTCATCACACAACATAGAGCAAAGAAGACTTATTTGCTAGCAGTTTTTTGGAGATTTTAAAGGTTTAATCGATGTCAGGCTGAGTTTGCGGAGCTCAGGGTATGAGGTTGGGAGGCAGAAAGAGGGAGAGAGCAAAGCTCCTTTCTCACACCACAGAGGCTAGAAGCAAGAAAGAAAGAAGGAGAGGGAGAGGGACCTTATATAACCCCCAAGACCACACCTTCCTCCTTAGCAACCAAGCCCCACCTCCAGTTTAGCTACTACTTGCTAGGAAGTCTCAGGGGACATTATAAATTCAAACCATTACAAATTGATTGACTTCTTGTTCTGGGTAGATAATCACAAAAATATGCAAATTATCATAACTGTGTTATAATTTTTCTTTCCAATACAAATCACTCATTTGTTTACATATTCTTTTATATTGATTAGCATTTACTGGATGCAGCTTTAATACTGGGAATAGCTTGTTATATTACACCCAACTTGAATGAATACTCCTGATTTTCTCCAACATGAAATTATTTTCAAATGGTATCAGATAGACACCTGATAATCTATTTCTTCTACATTTAGGACTTCCCCAATCTAAGCACTTCTTATACTTTATTTATTTATTTATTTATTTATTTATTTATTTATTTATTTATTTATTGGTGGCACTGGGGTTCCTAGAAACCCTTCTACTTCCAGGCTACATTCTCAGATCTATTTTATATTTTTATTTGGAAACAGGGTCTCTTAAGCCAGAGCAGCTGGCTTTGAACCTGCTCGATCCTCCTGTCTCCGCCTCCCAAGCGCAGGGATTACAAGCATGTGCCACCACGCCCAGCTCCTTATACTTTATTATATTAGTGTTTTGTTTTATGCCAAATTTTAAAATTATTTGCGACTCAAAAATGTGTTAAATGAATAGATCAGTGGATGAAAATTACTCTTAGATTGTCAGGTGTTTTTGTTTCTTTTAACCTATGAAAATCATTAATACTTGTCATATTAAACAACTTTTGCTGGGCGTGGTGGCACACGCTTGTAATCCCCACACTTGGGAGGCGGAGACAGGAGGATACCGCAGGTTTGAAGCCAGCCTCGCTGGCTTAATAGACCCTTTTTCCAAATTTTAAAAAATATAAAGTGGGTCTGAGAGTGTAGCTCAGAGGTAGAAGGGAAGGGTTTCCAGAAACCCCAGTACCACCAAATATAAACAAACAAACAACTTTTGCATTTGGAGAATAAATATTACTTTACGATAAACTGGATTTTCTAGTATTTTATTTATTTTGAAAGTTTGCATCTGTGCTCCTGAGCATGGATTGTAGCTTCATTATGTGTTATCTATGTCCAGTTTGGTTTAGGAATATGTTAGCCATACTAAATAAATTAGAATATTGCCCACCTTTGCTCCACAACAGCTTTAAAGTCATAGGCATTAGCTACAAAGTTGAGAGCATTTGCCAAGAAGACAGCCTGCCTCGGAGCACTGCTTCTACTTCTTCAGTATGTATTCTGCTATGTGCCAGCGGCCTT
This sequence comes from Muscardinus avellanarius, assembly GCF_963383645.1. Taxonomy (NCBI): domain Eukaryota; kingdom Metazoa; phylum Chordata; class Mammalia; order Rodentia; family Gliridae; genus Muscardinus; species Muscardinus avellanarius. The sequence goes on from NC_137793.1 coordinate 37,220,641, forward strand.
CACGCTACACTGTCTGCATGAGCTACACTAACTTTTCATTAGAAAAAGTTACAACTATGCCTAAATCTGAAGACTAGAATGTGAGGGTCTACCTCCTCATCCCATCCCCACCAATCTCCAAAGTAAGCCAGAGTTAACAGTCTAGTACTTTTTTTTTTAGTATTTTTCCAACGCTCTCACATATGTATAAATAGAACATGCATGCGCACATGTATGCACACATATGCACATGCAAAATAATCAACGGAAAAACTTCACTCTTTATCCTCCTATCAATAGGTTATCAATGTGCCTATTTTCTACATCCCTGCCAGCCCCGAGTGTCATAGATTTAAAATGTCCTCTGAAGAGCTCATTTATTAATGTTTGGAGCTGATGTAATTGAGTTGGGAGAGTTGTAATCCCAAAAGTGGATAGATTCATTGTGATCAACTTATCTGGGAAGTGACCCAGGCCAGTGGGATATGGCTGGAGGTGGGTTCTGGAGGGTGCATTCTTGGGGATTATATATAGTTCCTCCTCCCTCTGCTCGCTCACTCCCTTCCGGCCTCCGCAATGTGAGGAGCACAGCCCATGTGCTCTGCCTCTGTTGCCTTGAGATCCACGGTCCCCCATCTCATATGGACTGAACCCAAAACCATAAGAAAACAGCCGGGCATGGTGGCACACGCTTGTAATCCCCGCACTTGGGAGGCAGAGACAGGAGGATCGCTCAGGTTTGAAGCCAGCCGCATGTGCTGGCATAGGAGGCCCTGTTTCCAAATAAAAATGTAAAAATAGGTCTGGGAGTGTAGCTTGGAGGTAGAAGGGCTTCCAGTAACCCCAGTACCACCACCAAAAAAAAAAAAAAACATAAGAAAACAAATCTTTCCTCTAAGTTACACAGTCATGTCTTTAGATTATAGCTATAGAGAATGCTGACCAGACAACTGGACATTATCAGACTTTTATATTTTAGTTAATAGGATGGGTGAAATTAATTAAAATGTTATCACCTTGACTTAACATTTCTAGAATTGCCAATGAGGTTGAGTATTTTGTTAGATTTACTGAACATTTGCAATTTTTTTCTATAAATTGCTTTTAACGCCTAACAGTCATTTTTCTATTTGAGTTTTTACCCTTTTTCTTATAGACTCATGTTGATATTAGGCCTTTGCTATTATAATACAAATATATTTCTAGGCTGTAGGTTGTCCCCTGATGTTTCTTACTATGACTTTTTCATACAGAAATTTCCCTTTTGGTTTTTTGTTTGTTTTATCTTTGGGTTTTTGTTTGTTTGTTTTATGGTACTGGGGAATGAACTCAGGGACATTCTACCTCTGTGCCACCCCCCCTACCTATTTTATTTCTTATTCGTGTGTGTGTGTGTGTGTGTGTGTGTGTGTGTGTGTGTGTACACATGCATTTATTGTTGCATTATAATCTCACATCATAATGTAAATCATGTTGACAATGACATCTCCACCTCCCACCCCCATCCCCATTTTTCCTTCTTTATTTCTTATTTTGAGGCAGGATCTCACTAACTGGCAGACAGCCTCACTAAGTTGCTGAGGCTTCCCACAAACATGTGATCTTCCCGTGTCGGCTTCCCAAATACTGGGATTACAGCACCACAGCACTTCATTTTATTTCTTATTTTGAAACAGGGTCTCTAAAGGTTGCAGAGGGCCTTGCTAAGTTGCTGAGGCTGTCCTTGATCCTGCAGTCCTCCTGTCTCAGCCTCCCAAATACTGTAGTTATAAGCCTGCACCACCATCCCTGGCTCACCTTTTGTTTTATTTTGTTGTTGTTGTTTTTTGTTTTGTTTTGTTTTTCAGGTCTGGGGATGGAACCCAAGGACATTCAACCTCCGAGCTACACTCCCCGCCCTATTTTTTATTCTTTATTTTGAATCAGGGTCTCACTGAGTTGCAAAGGGCCTCACTAAGTAGCTGAGGCTGTCTGCAAACCATGACCCTCCTGTCTCAGCCTCCCAAATGCTGGGATTACAAGCGTGTGCCACCACACTTGGCACCTTTTGGTTTTTAATGTATTTAAATAAGTGATTATTTTTCTTTGGAACTTTCATTTTTTTATTTGTTGGTTCGGTAGACTTTATTCACCCTAAGTTTATGAGGTTTTTTTTTACAATTTTATCTAATACTTTTATGTTTAACTCTTTGGGTATTATTTAAAATGTTTTACCGTAGAGAAATAATTCATCATTTTCCTACTGGTTTACCATCTTTATCAGCAGCAGCTAATCCTCACGTGGTTCTAACCATATCCAACCCACTCTTATAAGTGTTATATATATATATATATATATCAATTTATTTAATATTTTCAACAACTAGAAGATGTAGGTGGTATCAAGATTCTCCTTTAGCCAGGTGTGGTGGCACACACTTGTAATCCCAGCATTTGGGGGGCTGAGACAGGAGGATCCAGGTTCACAGACAGCCTCAGCTACTGAGTACAACTCAGTGAAACCCTGTTTCAAAATAAATAAAAAATAGGGCTGGGGGTGTAGCTCAGAGGTAGAATGCCCCTGGCTTCTATCCCCAGTATGGGAAAAAAAATAGATTCCCATTTACACACAAGTAAATTAAGGCACAGAAAGTTTAAGTAACTTGTCGAAGAATGTGCAGGTACTATATGGCCTGGCTGGAGAACCAACGCTCTTTACTATGACATCAGACCCCAAAGTGCATAGCACATTTTCTAGATTCTATTAAATATTATTAATCAATATTTTTTCCTATACCTGCACCAATCATCTTCCTTTACGATAGTATTTTCAAATGTGTTTTAATTTCTGAAAGAGAAATAACCCCTCTCATTTTTTTTCTCTCAGATTCTCCAAGATACTGTTTGGTATTTTTCTACCAACTGACCTGTAGAATCAGCTTATTATATTTCACAAGTAATGATTAGTATTATATTTATAAATTAACCTGGGAAGAATTGCTATTTCAAAAATATTGCCTTTCTATTTAGGAAGGACTATGTATCTGTGTTTATTTGGTCTTCTTTTTTCTTTTTTCTGAATTTTATAGTTTTCAACATATGGATCTTATATCTTTATTGGGCATTTAAACTTTTTATTGTTGTTTCAAATGGATCTCCTTTTCTGTTTCTATTTTAATATGTTGTTGATAATATGTAGGAAAGCATTGTTTTTTTCCTATGCTAATGTGTATCTATCATACTGAACTGTTTACTGATTCTAATCATTTTTCAGGTATTAGATTTTCAAAGCAAATTATTTGTTTGCAAGTAATTATACCTATGTCCTTCCTTTATAATACTTGTCATGTTATTTTTTGTATTATTGCATTATTCAAAGTTAGACCCACCATTACAAGGTTAAGCAAAAACAGTGTTGTAGGGAAATTATCTTATTTCTAAATATGATAGGAATGCTTCTAGTGTTTCACATTAAATATAATATTTGCTCTCAGTTTTATGCTGATTTTGTCAGCTTAAAAAAAGTTTTTATTGCTATCTTACCAAGACATTGTTTATTTAGGTGTGTGTGTGTGTGTGTGTGTGTGTGTGTGTGTGTGTGTGTGCTTTAGTACTAGGGATTGAACCCATGGAATTCTACTTCTGAGCTACACATCCAACTCTTTTTATTTTTTATTTTGATGCAGGGTTTTACTAAGTTACTATGTGCTAGCCTGTTTATATTTAATCAGGAGTGATCATTGAATTTTAGCATGTATGCTTTTGCTCATATTGAAGTATCATAAATTTTACCTTCTTTGATCTATTAATCTAGTAAATTTTATTATGGTTTTCCTAGTGTTGAGTCATCCTTGCATTAATAACAACTATACTTAACATATTCTTACTATAGGCCAGGAACATAATTATTAGGTGAATATAAACTACAGATTGTTTATTCCTTCTGATGAACCGACTGTTTTCTATTATTAATTTTAACCTGTAACAATAATCTTTGTCTTAGTCTACTTTACTATAATCACAAATTATTTTCTGATTATTATTAGAATGGTATATATCTTTCATGTCTCCTTTCAATCAACCAGTGAGCTTTTATTTAAAAAGTAATTCTTATAGAAAACATTTAGTTGGCTTTGTTTCAACCTAACAATCTCTTCCTTCTAATTGGAATATTTAGTACATTTATATTGAATATAATTATTAATATGGTTGACTTTAATTCTGCCATCCTGCAGTTTCTTCCTTATTTGTCTCATCTTATATTTGTTTCTTTGTTGGTCCTTTTCTGCCTTGGGTCAATAAAATAGTTTTTAGAACTCCATTTTATTGCCTCTCTTCTCTCTCTCTCTCTCTCTCTCTCTCTCTCTCTCTCTCTCTCTCTCGTGCTCTCTATGTATATGAGTGCATGTGGACACGTGTGTGCATATTAATGATTGCTGTAGGTATTACTGTGTAAATTCTTATCAAATCTACTTCTAGTTGATATTGCTACATTTCACATAGAATTTAAGAAATTCAGTGTGGCATGGTAGCATAATCTCAGTTCTTGAGAGGCTAAGAAAGGAGGATTGCATGTTCAAGGTAAACCTCAGCAAGTTAACAAGACCCTGTTCAAAGTAAAAAATAAAAAGTGCTGGGGGTATAGCTCAAAGGTAGAATGCTTCTGAACTCAATTCTCTGCACATTAAAAAAAAAACTACCAAATTTGTGTTTTAATTGTACATTGTAGTGAAATTCAAAGTGATATAAACATATATGCACACATTACCAGGTGTATTTCCCGTCACATGCCACCCTATTTTCCCCTCTTCTCTTTCTGTACATGTTAGTGAGATTGGTATGGATGTCTTTATGTATGGACATAACATTACTATTTTTTTGGTGTTGGTTCCTGGAAGCCCTTTTACCTCTGGGCTACACTCCCAGACCTATTTTATTTTTGGAAACAGGGTCTCTTATGCCAGTGAGGCTGGCTTCGAACCTGCGTGATCCTCCTGTCTCCGCCTCCCAAGCGCGGGGATTACAAGCGTGTGCCACCACACCCGGCCTACATAACATATTTGAACGGTTTAATTTCCAATGCTCCTTTTTCCCCTCCCCACAATCCCTTCCCCAACCCACCATTTCAATGATGTTGTTTCATTTATCTGGTCTCTCTGTCTCTCTCTCTCTCTTTTTTTTGGGGGGGGGATGGAACCCAGAGGCATTCTACCTCTGAGCTACACCCCCAACCCTATTTTATATTCTTTATTTTGAAACATAGGTTCCCTAAGTTGCCGAGAGCCTCACTAAGTAGCTGAGGCTGGCCATGAACCTCCATCCTCCTGTCTCAGCTTCTCAAGTGCTGGGATTACAAACTGCGCCACCACGCCCAGCTTGAAGTCTCTTTCATTTCCTGTTTCTCTCTAGCTTCCACATATGAAGAGAAGATATGACCCTTGACTTCCTGAGACTGGCTGATCTTACTTAGCATAGTAGCAATCAGGGAAATGCAAATCCAAACTGTACTGAGAGTCCATCTAACTCCAGTTAGAATGACTCTTATCAAGAATACATACAATAATAAATGCTGGTGAGGATGCAGGGAAATAGAAACCCTTATACATTTTTGGTTCAACTGCAAATTAGTACAACAACTATGGAGATCAGTACAGAGGTGCCAAAGCCATCCGGCAAGAGTATGGGTTCTGAAGAGAGGCGTGAGGATGAAGAATTTTTCATTCTAATATGGGGAGCCTCCAGCCTACTATCTCTACTGGCCGACCCCTGTCCCTGGGTCAATATTCCTACGGGTTGACGACTACGCCTGGGTCAGTATTCTCTATTGCGCCGACGCTCCTGGCCGACGCCGACTTCTGGGTCAATCTCATCTTTATTGTGCCGACGCTGGGTTTGTTTTTCCAGAGGTATTTATACACAGCTACAGGTCAATCAACATTCTCATGCCATCACCACCGGAATTCAATACAGACCAGTCCAAAGCACATACATTACAGATAGATTAATCAATACCCTCGTGCCATCACCACCTGATCTTCTCCCCAAACCTTGTTGACTCTGGGCGAAGGACAGTCAGCTGGGTCAGAGACACTAATCTAGGGGAAAGCCTTAATGGCTCCCCACACAGAGGTTTCTCAAAAAACTAGAAATTAAATCACCATATGACTCAGCTATACCACTTTTCAGTATCTTTCCAAAAGAATTAAAGTCAGAATACTATAGTGATACAGGCATAACCATGTTTATTATAGCAAAAATCACATTATGGAACAATCTAGATGTCCATCAACATATATATGGATAAAGAAAATGTGGTATACACACAATAGTATTTTACTCAGCATAATGAAGAAGTAAATTGTGTCAATTTTAGAAAAATAGATGAAACTAGAGAATACTCCACAAAACATTAATGCTGTTGTCATATTTTAGTTTTATGTATGTTAGGAATGCCACAACACATTGTCATTACTTTTACTTGAGCCAATATTTTACTTGTTTAAGAAATTTTAAGGTGAAAAGATGCAATTCATTTAGTTAACTCATATATATTCTGCCGGAGCCAGCCAGCAAGAGTAGGGGTTCTGAAGTGAGGCGTGAGGATGAAGAGTTTTTAACCCTAACGTGGGGGAGCCACCAGCCTACTATCTCTACTGGTCGACCCCTGTTCGTGGGTCAATATTTCCTATGGGTTGACGACTATGCCTGGGTCAGTATTCTCTATTGCGCGGACACTCCTGGCCAATACAACTTCTGGGTCAATATCGTCTTTACTGTGCCGACGCCGACTTTGTTTTTCCAGAGGTATTTATACACAGCTACAAGTCAATCAACATTCTCGTGCTACCACCACTGGAATACAATAAAGACCAATACAAAACACATCTTACAGATAGGTCAATCAGTACCCTCGTGTCATCACCACCTGATCTTCTCTCAGACCTCTTTGAACTTTCCATAACCCCAAACCTTGTTGACTCTGGGCGAAGGACAGTCAGCTGAGTCAGAGACACCAATCTAGGGGAAGGCCTTAATGGCTCCCCACAATATTCCAGGTTTGATGATCTCATTCTTTCCTATAAGTTCAAGTTTTTCTTCAACCTGATGAAATTTCTTTCGTGTGTGTGTGTGTGTGTGTGTGTGTGTGTGTGTGTGTCAGTCAGAGAGAGAGAGAGAGAGAGAGAGAGAGAGAGAGTGTTATTACTACTGTAGACAAATTTATTCATCTTATCTTCATCCATCTCCATCTTGGAGAATATTTTGAAATATGCACTGCTTTGGTTTTTATGAGTTCCTTTAAAATGCAGGCTGAACCACGCGTGATGGTGAACGCTTGTAATCCCAGTACTTGGGAGGCTGAGATGGGAAGATTGTGTAGGTTCGAAGCCAGCCTCAGCTACTTACTGAGGCTCACAGCAACTCAGTAAGACCCTCTTTCTAACTAAAGAATAATAATAAAAAATAAGGCTGGGAATTTAGCTTGGAGATAGAATGCCCCTGGGTTCTATCCCCAGTACTACAGTAAAATAAAATAAAATAAAATAAAATAAAATAAAATAAAATAAAATAGGTAAAATAAAATACAGGCTGATTTTTTTCACCAAGTTTTGAAGTTTTGAGTTATTTTTTCTTCAAGTATTTCTGACCCATTCTCTTTTTTCTTCTCTTCTGAGATTTGGGTTACACATGGGATAAGTGATATCATCTCACAAACCACTGAGGCTCTGTTAACCTTTAAAGATCTATTTTTTTTCTATTATGAAGTTGTATATTTTCTACTAATATGCTCCCAAGATCTCTGACCTTTTATGCAGCAAAATTCAATCTCCTCCTGAGCCATTGAGGGAAATTATAATTTCTAGTTGTGTATGTGTGTGCCTTCTCAACTCAATAAAACTGATAGTCTTCACTTGGGATTCACCTATCTTTGCCACGTCCAGGAAAATGCCCCCAAATGTAAAATGAGGTTGAATGTGGGTGTTCAGCTCATGTATTTTCTAAGACCCCACTCCTGCACTGCTAAAAATAGTATCTCAACATATTTTCTTTAATTTTATAGTGGAAGGGTAAATACAGTAGCAGTTACTCTATTATGGACTGGAAGTAAAATTTTTAATAATGGAAACTAATTAATACCTTTCTTTTTATTCCTTCCATTTTACTTCTTAGATTCATTTAACCATATTTTCCTCCTGAACCTCCCTACATACACACACACACACACACACACACACACACACATACACTCACACACTTACACACTTTGTTATTCTTTGTAATAATAATATCTATATTTCTTTTTTCCTTAGTAATAATCACACTGAATTAATTTTGTTTGAAATATTTTTAAACAGACTTTAATTTATTTTAATGTCAAGGATGCAGTTACATATATGGACCCTCCTGGATTGAGATAAAAAATTTATCTCATTTTAATTCATCTTTGTCCACCTCTTTCCTTACCTCACACCTCTAGGGAGCTTGATAATGATATTATCTTTTTGTAAATTGCATTTAGTTTCCCAACCACATTATAAACAATTATTTAGACTTCTATCTAAGTTTTTAATGTTAGCTGCTATTTTTCTAAAATATGGCCTCACCTATCTTTTTAAGTATACTTTTATTGGTGCATTGTAATTTTATATCGTAATGAGATTCAGAGTATATAAAGATGCATTCACATAACACTTGGTGTATTCCCCTTTTTTAAGTCTTTTCTTTTTATTAGATTTTGTTTGAAGGTCTACTTTAAAGTATATTTTTTCAAAAAGCATCATACGTGAGTCATATAATTTCTGAATTTCTAAAATCCAAATCAGATTTTCATTTGCTGTTGCATTTAGTTAGCAACTTGGTTTGGTCCATAAATCTTAGAAGATAAATGTTTTCTTTTCTGAAGTCTATATATTTCCTCTCAAGTCTCCTAGCATTTGTGTTGCAAGCAAGAAGTCTAATGTCATTCAAGTGTGTGTGTGTGTGTGTGTGTGTGTGTGTGTGTGTGTGTGTGACTATTTCCTATTTCACTGTTGTCTGCTTCCAGTATTTTCTCTTTACCAAAGATATGATGAGCCATCTGAACATGATTGCTTTTTTATTATACCCACCCAGCCTGAAGTAAACCTGCTCCATGTGAAGACTGAATGCTTCAACTCAGAGAAATTGTATTATTTTATTTTTTTGATCATTGTTTTTCAGTTATTACCACCGTTTCTACTGCAGGAACACCTATGATGACCATCCTGCTCCTCCTCCTTCAATCTTTCCTATCTCTTGACTTTTAGATTTCCAACCGTTGGGGTTTATGCTCAGTATTCTGGAAACATATCCCATAGTTCCTCTTTTTGTTTCTAAGATGTATTTTCTCTAGATTTTTATTTTTATAGAAGCCTTCACTATAAAAATTAATGTAAGATCCTTTTGAATCTAAGAAAATTAGCTTCTCCCCTTCACTAAGTTCTTATTCTACGGCAACTCTGTTTAATACAGGTTATTTAGTCTGAATGCACACACACGTGGTGGGGGGAATTACTGGGGCATTCTACCTCCAAACTACACACTCCTGACCCTATTTTATTTTTTATTTGGAAACAGGGTCTCACTAAATTGCTGAGGGCCTCACTAAATTGTTGAGGCTGGCCTGGAACATGTAGTCCCCCTGTCTTTGCCTCCCAAGTACTGGGATTACAAAAGTGTGCCACTACTCCCAGCTTAAATATGTAATTTTAGTCCACCTCATTTTTTTTTTTTTTGTGTGTGTGTGTGTGTGTGGTACTGGGGGTGGAACCCAGAGGCATTCTACCTCCGGGCTATACTCCCAGACCTATTTTATACTTTATTTGGAAACAGGGTCTCACTAAGTTGCAGAGAGCCTCACTAAGTAGGTAAAGCTGGCTTCGAACCTCTGCGATCCTCCTGTCTCAGCCTCTCAACAGCTGGGATTACAAGCGTGCTCCAAGACGCCCAGCTTCCATCTCATTTGAACCACCAAATTCCTTAATTTATCTGACAATATTTCCCTTATCATTACAGAGGACGAATTTGTTTTTCAAACATGAAAACCCAAAAAGTGAAAAGCAGCTCATCAGTGACCCCTTATTTAACTCTCCCCTCTATTTTCAATTAAAACTCCTCAGTTTAATGAACATAGGTAAGATGTTTGTGATGATAATACATAAATAATCCTGTTATATTTCTTTTGTTTTCCCTGACTTGTTTTCTCCTGGAATAGGAAAAAGGAAGGCATCCAACATGCGCTTAGAATCTCATCTTTGGCACAGAACTTTCCATTTATGTTTCTTAGACTGTGATAAGAGAAATTTTCTGTTTGTTTCTAACTTAACAAAAATAAAATCCTTTAAAAGAAAAAATTGGATATACTGTAAGTTCCTACCCAATAGAGATGCAAGAAAGGAGTTTTGATTTTAACATTCTCATGAAAGAGACATTTTGGGGGAGGGATGAATTCTTAAGTTACTTTTCCCACCTCTTCCTCTTGCCTACTAAAAACATTTTGAAATACTTTCCTTGAAACCATCTTTTACAATCTCGAATTTACTATGGACTTCTGTGTCCCACTGGCCAAACAAAGACAGGGAAATATGCCCATGAAAGTTAACCTCTGCTAAAAGCAACCATGAGGTAGAAAAAACTTGGGAACATCTGTATTTTATCCTACCAATATGTTCTCTCTTATTCTGGAAGCACAGGATGTCTTTACTCTGTCAGCTGGAAAAATATTATCTCTCTGCAGGAATGAAACAAGTGTGGAATATATATTATGTTACCACATTACATGCATACCTAAGCAGAAAACAAAGAAAATAGCCATTTAATATATAACTCAATTTTGCCTCCAGGGACAGATAAAAATTCTTTATTATAATACCCAAATGGTGCAGTACATAAATATACATGGGAAATGTGATAGGGATAAGTTAGGCTCTTTGGGCCAGATACTGATGGCTAAAAATATATCATCTGGTCCCCCATCTTAATCCTTCCTTCCCATAGACATGAAGTAGGCTATATTTTTATGAAGGCCAGGAATTTAGAGCAGAGGAAACCAAAACTCATCACCATTTTTCAGCAGATCATTAATTTTTAAATGTCTGTGGAAAATAGCTATTGGGTAATATCTTTCAGTTTCATTTCAAGCATTATACTTTATATAGTTTACTTAATAAACAAGCAAAATATTTTAAAAAGGATAACAGTAGCTAAATTGGTAATTTAATAACTTCAGATCATTCTAGGAGCTTAGCTCTGTTTGCCCTTTCTGAAATCAATAACTTTTCATTTGGAATTTAAATCCACTTTAATGAGCATTCTGCCAGCAGCAGTTTTATTTGGGATCCAAGCTTATACAAACAAAAGTAATAGAGGCTTTTACCTACATAACAATTTACGGCTAACTTTTGCAGACAACATGACTGATTTGAATGTATAAGTCTCTGCAATCCCATTTTATATACTTCTTCCAACTTTTAAGTGCTTTTAACCAGAAAAGAGGTTATATAAGAGGAATGTTCTCAGTGTAAGGAATCTTAATGTTACTCAGGTATTTGCAACACATCTGAAATGACTCTTCTAGTGCTGGTGCTATCTTCGGAAGCCCCTACAAAGCGATTAACATCCTTAGAGGCAGCAAATGAGAAACATCCTGTGATAATGCCACTGGTTTTCTACCTAAGTTACCTGGCTTGCTGTTTTATCAAAGTAAAGTATTAGTCAACAAGCAGTACCCTTTTTTCTTGTTTCTTTGCATGCACATACCCTGATGCAACACTATGTTTTCTGCATTTTTTCCCCTGGAAAAAACCTTTTGGAGTCATATAATTTATACCTATAAAACTAATTTAAAACACCCTTCATAAAACAAGGAGCTCAGTCCACTGCCTCTGTAGTCCACACTACTCTGGCTGTGAGATCCAGAGAGCTGAGTAGCTCTGGGAGCCTTCAGAGAGTGTTCAAGGATAAAACTGCAGCCACTGGGCTCATCTGCGTGTCTCTGTGAGATGCCCTCCTGTCTGACACCATACTGCTGCTTCAGCATTTTAAAGCTATCACACCCTTAGTGCACCAAGACTGAGCCACCTTTTCTTCATCAAGTATGAATGTCTTTATGGAAAGCCACTGCCTCACACTCTTAAAACCCTGCTTTCTAAAGGGGCTCAAACACTAGACCTGAGGCCACGAGAAAAACTCAGCACCAAGCAATGCCTCCCACTTTGCTCCTCCTGGTAGTCTTAGAGGAACAAAATCTCTTCTTAAGTTAGTTAATTAAGTAGTTAATTAATTAAAAATTTAAAGCCAAAAAATAAAATTAAAATAAAAAAGAGAAGGTAAGCATGGTGGCACACATTTGTAAATTCTGTACTTGGGAGGCTGAGACGGGAGGATCACAGGTCTGAGTGAGACCAGCCTCAGCAACTTAGTGAGGCCTCAGCAATGCAGTGAGACCCTGTTTCCAAATAAAAAATAAAATAGGGCTGGGAGTGTATCTCAAAGGTACAATGTCCCTGGTTTCTATCCCTAGTACCACATTAAATAAATAAGTAAGTAAGTAAATAAATAAATAAATAAATAAATAAATAGATAGATAGATAGATAGATAACACAAATAGACACCCAAGTACATTCTAAACCAGTTTAGATTCAGCTAAAACCCCTTGCCCCAATTGTAAATATCCAGTAGTCAGTCACCTATATCAATGAATAACTTACTGTGTTGCTTTCTGAACATTCCCTTATTAGCTGTAAAGATAGTGTTTATCTAAGAATGATACTAGCGCAGTGGAAAGCCAGTCAGGATCCTGTCAGCTTCATCTGAGTCTCTAAAACCAGCATCCACCTTTGGTTTCCCCAGTTCTACATTCTAGTAATTCTACTTTTTTGCTTAAGTCAGTTTGAATTTGGTTTTATGTCACTTGCAACTGAAATAATGTGGACTAATATACTAATAATTGTTAAATTTTATTGGGTTATGTAAATATCACTGGCATTGGAGCTTGAAACAACAAATCCCAGACTTCCAGCCATAAAAACCATTTCCTGATGAGTCATTTAATTAAACATGGACATATAGATCACTTCTCACACCACGCATATAAAAAACAAGAAGAGGCAAATCTGAAGAAGGAACAAACTTTTGCATCTTGAGATAATGTATGAAGCAGAAGACATCTGCCCAATGTCTAGGACTGGGAAGATAAATGATTCCATTTTATGTTGTTATTAAATTGTATTACTCTTCATTAAAGTTAAATGCATTTAGAGGAATTAAGCTTATCAAAAAGTTGGCAGTGTAATATAAGCGATGATTTTGTGTTTATTTGACAACACCCTCCTGTGAGTTGATTCACAATTTTAATTTTGGAAAATAATATTTCCTTGATGGGGGCTGACAGGATGATGTGAGCAGCCGTCTCATCTTGCATGAAGTCATATCAATTGTGAAGGGAAGCAGAAGCCAAGTGACTTTGCCAATTTTTCAAGGAGCATAATGACAATAATGTTTCTATATTGTGAGAGGGGGTCACATAAATGTAAGAAGTGAAATTAGGCTTCAGGAGACAATCTCCTAGCCTATTTAAGAAAACTAAAATGGAACTCTATAAAAACAAAAGTTCTCCGTTTTTAGTTTAAAAATAGTAAAAAATATATATATAAATATGTATTCATATCAAGTACCTACTACAGACACAACGATGAACAAAATACATATATCAGACAGCAACCTAGTGAGAGAAGAAACTGTTAATTCAATCACAGAGAATTATAAATCTCATTGAGGCGTTTTCAAAGAAATTTACCTGCTGCCATAGAAATTCATATCTAAGAAGAGAGACCAAGGAATGATTTCATTAAAAGAGTGCTATTTGAAGAATAAAGAGACACTAACTAGGTAAAGGAGGAACAGAGCATTCTATTCAGAAAGAGAGGCCTCTACACAGTTGTAGGGAAGGCCGGGGCAAGAACTGGAGACATAAATCTGCCAAGCGGCCAGAACCCAGCGAAGGAGGTTGAAGAGTGAGGAGGCCTGGACTGAGCTAGGTGGGAAGGGAGTCCTCCCAACACAGAGGGGAGACCGTGACGAGCTACAGGCAGGGCCTAGCCCTTCAGTTTTGCGTGTTATAAAAGATCACATTGGCTTCCAGTTGGATAATAAGTATGGGGGAGGGATCATGGTATAGGCAAGAAAAAATGGCAGCTGAGACTGGGTAGAAGAAGTAATAGCAAGATACAGAAAGAGAAATGATGTCATCCTTATTGACACTTTACTGAGAATCAGCATCATGAATTCTGAATCATTCTCTTTTAAAATGTTTATTGGGGAAATTTTTGAATGTCTAAAATAGTAGACAAAATAATATAATGAATCTAGGCCCGGCGTGGTGGTGTATACTTGTAATCCCAGCATTCGGGAGGCGGAGACCAGAGGATCAAGGTTCGTAGACTGCCTCAGCTACTTGGCAAGGACATTCACAACTCAGCGAGACCCTCTTTCAAAAGTAAAATGACTAAAAACTAGGGCTGGGGGAGTAGCTTGGAGGTATAGTGCCCCCTGGGTTCCATCCTTGGTACCGCAAAAAATAATAAGAAGAATATAATGAATCTCTATGTGCACAATACCAAGCTTAGGCAATGATCAACTCTGGATTAATCCCCATTCATTTCTCCATTGATATATACATACTTTAAATTATAACAACTCTCCAGGCGTGGTGGCACACGCTTGTAATCCTCGCGCGTGGGAGGCAGAGACAGGAGGATCCCGCAGGTTCAAAGCCAGCCTCACTGGTTTAAGAGACCCTGTTTCCAAATAAAATATAAAATTGGTCTGGAAGTGTAGCCCGGAGATAGAAGGGTTCCATCCCCAGTCCCACCAAAAAAAAAAAAAAAAAAAAAAAAAATTATAACAACGCTTCAGAAAAGTTGTAAAAATAGTACAAAAGTCACTCAACATTTATTTAGATTTATTAATTGCTAATATTTTGTTAACTTCGTATTATACAGAATATATGTGTAATGTACATACATATTATTTACTTACTATCTACCTCCTAAGTGAAAAGAAATTCTTCTATGAAGCATTATATAATTATCACTGCAGAAATTTAACATTATCTGATATTACGATCTACACTCAAAATCTCCTATCTGTCCCATAAATGTCCTTTATAGCTCCCCCACCACCAATCCTGTCAATTCAGGATTAAAACAAAGATCATGCATTGCATTTCATTGTCCTGTCTCCTTAGTCTCCATCAATCTCAAAGAGGGCTCAGCCTTTCTGCCTTTCATGACATTGATGCCTGAGAGTCCAGGCCAGTTGCTTTGCAGAATGTCTTTTAATGTGCATTTGTCTGATTGTTTCCCCATGATTAGATTCAGGTGGAACGTTTTTGGCAGTACTATCACATAGGTGATGCTGTGTCCTTCTCAGTGTATCACATCAGGAGTCATATGATGTCAGTAGCATTGTTATTAATGATGATTCTTTCACTTTTTCAACTGACTGGATTCATATCCTGTAGACATAATCCATTACCCAGGAAACCAGACAAGGTCTGCAAAATAGAATTCCTATTTCCTCATGAGCCATCATAATGCCAAGAGACATTTACACAGGTCATTTATACAGACAAAGCTTTATTCGTTTTGTTCAGGAATGGAGGATTTAGATCACAAATTGACACCAACAGGGGGTAAATATTCTGCAACAATTATGGGAGTGGGTAGAGAGAGGAGAAGAAGCATGGCGGCAAGGCCTCCAGAGCCAAGTCACCAGGGGGTCATCCTGGGCCTGCTGCTAATGGTCTATGTGAGTTTGGGCAAGTTACTTAGCCTTTCTAATTCTGTTTCCACATCCACTTCGTAGGTAATCACGGAGCTCCTAGGGTTGTTGGGGGCGCTGATCGGCTTTGTGTGCAATGCCTGGCACATGTCCAGCTCCCGACAGTATAATGGCAATGGTGACAATATTTCAACTGAAGGACCTCCAAAGTCCCTGTGTCGATTACGGGAAGACCCTCAGTCTTCTTTGTCAAAAATACTGTCTGAAGTTTAGATCCTATTAGAAATAGAATATGATAAAAGGTCAATGTGTGGAAAATCACAATTTTACTACTGGTGGCAGAAGATTTTGACCTTCACAATTAGATGACCAGCATTGATTTCTCAAGCAACAGTGATTTTTTTTTTTGGGGGGGTGGGTACTGGAGATTAAAGCCAGGGCCATTCTACTCTGAGCTACATGATCAGCCCCTTTTTCAAAATTTTTATTTTGAAACAGGGTCTTGCCAAATTGCTAAGGGTCTGGCTATACAAGGAAAGTCACTAAATAAAGCTTTCAGGACAGTGCCTAAAAGGCACATGACTTGGCTGACCAGGTCCTTTGCCTTTACCTTCCTCCCTGTCCAGAATGTAACTTTAGAGGAGGAACAAGTATACTGTGATCATAAGGGCCCCAAAACACGGTAAGAATTGCTGAATGCAAATACAAGGGAATCCTAGGAGCTTCTTGAAGCCCCAGCACTAAACCCAGACTTCCTACTTCCAGCTATAAATAAGAATACTAAAGCCTCTATTACTTAACTCACTTTTTTTCTAAATTTCTATTACAAGAGATTTGGCAATTTTTTACACTACTTGAAAACGGTCTCAAGTGAAAACTCCCTGTAGTTAATACAATGTCCAGGAAAACACTGAGGAGTTGATTTCCACTGGGCTGCAGCCTCTGAATCCTGCAAGACTGCCTGCCCCAGCACTTGACTAAACAAAGGGAAGGTGAGCAGCCAGATTCTCTGGATGATAAGGCTGAGTTCACCGAGTCTCCCAACCCTAGCATCCTGCACCATGTTTTCCTTTTGGCTTCCCTCTTTCCCTTCATCTTAACCTAATGAAAGAACAAAGTAGACAAGATTTCATTTTTCTTAACAATCGTTATGCTCTATCTGCTCCCTCACTACATACACCTCTTTAAAAATTCACTGAACATCTGCTATGTACCCTGGAGATATTGACTGTTTGTTTCCCAAATACCTAGAATTGTATCATATATGTATTCATTTTTCTAGCAAGTATTTTGTAAGAATCTGTGTCCTGGATCCAGGGACATAAAATGAACAAAACATGGAACCTGTTCTTGGGGTTCTAGAAGTCTATGTACTATCCTCAAGGCTCTAAGGCCTATACATATTAAGATCTCAGTGAGTGTTTATCCATATTAATCACTGGCATTTTAAACTCCATTCAGCTACTTACAGGAAATTTAAGCGGAATGAAGAAAAATATTGAGTTGGGAATGGTTTGTGGATACTTCAGAATATGCTTCCTAAACTAGGGTGGAACTATTAAACTTTTAAGCATGATAGAATAGTATGAAAAATGTAAACATTTGGTTTAATCATTTCCATTTTGTAGATAAGATTTTTATTTTCAAAGCAAACATGCAAATAAATATGTTGCAACTTATTTGAAATCCATGGAAAATGCTGAAAAGAAGAAACTGTTGTCCAAAAGCTACCTTCCCTTTCAGGCCTTGCTTCCTTAGCCTTTCATTCTTTTCTGCTGTTACTGCTCCTTTGGAATTTACTGTTCTGTGAAATAAGACCCCATCTCAAAGGTTTGTGGAAAAAAAATCAAGAAACACTGGCTGGAGATCTTGGCACAGGCCACAGTCAGGATACAAACCCCGGTCTGCCTCCCCCCATGGCTTCTCAGCCTGTGTGCAGGCTCTCTTTTCCTCCCAGTTCCCCATTCTGCTGACTTCACTACTCTCTGGGGGCAACTTTTCTGGTAAGGCATCTGGCCTACAGTCAAGAAGCCTGAGCTAGTTTTGGTCACTCATTCAACAAGTGTTTTTAAGTATTTGCTATGTGTCAGGCATTGATCTAAGCCCTGGAAAACAATCATAAACAAGATAGTAAAATCTTTGCTTACACTTTATGAAGGAGGATAATAAGCAGGTACATAGATTCTCAAGATTCTAGATAAATGCTGTGAAAGAAATAATGGGGTGATGTGAGCAACACTGCAGAGGGGCACTTAGAATGTGGCTATCAAGGAAGGCTTTTGCAATATTGAAGCAGAGCCCTGAGAGATGGGACAGTGTTGTGGCATGGACACAAAATGTCTCCCCAAAGCCCACTGGGTTCAGAGGTGGAATATTGGAAAATGAATGGGTCATAAGGGCTCTGATGCTCATCATTAGATTAATCCACTGAATGCACTGAATGGACTAACAGGATATGGACCAAGTTAAACTAGGTCACTGGGGTGTGCCCTAAAAGAGTCTCTCTCTCTCTCTCTCTCTCTCTCTCTCTCCTCTCTCTCTCTCTCTCTCTCTCTCTCTCTCTCTCTCTCTCTCTCTTTCCATCTTCTCTTTCTCCATCTTTCTCTCTCCATCTCTCTCTCGCCATCTCTCTCTTCTCTCTCGCCATCTCTCTCTCCATCTCTCTCTTCATCTCTCTCCTCTCTCTCTCTCTCTCTCTCTCTCTCTCTCTCTCTCTCTCTCTCTCCATCCCTTCTTCCCTCCCTCTCCTGCTTTCTGGCTGCCATGAGCTGAGCAGCTCCCCTCTACTATGACTTTTTGCCCTGAGGTTTCTGCCTTAGTCCCAACCGACTATGAACTGAATCCTCTGAAACCATGAGCCAACATAAATCTTTCCTTCTCTAAGTTGCTCTTGTCAGTTGTTCTGGTCACAGCAATGAAAAGTAGACTAGTAGAGGAGGTGATGGATTCCAAGGAAGAGCATTTCTGGCACCTCATCTCTAATATGTCCAAGGCACAGAACAGAAGCCAGAGTGGCAAGGGCAGGGGCAGGCATGAGAGAAGAACCTATTAGGTCAGGAAAAATGGATTAACTCGTGGAGGACCCAGGAACCTTGCTGGAGAGTTTAGATTTAACCTAAGAGTACGACATTTATTTGATGTGGTTTAAGCATAAGTATGAAACTACTTGGTGCTTTAAACACCTATGTGTCTACTGGATGGTGAGTGAAATTAGACATGGAAACCAGGACTGCTGCATAAATTCAAGAGAGAGACGGAGAAAGACTCAATTCTTTGGAACTGGAGATTGAAGGATGCACAGATGAATCCTATGGGCATCACTAAGATGGCACCAGATGTTGGCTATAAGACTTGGGGTGATGGAGGTACCCTATCCTGACCCAGGGAAGTGTTTTGAGCCTATCATGTCCAACCCTATGCAATTTGATCTCTTCAACTTCAAAATTAAGGTGTTGAAAGAAATGGAATGGGTGGCCCAAGACACTTTCCCCACACTAAAATATAGTAGATCTATTGAGTAGTGGGACATAACTAAGTTTTTATTGCTTTCCATTAGGAGAAGAACATGCTTTGGAATGACTGAAGCTGGGGTTCAAATCAAAGCTCCACACAGCCATGTGACTTTGGCAAATTGACTTTATTTGCCTCAGTCTCCCCATATGCAAAATGGAATCATAAGAGACCTGCCTCACTGAGATGCTGGGAGGCATGAGGACTATAATTATGGAAGGCCGGGAAGAATGGAGCTCAGTTAATCACACATGTGCCTTTCCTGACAGACTCAACCTTGTTTTCTTCTGTCATTCACTTCACTGTGTTAAGTCTCAACTCAATGACTTCTCTCTTTTCTGCAGATGAAGAAACTCCAAGATTGAAGAAACCCGGACAACAATGTTCCGGTGTCCCTCGCTCCCTGTCTGGTCTCTCTGGACCTCTCATCCGTCTCTTCTGGATGTTCAGTATTGAAGGGTGAGGGCAACGCAGCCAGCTTCAAGCCTGGGGGCAGCAAGTCCTCGACACTGGGTTTGCAACATTGGAGCTTATCTTTGATTTCTACACCTCTTCCTGATCAATGGAACCGGGGAGAATAAGAACAGTAAGAAGTGGGTCTGGGGAGACAACGGGAAGGAATGCTTTGAATACTGATGAGAGAGAGATGGGACCTTATTCTCTAAAATCCCACAAATATACCTTTTTGCTGCAGAATGAAATAGACAAACTATAACAGAATATTACCGTCTGACCTACTGCAGACACACTCGGGTTTAGTTACCCAAATCTAAAAGTTCAATGATGAATGATCTTCTTTTACTTATTCATGTCGTGTCTTTTTCATTTGTCTCACTAAACGATTGTTTGTTGTTGTTGTTGTTGTTGTTGTTGTTGTTGTTTTCGGAAAAGAAACTAATAGCATTCCCAAACAATTGCATTCTCCAAGTGTCAAAAAAGAAGAGTTCTTTTTTGCCAGACAACGCAGGTTGTCTCTGTAGTTCCTGCTCTGGAAGCTAGAGGGCAGTGCAGGTCTCTCTACCCTCCCTTAGTCTTCCGTGGCCTCTGCTGCTCTCCAGGCCAAGGGCAGAGGGGACAAGAGACAGCGGGGAGGGGACTGTAGCTACGGACCAGCGAAGCAAAGGCAGGAGGTGATCTGAAAAACAAACTAGGCCGTGCCGTTCACAGATAGCGTCCTGGCCTCCCTTGCTCCTCCCTTGCTGCCTCCCAGCAGCCTCTGCTTCCGGGTCTGTCAGACATTCTCTCCCTACACCCAGTTCTTCAAATTCTCCACCCGTGAGCTCAGGTCAGCCTCGCCCTTTCAGGTTTACACAGAGTCACCGGGCACCTCCCTAAGTGCCATACTGACTGACAGGCCCTGGACGCCCAGCCCTGGCCCCAGAGGCCTCCATGCCTGGTTGGAAGAGTTGACTCCCTCTTAGAGCTTGGTGTGTAATAACCAGGCTGGCGACAGGAGAGCCTAATTCCAGAGAGAGAGGCCAGCGCTGGAGGGCTGCCGAGCACCCCGGGCAGGGAGGAGGAAGATGGCCAGTGACCCACAGAGCCCAGTGCAACAGTGCCCAAGGCGCCAAGGGGTCAAGGGAGAAACAGGAGCAGCTGGTTTTGGTGGGCGGAGCCAGGCGTGGAACGAGAGTCAAGGTAAGGGAAGGAAAAATACCCCATCCTACCTACTGCCTCTCCGCCCTCACTCAAGCATACCCCGCGCCTCGGTTGCTTCCTGTACGTTGGGCGGGCCTGTATTAGGCATCTCCTTTGGACAGATGAGAAGGCTGAGCAGCCCGCTCAACTCACACGCACTAATGACAGAATTGAGGTAGAGTCCAAACACCGCTGATTTAAGATTTCCTCTCAGGAGCTCAGAAGATGGAGGTCAGATTACTCACCATGCCGAATACTAGAAGCTCTTGGGTGGCTCTTGAGTGCATGCAGGTGTTCCAGGGGAGGGACCAGGAAAGAGATCCCGGATAATGCTCAGAAGAAACAAAAAGCGATGGAAAGTGAGGATTTTAACACACACACACACACACACACACACACACACACACACACACACACACCAGGCCCGCTGGGGCACAGCCTCTCACAAGAGGCTTGAAAGCTGTGATGTCTTCCCCACCTGCCATGGAGTGACAGTCCTATGGCCAGAATATCAATGCTGGAGCTCCTGGGGAAGAGACTGCAGCCCAGGCCAGAGACTTGACCCACCGGAAGCTTCTCTCTCTGCACCTCAAACACAAGCTGTTTTTATAGCCCTCTAGTCCTCCATGATTCTCTTTCTTTCTTCCTTCCTTCCTTTCCTTTTCTTTCTTTCTTTCTTTCTTTCTTTCTTTTCTTTCTTTCTTTCTTTCTTTCTTTCTTCATTTTGTGGTAATGGAGATTGAACCCAAGGACATTCTACCTCAATCTCTAACACCAACCCTACTTTCTTCTTTATTTTGAAACAGGGTCTCACTAAGTTGCTGTGTGTCCCACTAAGTTCCTGAGTCTGGCCTTGAACCTGTGATCCTCCTTCCTCAACCTCCCAGACACTAAGATTCAGATGTGGGCTGCCACTCCCGACTTCCTTTCCTGATTTCTTTAAGGAAGAGAAAGAAAGGACAAAACATGAAAGCTATCTTACTCATATTGTATGGTTTGGAATGAGAAATGGATGTTTTAGTTTTATCTTTAAGTGAATTCTCCTTTTATAAAGAACTTCTTTCAAAAAATTAATGAGTTGAGGTGAGGCATTGTGTGTTCTATATTTTTATATCCGTTTTAGTCTATTTTAATGCAACATATAAACTTTATTTAACAAAAGTACCAGGCAAAGTCAAACACGCCCTTACATTAAGAAAAGAACTGACTGGAAGAAATGTTTTCATATACACTTTACAAAAACCTTCTTGCCGTGGCATGAGCTAAGCCCTGTTGCTGCAGAGAAACCAGCTCAAGCACATGTGTGGATATAGGATTTGTACTACCTCATATACACAAACACAGTAAATTTGAAACAGAATTTATTGACAATCCCCAGATGTAATTCATGTGTGTTTATTTTGTGGAAGAGGTCATTTCAAGAGAAGAACATGGTGCTTTGGTCCATCAACCCAGTCGAATCTCTATTGGACACCAAGTCTCCTCCACCCCCCTTCAGACATCAGATCATCAGATAAGTTTTGGGTATTTATTTGAAAAGCTCTCTGGGTATCCTGACATGCAGTCCTCATAGCAGTTGTCCTGGTATCAGCTTTCAGGCACCCCTGAAGGTGCTGGGTGAACCAGGAGGGCACACAGCCCAGCACAGTGGTGTGTGTCCACCTCCACCCAGCAATGGCTCAACTGAGACCTGCCTCGTCTGTTGTTTGTTTGTTTGTTTGTTTGTAGTGCTAAGGATTGAACCCAGAGGCATGATACCTCTGAGCTACACCTCCAGCCCTATTTTATATTGTATTTTGAAACAGGGTCTCACTAGGTTGTGGAGAGCTTCCGTAAGTTGCTGAGGCTGGCCATGAACCTGCGATCCTCCTGCCTCGGCCTCAGTACTAGGAATCCAAGCGAGTGCCACCACACCCAGCCGCTTTCGTCAATTTTAACACAATATTTTGACTCCCTTTTATCAATGACCAAGATCAAGCTACCCTGTTTCCAGGACTCACCTTGGTAAAATCTAAATTATAGCTTTCATCTACATCGTGAATGTTGTGAAGTTGATGAGGTCACCTACTATCAGGACCTATTTATGAGATGGCTGAAACCAAACTAGATTTCCCTAAGATGCCATTGTCGAAGTATCTTTGGGACACTTATCTGATCGAGTTACCCAGGAGAGTCTATTGTTTTTAATTAGGAATTTATTTTACTTAGAAAAAACTAAACTAAATCCCTCGGAGAGCTGAGATGAGTGCCACGGCGGTGTGAGTGGAGGAGCTCATCCATGGTGGCGGCGGCGTTCCTCCTCCCGAGGAAGTGCTCCCTCTGAGGAGGCACCAGCCGGTGTGACTGCTTGCTGACCTCTGCACTCAACCACAGATTCTTATGAAGAGGACCCTCAAGACTTGCATCTTGGGGTGGCATGCTGAGCACACATGTCACAAGGCATTTAGAGTAAAGGAATAAAAGTGGACCTCATTGTGACGAAGAGAAAGGTCACTATGACGAATATACTCTGAAGGGTTTCTTGGCATCAAGATAAAAGATAGGGCCATGTTATTGGACACGTCAAAGAAAAGAAGGCTGAGGCCCAGCACAGGAGCCCTCTCTGTGGCAGAATCCTAGGAGACCTTATGTTTGTAAATGGCAAGAAACAAATCAGAAGTAGGACATAAAGCAATAATCAGTGTAATTAACTCAAGGACTACTTATGAAATACCTGGTCCAGGTAGTCCCTCCCATTGCATTCCTATCCCCTTACATCAAAGCAATTAGAGGCTGTGGAATTGGAGCTGCAGAACAGCTGTCTTTCTGTTCCACACCCACATACCCCAAAGGAAAGAGCGCCCCTCCCACAGAACTCACAGTCAGTCTTCGGGGCCTTGGTGGTCAGCAGAAATTGCTTGTAAGAGAACATAAGCTCAGGGGAAAACCGTGACAGTGCTCAGAGCATTGGTCACCCAACACTTGAAGAAATCCACAGCCAAGATGAGAGACTAAAGAATCCTAGGGAACTTTGAGAGCAGATAAAACTATTCTCTGTTGGTTATGGTGGTACTAAAATCATTTGTATGCATCTATGTTAGTCAGCTTTCCATCACTGTGACAAAACACCTGAGAAAAACAACTTTACAGGAAGACAGATTTATTTTGGCTCGTGGCTTCAGTCCAAGGTCAGCCAGCTCCCTTGCTCTGGGCCTGAGGTGAGGCATCATATCACGGTGGAAGAACGTGGGGGAGGAGAGTTGATCAGCACACAGTAGCCAAGAAGCAGAGGGAGGAGGCCAAGAAGACCCAGGGCAGGCCCCCAGTGACCTGCTTCCTCCCACCAGGCCCCACCTCCACAGTTTCTATCACCTTCCAGTAGCCCATTCAAGTGTGAACGCATCAATGGATGAGTCCATTGCTGAGGTCAGTGCCTCATGACCCAATCACTTCCCACAAGCCCCACCTCCGAACACTGCTGCACTGGGGACAAGCCTTCAGCACATGAGATGGGGGAGGAAACACTTGAGATCAAACTATAATGGCATTTATTTTAAAAATCATCAGAGCTGGACATGGTGGTGCACATGATCCCAGCATTCGGGAGGCTGAGACAGGAGGATCGCAGTTCACGGACAGCCTCAGCTACTTAGTGAGGCCCTCTGCAACTGAGTGAGACCCTGTTTCAAAATAAAGAATGCAATATAGGGAAAGAAGTGTAGCTCAGAGATCGAATGCCCCTGGGTTCTATCCCCAGGACCACAAAAAGAAAAAAAAAGAAAAATCATCAGACTGAAGACCTTCAAAGGGTGAATTTTACTGTCTATAAAGTATACCTTGATAAGCCTGAGTTTCCAAAAAGGAAAAAAACCACAAAAGGAAAAAAGACTAAAGTTATTGACACTGAGGATGCAGAGGTTCTGGGGAGTTTGCTTTCCAGACATCACCAAGGACTGTGGAACAGAAAGGCTGCCTCCACCTTAGAGGCAGGAGGCTCAGGGGAGAGGTGTGTGTGGGGTAGGGGAATCCTGCCTGGGTCCAGAACACAAAAGGGCCAGGCATTCTGAAGGCCCTTATTTTATCTAATTCACAACACAGTGCATACATCTGCCTAGCCAGATCTATCTACATCTTACCTATCCAGGTAGGATATTTGAAAGTAACTTACATCAGCCTAGGACAACTAGATGAGTGCTCAGTAAATGAAGACTAAATTTTGTGAGAACAAAAATAATCACAAGAGTCGTCTTCTTCTTCTTCTTCTTCTTCTTCTTCTTCTTCTTCTTCTTCTTCTTTTCCTTCTTCTTCTTCTTCTTTTTTGTGGTACTGGGGTTCCTGGAAACCCTTCTACTTCCGGTCTACACTCCCAGACCTATTTTTATACTTTTTTTATTTGGAAACAGGGTCTTCTAAGCCAGCAAGGCTGGCTTCGAACCTGTGCCATCCTCCTGTCTCCGCCTCCCAAGCGCGGGGATTACGAGCATGCATCACCACGCCCAGCAAGAGTCTTTTTATTTTTTTTTTATTTTTTTTTTTTTCTTATTTTTTTTTTATTGGTGCACTGTATTCATACATCATAGTGGGATACAA
Organism: Muscardinus avellanarius; assembly: GCF_963383645.1. Lineage (NCBI taxonomy): Eukaryota > Metazoa > Chordata > Mammalia > Rodentia > Gliridae > Muscardinus > Muscardinus avellanarius. Next base: position 37,246,115 of record NC_137793.1, read on the forward strand.
ACTTTTGTAGACATACATGCACACATCGCCCAGTCAGCCCCCACCTGATCCCCACCCCATTCCCTCCCCATCCCTCCTTCCCATGCTTGGCTTAGTGGTTGACATCTAGTATTATAGCAATTTATCCAAAATTAACAATGATAATCTCACATAACAGTTTCATTTGTCTGATACCAAGTGTTTGATGATTTAAAGATAACATTTCAATATTTCTTTTTGCTTTCTTTCTTACCAGAGAATATTTTTTTTTCTATTTTTTTTGGGTGAAACTATCATATATTTATATATTTATTTTTTTTTATTTTTTATTTTTTTTTTCATTTTTTTTTAATTTATTTTTTAAATTGGTGCATTGTAGTCATATATCAATCACATTGGAGTACAAGACTTGAGAGGATATACAAGCACACATCATCCAATTAGCCCTCCTCCAGCCCCCATCCCATTCCCTCCCCCTCCCTCCATCCCACACTTCTTTGGTGATTTACTTTGATACATTTGTTTATGTACCTCCTGCATTTTAAAGAGGCTCCGTCCTCCAGTATTACATACCCTCTGATTGGTCACTTTAGTTGCTTCACTATAGGGCCCTTTCTATAGCTCAACCTCTTCCTGTTGCCCTTTTCCTCCTAGTTATTGCTGATTAAGAGAAGCATCTGATTTATATTTTCTGCGATGTTTCTCTGTGCATGCTGCGTTGCAAGTACCAATCCCACTCTTGATGGTCCCAGTAGTGGCCTGGCTACTCAGTGGACTGATCCAGACCTCGCTGGCTCACGCAGCGGCCTTGCCTCATGGGAGGACCCAGTTCTGGTCTCGCTGGCCCCTGAACCGGTCAAACCCCTAAGCTGGCTTTGGTCCCGACCTTGGAGGCCACAGGAGTGAACTTGCCTCACGCCAGGCTCCGAAGCTGGCCATTGGCCCCTGCACCGGTCTAACCCCTTGGCAGGATTCCAATCCTGGCCTCGGAGGCCCCAACACTGGTAATGCCTCACGGCAGGCTCCGATGCCGGCCTCACTGGCCCCAGCACCGGCCTAACCCCTTGACAGGCTCTTATCCTGGCCTCAGAGGCCCCAGTACCGGCCTTGCCTCACGGCAGGCTCTGATGCCGGCCTCGCTGGCCCCAGCACCGGCCTAACCCCTCGGCACGCTCCGATCCCGGCCTCGGAGGCCCCAGCACTGGTCATGCCTCACGGCAGGCTCCGCTGCCGGCCTCGTTGGCCCCAGCACTGGCCTAACCCCTCGGCAGGCTCTTATCCTGGCCTCGAGGCCCCAGTACCGGCCTTGCCTCACGGCAGGCTCCGATGCCGGCCTCACTGGCCCCAGCAGCGGCCTAACCCCTCGGCAGGCTCCGATCCCGGCCTCAGAGGCCCCAGTACCGGCCTTGCCTCACGGCAGGCTCCGATGCCGGCCTCGCTGGCCCCAGCACCGGCCTAACCCCTCGGCAGGCTCTTGTCCTGGCCTCGGAGGCCCCAGTACCGGCCTTGCCTCACGGCAGGCTCCGATGCCGGCCTCGCTGGCCCCAGCAGCGGCCTAACCCCTCGGCAGGCTCCGATCCCGGCCTCGGAGGCCCCAGCACTGGTCATGCCTCAAGGCAGGCTCCGATGCCGGCCTCGCTGGCCCCAGCACCGGCCTAACCCCTTGGCAGGCGCTTATCCTGGCCTCGGAGGCCCCAGTACCGGCCTTGCCTCACGGCAGGCTCCGATGCCGGCCTCGCTGGCCCCAGCACCGGCCTAACCCCTCGGCAAGCTCTTATCCTGGCCTCGGAGGCCCCAGTACCGGCCTTGCCTCACAGCAGGCTCCGATGCCGGCCTCGCTGGCCCCAGCACCGGCCTAACCCCTCAGCAGGCTCTTATCCTGGCCTCGGAGGCCCCAGTACCGGCCTTGCCTCACGGCAGGCTCCGATGCCGGCCTCACTGGCCCCAGCAGCGGCCTAACCCCTCGGCAGGCTCCGATGCCGGCCTCAGAGGCCCCAGTACCGGCCTTGCCTCAAGGCAGGCTCCGATGTCGGCCTCGCTGGCCCCAGCACCGGCCTAACCCCTCGGCAGGCTCTTGTCCTGGCCTCGGAGGCCCCAGTACCGGCCCTGCCTCAAGGCAGGCTCCGATGCCGGCCTCGCTGGCCCCAGCAGCGGCCTAACCCCTCGGCATGCTCCGATCCTGGCCTCGGAGGCCCCAGCACTGGTCATGCCTCAAGGCAGGCTCCGATGCCGGCCTCGCTGGCCCCAGCACCGGCCTAACCCCTCAGCAGGCTCTTATCCTGGCCTCGGAGGCCCCAGCACCGGCCTTGCCTCACGGCAGGCTCCGATGCCGGCCTCACTGGCCCCAGCAGCGGCCTAACCCCTCGGCAGGCTCCGATCCCAGCCTCGGAGGCCCCAGTACCGGCCTTGCCTCAAGGCAGGCTCCGATGCCGGCCTCGCTGGCCCCAGCACCGGCCTAGCCCCTTGGCAGGCTCTTATCCTGGCCTCGGAGGCCCCAGTACCGGCCTTGCCTCAAGGCAGGCTCCGATGCCGGCCTCGCTGGCCCCAGCACCGGCCTAACCCCTCGGCATGCTCCGATCCCGGCCTCGGAGGCCCCAGCACTGGTCATGCCTCACGGCAGGCTCCGATGCCGGCCTCGTTGGCCCCAGCACCGGCCTAACCCCTCGGCAAGCTCTTATCCTGGCCTCGGAGGCCCCAGTACCGGCCTTGCCTCACAGCAGGCTCCGATGCCGGCCTCGCTGGCCCCAGCACCGGCCTAACCCCTCAGCAGGCTCTTATCCTGGCCTCGGAGGCCCCAGTACCGGCCTTGCCTCACGGCAGGCTCCGATGCCGGCCTCACTGGCCCCAGCAGCGGCCTAACCCCTCGGCAGGCTCCGATCCCGGCCTCAGAGGCCCCAGTACCGGCCTTGCCTCAAGGCAGGCTCCGATGCCGGCCTCGCTGGCCCCAGCACCGGCCTAACCCCTCGGCAGGCTCATGTCCTGGCCTCGGAGGCCCCAGTACCGGCCCTGCCTCAAGGCAGGCTCCGATGCCGGCCTCGCTGGCCCCAGCAGCGGCCTAACCCCTCGGCATGCTCCGATCCTGGCCTCGGAGGCCCCAGCACTGGTCATGCCTCAAGGCAGGCTCCGATGCCGGCCTCGCTGGCCCCAGCACCGGCCTAACCCCTCAGCAGGCTCTTATCCTGGCCTCGGAGGCCCCAGCACCGGCCTTGCCTCACGGCAGGCTCCGATGCCGGCCTCACTGGCCCCAGCAGCGGCCTAACCCCTCGGCAGGCTCCGATCCCAGCCTCGGAGGCCCCAGTACCGGCCTTGCCTCAAGGCAGGCTCCGATGCCGGCCTCGCTGGCCCCAGCAGCGGCCTAACCCCTCGGCAGGCTCCGATCCCGGCCTCGGAGGCCCCAGCACTGGTCATGCCTCAAGGCAGGCTCCGATGCCGGCCTTGCTGGCCCCAGCACCGGCCTAACCCCTCAGCAGGCTCTTGTCCTGGCCTCGGAGGCCCCAGTACCGGCCTTGCCTCAAGGCAGGCTCTGATGCCGGCCTCGCTGGCCCCAGCACCGGCCTAACCCCTCGGCATGCTCCGATCCTGGCCTCGGAGGCCCCAGCACTGGTCATGCCTCAAGGCAGGCTCCAATGCCGGCCTCGCTGGCCCCAGCACCGGCCTAACCCCTCAGCAGGCTCTTATCCTGGCCTCGGAGGCCCCAGCACCGGCCTTGCCTCACGGCAGGCTCCGATGCCGGCCTCACTGGCCCCAGCAGCGGCCTAACCCCTCGGCAGGCTCCGATCCCGGCCTCAGAGGCCCCAGTACCGGCCTTGCCTCAAGGCAGGCTCCGATGCCGGCCTCGCTGGCCCCAGCAGCGGCCTAACCCCTCGGCAGGCTCCGATCCCGGCCTCAGAGGCCCCAGCACTGGTCATGCCTCAAGGCAGGCTCCGATGCCGGCCTTGCTGGCCCCAGCACCGGCCTAACCCCTCAGCAGGCTCTTGTCCTGGCCTCGGAGGCCCCAGTACCGGCCTTGCCTCAAGGTAGGCTCCGATGCCGGCCTCGCTGGCCCCAGCAGCGGCCTAACCCCTCGGCATGCTCCGATCCTGGCCTCGGAGGCCCCAGCACTGGTCATGCCTCAAGGCAGGCTCCGATGCCGGCCTCCCTGGCCCCAGCACCGGCCTAACCCCTCAGCAGGCTCTTATCCTGGCCTCGGAGGCCCCAGCACCGGCCTAACCCCTCGGCAGGCTCTTATCCTGGCCTCGGAGGCCCCAGTACCGGCTTTGCTTCACGGCAGGCTCCGATGCCGGCCTCACTGACCCCAGCACCGGCCTAACCCCTCAGCAAGTTCCGGACCCGACCTCGGAGGCCCTAGCACAAGCCTTGCATCATGGCAGGCTCCAATGCCGGCCTCGCTGGCCCCAGCATCAGTCTAACCCCTCTGCAGGTTCCAATCCCGGCCACGGAGGCCTCAGTAGTGGCCTTGCCTCACAGCAAGCTCCGATGTCGGCCACTGGCCCCGGCGCCCGCCTAACCCCTCAGCAGGTTCCGATCACTGTCTCTGTGGTTAGTATTTCAAAGAATCCAGTTGTAATGTATCAGATCTCTGCCTCCCCCGAATATTGGCCACTGGCATTGCCACTGCCTCCACCGTTTCAAATCCTTCCCAGGCTCTTTTTCCACTCTGAATGTTGTCCAGTGTTCCTAAGCATGCGTGATGGTAGCATTCGACATTTGGTGTAATTTCTCCAAAAAAATAAAGTTGGTAAGATCCGGTTTCTGCTTCTCCTGAATACAAGTCTCTACCACCATCGCGAAGAACTCTTTCAACACCGCATTTCTCCTTGGTCTCCGCTAAACTCTCTCCTTATATGTGATGTCTGAGATTCTTAACAATATAGAGAAATAGCAGTCCTCTTTCACGGCGAATTTTTCCATAAGTTCCAGTGCATTTAGATAAGTTTCGTCTGCATCTCCAGTGTCCTGGCATCCATAACGGCTTTCTTACCACCTCTCCGATATTTTTCTTTATCTTTTTCTGTTCTGGGCCCGGTTTCTCCAGGGGTCTGGCGTGCTACTCGCAGTTCGGCTGGGACCCAGAGTCCCGCGATCCAGGCCCCAGCTGGCGTGCCCTGTGCTCGACCCCGCCCGGAACCCAGCATCTTACTGGGCCTTGTTTCTCCAGGGGTCTGGCATGCTACTCGCAGTTCGGCCTGGGGCCCAGAGTCCCACGACCTGGGCCCCATCTGGCGTGCCCCGCCCGCGACCCCTGCCCAGAACCCAGCGTCTTACTGGGCCTGGTTTCTCCAGGGGTCTGGCGTGCTACGCGCAGTTCGGCTGGGGCCCAGAGTCCCGCGACCCGGGCCCCATTAGGTGTGCCCCGCCCGCGACCCCCGCCCAGAACCCAGCGTCTTACTGGGCCTGGTTTCTCCAGGGGTCTGGCGTGCTACGCGCAGTTCAGCCCGGGGCCCAGGGTCCCGCGACCCAGGCCCCAGCTTTTGTGCGCCGCGCGCGACCCCTGCCCAGAACCCAGCGTCTTACTGGGCCTGGTTTCTCCAGGGATCTGGCGTGCTACTCGCAGTTCTGCCTGGGGCCCAGAGTCCCGCGACCCGGGCCCCATCTGGCGTGCCCAGCCCGCGACCCCCGCCCAGAACCCAGCGTCTTACTGGGTCTGGTTTCTCCAGGGGTCTGGCGTGCTATGCGCAGTTCGGCAGGGGCCCAGAGTCCCGCGACCCGGGCCCCATCTGGCGTGCCCAGCCCGCGACCCCCGCCCAGAACCCAGCGTCTTACTGGGTCTCGAGTCTTTTTATATAAAAAGGAACAACCAGAAAACAAGAAAGTATTGCTGAGAATTAAAAGCCTGGCTATTATTTTTTTTTTTTACCTGTAACTCTAATAGGAGGGGTGAGAAACAAAATCAAGGCAATCTATCAAAATGATGAGCAAACAGAAAAAAATAAAAAATATAAAAGAAAAGTTAAAATCATAGAGGATCAATGATCAAGTCCTACATCCACTTCACAGAAGTGCAGGAGATAACTTGGGGGGGGGGGCATAAAGAAATAGTTAAAGAATGGGTAGATAAAATGTAGTGCAATCTGGACATGGTGGCATATTCCTGTTGTTCCCTGTCCTTAGGAGGCTGAAATAAGAGGATTGTAGGTTCAAGGCCAGTCTCAGCAACTTAGATCCTCAACAATTTAGCAAGACCCTGTTTCAAAATATACAATTTTGCCGGGAGTGATGGTGCACACGTGTCATCCCAATGCTTGGGAGGCTGAGACAAGAGGATCACACAGGTTTGAAGCCAGCCTCAGCTACTTAGTGAAGCTCTCAGCAACTTAGTGAGACCCTGTTTCCAAATAAAGTATAAACTAGGTCTGAGAGTATAGCCCAGAGGTAGAAAGCCCCTGGATTCCACCCCCAGTACCACAAAAAAATATATATGCAATTTTAAAAGGGCTGGGAGTGTAGCTCAAAGGTAGAACACCCCTGGGCTCAATCGCCAGTACCAAAAAGGAAAAAAAAATGTAGTATATACATACAGTGAAACACTCATCCATAAAAAAAGAAAGAAGTGCTGATACATGTTACAAATGGACAATCACTGAAAACATACCACTCCATTCATATGAAAATCTAGAATAAGCCAGGCATGGTGGCCCATGCTTGTAATCCCAGTACTTGGGAGGCTGAGACAGAAGATCACAGGTTTGCAGCCAGCTTCAGCTACTTAGTGAGACCCTCTGCAACTCGGTGAGATCCTTTTATCAAAATAAAAAGTAAAATATAGGTCTGGGGGAGTATCTCAGAATTAGAATGCCCCTGGGTTCAATCCCCATACCATAAAAAAGGAAGTCAAAGAAAAATATCTAGAATAGACAAAGTCATGGAAATAGAGAAGAGATTGTGATTTGCCAAATGCTAGGAGAAGAGCTGAACAGGGAATGAGTGGGTGGTAATGGGCTTGGAGCTTCTTTTAGGTGGGATGGAAATATTCTGAAACTAGAAAGTGGTGATGGTTGCACAACTTTGCAAACATACAAAAACTATTTAACTGTATGTTTCAAAGGGGTGAATTTGGGACCCAGATGTATCTCAAGGCCCTAGTACCAAAAAAAAAAAAAAAAAAAAATTGGATTTTAAGTTGTATAAATCAAATGTTGATTTTTAAACATAAATATTTCCAGGAAGACAAAAATAATATTTAAGTTGAGTGTGAAGCAAGTAAATATAGTCTCACTTCAAAATCTACCCTTATAGAACTGAACAGTAAAGAAAGCAAAAAGCCAGATGTGGTGGATCACATCTGTAATCTCAGTACTTGGGAGGCTGAGACAGGAAGATGGCAGATTCAAGGACAGCCTCAGCAATTTAGCAAAGTCCTCAGCAACTCAGTGAGAGGCTGTTTCAAAATACAAGTAAAAAGGAATGGAGATTTAGCTTGGAGGTAAGATGACTTGGGGTTTAATCTTTAATATCCTCCCCTCTCTCCCCCAGAGCAAGAAAGCTAAAAAGCTAAGAAAAGAAAAAGTTACAAAAATTTAAATTATATAGGCATCAAACTTCTTAAGATCAATAGAAGAAGTTTCATGCTTGAAGAGGGAGCAGTGTCTCTTCATTCTTCTTGTGAATGTTACAGCTCACATTTTAGACTAGGAAGGCAGACATGTTCAAACCAAAGGGCATAATTTCCCACTTATTCACAAGGAATATTTGAATCCATCCTCCTTTGGACACCTTAAACTGAAGACAGTACCAAACCCTTTTTTAAAGGTGTTTTTTCTGTACATCCTTAGAATTTGATTTATAAATTAGGCATTGATTTATAATAACTAACAATAGAATACTAATTATGATATATTGTATTAAAGTATTACTTTCACCTGTGTGTGTGTGTGTGTGTGTGTGTGTGTGTGTGGTACCGGGGATGGAACCCAGGGGCATTGTACCTCTGAGCTACACCCCTAGTCCTATTCTTTAGTATTTTATTTTTTGAAACAGGGTCTCACTGAGTTGTGAAGGGCCTCCCTAAATAGCTGAGTCTGTTCACGAACAATGATCCTCCGGTCTCAGCCCCCTAAATGCTGAGATTACAAGCGTGCGCCACCACGCCCAGCACTTTCACCTTTCTTAAAAAAAAAAAAAAAAAAAAAAAACCCTATGGCTTTTCTTTGTCATATCTGAACTGCAAGCACCACCATTCTTATGCTTGAGGACATTATCAAGTAAAATAAGGATTGTCTCGACATGAGCACAATGACACCACAACAATTCATCTTCCAGGATGGTACTAACATAGGAATGGGCAGACAGTGCATACAGCACGGATACGCTGGACAAAGGGATGAGTCAGCTCCCGGGAGAAACGGCAGAGACAGCATGAGATTTCATCACACCACTCAGAATGGCATGCAGTTTACAGCTCACGAATTGTTTATTTGGGGGAATTTTTCATTTAATATTTTCAGACCACAGATGACTGTGAGTAACTGAAAGTATGCAAAGTAAAACTGTAGAGAAGAGGGGAGGACTGTAATAGCTTCTAAAAATATGCTCTTTGTTCAACAAATACTGTGATTAAAAAACTGCTGGTCTTAGTGACATAATGAAGAACACTCTACTCCCAACAGGAAAAATAAAGATGATAAGCAATTTAGGATAAATTGGTGGCTCAGTGATGTCCCGGAGAGCCCAGTCTTGTCTGTGGTGTCCACTCATGTCCCCTCATAGTCCAGGTACCAGTGTTGCACAACCACATCCAACACGAGGAAATTAGCAGAGACCAAAAAAATCCCACATGATCATCTTTTATTTCTTTTTCAAAACCTCCCATCACCTCTTCACCAATCCAAATCCATCCCTTTTGTTGTATCTTATGGGCCAGATTTAGGTCACCTCCTGTTTCTTAGACCAATCACTGACAAAGAGGATATAGTTAACCATAACTGATGTAAAACAATCACAGGGTACCAACTGGAGTGTATACTTTGCTCCCTGAACAAACCTGTGTGTGTGTGTGTGTGTGTGTGTGTGTGTGTGTGTGTGTGTGTGTGTGTGTGTGTTTTAACAAGGAGGAAGAGGAGATTGAGTGTTGAGTAGGCAAAGCAGCATCTCCAGGCTGACTAACCGACCGATTAACTAACCAACTGCCAACCCTCAAGAGGAGCCACTGCCAACTGTCTGTCAGACCTACAAAGCCCAGATTCTCTTATGACAAAAGGCTGTACAGTCATGAGACCTCGGTCCTATTTTAATTTAATGTGTATTAATCTTTTGTGATAAAACCGTTAGTCATGTGTTGTCATCTGCAAATTAACACTGGCTTCTGGGGAAAAATTCTTGAGAGGGGGAAAAAAATCACACTACTGCATTTTTCAAAGGTTCAACATCAAAAATTTATCAAGTGTAAAAACCCAGTCTGTTTGATACTGTTAAAATGATTAATATTACAAATAGCTAGTAGAAACAAGGCACATCTGACAACCTGAACAACTGGAAGAGGAGGCAAGGATTTTCCTTTCTGAATTAAGAAAAGTTAGTTCCATCATTTGCATTTTCCCTCCTTCGTTCTCATTTTAATGTCCCCGGAACAGTTCTTGATTCAAAGACTTTGCCGGGGACTTTATTTATCAGACAGATATTGGCTTGCTTCTCCTCAGTCCTATCATGGTTGATTTACCAGTATATCCCATGGACTTTCCATGAGATCTGCACAGCTGGAGCCCATAGTGCCTCGTAACTCCCACCTATTTTAAGTGAAGGACTTAATGCGTAGATGGGATCTGACATGTGAGTGCTGCTCGCCCGCTCACTGTCAGAGCGGCCTGAATAATTAGCGCCAGCAGCTCTTCTTCCCAGATATTAATACCTTATATCATAAATGTCAAGCATAGCATGAAGATGCACCTGGAAAACCTCCGGAGGGGAGAAAGCCTATAAATCAAGGGGGATTCACTGTATTTTCCTTCAATTTCACCATCAGAAAATAAACCCAGGATGGTGAGATTTAAGATCTTGCCCTCCTCTAATTTATGACTTAGCCCTGTGCTTTTCTGAACCTGGACCCTGGAAGGGAGGAGGCTTCCCAGCCGGATGTGGGAGGAGGATGTGTTCAAGGGAAGAGGGGTTAATGGAAAACAAACCTCACAGCCGCACTCTGAACAGCGAGCACTGCGATGTGTGCGTTGGGGACATGCAGGCCAGACCTCGTAACAGAGTCCCTTGAGGGCGGTGTTTCTGCCTAAAACGCCTTCGCTCCTGCTCTCCTCAGTGCAAATAAAAATCTCTTTTATTATTAGAGAGTGAGTGTGGACATGAGTGTTATAATGGAATATTCATGAATTTTAATGAACTTGCTGAGGACACAAGGTCCTAAATAAACACCCTTCAATGTCAGCTCTCCAGTTAGTAGGGCTGCGTCTGAGCCCACCTTCAGTAGCGAGCTTGGTTCTTCCAGTTGCAGCCATGGGCCTCTAGTGAAGAGATCGGGCAGTTCCTTCTTCCTGGAAAATAAAATCAAACTATTCTATCTTTACAAAATGCTGGCTCTTAGAAAGTTCTAATTATATTCAGCTGAGGTCAGTCTTTCTAAAACTCCTGTCAGTTCATCCTATCTCTCCCTCTGGGGTCCCAGAGGGTAATTCTATCTCCTTTTTCTTCTGGATTGCTGTGAGTATTTGAAAAGTGCTGTCTCCAATCTTCCTGTACATCAAGCTGACCAGCCCCAGGGTCTCTAACCAATTCCTTCTGTGATAAAGTTCCAGTTCCTCCTCTGAATAAAACACCACTGGACCATTCATTGTAAAGCGAGTTTCCCCAAATAGCAGGTAAAATACATTCACAACAACAAAAATCATTGGGCCAACACTCTGTTAGGCATTTTATATTCATTATCTTATTTCATTCTTACAAAACTGTTAAGCAGTTAATTTTTATACCCCCAATACACAGATGAAGAAACTGAAACTCAAGACACAGGTTGCTACTCTTGGGTGCATGTGGCTTGTGTGGAACAGAGGCAGGATTCACTGGGGCCAGAGCTTTCAAACCCTGTATCATCTTGCATCAGAATCCAGAACCATCACTCCCCTACTTTATGAATATGGATGAAGACCAAATTTACTCTTTTTGTTGGATCATAGAGTTTGTCCCCAAGTCTGTATTTTCAGCCCAATCTTTTCTCTTGTGTCCTATATTATTATATCCAACTGCTCACTGGACATCACCACTTGGACAACTCCTAACTGCCTCAAACATATCCAAAGTTAAACACATCACCTTCTTTCCCAAACATGTGCTTCTTCTGCTACTTCCCCAGATCAGAAAAGAGCTTCAATAGCCACTCAGATGTCTCAAGACAGAAGCCCAAAAGTCACTCTTGAATTGAATCCTCCTCTGTCCCCGCATCCAAATCATCACCACGTTCCTGATTACTGTTCTTTTTTTTCATTTCTGCGCACTTCTTTTCATCTTCACAATCACTAGAGAATGCCACCAACATCTCTCATGTGAACGACTCCAACAGCCCCCAAAGGAGTCATCAGGCATCTCGTTCTGGCCCCCTCCTGTGTTGTCCCTCCTCTAGAGTGATGCCGGTGGGACCTTCCAGAAGGAAAATGTGATTAAGTCACTTCCTGTTTTAAGAAGCTCTCATAGTTTCCCATCCCACAAAAATAACATCCAAGCTCTGTAAGCAAAATGCAAAACCCTTCAATGCATGCCCCTGTCCTTCCTCTCTGCTTCATCCTCATTACTACCCCACACCCTTTAGACCACAATTTTAACAAACCTCCACCAGCCCTTCACTGTCCTATGTCATCTTGCCTCCAGGCCTTTCCACATGCTGTTCCCTCTTGCTGGAACATTCTTTACTCTCCCCATTGTCTAATGAGCTAACTCTTCCTCGCCCTTCAGATTTCAGCCTGGACGCCACTTTCTTGAATGAGCTTCCCCGAATGCGGAAGTGATGTGTTCCATAGGATTCTGTTTTCATTCTACTCTGGCATGTGTCATCCTATATTGTTATTTCTTACTTAATTGTTGCCATCAGGAAAGGAATTATTTCTATCTGGTTCATCATTAACTCATGAGCACCGAACAAGGAAAGAGCTTGAAATATATTTGTTGAACAAATGAAGGAAGGAAAGAAAAAATGGTAGTCTTAATCCTGCTCATCCATGGCATGCCCAATCTTTTTTCCTTGAGCATGTATCTGTGAGTGTGGCATCTTGGATTCCAGAAAGGATGTCACAGTCACCCTTCACTAACCTTCATGTTGTTGGTTCAGGCCATCATTTCAGATTGCTGACATGTCTCTGGAGCCTGATTCTCTAACAAATTCTCTAGCATATTTCCTATCACTACCAATTTAGTGTTATCTGAAAACTTGATTAGCATACTTTCTATATCTTCATTAGGCAAAGACAGAGCCTAGTGACACCCATTAGGTACCCACCTCCATTAATCAGCACCCATCGGATATGCTAATTCAATCAGGTTCAGATAGGCTACATTTTTCTCATTCTCAAGAATATCACAGGTAAACTTGTCAAAGACTTGATGAAGCTCAAATAAAAATTACTATAATTCTTCAATACCATGATTTTCAATTTTTTTTACACATCTCACTGACAGATAATATTCTGATAATATCCCCAGGGCATAATCAAGATTTCGTGAGATTTTTAGAAGCACAGCTAAAACTCTACTTCCTCCCACCCCCTTCCATTAAAGAAGTTGCATTTGAAAGCAAGTAAGCAGCTGAGATACAATGACAGGTCTAACAAGAGTCCTGGATGTCCTGGAGCTGAGACTCTGCTTTCCTCCTAGAAACCAGTGATTCCCCCACCCCCACAGCAGGTATGCAATCTGCACTTGGGCAGCCAGCTCCTCTCTCTCTGCTAATGAGAGCGTAGCATCCCTGCCCTCTTCCCTTGGACCTTGACTGAGCTCCTCTTAGCACAGTCCCCTAGTAAGCATATATGATTAAACTGAGGCTACGTGTGGTGGCACACTCCTGTAATCCCAGTACTTGGGAGGCTGAGATAGGAGGATCACAGGTTTGATACCAGCACATCAAAGAGTAACTTATTGAGATCTTGTTTCAAAATAAAAAAAATTAAATAGCATTGGGGGATATAACTCAGAGGTAGAATAACCCTGGGTTCAATCCTCAGTCGGTAACATGCAATCAATCAAGAGACCAAAAAATATAAAGACTTTTTAACTTGCACTTTTTACCTTGACTAGATATTCCATCAAAACAATTGTGCTATGAAACTTTAATGGACTATATAGTGCATCGCCCCTCTGTCCTGGCCAGCAGCCTCTGCAGCCCTAGAACTACATGAGATGATCAGTGACCCTGTGGACTAAAGAAGCAGAGGTCAAGGAGACAGACATGACCTGCAGCAGTGCATGCTGGGTTCTGAAATCTGAAGGAAGTAAGGCAGGAAAAAATATGTATTTGTTCTTCTGGTGAGACCCAGTTAGCTCCTGGCACTAGGTGATATCCCTGGGGTAAGGGCCTTGAATAATGCCAGAAGTTGAATTCTCTGAGAGAATGGGTATACAGAGTTGTTATATTCTAACATTCCCATTTCTAAGACACCCGGCTTTTGGACAAAAGAAAAACAGCCAGAGCCAAGATAGGCCCCATGTTCAGGCAGTGAGGGAAAGTAAATGTGAGATAGAAATGAGGAAGGTCCTATCTCATGGTGCGAACTTTTGCTCCAATAAACTCATAAACTTAGAAACTAAAAATTAAAGAGAACTTTAACCCCCAAGCTTGTGACGCAGGAGACCATTAGAGTTAGCTGGCTGTGGCAGATACTGCTTGGTGCCCCCCATTTACTGTCCCCTATTTCTTTGTAAAGGGGCCTTGAATTGGCATCAGCAGGACACATTGTTATCCAGCTAAAAGATGACATTTCCCAGCTTCCCTTTCAGTCTAGGACACAACTAATTTGGGCCAATAAGCTGAATGAAGAAGTGTTTTGCATTAAGTCCAGGAAATTTTTTGCAAGGAAAGGTTTACACTTCTTCTCTTGCCTTCCTCCATCCCCCTACTTCCTTCATCCAGGTGAAATATAATGGCTAGACCCATGCAATCATCATGGACTGTGAAGTGGCCTCAAGGAGAGAAGTCACACATGGAATACAGCAAAACAAGGGCAGCTTCCTGGTATCGTCACTCTGCCACACCAGCCCTGGACTGCCTTCTTTCTAGTTTTCTTTTATGTGAGAGAGACATAAACTCTCTTACTTAAAATATTATTTTTCAGGGCACTGTTTCATGTAGCCAAAGCTCCAAATCACCACTGACCCTTCTCCTAAATGTTCAAAAGAGTTAGGCTCAGCGCCACTGTCTGCCTGCCCAGGTTTATCACAGGAGAAGCCACCCCAAGCAGTCCAAGCATCATTCTTACAAGGGGCCCCAAATGTAAACTTTTATCCCTTTCTTCAAGTAAAATAATGCAGAGAGAGCCAGGTGTGGTGGCACACACTTGTAATCCCAGTACTTGGGAGGCTGAAACAGGAGGACCCAGGTTCATGGCCAGCCTCAGCTACTTAGTGAGTTACTCTGCAACTTAGTGAGACCCTGTTTCAAAATATAGAATAAAGAATAGGGCTGGGGATGTAGCTTAGCGGTAGACTGCCCCTAGTTTCAATCCCTAGTACTGCAAAAAAAAAAAGATAATATGTAGTTTTGTGAGTTTTCTGGTCTTAATAGCATTATTTGTCCTTGATGTAACCCAAATTTGCTGCCATGTTTGAAGTCCTGTTAGGGCAAATTTTCACTTTTTAGTATCTCATGAACTTCAAATAACTAGAAGTAATCCTGAGTTCAAGAATGGTTTCGCTCCCTGCTTTCGGTCTTCTAGCAGTCATGCTGCAGAGCCCATTCTGAGACTTCTATAGTCCCTGTTTCCCCTAACCATCCCAGAAGATGGTCCTGAACAGAGTGAGCAGAACAGGTGAAGTCAAGGTTTCATCACTTCAACCTCCTGTGTTTGAGGAAAGAGGCGAGAACAGATTGTTGTGTGGTGGCTCCGTTCTATACCTCTGAGCAGAGGAGCGGGAAGGTGAGTTCGGCGTCTCCACTGGAGTTGAAGGTCAATAGGAAGATGCCGCAGGAGGAGGACCTGGAGCACTGCCTCGTCCTCACTCAGCACCCTTGTGAGAGATGCTTCCTCCTTGTGAGCAGCTGCAGTCCCGTCTTCTGAGGAGAGAGTGCTCGACGCGAGCTCAGGTGCTCTGCTGTGTAGGCATCTCCTCAGTAGAAAGACGGCTCAGAAAAAAGTAGAGCGCTGTGACCGTCTGAGAGAAAGCCACTATGGGATTCCTGGAGAGTGTGGAAGGAGACTCTCCCCAATACCCAAGAGCTGCTCAGGGAATAACATGACCCAAATGGTTGTCATCCCCAAGAAACACCCTGTGGACAGGAACGATTGTCCTCCCCAGTGTTGGAAAGGCAAAAGGCACATCCCCAGGTGTCTCAGTTCCTCTAACACACTTAGCCCATTATGAATGTATCTACATCCTTGTCAGAAGTCTTTATACTTTCACTTCCATGGCTGCATTATCCATCATGTAGAGGGGCTGTTGGTTCCACTGACTCGTTCTAAACTCACTCAGCATCTTCAAGCCTGGATAGTGCAAGCTTTTTAATCAGATCAATTATCTTGTCTCCATATCCACTGTCGCAGGGTTATTACTGAATTTGAGCTAGAGTCAGTGCCCCACTGGTACTCACAAAGCAAGTCAAGCCTGGCTTCAGGACCCAAAGGCAACCATCTCTCTCCTTCTTGTCGATGGCTCTCTAGAGTTCTATGGTTCAGGCCCTCGCACTCAGTCAGATTTCCATCCTCTGTGGGATGGGACCAGGGATCAGTCTTTTAAAAAATAATAGGGAAACCATTTGGTAATGCCTTCAACAAAGCAAGAACAGCTGCTGTGTCCTTCTTCAGTGTCACCCCAACACTTCCTTGGGCACTGGCCCTGTCCATAAACTCTCCATCTTCAAATCAAGAAGCAAGGCATCTTTATTCAAATAGAGAAAGATAAACTTGAGGGGCCACAGTGAACGTCTTTGTTGGGTACAGAACTGAATTCCTAACTGTGTGAACATCTGTCCTTTCTGATTCTCCTCAAGCTGTGGCTTTTTTAGAATCCTGAACAGTCCAATCACTTTTTCAGCCAATGGCTAAACAAAAATAGATATATTTTTGAATCTAAAACACAAGGGAGTAGTAGAAATAAGGGGTTCTAGATAATAAGAGTACCTCAACTCTTCATATTTGAGTTTCAGTCCTTTCTTATAAACTTTAATTGGCATATAAAGTAATTAAAATAATTCTTCCAGCCAGGCATGGTGGCGCACGCTTGTAAATCCCAGTGCTTGGGAGGCTGAGACAGGAGGATCGCACAGGTTTGAAGCCAGCCTCAGCTACTGAGTGAGGTTCTCAGAAACTTAGTGAGACCCTGTTTCCAAATAAAGTACAAAAATTGGTCTGAGAATATAGCCCAGAGGTAGAAAAGCCCCTGGGTTCCACACCCAGCACCAAAAAACAATTTTTTTCCAGCCTTCCTAGTTCTTACCTAATTGCAAAGAGGCTTTTTTTTCAGCTCCTAAAATATCAAGCAGAGACAGACACATGCTGGGAACTAACTACTTGGAAGGCTGAAGCAGGAGGATCTCAGGCTCATGGCCAGTGCACAGTAATTTAGGGAGACCCTGTTTCAAAATAAAAAGGGCTGGAGGTGTAGGTCAATGGTAGAAAGCTTCTGGGTTCAATCTCCAGCAAAACAAATTTTTTTTTAAAAAGCAGGCATTAGTTGGCCATGCATTCAGTTCATTCAGTGTGACAGTGATGATAACATCCCGAGTCACTGAGAGCTGTCATTTACTTATTTTTACATTTATAATTTTTAATTTATTGATGCCTTAGAAGGTACAGAATGGTAGAGGCATACATGCACACATCACTCATTTAGCCCTTCCCAAATTCCTACCTCATTCCCTTCCCTGCTCCCATCTTCCTCAGTTCGGTCACCTTTACTCATCCAAGATTTTTTCTTCTTTATCTAGGGTCCCTTCTGTATCCCATTTTCTCCCTAGCTTCCATATTTTAGAGAGAATATCCGACTTTTCAATTTTTGTAACCAGCTAATCTCACTTAGCATAATGTTCTCCAGTTCCATCCATTTCCCTGAAAATGACATAATTTTGTTTTTCTTTATGGCTGAGTAAAATTCCATTGTGTACATATCCCAAGATGTCCATCAGCAGATGAATGGATTACAGAACTATGGGATATGTTATTTACTTTGAGGCATTGGATCCTTACCATAGCTGGATGCCTCATTCTGTGATCTACAGAGCTTTTCTCTTAGTTAATTTTTAGTAAACTTTCTACTGGCACGCACATATGGAGCCATTTATGACATCTAGAAATTCTTATCATTTCCTATAATATATTCGAAATGGGTCCATGAGTTTGGAGAAGCTGTATAACCCAAGTTTCAAAGAAATTTGAAGCACAGGTGACCATTGGAGTTGATTATCTTTTAGAATTACAGAACATTACTTGGTACAAAATGCTGTACTAGATACTAAGAAGAATGGAGCTTGTAAAGGTCTCACCTAGTTTGGACATTAAAATCTACGTACTTGAAAATCCTGGGATCCGTTGTTAACATCACTGTTTGATTAGCCCAAAGAATCAATAGAACCTGATGTCCATTTTGAAATCAGACATCTGACTTCTTTATACTTACCATTTTTGCTCCACATATCTGGAGAATATCATATAGCACATGTTCTGCCATTTAACAAAGTATTTTAAAGCAAACCTGTGGTTGACTCACAGAAGTGCCCATGTTACATTTTTTTGTCTTTTTTTTGGGGGGGGGGGTGGACTGGAGATCAAACCCAGAGCGCCACACCTTCAAGGCAGGAGCTTTGCCACTGAGCTATATCCCAGTCCCCCATGTTACATTTTTTATTTTGAATAATAAACCTCCTCTCACTTGGTTCTTTTTCAAAGAAGAAGTGGGTGGGGGAGAAAAAGAGAGAAAGAGAAAGAGAGAACCCAACAATGGTTGGGATAGATTGGTCTGAAAGAGCGGGAAAAGGGCACAAGAATGCTGAAAGTTCAAGTCCCTCCAGGGCACCTGCATCCACTAGGCAAGCATCAGTTCTGCAAAGTCCTAGGGGTTTCAGTTTTTGCATTGTCTTTTTACGAGCAGAGCCTGCATGCTCGGGGCCCACAAGATGACTGATTAGGGAGGTGTCAAGTGGAGAGAAGCTGCCAAGCCTTGCAAATGAGTTTGCAGTTAATGCCTTCGCCAGTTGCTCTCCAGATGCTTTCAAATAGTGAAGGACGCTCCTTGAATGACGAGCTTTTAACCTTGCAGCTGGTCATTTATTTTTCTGATTGGAACATGCCACTGTCTCAACCTCCAGGTGGTTATTCACCGTAGGCAATAATGGCCTCTTGTTTACTAATCTCCAAACCGCACCACGTGTTCTGGCTTGTTCATTATTGTGTGTGATCTTCTGAGAGCCAAACAATTGTGAATGATCACTGTTGAGCCCTGTCTCTTTGCTTTGTTTCAGAGAACCAGAGACTAAAGTCCAGCATTTACTGAAACAAAAAAGTGTGCATGTGTGCGCGCGCGTATGCACGCACACATGTATGGATTCCGAGCAAACTTGAAATCAGGAGTTCCAAAACGCAAAGACATCCAACAATGTACCTTCCAAAATAAAATAGGGAAAGATAAAACCCCAGGTAAAAACTCTACTCCTCCGAAATGTTTTCTCTTAGCCAGTCAAATCCTAAGGACCACACATCCCTGCTTTACAGTTTATATTGCATTTGTTGCATTTATAATTTACTTAATTTCTACCCGCCTATCCTCACCCCCTTTGTGAACTTTAATAAAATCATGAATTTTAGAAAAATCCCCAGTGATGGGTGCTTTCAGAATTAGGCAAAATCCTTTCATTAGAGTATACTCTGAGTAATTGTTTCATTCTCTCGATGAGAGAAAGCCATGATTGCTAAGCCTACAGTGGTGCATAATATGGTAAATCAGCTTAATGATGTGTGAATAAAACTATATTAAGAAAAAAGACTTGTTTTCCAGGATTCAAAAGGGGAGAGAAAAAACAATTCTGGGTGCTTCAGGGAGATTGAAAAATCTATACTGCGGAGTTCTAGGGTTTTGTTATTTTTTCAAAGCCTTAAAACAACATGAGAAAACTGAAGTATCTTGGACAAAAGGCAGTCTCATGAATAACCCACTGGGAGTAAAATCTCAGCTTGGTTTTATATTTACACATTATATCCAGAAGTTAAAAATTTAAAAAGCCCCAAAGAACTAACCTCGGTTTGGGAGCAGGTTGGGCGAGGAGGGCAGGGCCCTCTTTTCCACATCATATGAAATCCCAATTTTCACTGCAGTTGTCATAACAACTGGTTTTAAATTTTGTATTATTCATCAAATATTGGCATCCAGAACATGGTACCACCTGAAAATTATTGCTCATTCTTGTCTCCATACAACTGGCTCATGTGGCGACAGAGAGTGGGTGGAATTCTAGGCCACGACGGAATCCTCGGTGAAGGAGGCAAGGCTTCCAAGAACACACCTGTCTCGCCTTGCTCCTCCAACTTCCCTTCTTCCTAAGTCATCACTCACAGAGGCTGGGAAATAGATGGAGAATAGAGCAGATGGTGCCACCGCAGAGAGAGTGGTCGCATTGCTATACACTCAAGAGAAAACCCTAGGAACTGGAAGCAAGGAATTTGATTTCAGGAAAACCCATATCCTGCAGCTACTGAGTTCCAAAATACCTCTCTCACGTAGGCTATCTGATAGCCTTTAACATAAGTCTTAAAAATCTGTAATTCTTGCATATGGAAAAAATTCAGATACAAAAGACCATACACAAAATCATAAGCCCCCTTTCCATCCCACCCACACTTGCCCCCAAACTAACCTTAACACTAGATTGTACACACATGCAAACACAAATTTTTATGTTTTGCCGGTTTTTATTTAGGATTGTACGCATATTGTTCTGCACCTGGCTCTTCTCAGCTAACATATCTTGGAGGCTATTCCACGCCGGTGTCTACAGACCATTGCTTTGCTCTTTTCCACGGTGGCCTGGCTCCATTCCTGTTTACTATTTAGGTTGTTTCCCGTGTTTTACCCTGTAAATAATGCTGCAGCATGTATCCTTGTCCTTGTGTCTTTTTATTGTCCTAGCAAATTAGTGCGCCCCTTTGTCTTCTCTGTCAATCCTCTCCAGCTTCCTCATCTTCCGCATCCTGCCAGAGCAGTCTATCCACGCAGCAAGACCGACGGTCACATCCCTATTTAGCCCATCAACGCTTTCTCATTGCCACAGATTCCATGCAAATTCCTCAGCAGGTGAAAATCCCCTGTTGGGTCCCATCTGCCTCTTTAGCTTCACCTCCCATCACTCCCCACCACATCTCCGACCCGCCACCCGCGCTGAAACATCAGTGTAACGTTGCCATTGCTCACATGCCAGGCCCTGCATCACTGATCTTTATTCCTTCTGGGGACTGGCCGGATGGGCCAGCAGTAATGTTAGTATTGACCTTTAGTTCTGAACAAGAACCCTCCAGGAAATCTGTATTTTAGTGCCTTCTGCCCACTCAGTTTCCACCTGATGATCCCAGCTAAAACTCACCCAGGCGCTGCACTCAGCTCACTGTCACTTTTTGCAAGAGATGAGAGCAGACATGTTGCTGTCACCTGCCTCCCGATGCCTTGTCTAAGCTTCTGGGCTGGCTCTGCTCTAGCCTCTGGGATCCATTGGAGGCCATAGCAACTTGCCTGGCATGCTAGAAAATGGTCAGATAAACATTCTTCCCACAGGCCATTCTGATCCCCAGCACTGTCCTACTCTGACCACAGATCTCAGCTCACTCTCTGGTTCTTTGTCTCCCCCACACACACCAGTACTGGGTATTGAACTCAGAGGGCAGTCTACCACTGAACTACACCCCCAGCCCTATTATAATTTTTGTTTTGAAACAGGCGTCTCGCTAGGTTGCTGAGTCTGGTCTGGAACCTGAAATCTTCCTGTCTTAGCCTCCCAAATTCTGGGATTACAGGTGTATGCCACCATGCTTCTTAAAAGTAAGCCTTCTGGCTTACTTTTTCAGTGAGATAATATTAGGCATTTCCATTCTCAACAATCAGCAACTTTCCCTCCTCCAAACACCTTCACTGGTATTACTGGACCCAAATCCAACATCACAGTTCCTCGATTTTAAATTAGAATGATGATGCCATCCAGCTAGTGAAGTGTCCTTTACCTCTTCACAAAGATATTGGCACAGGAAAAAGATGCATATGTTCATTAAGGTCTAGTCAAACACAATGACAGAAACATAATAACATGGGATGTCCTTTTGTCCCCTTCCAAAACCTAGCATTATTGTGTGCCACAGAAAATTAAATAGAAGCTAGGCGTGGTGGTGCACACTTATAATCCCAGCATTTGAGAGCTAAGACAGGAGGATCTGGGTTCACAGTGAGCCTGAGCTACTTAGTAAGGCCTTTTACAAGTCAGTAAGATCCTGTTTCAAAATAAATAATAAAATATAGGACAGGAGGTATAGCTTGGAGGTAGAATGCCCCTTGGTTCAATCCCCTGTACCTCAAAAAAAAAAAAGAAAAAAGGAAGAAAGAAAGAAAGAAAGAAAGAAAGAAAGAAAGAAAGAAAGAAAAGAAAGAAAGAGAAGGAAAGAGAAGGAAAGAAAGAAAGGCAAGGCAGGTGTGGTGGCACACGCTTGTAATCCCACTGCTTGGGAGGCTGAAATAGGAGGATCACACAGGTTTGAAGCCAGCCTCAGCTACTTAGTGAGGCTCTCAGCAACTTAGTGAGACCCTGTTTCCAAATAAAATATAAAATAGATCTGGGAGTATAGCCCGGAGGTAGAAAAAGCCCCTGGGTTCCGTTCCCAGTACCACCAAGAAAGAAAGAAAGAAAGAAAGAAAGAAAGAAAGAAAGAAAGAAAGAAAGAAAGAAAGAAAGAAAGAAAGAAAGAAAGAAAGAAAGAAAGGAAGGAAGGAAGGAAGGAAGGAAGGAAGAAAGAAAGAAAGAAAGAAAAGAAAGGAGAAAATAGAGAAGCCAGGTTGGTGGCACACACTTGTGGACAGACCCAGCTACTTAGAGAGGCCCTTCACAACTTAGTGAGACCTTGTTTCAAAATAAAGAATAAAAAAATAAAAAAAATAATAGGACTGAGGGTGTAGCTCAGGGGTAGAATGCCTCTGGGTTCCATCCCCAGTACTGCAAAAAAAAGAAAAAAACAGAAAAAGGAAAAAAAAGGAAGAAAGAAGGAAGGAAAAGAAAAGAAAAGAAAAAAGGAAGAAAGAAGGAAAAGAAAAGAAGGAAGGAAAAGGAAAGGAAAGGAAAGGAAAGGAAAGGAAAGAAAAGAAAAGAAAAGAAAAGAAAAGAAAAGAAAAGAAGCCACACACTTTAAAACATTGACTGCAGTAGCCGGGTGTGGTGGCACACGCTTGTAATCCCAGCATCAGGGAGGCTGAGACCAGAGCATCGTGGTTTGTGGACAGCCTCAGCTACTTAGTGAGGCCCTCTGCAACTCAGTGAGACCTGGTTTCAAAATAAAGAAAAAAAATAGGGCAGGGGCTGTAGCTTGGAGGTCGAATGCCCCTGGGTTCCATCCCCAGACCCCCCCCCAAAAAAAAATTAACTGCAGCTAAATGGTATACCAGCCGTGTGTCATGTTCAAGGGTGCCATAGATATTGGTATCTGGATGCCAAGCATAAGCAGAGAGATATTTAATCAATGCCAACTAAAATGAATACTGAGTCTGATTATTCCCTTCTCTCTATATAAGAAGACTCCTAGGGAAGGTAGGAGGATGATTCTTTTTTGGGTAAGGTCACTCTTATAGGCAAATGGATGGACTATCTCTTTGTTGTGATGTAAACATGAGGAATCTGTTTTGAAACATTCCCCCCAAAGGACAAAATCATTAGATTTATTTCCCTGCACTAAGGCATTGTCTACAGAACAGCAATATTAAAATATAAATACCTCTCTTAGCTAAAGCAGCAGCAATACATTAATCCAAAGGGAAAATCACTATACATTTGCACTTAGCAATTACTACTCTGTTCAAAAATATTTTAAAGTAGATTTTAAGAAGGAAAAATAAGACATATACCCCTTAAGAAATGGGTTCTTATAAAAGTATTAATTATATCCTGTCATGTGAAAAAAAGATTATAAACGAGTGTTATAACACTATCCCATTTTTGCAAATAAAAATATGCAAATGCCAAACTTCCCTTCCTCTTAAAAAGCATGGAAGAATCAGCCTCATGATACTCATAATGTTAATAACCAAGCGATGGGATATAGGTGATTTTTTAATCTTCTTTTTACCTACTTTTCTGTTTTAATTTTTAAAGAACATACATTTCTATAATAAAAAATGTTCACAAAATGTATAAATCTATGTATGTATCTTTTTCTGTCTGCATCTTTTGGGGAGTCAGGTTTTTCCATTTCTTGATATGTCTAGGTTTAATTAAAGCACACCCTCAGTGGAGATAAGCATTTAACGTGAAGGAGAATGAATAACTGGGATATGAAAGGGAAAGATGCACACAGGCACTCTATCTCCTGAGAGCTGAACCATGGGACCTAAAGGAAATTTTTTCTTCTCTAAGCTAAATGAGGACTAGATCAAGTAGAATAAGCAGAAAAGCCCTGAAACAACTTAGGGTTTGTTGATGAACACACGTTGCCTTCTTTCTAGGAAATTCCATGAAGGTAACAGAATTGGAGAGAAATAGCCTTCCTGAGCTTTGGCATTAGAGCAGAAACTTACTGAGTCATGGGAATAACTAACTGTACTGGTTTCATTTTTAAAGTCTTATTAACTTCCATGGTGGTAAGAACACTTAACATGAGGTCTGCCCTCTTAACAAATTTTTAAATGTGCAATACACTGTTGTTATTATAGGTACAATGTTGTACAGCACATCTCTAGAGCTCTTTTGTCTTGTTTAACTGAAATACTATGCCTGAGATTAGGCACCTGTTTCCCCTTCCCCTAGCCCTTGCAGAGATTGGTAACTGCCAATCTGCTCTTTGACTTTATGAATTGACTATATTAGATAATGTATATAAGTGGAATTGCTTGTCTTTCCGTGACAAGCTTATCCAATTACAATAAGGTCCTCAAGTTTTACCCATGTTGTGGCACATTACAGAATTTCCTTTATGTGTGTGGGGGGGTACAATTGAAACCAGAGGCATTCTACATTTGGGCTACAGCCTTAGATCTATTTTATTTTTTATTTTGAAATAGGGTTTCACTAAGTTAACTGAGGGCCTTGCTAAGTTGCTGAGGCTGGCCTTAAACCTACAATCCTCCTGTCTCAGCGTCCCATGAACAGGATTTCCTTCTTTTGTTGGCTGAATGATGTTTCACTCTGTGTGTCCAATGCATCTTATCTATTCATCTGTTGATGGTCATTTAGGTTGTTTTTGCAACTTGGAATTGTAGAACATGCTGAATTAAACCTAAGAGTGTGAGCAGCTCTTTGAGAAGTGAGATTGTTGAATCACTTTTTAAAAATTAGGAATTTACAGACTGTTTATACAGCACTGCACCATTTTGCCTTCTCACACACAGCATGCAATAATTCCAATTTCTCCACAGTTTCAGCAACACTTGTTTTCTTTGGGCTGTTTGGCAATAGTCAAACTGACTATTCTTTTTGTGGTTTGCATCTGAGTATCCCTGATAATGAGTGACACTGACCATTTTTCCTTTATTTATTGGTGATCCAGTATATCTTCTTTGAAGAACATCTATTCATGGTCTTAGCCTATTCTTTAACTGGGTCATAGTCCTTGCCCTAATGAGTTGCAGACGTTCCTCATACATGTTGGAGATGAACCCTTTATCAGATATATGGTTTGCAAATGTTTTCTCCTGCTCCATATATTGTCTATTCATTCTGTTGCTGTACAGGAGCTTTTAGTTTGATATAGTCCCACTTGTTTGTTTTTGTTCTTGTCATGTCTGCTCTTGGTGTGATGGCTGTTATTAATCAGCTTTTATCACTGTGACAAAATTACCTGTCAAAAACACTGCGAAGTGGGGGAGATTTATTTTGGCTTAAAGCGTCAGAGTTTGAGTCCAGAGTCAGCTGGCTCCAATTGCTCTTGGGCCTGAAGAGAGGCAGAACATCATGGAGAAGAGTGCGGTGGAGGAAAGCTGCTCAGCTCATGGTTGGTACTCAGGGGAGAGAGAGGGAGGGGAGAAGGAGGGGAGAGAGAGAGAGAGAGAGAGAGAGAGAGAGAGAGAGAGAGAGAGAGAGAGAGAGAGAGAGAGAGAAGAAGAAGAAGAAGAAGAAGAAGAAGAAGAAGAAGAAGAAGAAGAGGAGGAGGAGGAGGAGGAAGAGGAGGAGGGAGGAGGAGGGAGGAGGGAGGAGGGAGGAGGAGAAGATGATACAGTCCCCAAGGACATGCCCCAGTGACTGTTTCCTCCCGCCGGCAGTGTCAACCACTCCCAGGAGTCCATCCATCCAGCTATTGAGGGCTTTCTCCACCACAGAGGTCAGAGCCTTCGCACATGATGCAGCCACTTTCCTGAATCTCCACCTCTGAACACCGCTGCACTGGGAACACTCCTTCAACATTTGAGATTTGGGGGGTGCTTCAGATCCAAACCATAGCATCCATGAAGTCAGTAGCAAGACCACTGTCTGGAACCATTTCCCCTAAGTTTCCTTTGATGAGTTTCAGGTTTTACATTTGAGTCTTTAGTCCACTCTGAGATGATATTTGTGTGTGATATGAGACAAGGATCTAATTCCTTCCTTTGCAAGTGAATATATAGTTTTCCCAACATTATTTTTTGAAGAGACTATCCTTTTCTGTATATTCCTGACATTCCTATCATAGACCAACTGACTGTATCTGTATGATTTTACTGTTTGCCATTGGTGTAAGTCTATTTTTATGCCTATACCATACTCTTTGTGGGGGGAGGGGGTACTAGGGTGGAACCCAGGGACTTTTCTACCTCCGGGCTATACTCCCAGACCTATTTTATACTTTATTTGGAAACAAGGTCCCACTAAGTTGCCGAGAGCCTCACTCAATAGCTGAGGCTGACTTCGAAACTGTGCGATCCTCCTGTCTCAGCCTCCCAAGTGTGGGGATTACAAGTGTGTGCAACCATGCCAGGCTCATACCATACTCTTAATGATTGTAGTTTTATAATGTATTTTGGCATGAGAAAATGTGATACCTCCAATTTGTTTGAAAAGAATCAGATTGGCTATTTTTCCCTTGTTGTCGTCATTTTTGTGATTTTGTGTGTATTTAGGGTTTTTTCTATTTCTGTACAAAATGCCATTAATATTTTGACAAGGATTGGATTAACACTATATGTCCGTGGATAGTTATTACGGCTTCCTGGTCATAAGCATAGGATATCTATTTTGTGTGTGTCTTCTTTAATTTCTTTCACTACAAAAACTACAGTGTTTTGTCGTTTTCCTCAGGTTATTTCCAAGTATTTTATTCTTCTTGTGCTATTGCAGCTGAGAAAGTTTCCCTAATTTTCCTTTCGGGTAATTCATTTTACTGTGTAGAAATGCATCCGATTTTTGTATGCTGACTTTTTGTTCTTTAGCTTGACTCAGTTTATTTATTAGTTTTAGCAGTTTTTTAATGAAGTCTTTAGGAGTTTGTAAATTTATAATATTGCTTGCAATTTCTTCCTCTCTGCTTTGTATGCCTTTTATTATTTGTGCTTTTTCAATTGTTCTGGCGAAGACTTCCAGTACTATAGTAAATATAAGTGGTGAGAGTGGGCATCCTTGTCTTACTGTTGATCTTAGAGGAAATTTTTCAGATTAAATGAGCACATATGATGTAGCTATAAGCTTTTCATAGATGGCCTTCATTATATGGAGGTGCTTTCTGTTTTTAGCTTTTAGCATGAGAGAGTGTCAAATTTTGCCAAATGCTTTTTCTGCATCTATTGAAAGGATCATGTGATTTTAATCCTTTATTCTTTAGTTTGATATATCACATTAATTGATTTGAACTATACTTATGCCACTTGTTATTGGTATGGGATCCTTTTAATATGCTGTTGGTTTGCTAGTATTTTGTTAATGGGTGTTTGTTTTTGCTTTGTTTTTTTTTTTTACAGACTCTTAATGTGAGGAATGCCACCCTGGGGAGATGTTGGAACAATCCAGGGCGTGGTAGTAGCCTGAGGTGAAAATGGAGGCATTAAAAAATAATAAGAGAGGTGTAGAAGCCCCTAGGAGACACTGAGGATATTTTTTTTTCTTCTGAAAAGGGGATAGTAAGCCAACAGGTTTGGAAATCTATCTATGAATTCTTCAGGCATATTAGAGTTTTCTTGTGGTGTCTTAATCTGACCTAGGTATCAGAGTAACGCTAGCTTCATAATATAAATTTTAAAGCATTCCCTTCTCATTAATTTTTTGGAAGAGTTTAAAAAGTATTGGCATTAATTCCTCTTAAATGTTTGGTAGACTTCACCAGTAAATCTAGCCCTGGTCTTTTCTTTGTTTGGAAGTTTGGGACTGATTCAATTCCCTAGTCAAAGAGCTGTGCAGACTTCAGTTAGTCTTGGTAGGCCGTTTGTTGCTACCAATTCTTGTAGGTTACCACTTTGGGTGTATATCTGTTTATAGGGGTTTCTTGCTAGTTTTATGTAACATCAGTTATATTTTTGTTAATTTCTCATTTTGTTTGAGTCCTCTCTTTTTTTCTTAGTGTAGCTAAGGATGAGTCTACTTTGTTCACATTGGAATCAGTTTGTACTCTTCCTCCTCCTCTTTCTCTCCTTGAGGTATAAAGTTAAGCTACTTGAGATCTTTCCATTTTAAAATGTAGGCACTTATCATTCAGAATTTCCCTTTCAGTACTGCTTTTGCTGCACCCCTTAGGTTTTAGTATGTTGGGTTTTCATTTTCATTTGTCTCAAGGTATTTTCCAGTTTCCTATTTTAAAATTTTTCCTTAGCTGGGCGTGGTGGCGCACACTTGTAATCCCAGTACTTGGGAGGCTGAGACAGGAGGATGCGGTTCGTGGCCAGCCTCAGCTACTTAGTGAGGTTCTCTGCAATTTAGTGAGACCCTGTTTCAAAATAAAGAATAAAAACTAGGGCTGGGGGTATAGCTCAATGGTAGAATGCCCATCCATGGGTTCAACCCCCAGTACCACAAAATTTTTTTTTCCTTTGACTAAATGGTTGTTCAAGAATGTCCTGCTTCATTTCCACATACTTGTGAATTCTCCAGTCTTCCTTTTGCTACTGATTTCTAGTTTCATTAAATCTAGTTTCATTCACTATGGCATATATATAGTATAATTTCAAGCTTCTTAAGTTTGGCAAAATTTTATGACCCAACATGTGATCTCTCTGAAGAATGTCCTATATTCTTTTTTTTTTTTTTTTTTTTTTTGGTGGTGGTGGTACTGGGGTTCCAGGAAGCCCTTCTACCTCCAGGCTACACTCCCAGACCTATTTTTATATTTTTATTTGGAAACAGGGTCTCTTAAGCCAGCGCGGCTGACTTCGATCCTGCGCGATCCTCCTGTCTCTGCCTCCCAAGCGCAGGGATTACAAGCATGCGCCACCATGCCTAGCTCCTATATTCTTTTGAATGTATATTCTCTGTTGTTGAGTGGTATGTCCTTGCTCTCTCTCTCTCTCTCTCTCTCTCTCTCTCTCTCTCTCTCTTCATTTGGCCTATAGTATTGTTCATGTCTTTTGTTACCCTATTGATTTTCTCTCTCCATATTCTATGCATTAATGGAAGTGGGGTAGTGAAGTCTCTTACTACTTTTATATTGCTATTTCTCCCTTCACTTTTTTCACTGCTAATACACTTAAGTGTTCCAGTGCTAACCTTTTTATCATTATATAATGTTCTTTGTCTCTTATGACAGTTTTTACTTGAAGTCTGTTTTGTCTGATTTAAGTCTAGCCACCCCTTCTCTCTTGGTTACCATTTTAATGTATTTTTCCCATCTCTCCACTTTCAACCTATGCATGTCCTTAACTCCAAAGTGAATTTCCTGTAGACAACATATAGTTAGTATCATTTCCTACCCATTCAACTATTCTATGTGTTTTAGAAAAGTCAAGCCATTTACATCTAAAGGAATTATTGATAAGAGTTTACTATTATCCTTTTATTATTTTTGTTAGTCTTGTAGTTTTTTTGTTTGTTTGTCTTTCCTCTCTTGCTATCTTCTTTTGCATTTTGTTGAATATTTTGTATTTGATAGGTGTTTATTCCTTTCTTTTTTTCTCTCATGTAACTTCTATAGGTAGGTGTGTGTGTGTGTGTGTGTGTGTGTGTGTGTGTGGTTACCTTGGGCTTACATAAAACATAACAGTCTTGTTTTATACTGATGATAACAGCAGTTCAATTGTGTACAAAAATCTTATGCTTTAATTTATCTTCCCCACACACATTTTATATTTCTATTACTATATTTGACGTTATTAATGTCACATTTTACATATATATTCATATTGTGTATTTTAAATTTGTTTTTGTTATAGTTATTTTAATATATCTTTTAACTTTTACACTAGAATTAAAAGTGATTTTTGCAGTATTTTGAATTTGTCTATATATTTAATGAGTTCCATACTTCCTTATTATGTTCCATTTAGCATTCTTTCATTTCAACGTTAAGAACTCCTTTAGTATTTCTTATAAGGCAGATCTGGTAGTGACAAACTTACTCAGCTTTTGTTTGCCCCAGAAAAAAATTGTCCTTCAAAATGAAGGAGAATAAAAACTTCCCCAGACAAACAAAAAGGGAATAAAGGGAATTTGTCTATGAGTTGTGGCTGAATTGATTTATTTGTGAGGGAGTGGAGGGCCCAGGGCTTCCTCCTTTACATCTTGCTACTGTTAGTTTCTGTATAAGTTTCTGAACAGCAGAAATATTGAGGGGGGGAGTTTTCTCCAAGCAACAAAGGGGGTGGGTAGAATCAGGCTAAATAGCAGTGTGTGTGTGTGTGTGTGTGTGTGTGTGTGTGTGTGTGTGTATGTGTGCTTGCCTGTTGCTGGGGACTAAACCCAGAGGAATTCTACCTCTGGATACTACCCCAGCACTTTTGTTGTTGTTATTTATTTTTTGTTTTAAAACAGGGTGTTCCTGGGCTGGTCTTGAACTTGTAATCCTCCTGCCTCATCCTCCCAAGTACTGGGATTACAGGCATGCAAAACTATGCCCAGCTAGTAGCAATCCTTAAAATTGATGTTGTGTGATAAACTTACTGCATTATACATAGGTTAAATTGCATATAAGCATTTATACTAAGAAAAAAAATCAATATTTACTTTTTAAAATAAAGCACCACATTTAAAGGGGGGAAAGCACATTTAGTTGATCATAAATTTTCTTGATAATGCAAAGCTTCCAGCCTCTCATCCTTCTTCTGACCTCTCCCATGATTCTCTTCTCCAAAAGGTCAGTGAAACAAACAAATGAAAAAGAATATGCCACAGCTTCACTTTCCCAGAAAGGCTATGCTACTTTTATTTACATGAGTTTATGTTGAATGTTCTACTAATCAAATCAGAGTGCAGGCTTTCAAAGTCTTTCATTTCTAAACTCTGAGAAAAACAATACATAAATTAATAAAAGGAGAACATTTTTTAATTGCAGAATACCTTTTAATTAAAAACTGCATTTCATCTTTGAGTCAACTCAATCTAAATAGCTATTTCAAGTGTCCAGCTCCAGATTTCCCCTGCTTAGAATCCATCCCCTTCATTTCTTTTGGTTATAAACTTCTTGGTTCTTCTTTGATTAGACACCCTTCCCACTGGCACAGGACTCAGATGAGACTGACTTTATCCCGTGTCCAGATCTAAGTATGGTCTGTGCCAAGGGCTGAGTCAGTCAGTATACTTCACCTCCCTAACCACACTGACCATTCAGAGACAAACATTTGACTTAAATCACTCAGAAAGACCAAATTATGAGATTTTCCTGAAATTGATAAGCCAGGAGAAGTTCACCAATGGAAAGAAGACACTACAGACTAATGTGCTCATTTCTACCATTTTTTCTAGAGTCATTCCTGCCTAAGAGTATCTTTGGGCCCAGCCAGGGTGACCGATTGTTTCAGGTGGCCGCTGTCTGAGGTGCTTACTAAGACATGAAATTTTCAATGTTAAAACCAGGGGAATCCTGAGCAAACCAGAATGAATTTGTCACCCTATCCACCACCACACAGCAGCACAAAGTACAAGCTCCCCAGCCTGAAAGCTGGATTTGAATTCTTCTTTACTAGTGATTACCTTCTTGGCCTCCAAGAGAACAAGCATCCAAGGGCCAGGCAGAGATTTTCGAGAAAAATGAATCTAGCAACTATCAGTTTCCTTGTTCTATTTAATCCTTAAATGATTAGCAAAAAAAAAATAATCTAAGATCATTTTTAACAGCCTCATTTTTCAATTATCAAGTGCTGAATTAAAATGGAATGCAAACACTAAAACTTAACACACTGCTAAAAATGAGCATGTCTAAAATATTAATAGCAACTCTAAATGATTTATCATGCCCTCTTGGGCGTATTTTATGATTTATTGATGTCATTTTAGCATCTCCATGGGTGACAGTCACCTTGCTGTGTGTGTGCTCTGATGGGCTTCTAGGCTAGTTATTCAGTAAACTATATATTTGGACCTTTACTGCACACACATCAGATAGTAGGTGAAGTAGAAAAAGTAAAGATGCTATTTTTTCATAATTCAGAGAATCATAGGACTAAAAGTCTTTGAAGGTGATTATTTGTGTGTGTTTTTTTTTACTTCATGCAGGGACATACTAGAACTATCTTCAATCAACTTCCTTTGTTAATTTATTATGTCAGTCTTTGTTAGAAAGTCTACTTTAGATCTACCCTTTACTCTCTGCATCTAACAAAGCCTGTTTACTAGAGAATAGCTCATAATTTCTATAGTAGTAAGCTTCCCTTCCTTAGTCTAATAATATATTTCAAATTCTGCCTCTTCTCTCACATATATTTTTGTTTGGCCCTGCACTTTATGATTTTTTCCTAGTTTCCCTACAAGTTTTCTGAAATCCTGAGATTCTAGAACCCAAAACCTGCTCTACTTAGAAATTGGGTTTTCTTTTGCTTCTTCCCCAGACACTGTCCTGGCATCTATCATCCATTTTTCCCTCTCCAGAGACTAGAAGCTATGGTCTGCCTTCTGGACAAGTAGACCTTCTTTCTACTATCAACCACATAGATCCAAGAAGGAGCCACATGGACCCACGTTTCTGAGAAAACTGTCTTCGTTAAAAAAAAAAATTACCATGCCCTTAACCTACCATATGACCCAATTATACCACTCCTGGGTATCTACCCAAAAGAACTGAAACCAGACTATCAGAGTAATGCATGAATATATATATAAACATACATATATATGTATATATATATGCTTATAGATGCACAATTCATAATTGCCAAGCTATGGAGCCAGCCAAAATGTCCATCAACTGATGAACTGATTACAAAATTATGATATATACACAGAATGGAATTCTACCCAGGTATAAAGAAAAAAAACTGTGATATTTGCAGGGAAATTGATGGAATTGGAAAATATTATGCTAAGTGAGACTAGCCAGACACAAAAAGTAAAAGATCAGATGTTTTCCCTCATATGTGGAAGCTAGGGAGAAATTGGAACACAGGAGAGACTCCAGACAAAGGAAGAGAAACATTAGTGGAGAGAAGAAAGGGGCCTAACTGAGGGAGGTGGGAGCTGGGAAGAAGACTTGAAGAGGCAAACACTTCAATGGACATGGTATGTATACAGAAACATCAATGGAGGGAAAGGGAGTGGGGTGGGAAATGGAGGAGGGCTCAGTGAGTGCTGTGTGCATGTGTACCTCTATCACCCTGAACTCCAACACAATGTATGATTACAATGCACTGTAAGAATAAAAAAGAAGTCAGCACACACACACACACACACACACACACACACACACACACACACAAATACCATTCTCTCCTTCACCTTCCAAAAATTAGTATTTCATCCTTCAAAACTTCACTATCTAATATAGGAGTGTATGCGAAGAGGGCTTCCTGAAAACCCATCGAATCAAATCATATTGACAACTGCTTGTTTTCCTATTTTAAATTATAACCAAAACCCAGAATTGTGTGTAGCATCAATAAACTAGGAAAAAAATCAGTCTTATTCTATATTAATTTATTTGCATCTAATATTTGGCTTACTTTTTGAACTCCAGTTTAATATTGCTGACTCATAATCACTGAATTTTTTCATTAGACAAGAAGCAGCTTCTTGTCTTATTTTGGTGACATTTGTTTTTTCTTACTATGTAATTACATAAGCAGCACCCAGTAATCCTACGATGTAGTATGTAATTGCTGAAGTTTAAAAACCCTGGAGAATAGTTCACCGAGAGAAAATAAGGGAGAAATAGAAGCATGGTATTAAAATATGTCACATTTCTTTTCTTCCTGACATTTTTATTGGTGCAATGTAATTATACATCATAGTAAGATTCCAGTGATACAAACATACATGCACACATCACTAGGAAAATATGTCACATTTCTACTCTATCTCAGGCATTTCAGAGATGATTATGCTTATGAAGACAGGGAAACACTGTGGTTACTTAACATATACCTGTTTATTGAGTGCTTACATATAATCCAGCACCTTCCTGGTCATAGAAGCACAAGGAAGCCCCTGCAGGAAGCACAAGCCAGGCCTGCCCTGGCACCAGCGAAGGATAGTAATGTGAGTTGAGAATAGCAGATGCTCCTGCCTGTATAGTGAAAAGTATTGGTTGGGATCTCTGGGGAGCCTACACTGAGATAGAGTTGGAAGTGCAAAAGACTCACTGCATTGAGAAGTAACATTTGTATAAAAAAAAAAAAGAGAGAAAGAGAGAGAAAGTTGGGTTTGGCCCTGGGGAGCTGTCAGACCATGCTGTTGATCTGACAAACTTTCAGCTTGGTGAGGAGCTTTGAGCAAAGACTGTTCACTAGTGGGGTCAGGAGTAGTGGATGGCCATGCTTGGGGGCAGGCTCAGAAGAGTTTGATGTGGGCCCAAAAGCTGAATTGGGCCCAAAAGAGTTAATAGCTGAAATTGTTAGTTAATTCCATTCCTGGAAGCTGAGCCTCGTGTTTTTTCTTGAAGCAAGGCCTGTCATATAGACACAAATGATGCATAGGAAAGCTGAGGGTCAGCAACACATGTGGGCCGAGAGCTCTAAACTTAGTGACATGGCTTCAACCCAAATAAGGTCAGGATTAAAGGGGATCGGGAGAGGTGTTACAACTCAGGAATGGGGGACCTGAGCATTTGGTTTAACATCAGCTGGAATTGAAGATTATTTTATGGACAAGAGAAAACACTAAGTCATTGTGGCTTAAAGGGGGTATGAGATACCATTAAAGATATTTTAAAATTCCTCTGCCCTAGGCAGGGCAGATTTTGAAACTTTGGTGACATATGACTTTTGTGCTGTGTTCTACTGCTTAGTATCAGAAGCCCAAATGTCACAGCTACCTCTGTTCCCTAGACATGCCTGAGTCTGGTGAGGTGATTAAAGAAGCAGGCTCTGAAATGATACCGTTGGTTTAAGTCCCAGTACCACCCTGTCAATCTCCATGACCTTGAAAGTTACTTATCTCCATTATTTCACTATATGTAAAATACGAGCAAAGAACAATGCCTATCAGATAAGGTTGTTGTTATGGTTAAATTCATATATCTTAAAGTGTGTGTCCTGAACCAGTTACATCACCAACACACTGTTAGAAAGAAATGTAGAAAACTTTGAACTCCATCAAAGACCTTCAGAATCAACGTCGACATTTAAACAATATCTTCAGGTGACTTTTGTGCAATTAAAGTTTGAAAAACACTGGGTCAATGATGTAATGTACATCAAACACTTAATATTGTGTTTGGCATGTACTAAACCTCACAACATATATAACTTCTTACTGTTTGGATTATTATAGTTATTTTCATTCTGAATCATCTTGGACAGGCACATCACTTAAGAACTATAAACTGATTATTATAATGTCTAACTATCTAAGGACCAGATAAGGTTTTAAAGCCCTTGAAAACTCTCAGAGACCTCAGCTGTGTACTCAGGATCATATAGTATTTCACCCTCATTTATTAGATGTCAGGCACTATTCTCAGTGCTTTTCATATATTATCTTATTTAATTATTTAACAGTGCTATAAAATGGGTACTGTTTTTAACAATTATTTCATAGCTGATTTAACTGAAACATGGAGAAATTGAATATGTTGCTCAGTGACACACAAAGAATAGAGTCAGGATTTGAACCATGGCAATATAATATAACAAACTACACTCTTCATGCTGTCCCTCTAGCCAGGCCATCAGAGAAAGTCAGCGATATCCAGTGAAGCACGGGCAGGTCATGGCTACAGCAGCCAACATTCAGGCTGTCGGTTCTCAAATGTGGTTGCACAATGCACATTAAAGTTTTTCTCAAAGAGTAGATTTTTTAAAAAAATACAGGATTCTTAAGTTTCATCCCCAGAGCTTCTGTTTTAGTAGATTAGAAGAACAGACAAGGTTCTGGGTTTTTTTTTTAAGTTGTTAAAGATTGATCTGATGCAGAATTAAGAATGAGAATGTAGGGCTGATGGTTCAACTAACCACTTCTTCAGTGTTCAGTATGTGGTAAGTTAAACTTCTTGAAGGAATATGGAGGAAAGGGAGGAAGAGAGAAAAGGAAGGAAGGAGAGAGGCTAGCTGGCTATGGAGTTGTGAGCAATTCTCCTGAACTCCTGGCTTCTTTGCATGTGTGGTAGATGGCAATTACACATCTCCTGAGCTGCCGTTACTTGAGGGATGCTTAATAGCACTGAGTAGGAAACGTCTTGGTACCAATCAATGGAGTAATCTAGTCTCCCCTCGTCTCCACCAAGGAGACACTCTTTCACCCAGAAGGAGAATAGAAGCTTCCATATCACCTGAGATAACAATGAGAGCACTATATCACAGCGGGAAGAGGAGAGCAGTGCTCCGATGGGAAAGAGGGAATGGAGTCATAGAATCCACTTGTGCACAGGGAGAGTAGAACACTCGCTTTTTTTATTTTTTAAGAACATTCCACATCCAAGAAAGTCTACAAACCTGAAGCAAACTTCATCCCTGGCATACACAGAGCCAGAGAACAGTCAGAAAACCGCAAGACAGGCTCAACCCCACACAGATAGCCTGCGAGCAACATTGAAGAGATGGACTGTAGTTAAGAAAAAGATGAATCGAATAGGGTAGAGATCCTAAAAGAAAACAACCCTGGACCATTCACACTGAGAGGGGAGAATGGAAAGATGAGGTCAAATTCTCCTTTATGATAGTTTGTAGTCTGTTGTCTATATTAATGTGGAAGTAGAAAGCTAGTTTTAATTCCAGGGTTTGGTTTCAATCATTCTCAGTAGATCATTTTTATTATCCTTATAAAGCATTAGTTCAAGAAACCCTAAAGATTATCAGAGAAAGATATCTGGACCAAATAGACCCAAGGTGAACATTACAAGTTAGAGTCTGATGCCCAACTTGAGTAAACAGAAATGTCTAGAAACCTCTGTGTCTCGCTCTATGTCACTGTCAGCGACATTACACAGCCATCTCTCAAAGGCCATAGAAATAGCACAGGTTAGCAAACATTGAAGGGAAAATGGCTCTTTCTGTGAATCGGGTGTTTTGAATTGAAACCCTGTTCATGATGTACTGGAATACAGTATACTTAGCAAGAATCCCAGATTTGAATGGAGTGAAATCAATAGCTGAAATTGAGGAGGCATTTAGGTTAAAAACAAGTGGATAATCTTTTATAAATAAAGCTTTAATTAGCATTCATTCTTAAATAAAACATTACAGATTTTACTTTTTTGTTATTTAACATCTCTGAATTCCTCAGGGATGCTCCAGGTACCAGGGACTAACCACAGTGGTGAATAATTCATGCAGACTATAGAGCCACAGATGAAAAAAAGAGAAGAGCAGTTGATTGGGTTTTTTTCCCAAGAAATTGTTAATGTTACATTACATTTTATTGAACTGGCCTCAAAAAATAACAGCGCCTGAACATTATTATTGCAGTTATTACCTTTCCTTTCCAAGTGCCAGATCTTGTTCTCTCTTGAGCTGATACATTCTGATTACTTTTGCTTACTTTAGAGATTTGCTTTTTCTAGGGAAAAAATGCTTGACTAGAACCTCTCATATTCAAATTTCTTCAAGTTATAACCATTTGCTATCGAATTTAAATAATCTCCCTTATCTTCTTGGAGCCTGTTCGTTCCTTTCCAACCGACACCTTCTATTTAATATGTGGAACCGTTCCTTCGTGCCCTTTCTTCCTAACTACAAAGGACAAATGTGTCTTTCATTAGTCACAGGCATAGCTACAGCCCCACATCACCCAAGGAACCAGGACAGCTGACATGTCTGCACAAATATGACTCTGGCAGAATTGAGTGTGACTGAAAAATTCTGTGGGTCCAATTCACCTTGGATTAAGCTAGAGAACTCATTTCCAGGGACTTGAAAACAGCTGTCAGGGGCAGACAGGCCCCCATTTCGAGGCACAGGGGCGGGGCTTGGTTTGGGCTGTTTGCCTCCAGAGAAGCTTCAGTGACCAATACTCCAGTTTCCCAGAAGAGGTACCACTGCTGACACTGCGTGACTTGCCCTAGTGGACTGGTCTCAGGATGCTTTAGGTGTTTCTGCTTCCGTTTTGATTTTACAGGTTGGGGCATTTTATGTATGTGTAATTGGGAGGTATTTATTTATCCGTGGTGGTTCAGAGAAACTGAGCTCAGAGTTCTTTATGCTCAGCTTTAAGCTGTGAGGCTTTCCTATTGCTCATCAAAATTCCAGTTCTGCATAAAAGGAATACACAGCTTGTTTTGAAATGTATCTGTGAGTTGTGGAAACTTCCTTAATTCGGCAGCGTAAGCTTAGGGCACATGTTCTGGGCACAAAAGAGCCATGTGGCGTCCAGGCTTCCCAGCCCCTCATCTTTAGCTGCTTAACAAATACTACGCTATGGGTAACCAGACTTGCTAATGTCAAGAGAAATTGAGACAATATCCTCAAATTATAATACGTGTAACCAGTGTCTCTTTTCATAGATTGTATTGAATAACCGCCAACCTCAGCCCAGGAGGGTCTCCAATGAGTGCTTGAGCCTCCCCCTGTTTATATCAGCGGGAAGTCCATCTGTCTCTAGACCTCCTTATCCCTTCCGCACACCTAGAATTCCAGGATGCTAAAAGGAGGGAGTTCTGCTTGCTCCTGTCTCACTACATTGCTTCTTTGGAGCTAAATGCACTTCCTTAAGGCTGGAAGTTACAATGCTTGGCAGAGGAGGAATGCACACCTAGGCTCCTCCCCATAGGTGCCTAGGCCCCTCCCACAGACGCCTAGGCCCCTCCCATCGACGCCTAGGCCCTTCCCACCGAGGCAGCTCTTTGGGCTGTTGCTTATGTAAAGTCTACGGTGATTGGCTGAGGCTGGGATTCTGCCCATTTGTCTCCAGCCCAGGCTTCCTGGACTTCCAAATGCGATTCTCTAGCTTAACTTCCACAGCCTCTTCCTCCTCAGGACAGGAACCTCATGGACCCCAAACCAGCTGGCGTCTTACTTGCCACCGCTTAGAAAGAGAACTTTTTCGGGCCCAAGTCCAAGCTCACATCCTACTACTAAATGAATGAAACATTCTTCAGAGGAGGAGAAGCCACCAACAGCTGCTATCCTGGGATCTCCAGTTCTTAAGCCCTAAAGCCTGTGCGGTACAAGGCAATCTAGCTACTTTCCTATATAATGTTTTTATTTTATTTTATTTTATTTGCGCTACTGGGGGTGGAACCCAGGAGCATTCGACCTCCGAGCTACACCCCCTGCCCTAT
The DNA here is from genome assembly GCF_963383645.1 of Muscardinus avellanarius. NCBI lineage: Eukaryota > Metazoa > Chordata > Mammalia > Rodentia > Gliridae > Muscardinus > Muscardinus avellanarius. The sequence continues at coordinate 37,285,156 of NC_137793.1, forward strand.
TTTTTATTCTTTATTTTGAAACCGGATCTCACTGAGTTGCAGAGGGCCTCACTAAGTAGCTGAGGCTGTCTGCGAACAGCGATCCTCCGGTCTCAGCCTCCCAAATGTTGGGATTACAAGCGTGAGCCATCACGCCCGGCTACAATATTTTCTTGAATCTATGCATAACAGACAGATGTGAGAGTACTGAAAGACTGATTGGGATCTAGTTCATGTGCACTAATATGCATGTAATCATACATTAATAGGTTTTGTAGTGAGAGTGGTTGCTTCTGATGGTAAGGAAATGGAAAATAAAAAGTTTTAAATCTATTTTTGTAAGAACTCTAAAGTATGACCATTTGTAAATTTGATAATATTAAAAATTTTTAAGTATAATACTGCTGTAAGATAAAAGAACTTTGTAGAGAAGAAGCAAATCACATACATAGTCTCAGGAAAAGGAATGGCTTCAGACTTCTCAGCGACTCTACAGGATGCCAGAGACAACGGGAAAATGTTTTCTAAGTGTTGAGAAAACGGTTTCCATTAGAACTCTATACCTTGTTAAACTCATGTCTTGCATTGGAATAGAGACATCGCTAAGCATAGGAGGCATACTGGCCAGGTTAATTTAATACAGCAGGAGTTGTTTTATATGGTTTTACCTGAAAGAACTAGTTACCAAATCGAGGGGAGCTCAGAGACTGAGGGGTAGGAGACACCGTGCTTCCAGGAGATACCCAGCACCAAAGAAGCCCCGCGTCTCCATCTCCCAGAAGACACCACGCAGCCCTGCCATCCTCAGGAAGTTGACAGATCAGGTGCTGTGGCCACAGATTGGACTCCAGAACCTGGCAGTGTTGCCTCGCTCAGATCTGCTCCAGCAGCAGGCAAGTCTCAGGCCCTGTCTCCCAAGTCATTCAGCTCTAGATTCAGATTTTGAATGTGGGTAAAATGCAGGTGACCCGTAGACTCAAAACTGTAACTGGAAAATGACCGGAGACACTTCTTTGTTAAGAATTCAGAATGTTTATTGTGGGAAACTGTTGAAACGATGAGCAGTGGGGCAGCTCAATGACCACTGCACACAAGCATTGACCTCTTAGGAGCTGTTTCTTAGGAAGATGCTGGTTTCTTCACCAGACAAGAAAATGAATCGTTAAAGATGGTGATATGAATTAAGAGACAGTAGATCTAACGCAAGGAGATAGGCAAACACAACCCCGAGGTGAAGATGAGAGAAGGTCTAAAGAGTGATCTCTGTGGAGAGAAAAGTAGAGCTTGCGCAGAGGGGGCGGGGCAGGAGGATCCGCAGAGACCACTTGATGTGCTAAGCCTCACTGAAAGTCTCCACCACTCCCAGAGGGCTACGGTGGCCACAGAGATCAAGGAGCGACTTTTAAATGGGGGAGGGTGGCAAGTACACAGTGGTGCATGCCTATAATCCTGGTACTTAGGAAGCTGAAATAGGAGGATCTTAAATTCAAGGCCAGCCTCAGCAATTTAGTAAGACTTTGTTTCAAAATAAAATTCCAAAGGGCTAGAGGTGCAATTCAGACATACACTACCCCTGGGCTCAATCTCCTGGAGAAGAAAGAGAAGGAAGGAAGGAGAAGGGAAGGGAAAGAAGAGAAGTATAGGTCCTGAGTTCAATCTCAGTGTGTGTACCCATGTGTACACAGAAAGAGAAATATAATTTTAGCTGCTACTTGTCTCAGGTGTGAATAGCATTCACATGGGTGTGATGATGTAAACATTGACTACTGATAACAGAGGAGACGACTAACTGCAGAAGGAGGATGGAAGAAAATGTGTGGGAGGAGAAACCCTGTGGGCAGAAGGGCCAGATCCTTCTCTCCCACCTCAGGAAGCCAACATTTAAAAAGCAAGAGACAGCTGGACGTGGTGGCGCATGCTTGTAATCCCAGCACTTGGGAGGCTGAGACAGAAGGACCGCACAGGTTCAAAGCCAGCCTCAGCTACTTAGTGAGGCTCTCAGCAACTTAGTGAGACCCTGTTTCCAGATAAAGTATAAAATAGATCTGGGAGTATAGCCTGGAGGTAGAAAAGCCCCTGGGTTTCACCCCCGGTACCACAAAATAAATAAATAAATAAATAAATAAATAAATAGCAAGAATCAGTGATATCAACAATACAGGTATTTTGTTTAAAATGTGGAGGAAAATGCCAGAAGAAGCAGTAAAAAAAAAAAAATAAAACAACAAAAAGTTGAAAATGATTTGATTGCTTTCAGGGAAAAGAATTTTGGGGTGGGAGAGGTGAGGATTGCTATTTTCATTATAACTTCAAAAGCATTATCCCACTTTTGAAGTCTTGTCACATATGAATACACGCATACACATATTAATTAAAGCTCAATATAGAAAAAAGCGCTTTTTGCTGTACATTCGTAGCCTATCTTTAAGACTAATACATCTCCTGTCTCCAATTCTTCCCGTTCTACGATACACCTGCTCATTCTATAAACCATTCTCTCATCCTGTCAAGATGAAAAACTACATGAGCCACTGGCTTCTTTCTGAAAATCAACCCTAGAGAAACTAGAAGCCAGAGGGAAACAGATTTGAGAAACTAATAACAAAATTAAAGTAAAATACAATAAGAAAGTCAAATAAAATACTGCAAGAAGTCCTTGGGGAGTCTGAGGACTCGGAGCCTCCCTAGAGTGGTGGGGCAGGAAGAGAAGAGCTTTGTCCTGAGGAGGCAGCAGAGGCGGCATGAGAAGGAGGCCAGAGGAGAAGGAGATGTTTGCTCTGCACCTGGACAATCAGAGCCTGCCCAGCCGATCAGATATCGGCAGTAATAGCCTGGACTGCAGGTGTCAGGAGGGCAGGACCAGGGCAGGGCAAAAGCATGCAGGAGGAAGAAGAATGAAGAAGTGCTGTGTGCTGACCAGCTCCCCTGGGCATTTGCTGCCCAAGCCTCCCACGTCAAAGACCCACGGCAGGGGCCAAAGTGATGAAGACGGCCTCTAGAAAGCTCAAATGTGAAAAATAGAGAAATCAGTTGTGGATGGTGGGAAAAGTGGAACAGTCACCATTGTTTCTGTATCCCCCAAAGCTCCATTCCCAGGGCTTTAATTCACCTGGAGGTATTCAAGCCAGAGGCTGGAAGTTAGCCTTCTCCTGCACATAACCACGTCTAGCAAATGATATTCTAAGGGGAAGAAGAGCTTTTATAACAACATAGTCAGAAAGCCATAAAAGAAATATAAACTCGATAAGATAACAACCTCACTATAGAAACCTCCTGAATTAGTATTATGAGAAGAGATAGAGCAATTTAAAAAATGGTGACGATGATGCCATATTTGGGGGTTAAGATGGCTATCCGCCATAAGGAGCAAAAACAAGAAAACACAGAAGCTGAATATTAGGTAGGAGATACATGATAGTTAAAGTAATAAAACAATAGACGAGAGAGATACAGCAAAGCGGATAAATGTGATGAACAGACCAGTAAGTTGGAAGATCAGGCTGAGGAGTTCTCGAGATCAGCGGAAATAGACAAAGAGGAAGTGAGGAGCTGTGGAGATTGGAAGAAGAGTGCTAACACCTGTGGGCAGCGGCTTTGTGATGTGGGTGTGGTGGGGCTGAACTGTGTTCCCCCACATTTCCTCTTCTGTGTCTTTCCTCTCAGGGCAGGATGTGGGAGAGGCCTTGTGAAGAGTTTGCAGGCCCCGTCTCTTCAGCTCACTCACCTCCATGTTTGGAGCACCATGGAGTCTCCAGATTCCACCTTCCTCACGGAGCTCCTCTGACTCCAGGTCCAGGTGTGGGTGGCAACTGTGATGAAGGTCCCCAGTTTCGGCAAGAAACCGACACCATCAAGGTGAGAGGCAACTAGAACCATTTCGAATTTCAGTCCATCCTAACAGGCTCCAGCTCTTGAGAGCCCTTGTCTGCTGTATCTGCATGGTGGAAATACTAGGATGGTGTACTGCTGCGCACCTTCTCCCAACTCTGCATTCAGTGACATTGTACTGATAGCGTCAAACTGACCGTGGAGGAGCACTCACAATGCAATGATGAAATCAGGGCTTAATGTGTTGTTTTGTTCATTGCGTAGAATGAAGGTCACTATGGCAGTGAGCCATGTCCACCCACCCCATTTTTGTAAATAAAGTTGTAAAGTGGACTGTAAAAAAAAACACAGATACCTCCGTTAGTTTACATATTGTCTGTGGCAGCTTTTAGACTATAATGGCAGTTGAACAGTTGTGACATATACCATCGGGATCAAAAAGCTTGAAGTATTTCTTATGTGGATAATTTGTGGGCCCTGGTCTAAAACAAATGATGGAGCAAATGTTAACGATGCGGGTTAATATAAAAATGCATCATGTTACAGCGGTCACATCATACACAGCACAAAAGACTGAGAAATAGTCGTCTAAAGTTTCAAAACTATTAGACTGTTCTGCAAACAGTTATTCACATCATGAACAAATGAGTCAAGATTGGACATAGGTCTTTGTCATTTCACTTCTCTCTTATTCTCTAGTGTAAATCAAAGTGTCAACCTACATTCAAGTGAGAACCACACTCATCACTTACAACCAGAGATTAATTATATAGAGAAATTTTGGGTAAAAATCCAGGAAAGCTTCCTTGAGCATCTACTTACCATATGGAATTTACGAGAGTATTGTGAACTTTATTACTACTTGTAAATTGCTTACTAAACATCCTTCATGTTAGTAAAATTATAATATAGATATATATGTGTTTAACATTTACCATCACAGCACCAGTAACATCCTGATTCCACTTATTAAAAAGTTTATAGCTCTATGAGAATCGATGAATGGAACCCATCAAATTAAAAAGCTTCTGCAGCAAAGGAAACAATCGGCAGAGTGAAGAGACAGTCCACAGAATGGGAGAAAATCTTTGCCAGCTATTCCTCTGACAGAAGATTAATATCCAAAATATATAAAGAACTCAAAAAACTTAATACCAAAAACAACACAATCAATAAATGGGCAAATGAACAGAACAGACATTTCTCAAAAGAAATACAAATGGCCAATAACTATATGAAAAATTGCTCAACATACTTAGACATCAGGGACTGCAAAATCAAAACTACATTAAGATCCCATCTCACCCCAGTCAGAATGGATCAAGATTAAAAAAAAAAAAAAAAAAAGTTAATGCGAGTGAGGACTCAGGGAAGGACCCAGGGAAAAAGAAACTCTTATATTCCCACTGTTGGTGGGAATTTACATTAGCATAGTCACTGTGGAAATCAGTATAGAAGTTTCTCAAAAACTAAGAGTGGAACTGCCATATGATCCAGCTACAAAGGAATTAAAATAAGCATTATAGAGCTGCCTACATATCTATATTATTTCTGCACAATGCACAAAAACCAAGTCATGGAGTCATCCTAGGTGCCTGCCAGTGGATGAATTGATAGAATGTGGTGTATGTACACAAGGAGTACTATTCATCCATTAAGAAGAATAAAGTCATGTCATTTGCAGGAAAATGGATGGAGCTCGATATAATAATGTGATGTAAAAGCAAAACTAATCAGACTTAGAAGGACAAGAATCACATGTTTCCACTTACATGTGGAATCTAGATGGCATGAGGTGATAACCTAAAAATAACAGAGAGAATATTAAAGAAAGGAAGGAGACCAGGAGAGGGAGAAAGGCAGGGGAATGAGGGTGGATATGATCAAAGGATGTTATTTGCAGGTACAAATATGCCACAGTGGAATCACAAAGGCAATATAATCTATAGTACCCATGCAGAACTGGGGATAATGTTTTTAATGGTTTGGTCAACTGAGTTCCATTGGTACATATTATAATTAAGTTTCTAACTGTATTGATCTTTCTGTAAGTAACCACAATTTCTCCTGTTATTAAAAATACTAATTTTTTTAGGATTTCTCTTTCCCCGCTGATTTGAAAGGCTGCCTTTATTGAATACTAAATTTCCATATGCCATTTTGGACTATTTCTCATTTTTCTATTTTTGTCCCACTAGTCTTCTCTTCATTGTCAACACCAAGCTTTCAGTTACACAGGGTTTATGGCACGTTTGCTTCATTCCCAGGGTGTTTGGTTATTCTTGCTTGTTTGTTCTTTCAGGTAAACTGTATCATTAACTTGCTTAACACTAGGGAGAAAGAAAATCTGATAATATTCTTACTGGAAACTTCACAAATATACAAATGAAAATAGAGGAAATTAATATTTGTATGATGTTTAAGTTCTCCTACCCTAGAACAAGGTACGTTTTTCCATTTGTTAAAATTGACTTTTGTAGTCAATTTAGTCAACAAGTGTGTTTCCCTCATAAGTTTTAAACACTTCTAACAACGTCGATACCTTGACACTTATTTTCTTTTTGTATATCATAAATGTTATCCTCTCTTCAATTATAATTGGTAATTGCTTTTGTTTCTATTATAAAACCTTCTGATTAATGAATGTTAAATTTAAAAGCTGCTACATTACTAATTATTTTCTTGAGTTAATTTTTTATAAATTAAGTTCTTTCACATTTTTCAGATATATAAGCATGTCATCTGAAAATCGAGTTCTAGCTCTTAATTTCCAATTACTATAACTTCCAGTTTTTTCTCTTATCTAATTACAACAGTGAATAGGTTCAAAATAATGCTAGTTAAGAGCAGAAATTGGTGTGATCCTTCTCTAGAATCTCACTTTAGTGGGAAAATCTTCAGTGTCTCCTCATTAAGTAAGATGCTGAGTTTGGGGCTGAATTATATATATGTTATCATTGATGAAATGTAAGGGGTCAAATAATGACCCCCAAAGATATCAAGTTCTATTCCCTAGACCCTGTAAATAGTACTTCATATGGCGAAGACTTTGTATACATGATTAAGTTTAGGATGTTGAAATGGAGAGATTATTCTTGATTCTACAAGTAGACCCTAAAAGTACTCACATGAACCCTTATAAAAGGGAGACAGAGGAGACATGGAAGAGGAAAAGGCCATGTGACCATCGTGGCAGAGATTGGAGGATTCAGCCACAAGCCAAGGAGTGCTGGCAGCCACCCAAAGGTACAAGAGGAAAAAATTGTGTCTCCCTAGAACCTCCAGCCTGCAAACCAAGACCTCAGTTTTGATCTAGTGACCCTGAATTTACAAACTTTTGGCCTTCAGAACTATGAGAGTACATTTCTCTATTTTTTTTGTTGTTGTTGGTACTGGGATTCCTGGAAACCCTTCTACCTCCGGGCTACACTCCCAGACCTATTATATATATTTATATATTTATATATTTATTATATACATATATATTTATTTACATATATATTATATACATATATATTTATTTACACACACACACACACACACACACACACATATATATATATATATATATATATATATATATATATATATTTTTTTTTTTTTTTTTTAGAAACAGGGCCTTTTATGCCAGCAAGGCTGGCTTTGAACCTGCGCAATCCTCCTGTCTCCACCTCCCAAGCGCGGGGATTACAAGCGTTCGCCACCACGCCCAGCATTTCTCTAGTTTTAAATCACCAAGTTTCTGATCATTTGTTACAGCCATCAGAAAACTATAACAGGAATATTCAGCAAGTCTTTTTTATTTAACATGAGTCAACAATGATATTTATCAAATGTTTCTTTTGGTGCTTATGAATATAATCATGATTTTTTTAAGCTCTGTTAATATAATGTATTATATGGATTACATTGATATACTTTCTTCAATTAAACCACCTTCAAATTCTTGGGGAAGATTCTACTTAATGATGTCTTAATTTTTAACATGTTCTCGAGTTTTCCACACTAATCCTTTAAGAATTTTACATCCATACTCATAAGTAACATTGCTATGTTTGGGGTTTTGGGGAGTGCAACATGTCTCAAGTTTGAAGATCAATGCCGTGTCAAATTCACAAAACAAATTCTGAAGCTTTCCTTTATTTTCTAGTCTTGGGAATAATTTAAGTAACATTTGATTAGGGAGTGTTCCAGGTGTGGTAGAATTCTCCTATGCAAACATGTGAAGCTGGTGCTTTCTGTTGTGAGAAAACTCACTACTTGTCAAATTTTTTCTTCTTTCCATGCTAATTGATCAGTTTAGACTGTCAACTTTGGAAATTTTTATATTCTTTAAAAATAGTTCTTTCATCCCAGTATTTATACTTATTTGCACAGATTTGGGGAAAAATTTTTATTTAAAAAACCATCTCCAGCCGTGCTGGAGATTATTTATTCAGACAGAGTGGACATGACATTCCCTTGCACAGTGCCTATACAGTCCTGTCTGTGCGTGCTTGGTGGTTATTCGGCAATCTCCATGCTATTCTGAGGACTGTGCTGTGTTTCCATCGCAGAGGCGATGGTGTGATCTGCTCTCACACACGGGGTCTGTGAGAGCCACGCAGGCAGGGCCACGCACCTGGCCTTTCTGCCATTAGAGTCTCACACCCTCTTCTCAGGCTTGCTCACTGGATACCACAAAAGGTTCCTGTTCCGTGGCCTCTCCTTAGCCGCCATAAACAAAACTAGCCCAGATCTGACCTAACTCTCCACCTCTGATAGCCACCACTCTGTGACAGTATCATGTCTCATCCACACCCTGCTGGCCTGACTGATGGTCTATGTCTTTCTCTTGACCCTCTTTGATTTTACTCAGCAAAATGGTACTTACGATTATGGAGGCTGAAGAAGCCCACATTCTTCAGTTAACATGCTGGAAACCTAACAGAGCCTGTTGTTTATTTTCCATCCAAACCCAAAGGCCCAAATCAGGAGAATTCACAGTACAGTTGTAGTCTGCATCTGAAGCCCCAAGGGCAAGAGAAGACCAATACCTTGCTCAGAATTCAGGTAGAGAAGGAGAGAAAGAAGACAGAAAGACAAACACTCAGAGCTGCCTTTATTTTTTTACTTTTTATTTTATTTTATTTATTTTTTTATTTTATTTTATTTTTTATTTTATTTTTATTTTTATTTTTTGGTGACACTGGGGTTCCTGGAAACCTTTCTACCTCCGGGCTACACTTCCAGACCTGTTTTTATATTTTTTATTTGGAAACAGGATCTCTTAAACCAGCAAGGCTGGCTTCGAACCAGTGCAATCCTCCCATCTCCGCCTCCCAAGCGCGGGGATTACTAGCGTGTGCCACCACGCCCGGCTTTTTTATTTATTTTTTATTGCAGTACTGGAGGCATTCTACTTTTGAACTACACTACCAACTCTATTTCTTTATTCTTTTTTTATTTTTTGGTGGTACTGGGGATGGGACCCTTTTACCTCCGGGCTACACTCCCAGACCAATATTTTTTTATATTTTATTTGGAAGCAAGAGAGGCTGGTTTCGAACCTGCGCGATCCTCCTGTCTCCACCTCCCAAGCACAGGGATTACAAGCGTGCACCACCGCACAGGCTTTATTCTTTATTTTGAAACAGAGTCTCACTAAGTTGCAGTAGGCCTCACTAAGTAGCTGAGGCTGGCTGTAAACCTATGATCCTCCTGTCTCAGCCTCTCAAGTACTGGGATTATAAGAGTGTGCCACCATACACAGCTATTTTAGTTTGTTTATTTATTTATTTATTTATTTATTATTTTGTATGTGATAGTGGAACCCAGGGGCCTTCTACCTCTAGATGATACTCCCAGACCTAATTATACCTTATTATAAATATAATATACCTTATTACAAATAAGGTATAAAATAGGTCTGGGAGTATCACCCAGAGGCAGAAAAGCCCCTGGGTTCCACCCTCAGTACCACAAGAAAAAAAATGAAACAGGGTCTCACTGAGTTGCAGAGGGCCTCATAGCTGAGGCAGTCCATGAACCATAATCCTCCTGTCTCAGCCACCTGAATGCTGGGATTACAAGAGTGTGCCACCATGCCCAGGTCCTATTTTATATTTTATTTAGAAACAGGGTTTCACTAAATTGCTGAGAGCCTCACTAAGTAGCCAAGGCTGGCTTTGAACCTGCACAATCCTCCTGTCTCAGCCTGCCAAGTACTAGGATTCCAAGCACTGCCACCATGCCCAGCCTTCTTTTATTTTTTTTAAGTACTTTCAGTTGTATCTATTTTCCCTCTTTACATCTATAAATATTTTTTCTCTTATTTATCTCTCTTTCTTGAGTCATTTCCCTTTTTAAATAACATTTTTATAAATGACCACATCTTTAGCTTTTTTCTTCTGATTTATGTTATGGTAGCCTAGGTTTCATCTCTTTATTTCTTTATTACCTTTTGGAACATTAAGTAGCAATTTTCATCTCTCTTGGCAGGCTTTTAGTATCTATAGAAATGTTATAACCAGGCGTGGTGGCGCAAACTTGTAATCCCCGCACTTGGGAGGCTGAGACAGAAGAATTGCACAGGTTCAAAGCTAGCCTCAGCTATTTAGTGCAGCTCTCAGCAACTTAGTGAGACCTGTTTCCAAATAAAGTATAAAATAGGTCTGGGAGTATAGTCTGGAGGTAGAAAAGCCCCTGGATTCCACCCCCAGTAACACCAAAATATGTTATCCTGCTACTTAGTGTTATAATATTGTATAAGATGTGACCATATACAGTGCTTGGGAGGCTAAGACAGGAGGATCACAGGTTTCAAGCCAGTGCCTCATAACAAGACCTTGTTTCAAAATATAAAATAAAAAGGGGGTGACAGGTCCAGCCCATCAGCGGTGGGGCTGAGTAGGAAAATGAGTGCCAACGGCCGGAACAGAAACACACCAGCCGGGAGTCGAGTCAAGCAGGATCTCGTTTATTTCTCTCAGGCAACCCAATTTAAAGCAAGAAACCTAGCTAAAGATGTGGTCATTTATAAAAATGTTATTTAAAAAGAGAAATGACTCAAGAAATAGATTTCCAACAGGAAACTATTCTAACCTATCAAGCTAAAGGTCACCCTTGCATGTGAAAAGCACATAATTTACAGCCAATCATTATCCAGTGCATGAGAGGTTCACAAGCATGGAAGCATTATTTGAGCCAATAAGGCTCAACATTACCAAATTGGGCTAGCAGGGCCAATGGGAGTAGTTACGCCCTCCATATCCGCTCAGCGCTACATGTTGCAGATTCATTCATTGGAAGTTCAGGCGGTTCTGCATACCTGCGCTCTAGACTACATGTAGCTGATTCATCGGAAGTTCTGTCAGGCAGTTGTGCAGACACCAACAGCTGGGGGCATAGCTCAGAGGAATAACATCCCTTGATTCAATCCCCAATACCAAAAAGAGAAGGAAGGAAGGAAGGAAGGAAGGAAGGAAGGAAGGAAGGAAGGAAGGAAGGAAGGGAGCTGTGACCATCATGTATCTTTGTAGCTACACTGTTTGAGATTTATCTTCTCTACTCCCATCACTTTCATCTTTTTTTTCTTTTGTCTCTATTGATCCTGTTCAACTTGATTCCAACTGTACTCTCATCAGTGAGATGAGTTTCTTTTGAAACTGATGTGTTTTGCTTTGAAAGAAGACTTCCGTGTATTAATTTAAGAGTTGATAGGCCCACATAGCTTTAGAATTGTCAGGTTTCTTGTAATCGAGTCCACTTATCTTGTCCTACTAATTTGACCTTGCAGAACATTGCTGTCTCCCCACGTTAGCTTCTTTTCTCTTCTTGGCCCTCTGTGCCTTTCAGTAAGTTTATCCTAGAAGTTGGGCGCCTTTCTTGTACACAGGGGCATCAGAAACCCAGTTGCCTTCCCGCCTTCCCCTCCCACTCAGATGTTGAGACTCAGAACTGAATGTGACAGTGAGCTTTCCCCACACATGTATATTTAGAGGCCCATCAGGACAACTTGTCACCTAGTGATGTTTTATATATTGTCTTTGAGTCTTCCTTTATTTTTAATGAAGAAATAAGGGGAGATTCAAAGTAATGCCACCAGCTGGGTGTGGTGGCACACACCTGTACTTCCAGTACTTAAGATGCTGAGAAAGGAAGATCACAGGTTCAAGACCAGTCTCAGACACTTAAAGAGACCCTCAACTACTTAATGAAAACCTGTTTCAAATTTTAAAAAATAAAATAAAATAAAAGATCTGGAGCTAGAGATATAGCATAGAGGTTCAATCCCCAGTACCCCCCCCCCAAAAAAAAAGTAATGCCACCATCTTCCCAGATACCAATCATAGTTCCTACTGGAGAAACTTCAAGTGTATTCTTTTTAAGATTGGGTCTACAACAGGGATGTATCTATTTATTACTATTTATTGCACTCTAGAAGCTATGGCCAGAACTATAACAACAATAAAAACCAAGTGGACAGATTGAAAGGGAAAACACAATTTGTTGGTTTTATTTCCCCTTTGGTGGCTATGTTGTCATCTACCTGTGAAAATCCCAAAGTCTCAATAAAATAAGTATAACTATTTAGATAGTTCAGCATGGTTTCAAAATACAATATCAGCCAGGCTTAGTGGTACACGCTTGTAATCCCAGCATTCAGGAGAGAATCACAGATCGCGGACAGCCTCAGCTACTTAGTGAGATCCTTCACAACTCAGTGAGACCCTGTTTCAAAAAAATAAAAAGACAGCCGGGCGTGGTGGTGCACGCTTGTAATCCCCGAGCTTGGGAGGCAGAGACAGGATGATCGCGCAGGTTCGAAGCCAGCCGCGCGTGCTGGCTTAGGAGACCCTGTTTCCAAATAAAAATGTAAAAATAGGTCTGGGAGTGTAGCCCGGAGGTAGAAGGGCTTCCAGGAACCCCAGTACCACCAAAAAATAAAAATAAAAAATGAAAAGACTTTTAAAAAAGGAGGGGCTGAGGGTGTAGCTCAGAGGTAGAATGCCCCTGGGTTCCATCTCCAGTACTAAAATACATACATACATACATACATACATACATACATACATACATACAATATCAACTTAAAATTTAAAGAGTCACAAAAAGTTATATTAAAAAATTTTAAAAGATAAACCAGCACTCAGAGTTCAAAACTATGTAATATCTAGGAATTAATTTAGCCAAGACTTCACAAGACTGCCATGGAGAAAGATTAAACTATGATGAAGAAAATAAAGATGATCTAACAAGTGGAGAGACAATTCATATTCTTGGATAGATTGACTAAATATTACAAAAATGATAATTATTTCCAGATTGATCCTCAAATTTCATGCAATACCAATTAAAATGCCAGTTGCATTTTTGAGAAACTGATTATTTCAAGTCTATATCTTTTATAAAAGAACAAATGTCTACAAATATCAAAATGACCAATGAAAAAGACTTAGGAAGGAAATTTCCTATACCAGACCATAGTGTACAATGAAGCATTATTTTTTTTTTAATTTTATTTTATTGGTGCACTGTATTCATATATCATAGTGGGATACAAACTTTTGTAGACATACATGCACACATCGCCCAGTCAGCCCCCACCCGATCCCCACCCCATTCTCTCCCCATCCCTCCTTCCCATGCTTGGCTTAGTGGTTGACATCTAGTATTATAGCAATTTATCCAAAATTAAAAATGATAATCTCACATAACAGTTTCATTTGTCTGATACCAAGCTTTTGATGATTTAAAGATAGCATTTCAATATTTCTTTTTGCTTTCTTTCTTACTAGAGCATATTTTTTTCTGTTTTTTTAGGTGAAACTATCATATATTTATATATTTATTTTTCAGAAAAAAATCTATCCTAATATGGAATATGAATTCTAGATACCCAAAACGATCTTGAAAAAGAACAAAGCTAGCAGATATATATTTTCTGATTTCAAACCATATAAAGCTACAATAATTGAAACAGTGTAGTACTGTTCTAAAGGCAGATATATAGACCATTGGAGTTAAATACAAGCCTAGAGGTAAATTCTTCCCTATATTGTCAAGTTATTTTTGACAAGGTTTCCACGAACATTTGGTGGTGGAAATAATAATCTTTTAACTAAATATTGTTGAAAAATAATAATTACATGGAAAAGAATAAAATTGGACCTTTACCTAATCCCATATACAAGTATTAACTCAAAATAGATAAAAGACCTAAATATAAATCTTAAGACTATAAACTTTTAGGAGAAAATCTGGGTCATAAAACCTCACAACATGGAAATTGGCAGTGATTTCTTGGATATGATTTCAATGGCACAGGCAACAGAAGAATATACAAACTCCCTAAAAAATAAAAGAAAATATTGTATATCCAAAGACAATGTAAACAGTTAAAAGTTACTAATAGAATTGGATAAAATATTTCCAAATGCTATATCTGAAGGTATATTAATATTCCATCTAGAAATCCTAAAAATTAACAACAATAAAGGCAAACAATACAACTTAGAGATAGGTAAAAGACTAACATAAATAATGAATCTCCACAGATAACCAATCTTAGTTGTCTGTTGGATGGAAACTCTTGTTTCTCTGGTTCTGGTGAGTGTTACCTATTTCTTCTTTGTAGTTAATCTCTTTGAGTATTTTCTCTAGCGCTGGTTTTGAAGACATAAATTCCTTCAGTTTCTGTTTGTCATGGAAGCTTCTTATTTCTCCATCTAATTTGATAGAAAGTTTTGCTGGATAGGAAATTTTTGGCTGGAAGTTGTTTTCTTTCAGAGTTTGGAATATGTTACTCCAAGCCCTTCTGGCTCTCATGACTTGGTTTGGGAAGTCTGGAGTGATTCTAATTGGCTTGCCTCTGAATGTCACTTGGCCCTTTGTTTTTGTTGCCTTTAAGATTCTCTGCTTGGCTTCCAAATTGGTCATTTTGACAATTATATGGCGTGGGGATCCTCTTCTCCGATCCTGTCTAAAGGGAGTTCTATAAGTTTCCTGGATCTGTGTATCAACCTCTTGCTCTATATTTGGAAAATTTTCTGCTATTACTTCCTTGAAGAGATTGTTGATCCCTTTGGTATCACTTTCTTTTCCCTCCTCTATTCCAATTATTCTTAGGTTAGCTCTCTTAAGATGGGCCCATATTTCTTCAATGTCAGATTCCTGCTGTTGGATATTTTTTTCTAGATTAGAAACTATGCATTCATTTTTGGATTGCTCATCTTCTAAGAGCGAGATTCTGTTCCCCATGTGGTCTAATCGGTTGTTTGTGCTTTGAATTGAGGCCTTTACTTCATTAATTGCATCCTTTATCTCTTTTTGGCTCTCTCTGAGTTCTTTTCGAAGCACCTCTATTATTTCTACAGTTATTTTCCTGATTTGATCTTCTAGAAATCTCTGATTTTCTGTTTTATCAGGTTCTGATGTTGTGGGGTTGTGCACATTCATTACTCCAGTGTTATTCCTCTTTCCCATGATTTCGGAGGTTTGTGCCTTCTCTGGGTTCTTCCCTTGGGTCACTATGGCTTCACTTAAGGTGCTCTGGATCTCGAGTCTGTATTATCTCAGACCCCACTACTCCTTTACTGGGTTGTATCACAGAGTCTCCGACCCAGGTAGTCGATAGAGGCTGCTTTAAACTATGGGGGGTGCCAGGTTGCACGTTCTCCTATGGTGTGATATCTCTGTGACCACTCCCTCACTGGGTCAAGTCCCAGGAGGCCCAATACTGCGATTTCTCCTCTGTGGCCCGCAATTTGACTCACTGTTCTTGAGTACGCAGATGTAGCTGTACTGGACTCGGTGAATTCACTGCTGCTGCCGCCGCCGGTGGCAATATGGCGCCTCTGCCACGCCCTCGGCCATGAGGCTGGCGTATTTTTTCTTCTCTGGTTTTGATTTCCACTCTGAATCCCTGCAGCGTGTGCTGAGCTCAGCCACTGGGAGCTTTAAATGCTGTCTGCGCCGAAAGATCCCGCCTGGCTGTTCCGCAGCGGCTCACCTGGCTTGCTGTAGCCGTCCGTTGAGTTCGCCGCTGCCGCCGGCAGTATGGCGCTGCTGCCGCGTCCTCGGGCGCGTGTGTCTCCTCTGTGGCCCTGAGCTCTGTTCTCAGTCCGCTTTCTCTCTGGAGCCTGGTGGTTTTTTTTGTTTTTCTGGTGATGGTGCTTTCTGGCTATGAAAGGCGCTCTTTTTGTGGTAATGGAGATTGGTTGTTAGCGGGACTCTTAAGCCCCGCTTTTCTCGGTCGCCATCTTCCCGGAAGTCACAATGAAGCATTATTGAAAGAGAAGAGTGTGGTGTGCCTGGCAAGAGCAAACAGACCAGAGTAACAAGACAGAAAGCTTGGAGCACACCCAGACCCTCTCAGAGTTAAACCAGAACATGACTTTATTTCCAATGCAGGTTGCACCACAAATCAAATTGGAAAGATTTTATCATTTAGCAGTCAAAGTTGGAAGAGTTGATTCATTACATGAGGAAAAATAAAATAACTCTTGGACCAAAAGTGGCCAGCAAGTGTATTAAAGAGCTAAATGTTAAAAACAAAACTATCAAATTAATAGGAAAATACCTTTGTAACCTAGAAGGAAGAAAGACTTTCTAACACCTCAAAGGCACAAACTATAAAGCAAAAATGTATGGATTTGATTAAAACAAAACTAAGGATCTAGAGTCAGTAGTGAACAAGAGGTGGACAAAGTTAACAGAAAATTGGGAACAGATTTTGCAAAATGTAAAACTAATGAGAAACCAATATCCAGAGTATGCACAGAAATCCTGCAAAGCAACTAGAAAAAGATAGGATACTCAGAAGAAAACGGACTATGTATGTAATTAAGGAACTTATAAGAAAAGAAGCCAGAGGACTGAGAAGTATGTGAAGAGATGGTCTAAGAAGCATTCAGGGAAATGTGAGTTAAACCATGCTGAACTTGGTTCTTCCCACTCTGGCCTTTTGATTCACCACAATTAAAAAAAAAAATCCCAGCAGGTTACTTTGTAGGTGTTAACCAACTGATTGTAAAGTTTATATGGAGCCTCCAAAGATCCAGAACAGCCATCACAAGACTGGAGAATAAAGTTGAAGGACTGGCCCACCTCCAAGGCTTAGTGTACATCACTAGTAATGAAGACGGTGGTACTAGAGAAAGAACTGGAAAACAGATCGATGAAACCAAGTACAGTACCCAGAAATAGACCCACAGAAAGAGAGCATGGATCTCTAACAAGGGAGCAAAAATATATTGGAGGAAAAAAATGATGTTTCCCACAAATAGTGCTGGAACGACCAGGTGTCTGTCTGTCTGTCTGTCTGTCTGTCTGTCTGTCTGTCTCTCTCTCTCTCTCTCTCTCTCTCTCACACACACACACACACACACACACACACACACACCTTACACCCTTCACAAAAATTAACTCAGAATGGATCACACATCTAAATGTGAAAAGCAAAACTGTAAAACACCTAGAAGATAACACAAAAGAAAATCCAAGTGGCCTTAGGCTTGGTGATGACACTTTAGGTACAACACCAAAGACATGATCTATGAAATAAACAATTGGTAAACCTGAATTTATTAAAATTAAAAATTTTGATCAGTAAAATGTCAAGAAAATGGAAAGACAATCCAGACTGGGAGAAAGCATTAGCAAGGTATAACTGATAAAGATCTGTTATCCAAAATATGAAATGAACAGTAGGAAACAATTGACTAGACCTAAAAAATGTACAAAAGACTTTAACAAGAAAGCCGGGCATGGTGGCACACTTTTGTAATCCCAGCATTTGGGAGGTTGAGACAGGAGGATCATGGTTCGTGGCCAGCCTCAGCTACTTAGTGAGGTCCTTTGCAACTCAGACCGTCTTTCAAAATAAAGAATAAAAAATAGGGCTTGGGGTGCAGCTCGAAGGCAGAATGCCCACGGGTTCTGTCCCCAGTACTACACAAACATATCAATAAAAAGATTCATATTAACTGCATTAAAATGGTTTCCTATGTGGAAGAAGGGAAACAGGAGAGAGAACTATTGATAGAAGTTTTAATAAACTTTTTAAAAACTAAGTTAAATAGCAGCTTTGTTCAGACCAATGGTAATAATATGCTACAAACTGAAGAATATGATTAGTTTGAGCCTCCTCACCTGCGATCCAACTTCCAAGAGAGAAAGAGAGAAATTAAAGAAATAATTCTCCCATTGTGACCACTGAAATACAGCCCCTACCACCATGTACCCCAGAGTGTTTTATCAGCAATCCACTTGACCCTGTACTTGTAACAAAAACAAAGAAAGGCTCTTATTATAGAACATAAAATCCATGCAGCCCATCTTCCAGTCTCACCTCGGTATATCCTCTCCCACTTCTTACACCTTGTGCCAAAGTTCTGATGCCCCTTCTGCTCCCTACAGCTGGATGTGAGCTTTGCTAGTGCAGGTACAAACAAGGTCTCCTTTCACAGTGGAGAGGGAACATCTGGAGGGAAAGAGCAGCGTGTGCAAGGCAGGGTGGCACAGAGGCCACATTGGCAGCACTGCCTGCAGACCATTAAGAATGCCAGCAAGACTGCATGTTAGAGGGAGGATCGGGAGCTCTGGTCTGCAGGTGAGGATCAGAGTCTGAATGTGAACCGGAGGCAAATGTGGGCACATCAAAAAACATTAAACAAACAGGGAGTGCGTCGATTGGATTTGTGTTTATAAAGCATGCTGCCAGCAATGTGGAGGACGGAGCACGAGGGGAAGAATCCAGTCAGAAGGATGCTAGAACCTTCATGAAATTAACAAGGACCCAGGTAGCATGACTCTGAGTACTGGACATCAGATTGTAAAGACAGAGAACTAGAGAAGATGGTTTCCACGAGCCCCTTCCGGTTCTATGATTTTCAAATTCCTCTTATTTTATATTCAATCAAAGATGGGAATGATGAGGCATAAGCAGAGAAATTTGCAAATTTGTGATCAATATGCAGAACTCACACTCCGCAGACAGGAGGCATTAAAGGCTATACATGATGCCGACTGCCTGGATAACTCCCTGTGATCAAGCACACTTTACAATTAATGATAAACTTTCCATTCAGGTGAGAGCTGCTGTTTTAGAAAAGTTTTCATGTTTGAAATTTCATAGCAAAACTTTGTTGAATTTAATGCTGAATATTCTAAATAAAGACAGACACATTTTAACTTCACTGGAGTCACTCCTGTGTCTCCTATCCTAAATAAGATTGAATTGGATAGGAATATCTAGGGCATCGCCATGACAATTACCAGGCTTAGCCTTGGTGCCACTTGGACTTTATATAACTCCAATTAGACAAAAAGCAGAGGCTGTGAGGGCCAGACAGGGCCTCACCTCGGCCCCTTGTTATCAGAACATTCAGACTGAATAGCCACACAATGTGGCATGAGGCCACTGGTTCCCAAACCCAGGTGCATCTTAGAATCACCTGAAGAGCTTTTAAAACTGGCAGGTGCCTAGGCCCCACCCCTGGATTTTCTAAGTTAATTGGTCTGAAGTGAGAGTCTTTCAACATTTCTTTTTTTTTTAATTTTTAATTGGTGCACTGTATTCATACATCATAGTAGGATACATACTTTTGTAGACATACATGCACACTTTTCCCAGTCAGCCCCCACCCGATCCCCACCCCATTCTCTCCCTATTCCTCCCTCCCATGCTTGGCTTAGTGGTTGACATCTAGTATTATAGCAATTTATCCAAAATTAAAAATGATAATCTCACATAACAGTTTCATTTGTCTGATACCAAGCTTTTGATGACTTAAAGATAACATTTCAATATTTCTTTTTGCTTTCTTTCTTACCAGAGAATTTTTTTTTCTATTTTTTAGGTGAAACTATCATATATTTATATATTTATTTTTCAGAAAAAATCTATCCTAATATGGAATATGGACTCTAGATACCCAAAACGATCTTGAAAAAGAACAAAGCTAGAAGATATATATTTTCTGATTTCAAACCATATAAAGCTACAATAATTGAAACAGTGTAGTACTGTTCTAAAGGCAGATATATAAACCATTGGAGTTAAATACAAGCATAGAGCTAAATTCTTCCCTATATTATCAAGTTATTTTTGACAAGGTTTTCACGAACATTTGGTGGTGAAAATAATAATCTTTTGACTAAATATTGTTGAAATATAATAATTACATGGAAAAGAATAAAGTTGGACCCTTACCTAATCCCATATACAAGTATTAACTCAAAATAGATAAAAGACCTAAATATAAATCTTAAGACTATAAACTTTTAGAAGAAAATCTGGGTCATAAAACCTCACAACATGGAAATTGGCGGTGATTTTTTGGATATGATTTCAATGGCACAGGCAACAGAAGAGTATACAAACTCCTTAAAAAATAAAAAAATATTGTATATCCAAAGACAATGTAAACAGAGTTAAAAGTTACTAACAGAATGGGATAAAATATTTCCAAATGCTATATCTGAAGGTATATTAATATTCCAACTAGAAGTCCTAAAAATTAACAACAATAAAGGCAAACAATACCCTTTAGAGATAGGTAAAAGACTAACATAAATAATGAATCTCCACAGATAACCAATCTTAGTTGTCTGTTGGATGGAAAATCTTGTTTCTCTAGTTCTGATGTGTGTTACCTATTTCTTCTTTGTAGTTAATCTCTTTGAGTATTTTCTCTAGTGCTGGTTTTGAAGACATAAATTCCTTCAGTTTCTGTTTGTCATGGAAGCTTCTTATTTCTCCATCTAATTTGATAGAAATTTTTGCTGGGTAGGAAATTTTTGGCTGGAAGTTGTTTTCTTTCAAAATTGGGAATATGTTACTCCAAGCCCTTCTGGCTCTCATAACTTGGTTTGGGAAGTCTGGAGTGATTCTAATTGGCCTGCCTCAGAATGTCACTTGGCCCTTTGCTTTTGTTGCCTTTAAGATTCTCTGCTTGGCTTCCACATTGGTCATTTTGACAATTATCTGGCGTGGGGATCCTCTTCTCCAATCCTGTCTAAAGGGAGTTCTATACGTTTCCTGGACCTGTGTATCGACCTCTTGCTCTATGTCGGGAAAATTTTCTGCTATTACTTCCTTGAAGAGATTGTTGATCCCTTTGGTTTCACTTTCTTTTCCCTCCTCTATTCCAATTATTCTTAGGTTAGCTCTCTTAAAATGGGCCCATATTTCTTCAATATCAGATTCCTGCTGTCGGATATTTTTTTCTAGATTAGAAACTATGCGTTCATTTTTGGAATGATCATCTTCTAAGAGCGAGATTCTGTTCTCCATGTGTTCTAATCGGTTGTTTGTGCTTTGAATTGAGGCCTTTACTTCATTAATTGCATCCTTTATCTCTTTTTGGCTCTCTCTGAGTTCTTTTTGAAGCACCTCTATTATTTCTACAGTTATTTTCCTGATTTGCTCTTCTAGAAATCTCTGATTTTCTGTTTTATCGGGTTCTGATGTTGTGGGGTTGTGAGCATTCATTGCTCCAGTATTATTCCTCTTTCCCATGATTTTGGAAGTTTGTGCTTTCTCTGGGTTCTTCCCTTGGGTCACTATGACTTCACTTAAGGTGCTCTGGATCTCGAGTCAGTAGTATCTCAGACCCCACTACTCCTTTACTGGGTTGTATCACAGAGTCTCTGACCCAGAGAGTCGATAGAGGCTGCTTTAGACTGTGGGGGGTGCCAGGTTGCACGTTCTCCTATGGTGTGATATCACTGCCACCGCCCCTCTCCCACTGGGTCAAGTCCCAGTGACTACAGTACTGGGATTTCTCCACTGTGGCCTGCAATTTGACTCACTGTTCTTGAGTACGCAGATGTAGCTGTACTAAATTCGGTGAATTCAGTGCTGCTGCCGCCGGTGGCAATATAGCGCCGCTGCTACGCCCTTGGCTATGGGGCTGGCGTTTTTTTTCTTGGTTTTGATTTCCACTCTGAATCCCTGCAGCGTGTGCTGAGCTCAGCCACTGGGAGCTTTAGATGCCCCCTGCGCCGAGAAATCTCGCCTGGCTGTTCCGCAGCGGCTCCCTTCGGCTTGCTGTGGCCGTCCCGTGAATTCGCCGGTGCAGCAGTATGGCGCTGCTGCCGCATCCTCGGGTGTGAAGCCGCGTCCTCGGGCGTGAGGATCTCCTCTGTGGCTCTGTTCTCAGTCCGCTTTCTCTCTGGAGCCTGGTGATTTTTTTTGTTTCTCTGGTGATGTTGTTTTCTGGCTTTGAAAGGCGCTGATTTTATGGTAATGGAGATTTGTTGTTAGCGGGGCTCCTAGGCCCCGCCTTTCTCGGTCGCCATCTCTTTCAACATTTCCAGGTGATGTGCAACTGGGGTTAAGAACGGTGCACTAGGTCAGTACCACAGCAGCTCTAAAGGTGCCACTCAGGGGCACCAACAAGTGGACAACACCCTGAAGTGGCTGCAAGTCTGGATTCTTGCATGTTTGAATTCTTTCATGGATTTGGCAAAAATATGGACTTAACACATTCTTTTAAAAAATCTGTGATTGGGAGAAAATCCTGCAACCCATACACCTGATAAAGGGTTAATATCTCAAATATATAAGAAGTTCCAAAAACTTCATAGCCAAAAAATACCTGATTAAAATATGTGCAAAGGACTTAAATAGACATTTCTCAGAGAAGATCTACAAATGTCCAAGTACATGAAAAGAAAAATGCCCAACATCAGTAGCCATTGGAGAAATGCAAGTCAAAACTAAAAGGAGGCCTCACCTCACACTTGTTCACAAGGTTACTATCAAAAAGACAAGAAATACACGTTAGTAAGGATATATATAAAAGAAGACACTTGTACGCTCTTGGTGGGGATATAAGTTGGTACAGCTTTTATGGAAAAAGTATGCACTTTCCAACAAAAATTAAATATAGAACTATCATATGATCCAGCAGTCTTACTGCTGGGCAATGTTCACTATAGCATTAATCACAACAGCCAAATATGGAGACAACCTAAATGTTCTTTAATAAATGAATAAAAAATATTATTCAGCCATAAAAAAGGAAATTCAGCTACTTGCCACATTAATGAACCTGGAGGACGTGTCCTAATTAAAATATGCTAGGCACAGAAAGACAAATACTATGAGATCTTGCTCATTTGGGGAATCTAAAACATCAAACTCAGCACCAAAGAGTAGAATGGTAGTTGCCAGGGGCCAAGGGAAAAAGGAAACAGAGATGGTGATCAAAGGGCACGCACGTTCGGTTTTAAGATGAAGAAGTCCCTTGCCTTGTTCATCAGGTATGGATCCTGTAAGGTGGTCAGCATGACCCAAGAGACTAGAGACCCCGGAGGCTGGTCCAATTAGGGAAATTTTCTTGCAGGCAAAGTTAAGCTGCCGGGCTGTGTGTCTCATGCAGGACAGCAGCCAGACTAAGGGGAAGCGAAACAATTTTTATATGAGAGGATCAAGGGAGGGGAAAGTGACTGGTTGGGAGAGCAAGGGAGAAGTAGTGCCTGGTCTGACTCAGTTGCTCACAGGTAGTGGTGGAGGCTGGCCTTGGTGGTGGTGACTATTTTCTTATTTTTCTTTTTCTTTCTTTTTTTTTTTTTGTGGTACTGGGGATGGAACCCTTCTACCTCTGGACTACACTCCCAGACCTATTTTATATTTTACTTGAAAACAGGGTCTCTTAAGCCAGCGCGGCTGGCCTCGAACCTGTGTGATCCTCCTGTCTCAGCCTCCCAAGCGCAGGGATTACAAGCGTGGGCCACCACTCCAGGCATTATTTTTCGTAACTGCTCCTTAGACTGGGTCAGACTGCCCTGCGTCATCAAGATGCAGCGGCGCTTGTGAGATCCACGTAGCTGTAGTTGTGAAACCCACCTGGCCCCATGCACCCTCTGACCTAACATCCTTCTCTAGCTCATCATAGTTTGTTTTTTTTTTTTTGCTTTTTTTTTTGTTGTTTTTTTTGTTGTTGTTGTTTTGGTGGTTCTGGGGATGAAACCAAGACCCAAGGGCCTTCTACCTCCAGGCTCCACTCCCCAGACCTTTTTTATTTTTTATTTTTTTTTTGAAACAGGGTCTCTTAAGCCAGCGCGGCTGGCTTCGAACCTGCGCAATCCTCCTGTCTCAGCCTCCCAAGCGCGGGGATTACAAGCGTGCGCCACCATGCCGGGCTAAGCTCATCATCGTTTCTGATGATTTGGTGGCAATCGTCGGTGTCCCTTGGTTTGCAGCTGTGCAACCCCAATGGCCGCCTTCACTGTCACTTGGCATTCGTGCTGGGTGTCTGGGCCTTCACATGGAAGTCTTCTTATAAGGACACCAGTCATACTGGATTAAGAGCCTTCTGACCTCATCTTACCTAATTACATCTGTAATAACTCTACTTCCAAATAAGTGCACATTCTTAGGTATTAGGGGCTAGGACTTCAACATCTTTTACTGGGTGTGGGGCATGATTCAACCTATAATAATATCTGACTAGATTATTTAAAGTTTTAAAAATATTTCTAAAAATCAAAATTTTTATAGAACTTATCCACTGCATGCCAAAATAACTTTTGTATAATCATTACATTTTCAGTGTTGTTTTGCAAAAGGCCCAGAGGTGAATTGAATCTTTGGGGGAAAAAATCCTAGCTGGGCATGGTGGTGCACCCCTGTAATCCAAATACTTGGAGGCTGAGACAGGAGGACCGCAGGTTCAAGGCCCGCCTCAACAGCATAGCAAGACTATGTTTCTAAATAAACAAACAATAAATAAATAAATGTTGGAGATAGACAGACATAGTGGTACATGCCTGTAATCCGAGTACTTGGGAGGCTGAGACAGGAGGATCACAGGTTTAGGCCAGCCTCAGTAATTTAGTGAGACCTTATTTCAGAATAAAATAGGACTGGGAGTGTAGCTCAGAGATAGAATGCCCCTGGTTCAACCCAATACCAATAAGAAAAGAAAAGAAAAATTTTAAAAGAATATTCATTTAGGGCTATTTTTCTGTAATTTATCTTTTTTTTCAATTAAAGCAAAAGATAAAATGGAGAGAAACATCTCTTGTGGTTACTTTCTTTTTTTAACCAGATCTTAGTTATGAGCTCATCTTAAAACCTCATGCCTGTAATCCTAGTACTTGGGAGACTGAAACATGAGGAACCTAGGTTGGAAGCCAGCTTCCACAACGTAAGGAGACCCTCTGCAACTAGGTGAAACCCTGTTTCCAAATAAAAATAGGAAGATGAATGGGGGTATAACTTGGAGGTAGAATCCTCCTGGGTTTAATCTCTAATCACACACACACACACACACACACACACACACACACACACACACACATCTTATGTCATGTTGTCAGAGAAGAGAATGTCTTTAGGGACTAAGAAAAGTTCACATACTTACTAGTGTGAAACATTCGAATTTAAAGACAGAGAAAGAGCCACTCTAATTTTTTAGAGAGATTTCTTATTTGCATTACTTACAACAGTTTGAATCAGAAAAACCTTGATCCTATAAAATATTATTCCTCAAAGTTTTTTTTCTTAATTAGAAAAATGACCCACATGGTTTTCTGTGTTATTTTATAAAATTCTATCCTTCAGACTATTGAATCAAAAAGAACATTCCCTCCTCAAGTATAGTAAGTCATGAAACCAAAGAGAAAGTTTAATCTTTTTTTCTTTTAATATAAACTTATACTACAAATACTTTAAAGATGTTGATATAAGTAGGTCCGCAGGCAAATATCAAAAGTCAGATATCATCGTACCTCTCCACTGCTGCCCTCACTAAATAGGGTGCTCAAGGCACAGTCAGACACATCATAGTCGCCTCCGCCAGCAGCCAGCAGCCAGCGCTCAGGCCTCCCTGGGCACCAGGAGAGGTGTCCTCCTCCTCCGCTCGGCCCGTGACCTTAGTGTGGTCATGATTGTGCCTCACAGTGCCAGGCTATAAATGACAGAAATTCAGCTCAAACCTCTGCAAGAAAAGAAAATGGCGTTAACTAATTAAACATATAACAAATTAATTATTGGTAGAGTGGCTCAGCAGTGGCCCAGGCTTGACTCACCTCTTTCCTCCCCTCTGGTTTCTTCAGTGTTGGCTGGGCTGTCCACGTGGAGACACCTGGCCGGCTCACACTGTCAGCTTCAAGTCCATCGGAAAGGAAGCGTATAGCTGCGGTTCCAAGAGGAAACCCTGCAAACAGAACAGTGTCTATCCTTGAATGGTGGCCAAGGAGATGGAAGCCCTCACTGGACTTCCATCTTAGAAGTCCAGAGAGGCCTTCCATCTCAGAAAGCAAGAAGGTTGATCGGCATCTCCTGAACTCCAAAGCCTGAGGGAGGAAGAGAGGGACTGTGCCCCTCCCCCCAGAGTCCTGAACCAGGCAGGCAGGCAAAATAACCAACTCCATGTCAAAGGAGGACAGAAACCACACGAGAATGAGATCTGCTTGGGAAAAAAAAAAAAAAAAAAAAACTGGACCCTTAAGTCTCTTCTTTCTAAAGCTGTGATTTAAAAAAAAAATTTGTGTGTAGTCCAGGCATGGTGGTGCACGCTTATAGTCCCAGCATTTGGGAGGCTGAGACAGGAGGATCACTGTTCATGGACAGCCTCAGCTACTTAGTGAGGCCCTTTGCAACTCAGTGAGACCCGGTTTCAAAATAAAGAATAAAAAATAGGGCTGTAGGTGTAGGTTGAAGGTAAAATGCCCCTGGGTTCCATCCCTTTTACTGCAAAAAAAAAGAAAGAAAGAAAAAAGAAATCTGTGTGTGTGTTTGTGTGTGTGTGTGTGTGTGTGTGTATGTGTGTGTGTGTGTGTGTGTGTGTGTTTACTTTCGCAAACTGCGATTCTACAATTCTATGGTCTCCACCTCCCAAATGTTGGGATTATAAGGGTGCGCCACCACGCCTGGCTGTGTTCACTTTTTCTAGAAAAAGAATCAGTGAATCAAGTGATAACCACTCTGTGCTGCAATGTAGATGAACCTTGAAACATTACACTAAATGAAAGAAACTAGACACAAAAGATCACATATTATACAATTCCATTTACATGAATATTCACAGAAAATGAATCTATAGAGGCAGATAGCAGAGTGGGGGGTTGTCAGACACCAGGAGAGGAGAAGGGAAAATGACCACAAGATTTCTTTTTTTTTGGGGGGGGGAGAGTATTGAAAATATTTTGTAATTAAAAAAAAAACATATATTTTTAAGCCCGGCATGGTGGCACACTCTTGTAATCCCAGTGGTTTGAGGCTGAAACAAAAGGATCGCACATGTTCGAAGCCAGCCTCAGCTACTTAGTGAGGCTCTCATCAACTTAGTGAGACCCTGTTTCCAAACAAAATATAAAATAGTTCTGGGAGTATAGCCCGGAGGTAGAAAAGCCCCTGGTTCCACCCTCAGTACCACACACACAAAAAAAAAACATATATTTTGGGATTTGATACAAAGTACAACATTGTGAATGCATTAAATGCCACAAAACTGTACAATTTAGGATGGTTAATTTTATGTTGTATAAATTTCACCTCAGTAAAAAGTAGACCCTAGTCTACTTTTATGCAAGTTTTATGCAAGACTTTGAGTAGAACCTCTGATCTTTCCTCCCAGCAGTGCTAAGTGCTCATGGAGGGTCTGTGACCTCTGCCCCTTGTGAGCTGGCCTGTGGAGCATTCGGTCTTTCCTCTCAAGGAAGCGGCCTTCCCATCCTTGCTTCTCTGCTAAGTCCTCCATCTAAAAGCTTCCTGGCCAGATGATTTTATAGGACTTGACCTATGATAACTCAACCACTCCCACCTTACCTCCCTGTCTTCAGCAAATGGAGGGCCAGCATGCTTTGGCTTAAGGTGTTTTCTATTCCCTTGTTTTCTGCCTTCTAAAACAGTTCTGTTTCAGTGCATAAAGGTTTAGCTAACACCACACAACTGAATTTCAGTTTCATATTTTCCCTATTTCAGCCAACTCCCAACATTCAGGCCCTACAACAACCTGCCCAGAATGTTTGCATCAGAGAGTCCAAGCCCTTTGACAGATGGCTCTGGTGGGGTTTGCTAAAGGATTTATTTCTTCCAAGTGTCATATTAAATTTTTAGACTGAAGTTTCTGAACTCTGTGCAGTTACCCAAAAAACAGTTCCAAAAGAACCACATAGTTTTCGGAAGACTGTGTGAATTTTTCTCCGAATCCTGCCTGTGAAACTTCAACAGTACAAACAATGACAAGAGTAATTGTTTCAGACATATTTGGGGAGAAAAATAAATTGGTTTAGTGGAAATGAATCTCATGAATATATTCAGGGGTGTCAAAAATAAAATTTCATTCTACCATCATAAAACTTAACATCCATTTAGAAGACCCACTTCCCTAGATGTCAGAAAGTTATCTTCTAAGTTGGAGACTTTGACCCTTGCCCCAGGATCTTGTCTAAGTGTCTAAGTCTCAGGAGTCAATGTCATGTCAAGCTTTGGGCAGGGAGGCATCTGGTCCTTGTTTACAGCCTCTGCAGTCATGCCTAATGACACTCTGATCCCTTTGCCTGCCCCCATCTCCTGTTTCCACGCACGTATCACAGTCGTTTTGCTAATTCTCTGCTCAGTTGGAATACAGGAACCTCCAGGAACCTGTAGAGCTTCCAACAGCCTGTAAGCCCAGCCTCTGTGCAGGTGTCCTCTTTCTGTGGTCTTTCAACTCCCCTAGGACTGTGCTCAGAAAATGCTGTGCACTCCTTTTTCTAGAAGGCACCAAACTCTCTTCTCAGGTCAATGTCCCTCTCTCTCTCTTTCCTCACACACCCCCCTACAGACACACAAACACACAGCCAGCTAACAGGATCTTCTAGTGGTGAGCCAGGTCCACCTAGAAGCTTGAATAGGAGGAAGGGTACGAAAGGGAATGAGGGGGAACCAGGGAATATTTCACAAATATTCCGTCTGTTTTATTGCTTTGAAGACTGTAAACTAGAATAGTAGGATATAGTATGCCACTTTCTCCAAATCATCCTTCCCATAAACACACACACACACACACACACACACACACACACACACACAGAGTGGATAAATCCTGGACCAAAAAAATGCACCTGATTTCAAGTCTTGAATCCTTATTCTTACCTGAGCTGGGCCAGAGCATCCTTCTGAGCCATGTCCTTGAGTCAGCGTCCCTGTTTGCAGGCCCTGCCTAATCAAGGAGATGCATTACCACCTGTGCACACCTACGCTCAGACCTTAACATGGTTGAAGTGAGTAGAGTGATCTACTTCAGAAAATACTCAAAATAATGGCTTTAAGTATCTGTAAGAAAATCCCGATATACAGCTCTACTTAAGGAGAAGAATCTAATCCAGTGAGAAATGTTGTCCACGCCAATGCAATGGCACTCAATTCTACAGTATAATTTTGGTAACCTAGTTGCCATGTACTATTATTAAACATGTGCATATTTCTGTACTGAGAACAGTATTTGCTCCCCAAATGGACACTGAGCTCCCAGAGGGCTCAGACCCTGTTTTATATTTTATCTTTGCCCCATTATATTTTTTCTGTGTGCATAACCCAGTGCTCTGCTTAAAGAAGGAGTCTTAATAAACACTTGCAGAAAAGAAGAAAAGAGTGGAAATGTGTACTATTGAGCTAAAAGGACCTTGAAGACTCATCGATCCTTTCTGTAAACTTCACATGGGCCATTCTGAAGCCAACCCAAATAAATGAAAATTGAAAATTTTTTAAACTCCAGCAAAACATAAAAATATTCTAAATTGGTTTTAAAAAACAGTAGTACTATGACAATGAACAACTCTAAAACTTCCTCAACACACACAACCTGAACAGGACAACGCAGCCCCCTACCCATCCCCGCACATCCGGATGTGCATGGTCCCACCTCCAGCGGGACTAGGCCTTGGCAGTACTACCTACTTTCCATGGATTTCCTTTCCTTCACCTGTAAAATTATTGGAGTTGACTAGAGCACTTCTAAGTCCACTTGCATCTCCAAAACTCTTCTAATTCTCATAATTTATGTCAAGATATAAACATGTGAGGCTGTCTTAACACAGCAGCTTAACCCTGTGGGATTTCTCCCCTTGCTTTGCTGTTTTAAAGGGATGGATTATAAGTGTGTTCTTATATTCTGGTGATGAATTAAAGATTAACAGCCTCTCCTGCCACCCCAGGAAGGAAGAATTCATTTGGGGCTGCTAATGAATTTTGCGTTTGTTTTTTTTGTTTGTTTTTTGTTTTTTGCGGTACCAGGGGTGAAACCCAAGGGCATTCTACCTCTGAGCTACACTCTAGCCCTACTTTTTTTTTTTTTTTTTTTTACTCTAGCCCTACTTTTTTTTTTTTTTTTTGTCTTTCTAATTTTTGAAACAGGGTCTCACTGAGTTGCAAAGGGCCTAAGTAGCTGAGACTGTCTGCTAACCGTGATCCTCTGGTCTCCGCCCCCCCCAAATGCTGGGATTACAAGTGTGCTCCACCATGCCCAGCATGGATTTGGACTCTGCTTTTGAGGGACCATGTAAATCTGAGGGTGTGTGTGTGTGTGTGTGTGTGTGTGTGTTGTTTGGTTTTTGGCTTTTTTTTTTTTTCAGTACTGGAGATTGAACCCTGGAGCATTCTATCTCTGAACTATACTTCAGCCCTATTTTTATTCTTTATTTTGGAGCAGGGTCTAACTATGTTGCAGAGGGACTCACTAAGTAGCTGAAGCTGGCAGCAAACCTGTGATCCTCCTGTCTCAGCCTCTTAAATGCAGGGATTACAAGCGTGCACCACCACGCCCAGATGAGAACTTCAATGAGAACCTAATTGTTTATGCATATGATATACTTAATTTTTTCATATCAGATATACTCAGAAAAAAAATAAAAGCAGGGACTTAAAGAGATATTTGTGCAACCATGTTCATAGCAGCATTATTCACAATAGACAAAAGATGGAAGTGGCCGGGCGTGGTGGCGCATGCTTGTAATCCCCGCGCTTGGGAGGAGGAGACAGGAGGATTGCGCAGTCATAAGAGACCCTGTTTCAAAAATATAAAATAGGTCTGGGAGTGTAGCCCGGAGGTAGAAGGGCTTCCAGGAACCCCAGTACCACCAAAAAAAGAAAGAAAGAAAGAAAGAAAGAAAGAAAGAAAGAAAGAAAGAAAGAAAGAAAGAAAGAAAGAAAGAGAAAAAGATGGAAGCAACCCAAGTGTCCATCAACGAATGAGTGCAGAGACAAAATGTGACCTGTACATACAGCAGAAGAGGAATCAGCCTGAAAAAGAAAAAAAAAAATTCTGGCATGTGCAACAACATGGATGAACCTTTAGGACATTATGCCACATGAAACCTGCCAGTCACACATGATCCACCTGCTTGCGGTTCCTGGCGTGGAGTAGTCAAGTTTACAAAAACTGAGAGAGGAATGGTGGCTGCTGGGACCTGGGGAAAGGGAAACGGAGAACAATGGCTTAATGAGCACATGGCTTCGGTTTTAGGTTTTACAAGATGAAAAAAAAATTCTGTGGATGGTGTTGATGACGGTGGCACAACGTGAACCACTTAACTGTGCAGTTAAAAATAGTTAAGATGGTAAACTTTATGCCTATTTACCACAATTTTTTAAATCCTACATCAAATAATTGAAAGAACATCCCAGAGTAACTCCTGGCCCTGAACATTGCAAACCTATTCTCCTGACCTACTCAAATACTTCTGGTGTTGGATGTCATATGACAATGGTCATGCCACTGTATGACCTCTGGGACCACACCTCCCTGTCATGATGCAGTGGGGAGCAGGAGAATTCCTGGAAGCGATTCCTACCTCAAATGACTGGGAACAACTTTATGACACATGGATGTGATCATGACCCTCGTAACTACGTCCCTCTAGATGCAAAGGAAACATTTCTTTGGCTCAATTTCCTTTCAGTTGGATCCCAGAAATGTCTCCAATTGTCCCAGAAGCACAAAGGGAAATACAACATCGGGGACACTGGGAAGGAAAGAAATAGCAGTCTAAGCCCATTGTGGTTAAAATGTATTAATTATACTTTTTTTTTTTTTTACAAAAACAGAAGTATGTGCGACTGCTTGTCTAGCACATCTCTTGGGTATTTGGAGGGGGCCCATGCAAATAAGAGGCTCTAAAGGGCCAGCTTCATTGTCATCTCAAAAAATCCACCCCTGAATGCCCATTTTGCTAGGAAATCTTTTTCATTTCAGGACCATTCCTATTTGTTTTGTTCTCACGTGATATATGAACTGCCAGGTCAAAATTCTGTGTTATAATAATCCCTTCAGATAGACATTCTATATCGCTTTTTATATTCTTTCCAAATACTCCTAGTCTTTTTAACTAGCCTTTGCCACTATTATTTTTCAGATATTTTGTCATGCCTTTATCTGTATGATCCACCACAGATTGTGAACTACTGGGAAACAAGAAATATTTCTGTCGTGAAATTTAGTGGAATACTACAGGCAATCACATACCTGATGCGCACAGTTGGATAAGGCAATGTGGCGGGGTGAGGGGTGTTGGGGGATCTATTCTCAAAGCTTGCCAAATTGTTCAAATCTATCTCCAGCTGTGGAATCCAGAACCAGACTCCTAACTCTGCTGAGGGGGTTATAGTTTTGTTTTATTTGCATGTGTGTGCCTGTGTTTACTACAGAATGTATATACCTGCTTCATTTAGTAATTGAGTTTGTGAGTACCAGAGACCTGAAAAAAAAAAAGAAATCAGTACATTTAGCTAAGGTTTCTTTCTTTCTCATATGATAAGTCTAGCAGCGAGCAGTCCAGGGCTGGCATGGGAGCTTCCTGTCATCACCAGGAAACCAGGCTCATTTCAGTGTTCTGTTCCAACAGTGCTGCCCCTTATCCTCTTACCTACAAAAGACTGTCGCTGGAGCATCAGCCCTGTGCAAACTTATTGTTTTACTTACTTTCTACTTTGCATAGTAGACAAAGTAAAAGAGAAGGGGTACATGCTTTTTAGGGCCTTTTCCTTTTTTTAGGACTGTTCTGGAAGTTCTGCGGAATAATTTTTTTTTTTTTTTTTTTTTTTTTTTTTTTTTTTTTGGTGGTACTGGAGTTCCTGGAAGCCCTTCTACCTCTGGGCTACGCTCCCAGACCTATTTTATACTTTTTATTTGGAAACAGGGTCTCTTAAGCCAGCGCGGCTGGCTTCAAACTTGTGCTATCCTCCTGTCTCCCAGGTGCAGGGATTACAAGTGTGTGCTACCACGCCCAGCTGTGCGGAATAATTTCTGCCTGTATCTTAGTGACCACACCTAGCTGTAGGAGTCATATGGGGACCGGGTGGGGATCTGGACACAGGATCTGTCACTGGACACATGTTTGCCTCAAACTGGAATGGCAAGTCTAACAGCACCAAGCAGGATGGCCCTTCATCAGTTTGGCTGCTGCACCTCAGGCTGCCTGGCCCCAAGCCAACAGGGATGAGAAACAGGGTGGCCCCTGGCCTGGCCTCTCTCCTTCCCACCTCCACCTGGAAACCAACCTCTTCCTCTCCAAGAAGAGAGCCAGACACTCACTCATACCTAACCATGTGATGAGAATCTCTCAAATCTGCCCTCCCCAGGAATTTATGTTTTAACTAGGACCAAAGCCTTAAACTAGAGAAATAAAGCCAACTCCACACTTACTCAGGTATCAGTAAGTAAGAGGTGTGTGAATGGGTCTGGGGACAAAGTACTTCTCTTGTTCCTAAAAATCAGATCACACAGGACAATGTTCCTCTGTTGCTGCCGCTTCTTCCCCTCTGTTTTTCTTTTATAAGTGCCTGTTTTAATTTCACTGTGTCTCTGAGCAATAATGGTAAATGTTACCCGCCATGAATCCTAATGTTTTTTTCGTTTTTATTCGCACACAGATCATCATTTCCCCTGATTATAACCATATAGTGTAGTGTATATTTTTCTCTTGGAAATGGGTGAAAGTCTTTTTTACACTAATACTAATTTGGGCTTTAGTGCCCGGGGAGTTTACTGAATGGTTATCGTTCGCACAGCAGTCGGGGAGGCGTGGTGGCGCAGTGTTTTCCATCTTCTGTTTCAGTGACTTGGGAGCAGGCCTGCTTCTGCACAGACTCACCCAATGCGTGAGAGATGGCGGTGACTTTTTATTCCACCAGATCTGTCAAGTGGGCATTAAGCAGAAAATGAGGTTTAGTCTCCCATGCTGCAGGGAAACGTGTGCTTTAAAAAGGAATACAATTGCCTTGGAATTACCATGGCTTCATTTTGTGCACTGTGGGGTCTTCAGGCAAATATTTCTGCAAATGGTCTTTCAGAAAAGATGGTGATATCTGGCATTGCAGAGTATGTTCTGATTTTAAAAGCAGCTTTGTGTTTATCTCCAGCGCCTGCCTTCTCTGTCCTCGGCTGTTAGCAAGTGGCAATCTCAGTTTTGTGGCTCTGAGGTGGCCTCTGGGACATAGCTTTTCATCTCCCTTGCCTCCAGAATGGATACTGGCAGTTTTAATAATGCCCTAAATCACAGGTTTCCAGAAGCAAGAGCAAACTGATCATTTCCTGATCTTTCTCTACCCCAAATAATGCTATTCCCTTTGAAGCAAATTGCTCCCTGCCAGGGTTAAGTCAGTAAGGGGAGGATTGTGGAAGGGAGAGGGATGTCGGAGGAAAGGATGAACCCTTTCCACTCCTTTGATCTTTTCCCCTGTTCTCTTTATACAGCAGCCCAACTCAGAACACCATTCTAGACCAATGGGTACATTTATGTTTCTCTGGGCCAAAGGTTCCCAAAGTTATTTGGCTTATCAGATCCCTTTCAGAAAAAAAAAATTACTCAGCACCACCCCCACAAATTAATATTCTTTAAAGAAATAAAAAGAAAGATTGGGTGACAAATTTTTATTATTTTATGTATCTATCTTTTGTTCCAGAAGCTCTCTTTAGGGTGGCAGTATCACTTACTTTGGGAATCTATGCTTGCACCACTAATAAATCAATGACTGAACCTCAGAGTTGACAGAAAACAAAAAATATCAGTGTGAAAAATTGGCCAGATCTGCACTAGTTGCTTTGGAAACTGACAAATTTAATACTCCAGAAGGAGCAAAAGAATCAGAAGCTCAGGTACCCAGAGACAACTAGCATCCAAGGAAGACAATAGCAATCTTCTTCCAACCCTCCTTCCATCCCATCTTCTGAACGTTTAGCCTCTTAGACTATAAAGATGATAGATAGATAGATGATAGATAGATAACAACTGGCCAATAAATATATGAAAAAATGTTCAACATCATTAGAAATCAAAGAAATGCAAATCAAAATGGCACTGAAAATCTATCTAACTCCAGTTAGAATGTCAATCATCAAGAATACAAATAATAATAAATGCTGGCAAGAAAACGGGAACTCTTATACACTGTCGGGATTACAATTCGGTCAGCCAATATGGAGATCCATGTGGAGGTTCCTTATATGACGCATCTATACCTCTGGTAGGGATCTTTCTAAAGAAATTGAAGTCAAAATATTATAGTGATACATGCATATCCATGTTTATAGCAGCATAATTCACAGTAGCCAAACTATGGAATCAGCCTACATGTCTGTCAACAGATGAATGGGATATATATATATATTATAATATATATATATATATATTATATATATATATGTCAAAAGGTATGAAACTGAGGTATATATACACAATGGAATTTTACTCAGCCATAAAGAAGAACAAAATGCCGACATTTGCAAGAAAATAGATGAAACTAAAGACTTTTGTTTTGAGTGAGGTCAGCCAGTTTCAGAAAGTGAAGGCTCATATGTTTTCACTCATATGTGGAAACTAGAGAGAAAATAGGAAATAAAAGGGACTTCAGATAAATGAGGAGAGATACTAGTGGAAGAGCAGAAGGGGATTTAGGGAGGGAGGGAGGAGGTGAAAGAGGAGTCTTAGTGAAGGAACTTATGTTATGTTCATAGGTGAAATGATCAATACCAGTTTCAATATTATATACAGGGAGGAGGAGGGAGCAGGGTGGGTTCTGGAGGGGAACATACAAGTGCGATGTGCATGTATGTTGTTATCATGCTGACCCTCATCACAATGTACATTACCATGCACCAAAAAGAAACAAAGAGAGGAATGATCTCTTAGATTCTAATCACCCCAACTCAGTCCCTTCCAATCCTTTCTTGCTCAAAACTCTCCTTACAGTGCCCCACACTGACTGGCACTGCCTCCCCACATCCCATCCAGTCCTCAATCTTTGGAAATCCCATCTATTCCAATACTGATCTCCAGGTCTTCTCATCCTAATCCCCAGCTGCTTCCTGTTGACAAACCCAACAAACATTGTCCCATCTTTTTATCTCAAGACTGCGGCATTTGGCATGTTGAAATTGTTTACTCTTGGGGCTGCAGTGGCCCTGGCCACTCGCAGCTCCTCATGGTTTGTCCTGACATTTAACCAAGCTCCCTTTCCTGGTTCCCGAACCTCGTTCCCTCCACACCTTCCTGGGGTGTCGCTTTCATTCCCTTCCTTTTGACTACTATCCCTCTGCAGATGCCTCCTCAGTCTGCAGCTTTTGCCCAGATTTCCCCTCTTGCTTCAAACTCAAACGTCATTTTTCTAAAACAACACATATAGCTGGGTGTGGTGGCGCACGCTTGTAATCCCCATGCTTGGGAGGCGGAGACAGGAGGATCGAGTAGGTTCGAAGCCAGCCGCGCTGGCTTAAGAGACCCTGTTTCAAAAAAAAAAGTATAAAATAGGTCTGGGAGTGTAGCCCGGAGGTAGAAGGGCTTCCAGGAACCCCAGTACCACCAAACAAATAAATAAAATTAAAAAAATAAAACAACACATATAGTACATGTGGTCTTCCCTCAAACCATCTCCCTTCCCTTGCCCATTTTCCATTTGATACTCTGGCTATCTGTCACTCACTGAGCAGGAAAGCCTGGGAGTACCTCTCTAGGCCTCATTGACTCTACATCTAATTCACATATTTCTCTTTCCATCTCTTCTCTTTACTCCTGCTGCTTGATTTTAGTTCATAACTCTGTCACCTCCTGCCTGGACAACTGCCATATCTCCTAACTGATCTTTATACTTGCATATCTTCCTACCAGCAGATATTTGTGGTACAAAGACTCTCTGTGCTTTGATACTAACTTTTTCTCTAATCTCACTCAGCCATCCTATCTGTTACAACCTTTACTTTCCCACAAAATGAAGCTGCTGGGACTCCCAGGACATACGACTGCAGTCTTTACCTATATGTGGGACCCTATATTTGGGATGCTCTGTCTCTCCTCCTTTCCCCTTTCCTTCATTTGGTTAAACAGCCCTTGGGCTTTACACCTGCTTGGGAGGCCATCCCTGACACCAAAGGTTGTCGCCTTTCCTTGGTTTCCTCATAGTATGCCCTGTATATTTTTACCCCAGAACTTCACCCTTTTTTTGTTGGTGGTACTGGGGTTCCTGGGAGCCCTTCTACCTCCGGGCTATAGTCCCAGACCTATTTTTATATTTTTTTATTTGGAAACAGGATCTCTTAAGCCAGCATGGCTGGCTTTGAACCTGCGCTATCCTCCTGTCTCCGCCTCCTAAGCGCAGGGATTACAAGCGTGAGCCACTACACCCAGCAACTTCACCCTTTTTAATTGTTTATCCACAGAGGTGAATCCACTGTGAGACTAAATGAAGGTTCAGGGCCTTCATCTCATCAGCCCCTTCCGAGGCCCTCACTTAAACATAGTTACATCATTTCCCATTCATTTTTCCTTCTTCTTTACACATAAGGTCCCCAAATATAAGCCTTATGTATAAGCCTCAGTTTCCACAAATCTAGATCTGTCTCTTTCAATCAGTGAATTCTATATGAGAAGAGCCTATGTCTTATTTATCTTTGTATCATTTGCACTCACTAGGCACTTGATAATTGGTTGTTAATAAATGAATGACCCAGAAATCTAACACAAGATTTGAAAGGTAGGAAAAGACTTGTAGTAGGTGTGGGCTGAGACACACTGTAGAAGCTGATACAGACCAAGGAGTGACCTGGCTCACTGAGAGCAGCCAGGAGAGGGACATGAGTGAGGACGCCAGGGTCAGAGCAAGTTGGTGAATCAGGCCTCACACAGAGAGCAAGGGTCAAAAGCCAGAATGTGCCCATTCTGGTAGACAGAGCAGAGGAGAAGTTCCAAGTCTGGGCCAAGAGCCAGGAAACAGAGGGGCAAGAAAAGCTTGCAGGAAGACAGAAATAAAATAGCCACTATGAGCAAACACTTCCTGCATGGTTCTGGTATAGTTCTTGGCTACAGAACCATCCCAGGAGGACAGCTCCGGGGGAGGAGGGGAGGCAGGCATTCAGAACGGCCAGCCAAGAGATGTGGTGTTTGTGAAGGGGACAAAGGATTCTGACTGCCAGGGCTTTTTTCCCACTTGGGTTGGTGTCCAGGGGATATCTATTTCCAAACCTGAAAAATCTACTGAAAATTAAATGATGAAAAGGCTGCTGAGTTCACAAAGCCCTCTTAAAAAAAATAATTAAAAAAATCTGTATCTATCCTGTTTGAGGTATTTCTTTAAAGATTTGCTTTCAATGATGAGACAATAAATGGTTATGTTGTCGTGTGAAATCAGGACAGCCGTTATGTAAAGGAGGTAAAAACTGCTTCATTAAAATGCACAGAGGGAGAAGCGATGGCTTATAGTATAGATCATGCTAGAGATGAGCAGATTACTGAGCACCAGGCACACAAGGGAGATAGATTAATGAAAAATAAATAAAGGGGCTTCAGAAAAACAGCATGAAGCTGAGCACTGGTCTGCTGCATATCACAGAATATAAGCCCAAAGTGGGAGGAAAATAATTTCTTTTTATTTGAAATGCTGATTCTAAAAGTTAATGCTATTTGCTTCATTCCCTATTTCACATTTTATTTATCCTTTAGGTAATTAAAGATGATTGTGAGGATAGGAGACAAACATGGTGGAACATCTAATGCGGATTGTTTACCCTGGAAAGAGTCAAGGTATGATTTTCTCAATGGCATGGATAGTCATCAAAAATTATAAATAAAAGAACTGACCCTTCTTGTCATGACTTTACTGTGTGTTTTGCCTGAAAAAATTTATGAATGTTACTCTGAAGAAGTAGCCATACAGTACTGAAAGGAAAATAGAATTTGGGGTCAGATGGCCCAAGATTCAAAAGCCAGCTCTAGCTAACATTTATAGTATGTGATTAGGACAAATGACCAAGTGTCTTTGAGTTTCATTATGTGACGGGAAAAAATTAGACCTGCCTAAATTGCCCTTGAGTTTTTAGTGCATATCAAATGCACTGAAAGTTTTATGAGAAAAAAATTTTAAAGCTATACAAATATGAATTGTCAACTATACATAACAAACCCGATCAGGTTTCGGCTGCATTTCAGTTTCACATAATCACTCTAACCAATAAGAATGAAAACATGCAGCAATCACATACACACAAAATCACACCTACCATTTACATGTCAATACTGTCAGTGAAAGACAGGTAGTGACTATTTTTAAGAATGCTATTAGTTTCTGATTATTTAGTTACTCATTTTGAAATTAGACTTATAATTTCTGTAATGTGTAAGGTTAAACAAAACACCTCTTTTGAATTTAATAAGCAGCATTAAAGTATTTATGATAATTATATATACTTCTGATCATTTACATGCTTAGAGGCTTAAAAGCTATCAGGCAAACAAAAATAGCTGAACTATATGTAAGAACTCTTGAGAAAATGTAGAAAAATGCTAGCAACTCTAATATAGAAATAAAATTTTGTGACAGCTAAAAATGAAAACAGAAATGGAAGCAGCCCCGCCATAATCCATAGGCCTTTTTCCCTGAGGGGAACCTAGGAAGTGGGAGGTTAATGGAAAAAACTACTACTGTCAAGGCTGCTTTTGAGCTTAGGGCTACAACCCACCCATACCAAGACCATCTCCACTGTCCATGCTAACTTCCCCTCACTCTCAGATCTCGCTTCTGCTAGTCTTGGTGACTTACCTGGTCATGCAATCCAAACTTTTGCTCCTGAGAGATGTGCACTGCTGGTAACCAGGCTCTTTTAGTCGCTGCATATGTCTATTTATAGTCATAACTAGGCAAGAAAGTCCCAAGAGGTGCCAAAGGAAATCATCTGTCTTCCACATATATTCATCATTTCTACCATTGTGTCAAAGCAGCCCTACTTCCACCTATTGATGAGGGACAACTGTCTCTGCAAAGATGCGGGCATATTTTTTGCCTTCTACTTTCTAAACACAGGGAGTCCCAAGTGCCAAGAGCAAGAATAGTACATAATTCATTGGAATCCTTGCTGCATCCCTGAAGAAGAGTGCTCCCTCTTTGGGGACCAGAACCTAAAACCCAGCAGAGCTGAGAATGGTGGATATAGGAATTGATATTTCCCTACATGGGTCATTGAGAGCAGTGGTAAGTGCAGACCTTCCAACTTCTGCTCCCGGCTTCTAGGATCCATGTATTCTCCCCCTTGGGGACACGGTGCCATATAGAGCTCTCTAACTTGGTGTATACAATGCATCTGGAGTGATGACATCTCTTTGCAAAATATTCCCTCTACGCCAACACTTCACAGGGAAGGGGGTACAGAGGCAGAGTAAGCTTCCAGTTTCATGAGGCCAGCACCTTCTCACAGCGTCCCAAAATGGACAAGACCACCCCTGGGAATGAGAGAGATGCTAGAGTGATTCCAGGGGTCTATAGTAGCCCCAAGTGCAATTGGGGGCATTAAATAAATATTTAATTAAATAAATAAAATGGTAGTGGAAGTGCTCAGAGAGGTGTTGAGTGTTTTTTTCTTGTCTGAAAAAGCAGGGGAGAGACAGTAATCCAATAAGCTTGGGAATCTATTAATGGTACAATATCTGATATAGACATTGCACCCCATGATAATAGGACCTTTCCCAATTTTCCCTTTCTGGGTAGATTCTACAGTGTACAGGATTCCATGACGACAGATCAGGTTTCCTAGAAGCTCCTGGATAGTTTTGCTGGCTGAGATCCCAATGGAAGAAAATGTAAACTGATATTAAAAACAAATATAAGAAGTATCAGTCCCTGAAGAGATACCATTCACAGCTCCATGATGGTTGGAAGGAGCCCAGTGTAGCAGGTTTGCCTTACTGGCTATTCTCCTTGAAGAATGGTACCACATCAGGTGTCCAATGTTGGTCTCAATTCTGGGAAGTTTAGTTGTCCAAAGGAGGCAGTAGCTAGTAACTTGGAGCCTAGGTAACTGGGAGCCCATGCTCTTGGGCCAATGTTCAGCTCTCCTCTCTTCCACCACAGTCATTCCACTCATGTGCTCGTTTATCCATGTCCAGGGTGGCTTAATGATGATGAGATGAAACCAACTGGCTGAATCATTATGTCTCTTTAGTTGCTCAGACCTATTCGGTAGTGTGTTAATGCATGATATAAAAATCTCTACACTTGAAGCCCATTCCAATATGTCCATTCACATGATCTACCCAGACCTGTGGATGTCTCCAGTTTCCCAGTGGTTTTCCTTTTATGCCCCTGACCAGCTGACTAGACCACTGGCCACTCTTATTCCATACAGAATAGATGACTGGATGTACTACTATAATTTTATTCATTAGAACTATTTCTAATTTTTGCTGACTTTCAAAGCCACCCCTTAAGGAGCAGCTATAATAAAGCTGAGCTTACTCATCTGTAAACCAAGTTTGTGGATTTTCCTCCTCCTTGAGATGGTCATATATGACTGTCTCATAAAGCCATAATGTGAGCTGGGAGAGACATTTTGGTACAATTTCCATAAGTAAACAGAAGATCTGGGCCACCTACTCATACAGTTTATTCATACCATCTGGTTCTGCTTGAGGGGTCAATCCTAGATACACCATTTCTGACCTAGGACACACTGCTGCTGGATCCCTATGACCTTATAACACATGGTCACTTGGCACCCAGACTCAAACATCCCATTTCTATCAAAGCTCTGCAATATGCCATGAACTGTTCCTCAAATGGCTGTGTATTTGTCTGCTAGAATGGAATGTCCCTGCTCCAGAATCTAGGGCTCTGCATTGGGATTCTCCCTCTGGGTCTTACCATAATTCCTGCATGAATTCTTTCCCACCATAAACACCTCCAACTCCAATGCATGGATCCTATGGCCTGAGCAGTAGAACTGCTTGCATCATGGCTGGGTCTGCTGGCACAGTGTCTGGGCCAGAGCAGGATTCCTATGGAAAGCGCTGCCCCTGGAACCCAAACGGGTGCTATGTTTCTTTCTTGTAGGGGATGAGAAATGCAATAACTCATCTTTTACTGTTTAGAAGATACATCCTGGTATACATCTTTAAAAAGGTTTCCTGAAACTGTAAATCCTTGTTTATTTTCCAGTCTGTGAAAAATATGTTCTTACCAAGGCCTCCAGCACACCAGCAACCTCTTACCTGTCATGACAAATGCAATGTCATCAATATAATGAATCAATATAGTAATTAGTGTGTGTTCAGGTGGTCCAGATGTCTCCAGATATATCATGATGAAAAAAAAAGGCTTAACTTTAATTTTGCCCTGGGGCAAAATTATAAACGAATATTATCCATTCCACACAAATTTGAACTTTTTTATTCTATTTCCTGGTTGCAATGAAAATAATAGTTTCACTAAATCAATGGCCATGTACAAGGTTCCCCAAATTTTGTTAGTCTCCAGCCATGAAGACATGGCCAGAACAATAGTAGCAACTGGAGCTTCCATTTGACAGGATTTATGCTAGTATGCAATTGTTCTTCAGTGTTCATTCAGATTGGGTAGGTACCCAGGCTAGTCACATAAGTAAAGACAGGATGTAAGTCCCACCCTCATAAATCTTCAACAGTGCTATTAATCCCACTCTTCCCCCAGGATGTGCTATTGTTGTTATTGTTGATGTTGTTGTTGTTCTTGTTGACACTCTTGGATATGAAGGAATAGGAGTTTCCAACATGACAATGCTTATCTCATCCCCAAAGATCCAGTGTGGAGTTACTCCATCTGCTTAATACATCAATTCCAATAATGCGTTTAGACATCAGAGAAATGTCCAGGCATATCTGCAGACCTCAAAGCTAGACATTAGCCAGCACTTTGATTATTTTCTGACCCCACTCTAACAAAGGAGGCCATGATGATTTTTGATGAAACAGGTGTCAACTCAGACTCTGTACACAATAGATCTTGAAATGTCTGAGAATTTCTCTTTTCCCAGAGTATAGTTACCCA
This sequence comes from Muscardinus avellanarius, assembly GCF_963383645.1. Lineage (NCBI taxonomy): Eukaryota > Metazoa > Chordata > Mammalia > Rodentia > Gliridae > Muscardinus > Muscardinus avellanarius. Next base: position 37,328,222 of record NC_137793.1, read on the forward strand.
GGTAAACAGCCATGGGTCTCTTCAGGAAGGGAAATAATATTTTTGAAGCAATATTATAGGGTCCTTCTTCGGGGGAACCAGACACTCTTCAATGGGTTCTAACTCTGAAAACTGGCTAAAATCTAAGAACAAAGAAAAAGTTTTTAAAAAAAATATTGGAGAATCAACTATCATATTCCATTCCTTCTCCTAACTATAAATATTCAGCAGCATCCTTGCTGGCAGCCAGTCTAAGTTGTCCCTAGAGATCTGCTTTGTTAATCATCCTCATAAAGGCCAAGGGTCAAGCCCCCTGACTGACCCTCCAACCTTGGTGCTGGTTATAGTAATTATGATCTCCTAGCTTCATTCAGTTAAACACCTGGCCTCTATTACTGTGGAAAAGGGAGGAATCATTCCCACAGCAGTTAGTGAGGACAGCTCTGTGACCACTCATGCGGACACCAGCCCTGGCCTGCCAAGGAGAGCCTCCGCTGATTTAGTGATGCTGTGTCACCCAGCTCAGTGATGCTGGCACACTCCTATGGCCTTGGTAAATCCTGTATCCTCTCTCCCAGCAAGCTCCATCCTTCAGTATGCCTTGTGAGCTCACATAGCCTTTTCTTCCTGCTCATTTTCCCATGGCTTTTTATTCCTTGCTCTATTAGCTGCCAGGGAACTCAGGTATTTCTGCTTTTCTCCTCATGGGCCATAGCTTCAGACTTCTAGGAGCCACCCACCCTAGCAGCAATTTTACCCATCTACTGCCGTTGCCAGGGTGTTAAATCCCATGTCCTGAGAAAATGGCTCCAATGAATTCTTACTCTCCAGTCCTGTGTCTGACCACCTTAATGAAGGCCCCACAGAATCCAATCCCAGAGAAACCCCTGCAGATTCTATGTCATGGACAGCTAATTCTTGCAACTCATTTAGGGCATATAATGATTTGAATATAGAACATTCCCCCTAGCCCTCACAGAAACAAGGTTGCAATATAGGGAGTGTGTTTTGGTGCTAAGGAGGTGGGGGTCTCTGTGGGTGTGGCCTTGGGGATTATTTAATCCTTCTCCTCCCCAGCTCCTTCTGCTTCTGGCCTTGGTGATCTGAGAGTGGAGCTTTGTGTGCTCCCTCTTTCTCCCTCTCTGTTTTCTGCCTCATTGCCCTGAGCTTCAGACCCTGGCCTTGCATGAACTGAACCCATAATCTCCAAGACTGTGAGCACATAAATCTTCCTTCCTTAAAGCTGTGTGGTCATTTTGAATTATAGCTGTGAGAATACTAAGAGTATACTTTTTTATATAAGAAAAACTATTAAGAATCATCTCAGGGAAAGGAGAAGTTTCCTGGGGGAAAGTCTCTGGTTTCTCCCAGGTAGGGCTTCTGACTAAAATCAGCGTGAAGCCCAGAAAGTTGACAGTTGGAGCTCCTCGTCTTTGTCCTGCAGGTGAGTCTACTCTGGCCAAAGAATCCAGGGAGTTGGTTTCATCTACCTCACATATCTGGTTTCTTGGGAGTGACTTTGTTGTTGAGCATGGGGCACCTCTTCCCCTCTCCCTCTGGAGTGACTCTGATGGCTCCCAGGGCCAGCACACAGCAGCAGCAATGTGCAGAGGATGGAGGTCCCAGGTCCTGGAGGTGGGCTCCTGATGGGGTTGTGGGGTGCAGGGGGAGGCTTTTACTGCTGGTGTCTGGGAGGATCAGCTCCCTCTTTGCCTCCCCTATGTCGCTGCTCTTTCAGGGGCTGGCCTGGGGGCTTTAGGGCCATGCTGGAGGACTATGCTGGGAGGAGTCCTCCTTTTTGCCAGGCATCTCAGGAGAATAGCATGTTGTCCCTTCTGCCAACCTCCTGCCAACGCTGTATGTCCTCCTTGCTGGTGGGTCCTTAGAGGGCACCGGTGGGCAGGTGCAAGGGTGGGACTGGCTAGCTCTCCTTTGGAGGCAGAGGGAAGACTAAAGCATCCCAATGCTCCAGCCTCCTCTGCTCACCTGGCATTGGATCAGCAGGTATGTTGTCATGGCATTGCCAAACATTCTGTTCACCACTGGCAGCCAGATCTGGTGTGGGTTGTACCCCAGGTGACATAACACACTCAGGATTTCGGGGTTTGGGTGTTGGGAGATCAGCTGGGTAAGAGGAGGTGAATGCTTTTTACCTGATCTCAGCCACAAGTGCCCCAGGATTTCTGCAGCCGTGGGCCTCGGGACCCGGTCAGCAGTAGTAAGGGCTAATAAGGCTTCGTGCCTGGGAGGAAATGTGAGGGGGCACCAAGTACCTTCCCTGCAGTGCCCGGGTCCTCAGCTGCTCCAAGATGGTACCATTAAATGGGAGGGAACCTATAGCATTCAGTAGTGGACCATACCCAGGCCCCATTTGTCTACCTCGGGGCCCTGGTAGACTTCCAGGGTACAGCAGCAGGGAGTGTCACAGTGGTCAGCTATTTTTTGGCTGAGCAGCAGCTCAGCCAGAGTCAGGGACTTTGACATTCCCTTCCGAGTCCCAGAGGATATTATCTGGCTTCAGGTCAGAACTTCAAGATGTCCACCTGCCCTTCTCCTGGCAATAGTGCACCATGCTCATGACCTGCCTGAACACCCTCCGGGCATCCTCCTCCATGCCAGCCAATTGCCATGCCCCTGCTCACATGCTCCATCACCAGGTAGACAAAGTTGGCTGTGTTTATGATCTTAAAACAGTTCAGGTACTCCACTGTCCTCATGATGTCCATTTTGGATCTAAAGAATGGGTTGTCACTAAATGTAGGTAAGACCTTCACAGCTACCTTGGTCCCAGTGAAGATATGGCCAGCCAGTTCAACTGGAACAAAACCGCCCTCAGGACCATATAATTGTCCATGAGGCTATCCTTGTAGGGAGAGCTGGCCAGGAGGTCTGGTTCTGGCCTCTCTACTCTCTCTCTAGCACTGTCCATCAAAAGCCACAATAGCAACTAACGATGTGCTCCCTGTACCAATGGACAAAACTCAGCAGCGGTGAGGGCCTTATACAGCCCATCCTGGAGATCCCTCACAATGGCTCCTTGTGAGGTCATGTGATGGGTCACAGCTGGGTGTGGCCCACTGGGGCCATCTCACTTTGGGGCCTCCAGGATTTTTCCACTTTAATAAGGACTCTAGAAGCTTTTGTTGCTTCAGTGGGTTGTGGAAGCTGATGTTTACTTGTTTAGAAATTAAATTTTGTAGGATGATTCCATTTTTTCATTTCTTATCAAAAAATCTAATAATATTTTTACTTAAAAACATCATATCAGCTGGGTGTGCTGGCACATGCTTGTAATCCTAGTACTTGGGAGGCTGAGACAGGAGGATTGGGTTCATGGCCAGACTCGGCTATTTAGTGAGGCCCTCTGCAACTTTGTGAGACCCTGTTTCAAAATAAAGACCAGCTGGGCGTGGTGGCACACACTTGTAATCCCTGAGCTTGGGAAGTGGAGACAGGAGGATCGTGCACATTTGAAGCCAGCTGTGCTGGCTTAAGAGACCCAGTTTTCAAAAAAAAAAAAAAAAGTATAAAATAGGTCTGGGAGTGTAGCCCAGAGGTAAAAGAGTTTCCAGGAACCCCAGTCCCACAAAAAGAAAGAAAGAAAGAAAGAAAGAAAGAAAGAAAGAAAGAAAGAAAGAAAGAAAGAAAGAAAGAAAGAAAGAAAGAGAAAGAAAGAGGAACCCCAGTACCACCAAAAATAAAAAAAGAATAAAAGGTAGGGATGGGGTATAGCTTGGAGATTAGAATGCCACTGGGTTTCATCCCCAGTACCAAAAAAAAAAAAAAATCATTTCTACACTCAAGGTATTCAGTTTCTTTCTTTCAACTTGAAATGATTGGTGTCCAAAGAATGGTAGCATATCACTCACAGCATTTTACCAAAATGCTCTGTTCCCTAAGATATCACAGGACGTGTTATTAGCAAGATTGGTAGTGATGCCTTCATATGTGGACCACAGCATTATTTGAACTGTTCCCTTCCTTGATCCTCCTTTTACCTCTCCCTACCTCCTTCCAAAAACCCATTCCACTATTTTACTCTCTCATTTTCATGAAGTCTGTTTTGCATAATCTTTTTCCTCCCTTATCAGTTCCAGCATGTCTCCAGCCAGGCTTCACCCAAGTGTGGCTGAGAGAGGGGGGGGGTGACTCCTCAGGGGATACCTACTGCTTAGCAGTGTCTTAGTTGTTAGAGAAGTGCTTACTTTTTGTTTGTTTGCTTGTTTTTTTTTTTTTTTTAGTTTTTATTTGTCATTTCTTTTTTATCTTCTATTTAAAACAGGCTCTTGCTAAATTGCTATGGGTCTTGCTAAATTGCTGAGGCTGACCTCCAACCTGTAATCCCCCTGCCTTAGCCTCCCAAGTACTGGGATTACAGGTCTGTGCCACCACAGCAAGCTGAGAAGTGCTAGTTTTCAGAGAGGGGTGGGCTAACAATACAGGCTCTAAGGATTTAATTTTTCTGCCTTGCAGAAATAGGGAACAGCCCATAAATGTTTCTATTCCATATCTCAGAGTCCCAGCTTTTCCCAGTCAAGGCTCTGAACTTAATGTAATAGACCTGCATTTGCAGAACATTCAATTGTGTTCCAAACTCTGAAATTCCATTATAGTCGGAGTCTGCTTCTCAGCTGCATCTGATCTCCCACCGCAGGGGATAAGGGTCTCTTTGTAAGGTACCCAAGCACTCTCGCTCTCATATTTAGCCATTAGCTGTTTTTTAACCATGCCAATTTTTTTTTCTTCAAGTGTCCCTCACCCCCAAAAGGCATTAATACAACCTAGCAATAGCCAGCCAACCTTGCAGTTTTTATAAACATTGTCCCTCCATGTTTCAAATATCCACACACACAGCAAAACACATGAAGATGGATTGGAGCAGGGGATAGAGCTATGAAATTCTGAGTCTTTCACATTTCATAATCTTCATAGTGATGGGCATCAGAACTCACCACCATCTCTGTATACTTCATCCTATGGTCCATGAAGAGCTAGATAAATAAAATGTAGCCAGGCACTGTGGCTCACACCTTAATTGAGAGGCTGAGACAGTAGGATCTCAGGCTTGGGGGTCAGCTTTTGCAACTTAGCGAGACCCTGTTTCAAAATAAACAATAAGAAGGGCTGGGGGTGTAGCTCAGAGGTGAAATTACCCTGGATTCAATCCCCAGAACCAAAAAAATAAGATAAGATATGCAAATACTTTATTAATAAAAATAATGATTTCCCAGAATGGCATATGTTATGCCATTATTGGGGTCAATAAGAAAGGTGATAGTCTACTGCCTCTTTTTGGGGGGGCCTACTGGCCATAGAACCCAGGCGCATTCTACCTCCAAGCTATGCCCCCTATTTTTTATTATTTATTTTGAAACAGGGTCTCACTAAGTTGCAGCGGGCCTCACTAAATAGCTGAGGCTGGCTGTGAAGCTCCTGTTTCTACCTCCAAAGTACTGGGATTACAAACGTGAGCCACCACGCCTGTCCGTTGCCTTTCTGATAAAGTAACTAGACGCCAATCAGCAATAAGTGTGTAGGTGACATTTCAAGCAGATATAAGAGAAGAATCTCAGCCCTGTACATTTTTCCTCATTTTTTAGACATTACTTACTGTTCCTGTGCTAAATGTTTATCATATTTGTTCCAATGTACCATTTGTGAAAGGGGTGTCAGATTGCAATTCTCTAAAGATACAAACATACACGGATTTATCCTGCCTTTTAGCCTTTAAGAAAGATACTTTTCTTTCCCATCTAATAATTTCTCTTTCTTGCAGCTGAAAGAACCATAAAATAGTTATAATATGGTTCTGAGAGAGGATAATTAGCGGTGTGATATAAAGATTGTATCTACACAGCAATAAATGAAGTGGGATGTGTTAGCCATAATATTTGGTGGATATGGGTAGACACTCTGGCTAATTCAAGCTTCAGAGACTATGGCTGCCATCTTTTGTAAGTGACAACGTCTGGGTCGTGGCAAGATAATCTACCTCATTTGTGTTGCTTTTACCTCTCTATACTTGATTTGTCCTTTTCTCACAGTCCTTGAGAACTTATGAACCAAATGAACCACCTTTCATTTGGCACACATTTGTATTAATCATGATTTATAATAGCAATACTACCTTTTACTACAATTGTATGTGTCCTGTAAACTATGTTAAGACTTGAATATATAAAAATTAAGAGGAGCTTTGAACTTGAGGAGCTCACACTTTAAATGGTAAGACAAATCTGTATGCCCGTAATAAAGGTTGTTCTTGAGATATGGACACAGTACTCTGCAGATGTACAGTGGGCATATGGATGAAGAGAGAAGTCCACCATTGGCATGACATGATGGTCTTTTAAACATCATTCATCCATCCTTGGCATGAAACCAATACCATCCCCGTACTTTGTCTCCATTAGTCCTTTTCTCCAGTCCATCAGTAATTTTTACCTCTCTTATCTAATCTCATCAAATCTAATGGGGTACAAAATTCTAGGAAAAGTCTGAAAAATCACAAAGATTTGATTACTTTATGGTTCTTACAAGTTTGGTTTCTCCTAAAAAAAATTCTAAGTTGTTGCTCTTTTTAAAAACAAAACAAAACAAAAAAACATTTCTCTTAGAAACAGAGCTGCACTAGAAGAATATTGCCTTTCATAACGTCCTTCCTGGCAAGCCTATTATTTTCCATTTATAGATAGAATTTTCATGTTCATTTCCTCTTCAGTGAACCACTTTCCAGAATTTTCTTTCCTCCTCCCTATAATTAGTGCCACAAACACTGGTGACGGATCAACATTATCAGAGAGAAGGAAGCCACAAGAGCATGTTGCATGTTCTTGAAAGGAAATATCCCATCACATGCATTTACATAATCAAATAAAGAAGTTGTATTCCACATAAGAAAATAAGAAACAACTATATTGGAAAGCTTACTTCCTTTATAGTCATTCATTTACTCGACAGGTATTTAAAGAACAGCTACTGTACACAAGATATGTGGATCCTGTAGAACAGAGATGACTCTCCACAAACACCACATATAGTCTAAAGGAGAGAGTGTAGGGCTGAACTTACTAAGGTGCAGTAGAGTGCAAATTGGGGAGAGATTTTTCATATGCAGAAGCCTAAAAGAGGGCGATGCAAAGGTGGTAGTTGAATGGCTTAGAGTGGGATTTAAAGACTACAATGAAGAGGATGGAACTGCCGGAGGAGAGAACTGTGTACTGGACAGCATCTAGGAGGGAATTAGTCAATGCAGGATTAGACTGCTCAGTAGTGTGCATGAAGGGGAAAGAGAGAAGATAAAATGGCAATGACAGGTTAGAGCCAGGTATTGCAATGCTGAGAATGCCAGGAAGAAAAAATAAGGCAGTTGAGACTCCTTGAGGGGATGTGTGAGCAGGGGAAAAGTGAGATGAGAGCATTAATATATAGGTGAGCTGAAACGAGGCAATGCTGGAAAACAGAGGCCCGTTACAGAGATTTTTCAATTGTAGGCTGGGCCTTGATTAAGAGGTAGGATAGCAGATCAGTTGAATTAGAGAGGAGGACAAGAAAGATTTGAAAGATGTTTTGTAGATACAATCGATAGGACTTGGCATCTGATGGACTGAGGAAGGCAGGGAGAAGGTAGGAATCAGAGGTGACTGTGAGTTTGAGATTAGCTGTATGGGATGAGAAATAAGGATCAGAGCATGAAATGGGGGAAAATTGTGTGTGGGAGAGGATGTAGAAAATGCCTAATGACTGTTGGAAAAACAAGTCTTTTCAGAAAAAAAAACCCTCAAAGCTGAAGGTACTAACAAACATTGAAATCATCTGCACAGATGTGACAACCAAAGTCACAACTTTGAATAAGATTTTTAACCGAGAAAGACCCACAATTACTGTCTATGTATCACAAAGTCAAATGGTGTTTGCTAATTATCTACTTAGTTTGATGGAAGTAGACAGCCAATATCAGATCATTGCAGCCTAGATATTTTGTAGTCTGAATGGCCCAATTTTGTAGTCTACATCAATCAAATTAAACAAATCATTGTCATATCTGCCCTTAGCTTTGTGCTGTGTCAATACAGCCAGTAGGTGCATGCATACATTGAAACTGATGGCCCAATTGAAGACCCTGAGGTGCCAGTGCCATATTTCCAGGCGTCCAGAGGTCACCTGGCCTTAAGAGCCTACCAGTGCCCCACTGCATAACTTAAAATTTCATGAACAGTGTATCCTCTGAGAGTCTAACACAAGAGGTAGGTTTATTTTCCATTTTATAGATATAGAAACCTAAGGCTCTGAAGGCGCAGACTATCCAGGGTTTATGGCTAGTGACAGGTGCAGGTAGAGCTAGTTTCTAAGGATTCAGATTCAAAAAATTCAGAAAATGTTTACTACACTTGACCTTTTAAGGTAGGATGAGGATGTAGCTTAGTGGTAGTGATCTCCAGATCACCTCCTCTTTAATTGAACGCCAGAATGGCAAAATAAATAAGCATTTAAAAAGAAGGCCATGCTTATTACTAATGAGTACAGCTGAATGCAGTGGAGATTATTCATACTCATGGTCCATTTATTTTCCCTTATGGCCACTTCTTTTTCCTTCTCTGTGTTATTTCACTGGAAGTGATTGAGTGAGTGATATTTACACTCACATACACGCCCCTTCTTTACTAATATCAACCTAATCTGCCAACTTAGAAGGAAAGATGTATTTCAAATAGCACTTATTGTCAAAATCACAGGTCCTGTTTCTAAGTGCACTTTTCACAATTCTTTGGATGTAAACAACCAATACCAGCTATCACGTCTCCATGTTTACAGTGCATAAAATAAATCTGAAATTGATCTAACTTTCACATCCTTCAGAACATAACTCTCAAGCCAACCATTATATTGAATTCCAAACTTTGAAATGAATAACACTATATTATATAAGAAAAGAACAGTGCAAATAAAAATCAGGCTATATTTTCCAGGGAAGGTTTTTGGGAAGATCAAGAAACTCATGAAAGTCACTTTCTCTCTAGCTCTATGCTACATTTCTCCAATGTCTGTAAAATGCCAATACATAAGATTCACAAGACCATCCATACTTCAGACCAGCTTTTAAAAACTAATCTGAAGATCCTAATTCATCTTTGTTGGGGTTCTAGCCTTTCACCAAGAGTCAAAAGGAAAAGCCCATCTGACATTTCTTAATTGTGATGGAGAGCCTTAGTGAGACAGGCACTGAGCCTCAAATGCTTCTGGGACCCGGCCCAAGGGAATAGCCATCCTTCCCTTATCGTTGGTACCCACTCCTTGTCATTGGAAACAAAGAGTTTCTCAAGAAAGACTTAACCCATCATCAGTACTGAAATTCAAACATAGATACCATGTCTGAAGAGTGGGGTGTCCCTAGCAAAAGTCACATGGGTCTCAGTAATGTTCCTACAGAGAGAAAAAAAAACTAGAAATGTGTTCAAATCCAGACATATACAGCCATGTGGAGTGTACACTTACATAGCTGGGGCAAGGGGGAGTCAGAATACAAGGAAGTAAGTCATCATCTAGATACTAGTTGAGGTCATCTTGCCCCCTGAGAATCAAATAAAATTGCCTGGCATCCTCCCTACCCAATGGTTACTAGAAATCTAGTCCTCTCCTAAATTTTTCTGTGAATACCCAAAGGTCCCTAACCCAGCCCAAGGCTGTCCAGTTTGCTCTGCATTCTACATGCTAAGATTTGTCACGAAGATTCTTTCCTTTGATTTCCATGAAACATGACTCACACAAGTTCTCAATGCAGGCGATAACTTTTCAGCACAGAGAACAAGCAGCTTAAAACAGAGCATAAACACCCTTGTCCTCTGGCAGCTGGTGACAGCTGACCTGTGGAGTTGCCCGCAGACTGACAGCCTTCTCTTCTGTGGCTTGACCCCAGGTTTTGCCTGCACTCTTCCTCTTTCCTTCTCAGTTCTTCTTCAGGGAGGGGAAAAATCCTTGTTTACCTTTTATGCTGATTGGTTTAGCAATCACTTTGTTTCAATGCTCCTTCCAAATCATGCCCTGAGGGCCTCATCTTTGCTAAATAAAAGGCTATTTACTCCAGAGAGAAATTATGCTACTTCCTTAGGCTGAAGCTGCCTCGGTCACTTGTGGTTTTAAATAGTAATTGCTTTGTCTCTCTGCAGTAAGACCCAGAAACAGGACTTGGTTTGGAGCACAGAGGTAATGATGGTTACAGAGGAATGGCAGGTCTCAGAACTCCTCACACTCAAGAAGATTGACAGCACAAATGGCCTGAGGAGAAAGGGTTTTGTGTGGTGATTGACAATGTATTACAATTCTGTAACTCTTTTGATTCTGATAAACTCATTGTGAGTCCTTTTAACTTTTCCTGCATCCCCACCTCTCCATCTGCTCCCCTTCCAACACACAACACAGGGGTGTACAGACACACAAGTGCTCAAAGAAAAAAGAACATTTTCTTCATTGGTAGTCAAGAGATACAGCCTCAGGTTCCTTGACCTTGGGATACAATAGAGCTATCCCTGATTCATCAGAAGGGCAATGGGTTTCCAGCTTTACCAGCATCTATGCATTTATATAACAATGGCAATGGTACTTTTAGGCCAACACATCCATTGGAATTATTGTTCTTGGCCTCTTTGGAATCCTGGCTCTGCCACTTACAGGTGAAAGAACTCTACCAGAAACTACTGCGGGCACAAGCAACCTTGCCAGAGGTGTCTCAGCAGAGGGCAAAACAAGAAAAATGAAAGGTCCTCCATCCTCAAATACCAGCCATGAAGACAGTAAGCCTTGGGATACAGTGGTTTTGCTCCTTTTTTAAAAAGCAACATCAGCCGGGCGTGGTGGTGCATGCTTGTAATCCCTGTGCTTGGGAGGCTGAAACAGGAGGATCGCACAGGTTAGAAGCCAGCCTCAGCTACTTAGTGAGACCCTGTTTCCAAATAAAATATAAAATAGGTCTGGGAGTATAGCCCGGAGGTAGAAAGCCTCTGGGTTCCACCCCTAGTACCACCAAAAATAAATAAATAAATAAAAAGCAACATCAGGCATGAGAATGTCCATCTTCATTAGCAACAGCAGAATCAACAGTAGTGTTGATAGGAGCAACATGAAGGGCTAGGATCGGCAACTCTGTGGAAGCAAAGGGACCTATAGCACAAGCCTGGGATCAGCAAACAGTGGTGAGGAATATTTGTAGATGTATGTGAGCACCCTTTGGAGGGAACTCCGTAAAAGACTGAGCTTCCTTGAGTAAACAAGAAGCCAGTCAATTAGGGGTTTGCTTGCTGTTATTGATATTTGGGGTTTAATATGATGCGACCATGTTTGCAATCAGCAGCTGCTAAATCTTAATACACTTGGATTATATGACTATAAATGGCTTTTGTCTCCAAGTTCATGACACATAGAGATACAAGGCTGGACCGCTATACAATTATTCTATGACTTTAACCCTATTCTATTGACAATATTTTCCAGATGGCTACTAGAGGGATATCCTTGCAAAAAATCACAAGAAGAATAAGTAAGAATATCTGAACCCCACCTATAAGTACTACAATTGGCTAAGAGCTAATTGGGCGATGTGTGCATGTATGTCTCTACCATCTTGTATCCCATTAAGATGTATGACTACAATGTACTAATAAAAAAAATTTTTTAAGGACTACATAAAATGCTTTACCTACTTTATCTCATTAAATCCTACCCTAGCCCTAAGGGGTAGGTGTTCTTTACTCCTTTTTTAGAGATATGAAGAGGCTCAAAAATTTTAAACAATTTCAGATCAGATGACAAATAACCATTGAAATTATGTAATTAAAGATATGGAAATAAATGCCAAACTAGGGTAACCAAGGGATTCAGGGACATTCATTAACTTCGATATTATCCTTTCTCTTAAGCCGAGTTCCCTAGAAGCAGAATTTGAGATGATATATGTAGAGTGATAAAGTTTTCTTACTGGTAAGAGGGTGAGGGAGGCAGGACTGGAAGACAGGGAAAGACCCACAGAGAATGACATCACCTAGTCCCACAGAGAAGCCCTGGGCATAAGCCACACCTCAGAGCTGTCCAACCCCTCACCCCTGCCACTCAGGACCGTCTCCAGGGAAATCAAGTCACAGATACTTGGAAAGAAAATCATACTAAACCCTCTGGTACACACACAGAGTAAAAAGGGACCTGAGGAGTCTGGCCAGAGATTTGACATTGTAATGTGCCCTTTCAATGGCAGAGATGGCTCACAGCCAGCCACCATCCTTGGAAGCCATCCCCAGCGAGAGCAGAATGAGAGGGGCTTCCAGCATTAGGGCTGCAGACAGAGGGCACATACCCAGCAGAAGAGAGCCACTTAGGTCAGCCTTTCTGTTTATTGAAACCGGTCTGTGATCCCGGAATCCAGCATTTTCAGGTTTCTGCTTTACAAACAAGTGTGTTGTCAGGGGGCAGTTTGATGTGGCCAAAGCATCTTAACCTTTTCAAACCAAAGATGAGGTATGTCCCCTACAATTCCCCCCTGCCTGGCTTTGGAACTGGGGTAGATTACTTAAGTACATGAGCCTCCGCCTCCCCCCACCCCGGGACTTGGCAAAAAAGGAAAAAAATTGTCCACTCCAGAGTCTGCCAAAATAACCAGAGGGGATGATGTTAGTGGTGCACACTTGTAATCCCAGTACTTGAGAGCCAGCCTTAGCTACTTAGTGAGGCTCTCTGAAACTTAGTGAGACCCTGTTTCAAAATAAAGTGAAAGCCGGGCGTGGTGGTGCACAGAGGCAGAGACAGGAGGATCACGCAGGTTCGAAGCCAGCCACACTGGCTTAAGAAACTCTGTTTCCAAATTAAAAATATATAAAAATGGGTCTGGGAGTGTAGCCTGGAGGTAGAATGGTTTCCAGGAATCCCAGTACCACCAAAAAATAAAAATAAAAAAAAATAAAGTGAAAAATAGGGCTGGGGGTGTAGCTTGGAAGTAGAATGTCCCTGGGTTCAATTCCCAGCAAAACACACACACACACACACACACACACACACACACACACACACACGCCATGTAAATGATCAGCATGATATAGACACAAGTTTTTTATTAACATTAGGTTGTAGTTGAATTAAACAAAATTATATTTCTTTTTTTTTTTTTGGTGGTACTGGGGTTCCTGGAAGCCCTTCTACCTCCGGGCTACACTCCCAGACCTATTTTTACATTTTTATTTGGAAACAGGGTCTCCTAAGCCAGCGTGCACGGCTGGCTTCGAACCTGCGCGATCCTCCTGTCTCTGCCTCCCAAGCGCGGGGATTACAAGCGTGAGACACCACGCCCGGCACAAAATTATATTTCTATGTAAATGGAAGTTAGATATAAATTTCAGGGAAAGAGAGATTTTGTTTATCTTATTTATTTCATTTTGGGGTGGGTAAAGGGGATGAAACCAAGAAGCATTCTATCTCTGAGCCTCACCTCAGCCCTTTATTTATTTATTTATTTATTTATTTATGTATTTATTGTTTTTTGTTTTGTGATACTGTGGGTGGAACCCAGGGGCTTTTCTACCTCCGGTCTATACTCCCATACCTATTTTATATTTTATTTGGAAACAGGGTCTCACTAAGTTGCTGAGAGCCTCACTAAGTAGATGAGGCTGGCTGTGAACTGTGATCCTCCTGTCTCAGCCTCCCAAGCGTGAGGATTACAAGAGTGCACCACCATGCCCGGCTTATTTATTTATTTTTATTTCATATTTTAGTTTGGTTTGAAACAGGGTCTCTCTAAGTTGCTGAGGCTGGCCTGGAACCTGTGATTTTTCTGTCACAGCATTCCAAGAATTCAGATTACAGGCATGCACCACCATGCCTGGCTTTTATTTTTTTTCCAGAGAAGACTGTATCCAAGCCATCATCCAACTCCAATTGGGATTAAATGAATTTGAGAAGAGAGCAGCCTTGAGCCTCTGAAAGGAACCAAAGCAGACACTACCCCCTCCTAGAGTCCCCAACCTGAAAAGAGACCCACCCCTCACACTTCTCACACACCCTGGTCCTTGCTCTCCTACCCTCCCTGCCCCACCTCTCTGAACTCTCCAGCACCCCATGCAAATATGATCTGATGAACACATTCACAGGAAGACCCACTGGCACAGTAAAACAAATGGTCCCCCATAGTACACAGCTGTACCCAAAGGTACAGCTCTCAAATGTCAGGGGAAAGCTGGTTACAGACTGGGGAGCACAGATTTGGACACTCAGGAAGATAGTATAGAAATCACACCAGAAACATGAATCAGAGTTATATAAAGCTAGCATGTTCATGAAAATAATGTTTTTCTTCAAAGTGACTTCCATGTGCAGAACACAAAGAACCTTAATTATCACAGACATTTCCTTCTCAATATCTGTTAAGTAAGTGAATGAATAAAGAAATTAATGGATTTGGAGATCAGAAGAGCCAGAGTTTCACTCCTGGCCTCAGAATCTACCAGCTTCTTGATCTTGAACATTAGCTGGACCTCAGTTTTCCCTCTGTGAAATGGAGACAAGAGTATCTCTCTTGTGAGATTACTACAAAAAAAAAAAAAAAGTGCATATAAACTGCTTAGCCTGTTCTTGCTTTATGGCAGATATTCAACATTGTTACCAATAATATCAACAGTAATATGTAAAGGGTGATTTTGACATTAAAAAACACTACTGCTACTATCATTGTTATTATTATTATTTGCTCTTCAGAGAGCATTTCAGTGGTTTATTCCTGGTAAGCATGTGATAGATATTGGTTGAATTAATAAATGCACAAATGCTAGCAGCCAACAAGCTTCTTAATCTATAGAGATAGAATAATTCTTCGGAATTCCTTCCCTTTAGAATCTCTTACATCCCGACCATCTTAAAAATTGTACTACATGCCGGGCGTGGTGGCTCACGCTTGTAATCCCCGCGCTTGGGAGGCAGAGACAGGAGGATCGCGCAGGTTCGAAGCCAGCCGCGCGCGCTGGCTTAGGAGACCCTGTTTCCAAATAAAAATGTAAAAATAGGTCTGGGAGTGTAGCCCGGAGGTAGAAGGGCTTCCAGGAACCCCAGTACCACCAAAAAAAAAAAAAAAATTGTACTACCACAGCTCAGGTTTCAGGCACTACGCAGTCACCGTGCCGGTGCCAGGGGGGCGAGCCTCTGAGCTGCTGTAACTCACAGAGGCTTCCCAGGTGAAGGGCTGCCCCTGATGGCTGCAAATCACCAACTGTTTCTGTCTTGGCTCAAAGTGGAAAGTGTTGTGACTGTTGGTTGGTGCTAATATCCCTGGCTCCAAAGCCAAATATCAAGAAAGAGCATCCCAGATGTTTGGGTTTGTTTCTGAGATGACACCCACCTTGACTCCCGGCAAAACATGGAGCCATTAGATATCCAAACACTTTTCATGTCAAAGAAAAAGGGTAGAACTATAGGACACCACCAGTGTCACAATGAGGTGTTCTCACTCTCCCTCTACAGCTACCTTGACCACTGCCAGGCAGCCCTTCCTGGTTGATTTTGTAGATTTTGAAAGGGCAAAAAAAAGGTAGATTTGCTTATTCAGGCAACTTGTCCTAGAGGAGCCATTGTCTCCACAGGTGAGACCTGAAAAAAGTCAGAGAAAGGACCCCAGGACAGGAATTAGGGTGGTTGAATACTCCATAAAGAAGTAGGTTGAACATAAAGGAAAGAACTGCACTGCCTGTGGTCCAGTTTCCAACAGACTTCACAAGCAGAATGGCTGAGGAACCTGAGAAGGGAGAATGTTTTCAATGAGGAGAGGGAGGATATTTGCTGAATACCTACATGACAGTAACAACTGTCATTAATATAGGACAGATATCAGGCTCCATGCAAAAAGTACCTTGTTTATCTGCATAATAATCCTATAACAGGTACAATGAAGGTTTTCTAAGGTTGCCATAACAAAATACCAGTGACTAGATGACTTAAACAATAGAAATTTATCTTCTCACAGCTCTGAAGACTGAAGTCCAAGAAAGAGCAAGTGCCAGCAGGGTTTGTTTTCTTGGAGGATCATAACAGAAAGACCTGTCCAGGACTCTCTCCTCAGCTTACAGATGGCTACCCCTCCTTTTACCTCTTCACTCGGAACATATGTGTCCCTGATGTCTCTCTGTGTGTCCAGATTTGCTCTTACAAGGACACCAGTCAGACTAGAATAGGGTCCTTCCCAACGGCCTCATTTCAACTTATCCTACCACCCTCCCCCCACTGTGTGTGTGTGTGTGTGTGTGTGTGTGTGTGTGTGTGTGTGTACTGGGGATTGACCTCAGGAGCATTCTACCTTTGATCTAGACTTCCAACACCCCAGCCCTATTTTATTTTTATTTTGAGATAGAGTCTTGCTAAGTTGCTGAAGGTCTCTATAAGTTGCTGAAGCTAAAGCTCAAACCTAGCTAGGTTCTTCCTATCTCTGTCTCCCAAGTAATGGCAATACTACATGTGTATGCCACAGTGCCCAACTTTCAATCTACCTCTGTAAAGGCCCTACCTCCAAATCTCGTCACATTCTCAGGTACTGGGGTTAGAGTTTTAATATATGAATATTAAAGGTCACGATTCTACTCCTAGTTGTTACCGTGATTCCTACATTATTAATGAGGATTTTAAGGTCTGCTCTTTGTAACGCAGCTAGTAAATGTTGAAGGCAGGATTTGAACTAGGGTCTGTTTAACACGAGAGTGTTTTGTCCCCACCATCTCATACTGACGAGCAGCACAAAAACACAAAGCTAAGAGTGGCATGAACATCAGCATTTCTGGGCTACTAACATGTGTAGTAGGTTTTGATGGGTGGTTTTCTTGTAAGCCTGTTTTGAAATGCATAATAAGTTTAAGTCCTGCAGTTGTAGATTAATTTACATTTTGTTCCTTTGTTACTATAGAAAATTCTCTAAGCAACAGAAAAATCTGTAATCCGCCCCTGTGCAGGCACATACCTGCCCCGACTAATTATTTAAGACATTGTTCAAAGCTGTGCTCCTAATTAACAGTGTGCACTGCCAATGCCAAAACATGAGCCCAGCATCTTTCACAGTCTGTAATCCATCTGGTCCTCAGGCCCACATACCGTGTCAGGTACGGCTGCCATTGCAATGGTCACCTCTCCTCCTGCAAGGGGTGGGAGGAGGGGGCCATGGTAGGCAATGAATCAAAAACACTCAGCCAATTCCCTGGACTTGTTGACATGCATGGCTAGTTTTCTCTCATGATTAGTTACATTTGCTTTTGTAGGAGGAATAATTCACTTTTCTGGAGAGTATTTCTGAATTTCCACTATTAAAAAGCCAGAAATGGCATCCAATTCAGTGTGAGTGATCACAATTGTCAAAATCCATGGCTTAAAAAAGAGTATGGGTACAACTAGCAGAAAGTCTGAGTGTGTGTGGGTGCGTGGATGCATGCGTGGGTGTAGATGTATGTAATATGTATATACATGAGCATAAACATGAATCTCTTACAATTACAATTTTTCTAATTAAGGGAACCGCATGTTACTTTTTTAATGGTTCTACCTATTTCGAAAGTCCTCCGAAATTAAATGTGCAAGCAAATCACTGCACATTTCAGATAATAATACAGTCAAAAAAGAGGAGCAGATAATTGGAGACATATTCACAATTAGACATAACTCTCTTCAAACAAAGAACCTCCAGTTAATTAATGTTTGTCAAGCACTTTAAAATCATATAATTCAGCATCCTAGATATTCCCACCTAAAGATAGGAAGACAAAGAGTCGGTGTGGGGGGAGCAGCTGAGGCTGGCTCTGGGTCTTGTCTTGTTTGGTTGTTCATCAGATTTACCAAAGAGGGCGGGAAAATACCATATGTACACAAAGTAGCTGGAACTAAATTTTCTTAAAAGCTATTGTCTGTCCGTTCCTCTCATTTTTCTTGATGAGTGAAGGGGTAATAATTCTAAAATAATCATTTCACAGGAGCAGTACCATCAATTCTTAATTATTAATATCAAAAGTTCTTACTTTACTGAGCATCAACAGTACATTAGATGTTGCACAAAACAGGTCCAAGTCTTAAATCAAGATGATTCGCTTAAAAAGTTGAGTCTTAAGCCATGTTTTGTTTCGTTTTGGGTTTGGTCTGTCCTGCCTTCCTTTGTCCCTCCTTTCCTCCCTCCCTCCCTTCTTTTTTCTTCTTTTTCTGAAACTTAGACAATGAGCTGGGTAATGAGGTACTACCTGCCTTAGAGGGAAGTATCTTCTGAGATCTTAGATTTTATCACCCACTGCTTAAGAGAAGAACGTCACATCCAGTAGCCTCTGAATTCAGTTCATCATGCCCCATTTTAGTAGAATATTTGAATAGGGGTCCTATTGTTTTTATATAATCACTTATAAGATATATACATACACTATTGTACTGATACATCGTGATCATTTTAAAGCTTACAAAATAAGAAAAATTTAAAGGAGAATATGAAGATAAACTTTAGTATAATTTTTATTTTATTTTATTAATAGAAAAAATTTCTCACTAAAAATAATTCCACCATTCAGAACATTTTTACAGTGAGAATAATGCAAAAGAATATTCTTCTTTCTTTCTTTGTTAATTCTTGATTAGTACTTTGGTGATACAGGGATTTGAAAGTCTGGTACAGCTTTAATGGCTTTTGTGGCTGAAAAAGATGCTTCTCAAAAATATGTCCATCCAATTTTTAGAAAAAAATGCATTATTGGCTCAGATTCCTAAACCATTAAAGTTACTTTTTTAAAAATTCTATTCCTCAATTATGTGTGGTTTGTTGAAATTTGCTAATCAATTGTATTTCTCCAAATCTATCATTTGTCCTTGTCAACAAATTGGACCTTAGTATATTTTTACTTATTTAATAAATCACTTGTTCCAAGTATTCTGAAACTATTTTAAAATCAGTTTTGAAATTCTATGCTAGATTTTCTAAGCTTGCAATGTTATGATTTTTAAAGGTTGCACGCTTAACACAGTTTTAAAAAATAATATTAATGATGGAAACATATTTGGCCATTATTTTCAAAACACTTTTTTCAGTAGCACACATTTTTTGTTTGTTTCAAAATAGAAACTGTTCTCTGACCTTAGAGAAGAAGTAAATTAGTTGGCTGTTTAAAAGCCTTCCTACTCTTTTACTGGTAAACTGAATTGGGGAAGGTACTTCATTTTTCTGGGTCTTCGTTCATTCGTCTGTAAAATGGAATTCATGGCCAGGTATGGTAGCTCACACCTGTGTTCCCAGTACTTGGGAGACAGATAGAAGACCACAAGTTCAAGGCCAGCCTCAGCAACTTAGCAAGGCCCTCAGCAAATTAGTGAGACCCTGTTTCCAAATAAGAAAATACAGTAAGACTGGGAGTGTAATTTGAAGGTGAAATCCCCTGGGTTCAAGTCCTAGTACCCCTACCCCCCACCCACACACACACAATAGAGTTAATGGTTCCTTCTATGCTGTGTGATGAGTCAACAACTTAACTGACTTCAAGCTGAACATTGTCTGGTCCATATACATGTATAAATGGAACCTGTTGTGTGTGTGTTTATTTCTTCAAAAATATAAGAGGCCTAGTACCAATAATGACTTCTCATCCCAGGAGGTTAGCCTAACAGACACACATACATGCACAACTTCATGCTTTTATTATTTTACCCCAGGATAATACACAAACCTCTTTACAAGGCCAGAAAATATCATGATTAACTCATTTCCTTTCAATTATGATAGAGTCTATTATTTGCAATTTTGATATTTGTTTATTTATGTTGTGGCACTGGTGATTTAATCCAGAGGTATTCTACCTCTGAAGTACACCTCCAGCCCATTTTTTACTTTGAAACAGTGTCCCACTAAGTTGCTGAGGTTGGCCTCAAACCTGTGATCCTCGGGTCTCAGCCTCCCAAATACTGGAATTACAGGAGCGCACCACCATGCCCAGCTAATTTTGCTATTTAGAACAATATAGCCAATAAATACCTTTCACAAGGCGCAGTTGAACTGCAGAGCATGGAAACACCCTAATGTAAATCAACAAGTAAAGGCACTGCTGCAGGCTTCTTATTGGTGGACTCCCGCCCACCCTCCTGAGGTAGCCCAGGCTGCCTGAGTCACCAGACATCAGATACTAGTAAGCTCACTTTCTTTATCTTCAGAAAAGCTGGAAGTAAATAATAAGAAGACATCACTCCTCTTCTGCCCTCCACTGTGGTGTCTACTGCCCTGGTCTGGTGATGTTCTAAGAAAGAGTCTCTGGATTCCACCAGAGCTACCAAACTAAGTTCTTGTGTAAAGTCTACCTCTACCAGCTCCCAGCCTTCTGTGTAGTCTAACTCCTTGATAACTACCCAACTTCCCTATGTGGGTGGCAGCTTTATAGTAGCCTCGAGAGGTAGCCATCTTCTTGAACATTTTTTGTCGGCGCTTAATTAAGCAAGGTGTGGTGGCACACGCTGGTAATCTCAGTACTTGGGAGGCTGAGACAGGAGGGTGGCAGGTTGGAAGCCAGCACCAGCAACTTAGCAAGACCCTCGGCAACTTATCAAGACCCTATTTCAAAATAAAAAAAAAAAAATCTTGAAGAGCTGGAGGTATTGCCTGGAGGTAGAATGCCACTGGTTCAGTCCTCAGTATCCCCCAAAAAGAGAACCTAATTACCTCCAGTGTAGTCCATCTTATTTTAGGATTTTGTAATTGTCTGAAGATGCGATCTTCTACCTTCATGTAATTTTGCCCATTGCAGTAGTGTCTTGCTCCCTAGTGTCACACAGAAAACAATTTATCACCATTCTGCTTCCGGTTCTCTCTCTCTCTCTCCTCTCTAGATCCTTACATCACTCCCCATTTCACTTGGTTTCTAGAATGTTTGCCATATCCCAATTCCCCCCTTCTTCCCATTTTCCTGCTTAAAAATGTGGTTCAGAATCCCTTATGTCACCAGGCCAGGTCAGAGCGCGGTAGGCGTGTGGCCTCCTGATCGCTGCCGCAGTGGCTCTGTAAATGCAAAAGAGACTCATCATCACAGCTGCGGTTCACCTGCTCTCCATCTGGGTGCTCCACACAGATGCACTTTGTTAACAGTAGAAATATCTTTCATAATTGTGTTAAAGGATTTTCAAACCCTCTGAAGGCTTTCCTTATGTGTCTATCTGTATGTAACATGCTGGCTTCCAGTGCAAACGGTATGATATTATCTATTTTGTGTCTCTATCTTAGCCTCATTTCTTACCATTAAAATGTGTGTGTGAGTGTGTGAGTGTGTGTGTGTGAGTGTGTGTGTGTGATCAGAACAAACACTGAACCTAGAGTGACAGTAGCAGGTACTGTGAAGGTCCAGCTCCACTATGTGACTTTCAACGGGACACTTTTTCTACACCTTTCAACCCTCACCAGTAAGATGAGAATATCAGCACCTGCCCTCCAGATCTCAGAAGTTTCCATGAGAATTAAATGAGTTACAAACTGTTAAGCCTTTTAAGATGGCTTAAAAATATATATTACAATACAACCTGTGGGCACTCAATGAATATTAATGGAGAAATGAAACAGATAGAAAAATGATACACAGCAGACTGAATAATGACAAGAAGCAGGATCAGAGGAGAGATAAGACATAACATCAATTCAAACTCTTGGCACCTGAAGCCAGCGTCTGTCGCCGATGGCAACACCGAAAGAATCGCAATGCTTTAAGTCCAGTGCAGTGTTTAAAGAATGCAGGATTTACCTTCTGTCGAGGGATCATCTCACCCATGATTTCCATAGCTCCATGCAGTTAATGAGGCATCTAGTAACACCTGTTCTGAATCTACCCAGAAAGAAATGTAATGAGTAAGAGTCAGGAGTAAAGAGGCGAGGCTCACATTCATCAATGCGCATTTCTAGTTTTCTGAGGACAGGAAAATATTTAACTGCTGAGCAGCAAATCCCATTTGACTGTTTAAGTAAGAGCTAATGATTAATATCAAGCTAAAAGTATGTGCCTTTCTACATTTTATTATATTAAATACACTAATGGCATATGTATGAAATAAAATTGCATTTTCAACAAGTTTTTCATTCCCCCATGAGATAAGCGTCACTGGATGTTTACTCCTGTGCATTTAATCATCCATCCATTTGTTCAAACAAACATCTCTTAAGTGAATATTATGTGCCAGGCTTTATCCCAGGTAGTAGGACTAAAAGATGAATAACCTATAGTCTGGGCATGAGAGGCAGAAAGAAGAGGGGGAGAAATGAAATACATGTGAGACAACAGAAGACAGACAGATGACTCCGACCGCAATGGGTTGACAGGTGATCAGTCACGACTCAGTTGAAGATCAGAGAAACCACGCTAGTGAGTTTAAATGCAAACAAACGTAACACTGGGAATCAACAGCTAACACAACCTTTAAAAGGTCAGTCTGTGCATAGCACATGCATGTAATTCCAGTACTTGGGAGGCTGAAACAGGAGAATCACAGGTTCAAGGCCAGTCTCAGAAACTTAGTGAGACTCTGTTTCAAAAATGAATGAAGCCGGGTGTGGTGATGCACACTTGTAATCCCAGCATTCGGGAGGCTGATACCAGAGGATCACGGTTGGCAGACAGCCTCAGCTACTTAGTGAGGCCTTCTGCAACTTAGTGAGACCTTGTTTCAAAATAAAGAATAAAAAAATAGGGCAGGGGGTGTAGCTTGGAGGTCAAATGCCTCTGGGTTCCATCCCCAGACCCGCAAAAAAATAAATGAATGAAAAAAAGAAAGGAAGGAAGAAAAGAGGGAGGGAGAGGGGAGGGAAGGAGGGAAGGAAGAAAAGAAGGAAGGAAAGGGTGGGTGGGTCAGGAGGAGCAGTCTCTGTTACTCCTGGAGAAATGAGTCCTAGAACAATACTGCAGAAACACCTCAAATGGGAACTGCCCTCTGTGCCATATTCAGGCAGCTTGGAGCAAAGAAGCTTGTCAATGCAACTACTGGTTCCAGTAATACACCTCATTTGCAACTCTCCATGATCACAATTGTTAATTCTTGTTGCATCTGTACTGGGGGCAGGGGAAGAGAGGCCAACAGACCACCACTGCGTTCACCATTGAACTCAGTTCTGAATTTAAGTCTTGTGTTAATGCATCAGATTAGCAGAGCCCTACATCATATCTGAAACCCAAGATGCAAGGGATTCTCCTTCAAACCTCTGCAGTCCAGGAACTCAGGAGAAGGCATGCAAAAGCTGTGAGTGACTCTACTGAGCTCACCCAACTCAGCAAAAAGAAGATGAAGAAGTTTTTAGGCAGAGAAGGGAGAGTGCTGAAGGCAAGAGAAACAGCGTGTGCATGAACCTGCATTAGAACTATGCCTCTGATGAGCTTGAACAGAACCAAGGACAGATTTTAAATATCCAATCCTTTTGGTCATTGTTGTTACTAATATTGTAATACTAAAGTCAAACCCACATAAGAGTGGTGTTCTAGCGTAATAAATATGAACTCAAAGTCAAGAGACAGCAATGCCATTTCTGGCTCTGCCTCTAACAACATCCTTTGGGAGGTCACTTAACATCTCTGGCTTCATTTTTCCCATCAGTAAGATAGGGAGGGTTTCTGTGATTCCCTGTTAACAGAAATTAATGAGAAATAGAAACATCAAAACTGTTATCATCTTACTGTGAGTGCTTGTACACACACTAATTAAACATCCTATTTAATGGAAGATCTTCATGGTATGTGCAGAAACTTACCTTGTGACCAGTAAATTTCTATCCTAACAATATACTGCTACAATTTTGTTAGGATAATGCTAGAGCAATAGCCATTTAACCAATGCTCATTGATATGAAATAAAAGTGTAATGATTATGGAATTCAGAGTTGTTATTTTGGGGGGATGCAAGTCTTCCCAGCTTTTCTCTCATCGTATGTTATAGAAACCTATAATCATGCAGCACATGTTGACTGACCAGGTAAATAAATGCAAGAGCCATAGCTTTGCATAGTTTGCCAGGCCTTGTGCTCAGCCAAGGTGAGCGCTTGGCAAGCACAGGAGTCTTCATTTTGCAGTTTTCATGAATATGCAATTCATCTAGTCACAATAGATGTATTTCATGCAGTTTGGAAAGCCACATGTTATTTCCTTGCTATAATGGTCTCCTCTGCCCTGCTCAGAGGCTTAGCAGCTGTTGAAGGTCAAACTACCAGTGAGTTACTGAGTTACAGCACGCCGACAGTGGAGTCCATGTGGCTTGTAAATCACCTGCAGCAGCAGCACAGGCAGCATTAGACGGTGAACTGGCTTGAAACACCTTCTCTTCTCCTCTTTCTCTCTCTCTCTCTCTCTCTCTCTCTCTCTCTCTCTCTCTCTCTCTCATATACAATCAGATATGGTTTTTCAACAGATGACAGACAGAGAAAATATAAGGAAAATAAAAAGATTATTCTTGCTTAGATTTCTCTCCCTTGTCTTCTGCCATTGCATGAAAGTCACGATGACCAAAATGGAGTTAAAGTCAAGTGTTGAACCAAGAAGTCACAAGTAACCCAGAATAGGACCATCATGACCAAAACATTGAGAAGATATCTCTAAGTGACCACTACCTTACAATGCGAAAAATACAGATAATTCTGGGTTGTGAGCATTCCACAGGTGAATGGAACAAGTAACATGTCTCTGCTTTTGACTTACTTTCCTAATGTGTACACATACACACACACACACACACACACACACACACACACACACACACATACACACACATAATGATGCTTGGAAAGAGAAATTTCATAAAAATGTTCTATACCTTAATCAATTAAAAATTATAAAATAAGAACTATGACCATACTATAACTGAATCATCACCAGCAGTACATAATGGCAAATGCCAAAAGGGCAATGCCAAAATTTCCTTGTACTTCTAATGAGTTTTTTTTTTATCCTACTGAGCTTATACTGATTCCTCCTGCCCTTGTCTTTTACTAATGAAAAAAACTAATCTCTGCTGTCTTTCTAAGATTCATATCTGCAAAAGTATCATTGCTCTTCACTCTTCCTGCTTTTTCTGAGTAAGTTGCCAGTCTTGGTTTTATAGATTCTTTTAAAATTTACTGTCGTTTTGAGAGATTTCTTCTGAATCCTGGCCAACTTGACTCACTGTTGCTAAAAAAAAAAAAATGAAATGTTTGAAATGTAAGAATGCATTATGCCTGCAGGGCAGTGAGCACCAATGGACAGCTGCAGGACTTGTTCCAGCTGAGACTGTTTTCCTTGCCAATGATATATATACATATGTGTGTGTGTGTCGCTATTGAGAGTCTATTCAGAGCTAGGAGAGGGTGGGCTTGGGATATAAGACAGGTACCTTTATCATTAAAGGTAGGTACCTCTTTCTTTATCTTTAGTTGTTGTGAGGACTGATAAGAGGTGGAGCAGGAACTATGGAGAAGAACCACCTACAGAACTGAAGAGCCTCCTACTTGGTAAAGGCCTGGGGTCCAAGGAGACTTTAGAGGCCATTCCTCTAGGACTCCTGGCCCTGAGACAGCACCTTCCCTCTGGAGGACAACTTCCCTCTGCCTGTGGGAGCACATGGCTTGATTCAAGGAAGAGATCTGCTGGTTCTCAAAGGCCTCACAGCGGGCTTGTCTAAAGAATTCATCTTCCCTCACTAGCTCTGACACAATGCAGAGGGAATGAATGGGTTAGCCAATTCCTTCAGGGGTAAAGAAGAATGGTATCCAGGCATTCCGAGCAACAATCCACGCAGAACTCACACAGTGGGAGATGAGCCTAGAGGCTTCTTGCCTAAATAGTTATGTTCTTATACTATATTCAAGGTCTCTATAGCTTTACTTGTTTATTTTGGTTCACTTTGCTGGCACAGCCTCAGTGCTTAAGACATATCTATGATGTGGGGTAAAAGAATCCACAGAGGCACGATGTATCAGCCACAAATAATACCTTTGCTGAATGCAAATTTTTTCATTTTCCTTGAGCCGCTTACAGAAAAAAAGAAACTGCTTTATTAATTATTCTAACCATTTGCCAGTTACTTAGGTTTTAAGGAGGCTTTTATGTGCTTTAAAACCACATTTGTGTTAAATACCAACGCAAATGAACCACAGAAATGAGCAGAAATGCTGTAGTGTAAGATTGTAGTTCATGGAGACAGTAGTTTTTCCCCCACTTCAGGCTATTTCACTCTGAGGACATAAAACCATTATTAAGATTGTCTTTCCTTCAGGCCTCAAGGATGGATTTAATTCTGTACAACTCAGACTTGATGGCTAATAGCAATAATGCTGAACACAAACATCTGGACTCACTATAGGAAATCATTTCCTTCATTTCTAGTCCGGGTGCCCACCTGAGTGAAAGGCGCAGAAGAGTGCCTGCCTCTCAGCCACCAACCCAGAAATAAAACACAAAGCTGTGCTGTGAAGTAAGTGGGGAGACTGACACACAAAAAAAATGAAACTAAACTTCAGAGAACATCCTCCCGCCATCAGAGTCATAGTCTACATCTGATTTTTATGTTTATAAAATGCAGAGCAAGAGATGTGGAATGCAGGATTCTTTTGCTTTTGTTTGCAAGTTCACAAACACCACTAATAAATTAAAAGCCTGCACTGCTCCCTAAAATGGCTGACAGTACCAAGTGAAGGGGAAGATTTTTCATAGTTATATTTGAAAGGCTGGTACTAGGTCTAAAAAGATGGAGAGAAGGCTCCCACAGGCCATGCTAGAGGTTGTAGAGATCCAACATTTTTCTGAATATATGGGTCTGTGTGTGGTGTGGTGTGGTGTGGTGTGGTGTGAAGAAGAAATTAGAGTAACTGAATTACCCCCCCCCAGATTTCCAGCCTCTGTTGAATTTCTCTCTGAAGGTTTTCTCTGATTACACCCTCTATACCAGTAACCCTTACATGGGACCCAAGAATTTCCAGTTACCACACGTGTCACTTGCCCCCTCATCACCACCAAGAGAACAGAATGTGTAGCAGGACTTGACTGAAAGGTATAAATCGCCATTATGGGCACTCTGGGGAGATACAGTTTACACTGTATGAAAAGAGCTGTAAAACCACATTAGTTCCTTAGCCCTGCTGACAATTTCTTACTAGTGGAGCCACTTAACCTCCCAGGATCTTTCTGATCTGTCCTCCTTCGTTCTTGGTATAGGCTAAATTAGCCCCTCCCTCAAAAAATATAAGTAGATAGATAGATATTCAAGTCTTGCCGACAATACCTATGAATGTGACGTTATAGGTAGAGTTTTTGTAGACATAGCAAGGTCAGATGAAGTCATAAGGTGGACCCTAATCCAATATTACTGGTATCTTTATGGAAAAAAAAGAGAAGAGACACAGAAAGAGACACGCAGGGAGGGTGCTATGAGATGACAGAGGTGGAATTGGATTGATGCAGCTGCAAGCCCAGAATGCCAAGGACTGCCAGCCACCAGCAGAGGCTAGGAAGAGGCAAGTTCTATCTAGAGGCTCATAGAGGGAGTATGGCCCTACTGTCACTCTGATTTTGATCCTCGAGCCTCCAGAACTGAGAGAGCAAATGTCTGTTACCTTAAGCCACCCAGTCTGTGGCACTTTGTTACTGATTCCCTAGGAAATTAACACAACAGCCCCCTTCCTTCTCTCTCCCTCTCTCATTTTCTCAGGAGAGATACTTATATTATTTTGACCTTTACCCTCAGATGCTTCAGCTTTGACCCATGAAATGCTGATGAATGCAATTTCCTGAATAAGGACAGTGCCCTCCCTAAGAGAAATTCTAGGCCCAAAGATTAAGAAAATATTTTTCCTCTCTACCACCTATAATGTGTTTAGGTTGGGGGAAAAATAAATCTTCAAATTAGATCTGAAGATCTAAACTCCGAAAACTGACTGTTGTTCTTGGTCAAATAATCAGACTTACTTCACATGCACTGGCCACTTCCCATTATCAATAGCAATGAAGACTCCATGTTGTCAGAGCCTAGAAAGCTGGTGTGAAGCACACCTGACCTCCTTCTCCTTCATCTTGGACTGCTCCTCCAGTGCCACTCTCTGCTCCAGCCACACAGGGTCCTTTCAGTTCCTCATTTTCAACGCCTGCTCCCTCGGCCCTCACAACATTGATGCTTCCTGGAGCACTACTTTCCAGACTCCTGCCCCGATCCCTCTATGCTAACTCCAATGTCTCCTCCTAACTGAGGAGATATTGGAAGGGTCCTCTGAGGGGCCTTTCCTGACTTCTCAGGACAGAGGCACATGCCCAATCAGAAATGTTTATTAGTTTTTAATTATAATAGAGGCTCTTTTAATTGAGCTCCTCCAGGACTTAAGTGATGTTTTCAGTCCCTGTGTTAGATGTATTGACTGATTGCCCACAGCATGATAACTGCTGCAGCTTCTGCTGCCCAAGACCCTCATCACTTCTCCCCCCAGCAGCTCAGCCCTGTACTTACTCAGAGTGCTTGCTCAAACCTGTTTATGGCAGTTGTACCTGATTACTATAATTACATAGTTTAATTAAATAGCACATAAACTCTTCAAATATGAACATAAAAAGAGAGTTGCTGTTTCTATGAAAGGTAAGTTAAATGCTTTGGAAAGACCTGAAAAGGCTGGGGATGGGGTTGTTCTTAAATGAATTGAAAGTAGGACAAGTATAAAAGATTGGGGGAAACAATAAAAATTGAAATGAATTTAAATTACTTCATCAGTGTCTTTAAGTTTTCCTGCCACTTTAACATATCTGAAACTGTAAATTGTAGGTAATATGTATATCATTATTTTGAGTGGGCTTTAAGCAAGGAAAATGGTTTAACTCTTCAGTAACTGCACCAGTCCTCCAAGAAAGCATCTTGGTTCCATCAAAGTTGGCAATTGGATGTTCACTTGTGGTTTGTTGTTGTTGTTGTTGTTGTTGTTGTTTTGTGTGTGTGTTTTTGGTGGTACTGGGGGTGGAACCCAGAGGCTTTCTACCTCCGGACTATACTCCCAGACCTATTCTATATTTTATTTGGAAACAGGGTTTCACTAAATTACCGAGAGCCTCACTAAGTAGCAGAGGCTGGCTTCGAACCTGTATGATCCTCCTGTCTCAGCCTCCCAAGCGCGGGGATTATAAGTGTGCGCCAACATGCCCAGCCACTTATGGTTTTAAGTAAAAAGAAAAATTAACATATATACGATTTATCACTTTGTGTTTTCCAATTAACTAGCTACTGGTCTTGCTCTCAGAGAAAGGGCCTTCTACAGTAAATTCTTATTTATGTGATTATTATATTATCTCCTTTACTTGGCTATGAGTTCCATCAAAAAGGGAACATATTCATTTCAACATCAGGGTTCCAGAGACTTCCGGGAAGATGGCGGCCAAGAAAAGCGGGGCATAAGAACCCCGCTAACAACCAATCTCCATTACCGCAAAATCAGCGCCTTTCATAGCCAGAAAACACCATCACCAGAGAAACAAAATCACCAGGCTCCAGAGAGAAATCGGACTGAGAACAGAGCTCAGAGCCACAGAGGAGATACACCGGCCTCATGCCCGAGGAGGCGGCAGCAGCGCCATACTGCCGGCGGCAGCAGCGAGTTCACCGGACGGCTACAGCAAGCCGAAGTGAGCCTCTGCGGAACAGCCAGGCGGGATTTTTCAGCTCAGGGAACATCTAAAGCTCCCAGTGGCTGAGCTCAGCACACGCTGCAGGGACTCAGAGTGGAACTCAAAACCAAGAAGAAATAAGCCAGCCTCACGGCCGAGGGTGTACCAGCGGCGCCATATTGCCACCGGTGGCAGCAGCAGCAAATTCACCGAGTCCAGAACAGCTACATCTGCGAACTCAAGAACAGTGAGTCAAATTGCGGGCCACAGAGGAGAAATCCCAGTACTGTACTCCCTGGGACTTGACCCAGTGGGGGAGTGGCAGTGGCAGAGATATCACACCATAGGAGAACACCCAACCTGGCAAACCCCATAGTCTAAAGCAGCCTCTATCGACTCCCTGGGTTGGAGACTCTGTGATACAACCCAGTAAAGGAGTAGTGGGGTCTGAGAAACTACAGACTCGAGATCCAGAGCACCTTAAATGAAGTCATAGTGACCCACGGGAAGAACCCAGAGAAGGCACAAACTTCCAAAATCATGGGAAAGAGGAATAACACTGGAGCAATGAATGCCCACAACCCCACAACATCAGAACCCGATAAAACAGAAAATCAGAGATTTCTAGAAGAGCAAATCAGGAAAATAACTGTAGAAATAATAGAGGTGCTTCAAAAAGAACTCAGAGAGAGCCAAAAAGAGATAAAGGATGCAATTAATGAAGTAAAGGCCTCAATTCAAAGCACAAACAACCGATTAGACCACATGGAGAACAGAATCTCGCTCTTAGAAGATGATCATTGCAAAAATGAACACATAGTTTCTAATCTAGAAAAAAATATCCAACAGCAGGAATCTGACATTGAAGAAATATGGGCCCATTTTAAGAGAGCTAACCTAAGAATAATTGGAATAGAGGAGGGAAAAGAAAGTGATACCAAAGGGATCAACAATCTCTTCAAGGAAGTAATAGCAGAAAATTTTCCAAACATAGAGCAAGAGGTTGATACACAGATCCAGGAAACTTATAGAACTCCCCTTAGACAGGATCGGAGAAGAGGATCCCCACGCCACATAATTGTCAAAATGACCAATGTGGAAGCCAAGCAGAGAATCTTAAAGGCAACAAAAACAAAGGGCCAAGTGACATTCAGAGGCAAGCCAATTAGAATCACTCCAGACTTCCCAAACCAAGTCATGAGAGCCAGAAGGGCTTGGAGTAACATATTCCAAACTCGGAAAGAAAACAACTTCCAGCCAAAAATTTCCTACCCAGCAAAACTTTCTATCAAATTAGATGGAGAAATAAGAAGCTTCCATGACAAACAGAAACTGAAGAAATTTATGTCTTCAAAACCAGCACTAGAGAAAATACTCAAAGAGATTAACCACAAAGAAGAAATAGGTAACACACACCAGAACCAGAGAAACAAGATTTTCCATCCAACAGACAACTAAGATTGGTTATCTGTGGAGATTCATTATTTATGTTAGTCTTTTATCTATCTCTAAATGGTATTGTTTGCCTTTATTGTTGTTAATTTTTAGGATTTCTAGTTGGAATATTAATATACCTTCAGATATAGCATTTGGAAATATTTTATCCCATTCTATTAGTAACTTTTAACTCTGTTTACATTGTCTTTGGATATACAATATTTTTTTTATTTTTTAGGGAGTTTGTATACTCTTCTGTTGCCTGTGCCATTGAAATCATATCCAAAAAATCACCGCCAATTTCAATGTTGTGAGGTTTTATGACCCAGATTTTCTTCTAAAAGTTTATAGTCTTAAGATTTATATTTAGGTCTTTTATCTATTTTGAGTTAATACTTGTATATGGGATTAGGTAAGGGTCCAACTTTATTCTTTTCCATGTAATTATTATTTTTCAACAATATTTAGTCAAAAGATTATTATTTCCACCACCAAATGTTCGTGGAAACCTTGTAAAAAATAATTTGATAATATAGGGAAGAATTTAGCTCTATGCTTGTATTTAACTCCAATGGTTTATATATCTGCCTTTAGAACAGTACTACACTGTTTCAATTATTGTAGCTTTATATGGTTTGAAATCAGAAAATATATATCTTCTAGCTTTGTTCTTTTTCAAGATCGTTTTGGGTATCTAGAATCCATATTCCATATTAGGATAGATTTTTTTCTGAAAAATATATAAATATATGATAGTTTCACCTAAAAAAATAGAAAAAAAATTCTCTGGTAAGAAAGAAAGCAAAAAGAAATATTGAAATGTTATCTTTAAGTCATCAAAAGCTTGGTATCAGACAAATGAAACTGTTATGTGAGATTATCATTTTTAATTTTGGATAAATTGCTATAATACTAGATGTCAACCACAAAGCCAAGCATGGGAACGAGGGGTGGGGAGAGAATGGGGTGGGGATCGGGTGGGGGCTGACTGGGTGATGTGTGCATGTATGTCTACAAAAGTTTGTATCCCACTATGATGTATGAATACAGTACACCAATAAAAAAAAAATCAGAGTTCCAGTGATTGGTGCAAACACATGGTAAATAATCAGTAAACATCCTGAATAAATAAATGAAAAATAATTTCTCTGACATAACAGATGATGTGGTCAAATACTTAAGTACATTTCTCTGAAAGAGTTCAAATCTGCAAAATAAAAAGTAAAAATAAATTACTCCCCAAATTTTTTCTGAGTAGTACATGTTAATTTCCAGTTGTGGAAGACTGTTGGGGACACTGAGGTTTATTTGAGAACAGCAGTGTCTTTTCCTTCTGCCTGACAGCTGGCCACCTGGTTTTGTCTGACCAGGACTCCCAGGATGGGTATGAATCTACACAAGGGAACCAAGGAGCTACTTTTCACTCTTCTCTCTTCTCTTTACACTCTGAGAAATCTGTTCTCCTCTATGATCCAGACTTAGTGAACATAACAGATGGGTTTAATCCACAAAAATGAAAAACTTTCCCATTTCTGATCCATTTCCTGCCTACGTAGGTAAAACAAAACTTTCCCTAGGAAATGATGTAAATGTGTTCACATATTCTTAAAAGATCCTACATAGCACAAAATATTGCTGTGAACTAAACCAGAATTCTTTTCTTGGACATTTTAAAAGAAATATAAATGAGGTAGTGGGTAAAATATAGACCAGAGCTAGGAATGCTTCCCAATCCCTGTTTCTTAGTGACTCCCTTCCCTAAGCTTCAAGTCCCTTGTCTGTAAAATGGGGTTGATGGATATATATGCCCTTCCAATCTTCCAGAATCATTAGAAGGGATCAAATCGACTAACATAGGTGAAAGCTCTTGAAATGCTACACATGGAGACACAAATGTATACTGCTATTGTTACTGCAAGATTCCCTACATTTTTTTTCTCAACAGTTTCAGTTTCTGCCCCTTTTCTTTTTCATGGCAGGCTGTACATATTTTCTCCTTTAGCACAGACACAAGCAATCTTCTGTTATTACACATGAAAGTATGTTTGAGAGTGTTGAATTTAGAGAAGGCTACAAGGTCTTGCTCCAAGTATCCTTCTGGAGAAATCCATAGGACACTGAAGGCCCATCTCACCCCACAGTACTTATATATTTATTTACTTATTTATTTACTTATTTTACTTATTTAGTGGTACTGGGGGATCAAACTCAGGGCCATTCTACTTAGATACACCTCTGGTCCTATTTTTAATTTTTATTTTTTATTGGTACATGGTAGTCATACATCTTAGTGAAGTGCATGATGGCATACACATACATGCACACATCACCCAGTTAGCCCTTACCCAATTCCAGCCCCATTCCCTCCCCCTCCCTTCTTCTCATGTTTGGCTTAGTGATTGACTTTGATGTTTGTTAATATACATCATGTACATAAGGGAATTTCCCTTTTCTCCCCTCCCATCCCCCCCAGTTAGGCCGCCTTATTTGCTCATCTATAGTATCTCCTTCTTCTAGAGTCATCTAGAGTTCCTCCTATGGCCCCTTTTCTCCATAGCTTCCACATATTAGGGAAAGCATCTGATTTCTTATTTTTTGTGACTGACTAATCTCACTTAGCATAATGTCCTCCAGTTCCATCCATTTCTCTGTAAATGACGTAATTGTGTTTTTTTTATGGCTGAGTAAAATTCCATTGTGTACATATCCCATAGTGTTGTAATCCATTTATCTGTTAATGGACATCTTGCCTGGTTCCATAGTTTGGGAATTTTAAATTGTATAGCTATGAACATAGATGCACATACATTAGTTTGGTAGTTTGGTTTCCAACCTTTTGGGTAGATACTCAGAAGTTGTATTGCTGGATTATATGGTTAAGTTCATTCCCATTTTTCTGAGGGTCCTCCATACTATTTTCCAAAGTGGTTGCACAAATTTGCAAATCCCAACAATGTATTAGAGTTCCCAATTCTCCACATCCTCTCCAGCATTTGTTATTGTGTTTTGTGTTTTAAATTCTAGCTGGAGTTAGGTGAAATCTCAGGGTGTTTTGATTTGCATCTATCTGATTGCTAATGATGTTGAGCATCTGGTAGTATTTTTATTCTTTATTTTGAAACAGGGTTTCACTAAGATGTCCAGCAGCTGAGGCTGGCCATAAACCTCAGATCATCCTGTCTCAGCCTCCCACTTACTAGGATTGCAAGCATGCACCACAATGCCTGGCTTACAGTATTTTTAAGATGGATAAAGAGAGAGGTGTTAGTCAAGAATCGTATGAGAAATGATCATTTCATTACCTATATGGGTTTAAATTTTAACAGTTTTGGTATCCATCTGTAAAATTTCATTCCTGTTGGTTTTATCCTAGTAGCTCAAACAATAGAAAAAACACATATCCACCTCTCTCAATAAAATGTAAAAGTCTACAGTCTCTCTATAATGTATGGGCACTCAAGCTATACTAATTTATTCTACAATTACTTTTATTTTTTAACATTTTTATTTGGCTCTTATACTACATAATTAATGGTGTTTACATGGAAAGGTTGTTTAACTAATGTAAATGGCATAAGTGGATTACTGAGCAAGCCTTAAAACAAATACACATTTTTCTCCTTTGAATTTTTTTTTCACTCTCCTCTAAATGTCTGGCACAAGAGCAGTGTTTTTAAAAATGTCAAAGGGGATTTAAAAATTAGGTTTCTGAGGTGCAGCCTTCCCTGTGGAACAGGCCTACAATTCTGCTTCCTCCAGTGTTTGGTCTGGGGTAGACAATTGTGACCCCAGTGACCCAACACATCCCAAGCTCAGAGCATGTCTTTTCTTTGGGAAGTTGCCATTGTTTTTCTCCTGATCTTAAATGTAACACAGTATCTGGCCATTACAGATTGTTTCCTGCAGAGTTTGCAGTTCTGGGGATGAGAGACACATGAGATAAACAAGTATGTTCCACTATGAAGACCAGAAAAACACCAGGAGGGGGAGGAAAACGACCAGGCTTCTGAATACCTCTGCCATGACAATTGCCTCACCCAATTGTGGCAATCACAGGAGTACCCCTCCAAGTCAAAGTTCACGTCATTTGAGTGGCAGCAGAGAGATGGTCACTGTGAAGCAGAGCAAGCATAACAGTTACTACCTGCCAAGACATTATTTTTCTAGGGCATTCTGAAGGGAGTTCCTTAACATCAAAGGCCATTTTTTTTAAATTTTTGCTTTCCTAAAAGAGAATTCAAGAGGACAGGAGTGAAGAGGCCTCCCCCTAGGCCCACATGTCCAGCCCTCAGGAGGCCTTAAAAGGAAAGTCTGGCTCCAATTCTTCTCTGGATAAACAGAGAGTATGGTCCTCTAAAGTCCCTTTGAGTGATTTCAGGAGTTGCAGACCAAAGTTTCCCAACATGACATTCCCTAGAGTAGGCTTTGGCTTCAGAGTGGACCACTGAGCAGGCGGGGCTCAATGAGATTTCAAAGACCAACTTAACCCAGGTGAGTTCCAAACTACTAGTTCACAGTAGAGAGATTCCTGCTCCAGTCCTATCCAGGGAATCTACCCAGGGCATAGACTTAGAGAATGAGATGCAGGGCAAATGCCTATGACAAGCCTTTTTTTTTTTTTTTTCCCCATATTGGTGATGGAATCCAGGGGCATTCTACCTCTGAGCCAAACTCCCAGCTCTATTTTTTTAATTGTTTATTTTGAAATGGTCTCACTGAGTTGCAGAAAGCTTCAATAAGTATCTGAGGCTGTCTGCAAACCTCCATCCGCATGCCTCAGCCTCCCAAATGCTGAGATTACAAGCGTGCACCACCACGCCCAACTGACAAGCCTGTTTTGAGTGAACAAAATTGTACAAGATCCAGTGCTATCGTGAGACCTGCACTTATTTTCACATCACCTGAAGCATACTGAAAGCTGTGCACACTGCACAATAAGCTTTCTAGGAATAAATTTCTATAATTTTGCTTTTTAAATTATTTGGCTAAAATAACTAACTTAAAATAGGCTGTGATTTCTTAATACTCGTCCCATACATTTATGAACTCTCACTTGGTAAGAGCATCTCATCAGAAAACTGTTTTCAAATATAATGAAGTTGTTATGAATGCTGAATTCAGCCATTAAGGAAGCTGACACAATGTTCTGTTTTGTGACCAATGAATAAATGTTTATTAATTTTGCTTTGGCTACATTTTTGAGACAATTATTTTTTCTGGTCAGTCTCCAGACATTTTCCCAAGCAAATCTTCTATGCCCAGTTCTGGGAGTCCTGAACTCAGAAGCCAGAATTGTCTTCTGGGATAATGTCCTTCAGCCAGGCACTCCCAAATTGGGCATCAACCGTGGTGCCTATAATGTATTCTTGGGGATTCCCAGCTATTTACTATGAGTCCCACTTTCAACTAAAACAATAATGTGGAACCAAGTCTTGTGCCATCACTTAACCACCCATTAAATTCTTACTCATTAAATACAAATTTTGGAAATGAATGGACTTTTGATTCCTTGGAGAAATTTACCCATAACAATGCTAAAAAAAAAACCCTTCATTGGCTTTTTGTGAAAATATCCATCTCCTTGTTTGTGAAATCAGGTTTTATAAATTCAATTTACTTTATGAACCTTCCTTTTTTCAACAAGAAATGAGATTTAGAAGCTGTTCTGAAGTTATATTTCCAGAGATCTTTTCTATCACTCCACAGAATAAAAGCTATGCATGCTTTACCAATATATTTGTAACTAGACTCAGGATTACTTCTTTAAAGATATCCTATTATCGAGCCGGGCGTGGTGGCGCATGCTTATAATTCCAGCGCTTAGGAGGTGGAGACAGGAGGATCGTGCAGGTTCGAAGCCAGCCTTGCTGGCTTAAGAGACCCTGTTTCCAAATAAAAATATAAAAAATAGGTGTATGAGAGTATAGCCCGGGGGTAGAAGGGTTTCCAGGAACCCCAGTACCACCAAAAAAAATCTTATTATTTTTGGCATCTTGTTGAGAAAGTTTTACCTGTGCCTAATGTTGAAGTGTTGGACCTATGCCCTCTTCAAGGTCTCTGGTCTGATTTCCAATTTTTTTTTTTTTTTTTTTTGGTGGTACTGGGATTCCTGGAAACCCTTCTACTTCTACTTCCGGGCTACACTACCAGACACCTATTTTTTATATTTTTATTTGGAAACAGGGTCTCTTAAGCCAGCAAGGTGCTGGCTTCAAACCTGTGCAATCCTCCCGTCTCCACCTCCCAAGCGCTGGGATTACAAGGGTGCACCACCACACCCGGCTTGATTTCCAAGTCTTTGATCCATCTTGCATGGAATCTTGCACAAGGTGAGAAAGTGAGGTTTATTTCCACTTTTCTGCATATGGCTAACCAGATTTGCCAACACCAAACAGACTTTTTTCGTGTATTTTTTGGGCCCCTTATCAAAAATCAATTGGCCATAAGTGTGTGGATTTGTTTCCAAGTCTTCTATTCTGCTCCTTTGATCTACGTGTCTGTTTTTGTGCCAGTCCCATGCTATTTTTATTACTATGGCTTTGTAGTATAGTTTGAAGTCTGGTATTGTAGTGCTTCCTGCAGTGTTTTTATTGCTGAGAACTACTTTGGCTATTCTGGGGTTTTTGTTGTTCCAAATGTACACAATGGAATTTTACTCAGCCATAAAGAAGAACAAAATTATGTCATTTTCAGGGAAATGAATGGAACTGGGGAACATTATGCTAAGTGAGATTAGTCAGCCAAAAAAAAAAAAGTAAGAAATCAGATACTCTAATATTAGGAAGCTAGGGAGAAAAAGGGTCATAGAAGCCGGGCGTGCTGGCGCACGCTTGTAATCCCCATGCTTGGGAGGCAGAGACAGGAGGATCACGCAGGTTCGAAGCCAGCTGCGTGTGCTGGCTTAGGAGACCCTGTTTCCAAATAAAAAAATGTAAAAATAGGTCTGGGAGTGTAGCCTGGAGGTAGAAGGGCTTCCAGGAACCCCAGTACCACCAAAAAAAAAAAAAAGGTCATAGAAGAAACTCTACGGGACGGAGGAGAAACCATAGATGAGCAAATAAGGAGGCCTAGCTGCTAGTGATGAAGGGGGGAGAGGGAAATTTCCTAATGTACATGATGTACATTCACAAACATATCAAAGTCAATCACTAAACCAAACATGAGAAAGAGGGAGGGGGAAGCAATGGAGTGCAAATTAGGGAAGGGCTAAATGAGTGATGTGTGCATGTTTGCCTCTACCATCTTGTGCTCCATTAGGTTGTATGACTACAATGCACCAATAAAAATTTTTTTTTAAAAAAAGATACCCTATTATCAGCAAAGGATCAGTGGGCTAATCCCTCCCCCTCACGCCAAGATCAGGTATTATCAGAATATATCAACTCAAAAATAACCAAAGGTAGTCTGTTTATGCTAACACAATTTTCTCTTTTTGCTACCAGCAAATGCTGAAGTGATAAAGTATGAACTTGAAAATTCTGCGTTTTAAGTGTATCCTCATATAATCAATGTGGTTTATTTAAGGGACTTATTCCTGACCTTGTTTTCATTACACGTTTTTTAAAGTCACTGAATACACATTGAGTGTATATTGTTAAGTAGACAGCATGATATAGAATTCCAACTCTGCCATTTTCTAACTGTGAGAATGTGGGCTTCCATTTCTTCATCTGTAAAGTAGTACTAATAATACTTAATAGGATTGTTTTCATATTAAACAATGGGTGTAAAGCTTTGGGTGAGCAACCTAAATTAGCTTTGAGTATCACTATAATTATCAACCATTTTCTCACTATTTACAGTGCCCCATTCAAGCCACCACACCTGGAACGTGGACTACTTGGTTGTCTTATGACTTGCTTATTCTAATCCCTTCTCATTTTCCCAAACTTGAGAGATATTTTCAGTATTGAAAAGTTATCAATCCAACCCACTTCCCGCATAAGGACAGGAAGGGTCGAACATAAAGTCCTCCAGCTGCCCTTTGCACAAACTTGAAAGGCCCTGCCTGGCTACCTGGCCTGGCTCCAACTTACCTTCTCCCGCACTAGTTCTGTGCCTCAACCTTACTCCTCAATCTCAATAGCCCATGCTCTGCTCCCTCGGCCTGAAGAGCTCTGTTATGTACCAGGCCCTTATAATCCCAGCCCAAAAGCTACCTCTTCACCTAGATCACAATACTATCTTTTCATAGTTCCTATTCTTTCCCTTCAAAGCCCTTAGCTCAACAAAAGCAATGACCTACTTAAAGGATAATTTCCAAATGTCTACCTTCCTGCATGATTTTAAGTTTGAGGAGGTTACAGGTGCCAGCTTTGCTCATCCTGTTCTCCATAACCTAGTTCGGCCTGGGCCTGGAGGTGAGTAAATATTACATGAATGCATGCATGCAGAGAGGCCTTAAAATGGCTTGGATTGCAAAGTCTCAAAACACTCAGCGTCCACACCTGTGGCTGGTTATTAAATGGTTCCCCAACACGCTGTCTCACTTCTCTCTGGTTTTTCTTTTCTATCTCAGGTGCTGCTGGTATCAGATTGGCGATGAGGGCCGAGCGGCCGGCAGGGCGGCGGGCGCGGGCCGGAAGTGCGGGGCGCAGGCCGGAAGTGCAGGCGCAGGCGGAAGCGACGGCGGGCGAGGTGGGTGTCGGCGCCTGGCGGGGCCGCGGTGGGCGCCTGGGTCCCGAACCTGCTCAGCTGGAGGGGGAGGCCCGCGCCGCACAGCGACCGCTGCGATTGTCGTTCGAGGGAATTTAATTAAACCGGGAGCTATAAATCCGTAAACCACCGAGGGGAATTATAAGCGCGCGCGCGTGTGTGTGCGTGTGTGTGTGTGTGTGTTGTGATGGTGTCTGGGAAGTGGGCGTATGGAGGGAGGGATAAAACAACTATATAAAAGAAAGCTGAAAATACAACTTCATCCCTTCAGTGATTCAGATGCCCCCAGTCCGTTTAATTGAATTCTATGAAGC
The DNA here is from genome assembly GCF_963383645.1 of Muscardinus avellanarius. NCBI lineage: Eukaryota > Metazoa > Chordata > Mammalia > Rodentia > Gliridae > Muscardinus > Muscardinus avellanarius. The sequence goes on from NC_137793.1 coordinate 37,368,207, forward strand.
AGTATAACCACACTTGGCAGCCTGCTGAGATAACTGCCTTTAAATAAATATTTTTGGGTAGCCATGCTGACCACAAATTGGGGTGAAAAGGTTGAAAGGTGCAGGAGGGAACTTTGTGAGTGGAGGGCTCCCTGGACCAGCTCTCTGGGCCCTCTTTCTGCCTTATTGGGTAGAAACAGCCCTCTGGGCACTGCACAGTGAGAGAATAAATCAGCGACTGTACAGTTCCCGGTAAATACTTAGCCTTGTCAGTCACCCCTGACAAATACCAGTTCACACGATTTTTTAATAAGTCCAAGGGTTTAAAAAAAAAGTCTCCACTAAATTGTCACTAACATATCCTAGGCACGTGATTGTTTTTTAAGGCTGTCTTTAATGAGGAATTTTCAGACTGGGTGATCTTTACTCTTGTTTCTAAATAGATAATGTTTATATAGTACTTTATATTTTAGTGCCATATCCACAGCATGGCTCGCCCAAAATTCTCAGATTCTCAAATTACAGCGATAGTATCTAGAATATTGTATATCCAAACACTTTAGCATGTTTTCCAACCTAAGTGGGGTTTCTCTCAACTACACACTGCTTTGGTTAGTCACTTGAGTTGTATCTCATTGTGTGTGGCACTAAGTTGAGGTAGCTATTAGACGTCATGGTCATATTATTTAGTAATATTCTGTGGAGTACCTTATAAAATGCATTTGAGCCTCTACTAATATATGGAATTGGATACATTGGGATGCATCATAGGTAAATAATAGATTTAAAACACATGGAGACAGAAGTACACACTGGAAAAATTATTTTAACACTGGGACATGGCAGAACTAATCGTGGTTCTGTGTGAAATGTCATAACCTAATAACTTGGTCCTGTTCTGCTGAGGAATTGCCTGGAATCAGAAAGGCCAAGTTGCAAAAATTAAGATTTGTGAGGTTGGTGCTGTATGCAAGCCCCAGACTTTTTTTTCCCTTCCCTGCTTTTTCTGATCTAGTAAAAGCCACTTGCCAAGAAAGGATTAATATTTTTTTTGTTTCCTTCACAAAGGAATATGTGGCTATGTGGTTTTATTTAGATGGACTATTCACTGGTAAATAATAGAAATATTTTTTCATCGTGGGATTACATTGGACTATGTGTCTACTTGTTCCAGATGCCTGGCTGTATCATACTTTTCAGAACCCAGAGGCACTGTGGAGAATTGCCTTCAAAATAAGTTTGTTTGTTAACTTAATATTAATTAAAGATTTTGTATTTCATAACTTGTATATACTCTAGCTAGCTAATACTTTATTACTTTAATGCTAGGGCCTGGGGTTTCAACTAGAGCAAGACCTTGAAGTGATCTAGTACAAGCAGTAAGGTTCTTTAATGTTCCTTATTTTAAATCTAATTTTTTCTACTGCTTTATTCAAGGAGTATACATCAGAGAAAGCCAAAAGCCAGCTGGAATAGTCCCTGAATGTGATTTTAATCTTTTTTTGCAATTATTTTGAAGGAGAGAAACCATCTGGATCAGGTATGTGTAGCTAGCTACACAGTAGCAAGGCCTGAATGAGTTTCCACCATTCTTCCCTTTGTATCATATAGCAAGTTCTAGGGACAAAATCATTTAGGAGAAAATATGCAAAATGAAAAGTGGCTCAGTGTAACATAGATATATGGTTTCACATCTCTAACTCCCCATTTCAATACAGGCATTTTTATTTAAGAATTAACTTTTCAGAGATGGAGACAAATCTACTATGGTATTATCCATTTCTGTCCAATGAAATGAGTAATGAAAGTATCCATTTTATCTTTTTTGTTGTTGTTGCTATAGCAAAATGCCTTCAGCTGGGAAACTATATTATAGAGTAAAAAGTTTATTTGTTTCATAATTCTGCTAGCTGGAGGATCCAAACACCATAACATTGGGGTCCTTCCTAGCAAGGGCCCCCTAGCTGAGTCACATCATGATGGAGAAACAAAGAGAAATGTCCAGGTGCCAAAGAAGCCATGTGTATAGGGTAACCTCACTTTATAACCCCTACTCTTAAGAGAACTAATTCACTCAGAGAGACCAGCATTAATGCTTTCTAAGAGAGATGCATCCATGACCTAAATACCTTCCATTAGATAGCACATTGTAAAGGTTCTACCACCTCAACACTGCCACAGTTGGGACCAAGCTTCTAGCCCATGCTCCTTGGGGAATATACTCAAACCATAAACACCAGTAAATCCAGTAATAGCCATTTTACTGCTATAACCTTCCATACTATGAGATTGCCCAAGGACAATATTTTAGCCATTTATATTTCTAGTATGTCGCATAGAGCTTGACATATTGCAAACACTCAGTACATGCTATAGAAATGAAATAGCAGTGTCCCTAAAGAGAGCTTGAATTTTCAAGGAACATAAAAACATCGCTAAGAATGCAGCAAGGTAGCAAAAAAAAATAAAAATAAAAATAAAAGAAAATATATAAAACAACAATCTCCTTTCAGGGTGTTACTAGATACAGTTATAATTAATATATTGATTAACAGCTTGGTACAGTGAAAGGCATATTTGAGAATTTATAGTCACCAAATTGCCTTCTAAGGAGATCTGGCCTGGTCACTTTGAGGGCCTTTGTTGTATTGATGGAATATACAAGTTGAAATGTCCCACCAGCCCTGTATGTATACTCCCATCAGGCCTGCCTGCACAGCTTCTCACCTAGATACTTGTTCAGTAAGTATTTGAAAAGTATCCATGAAGGTATACTAAATTATCAGCTTGCCTAGACACTGGTATCTTGTTTGGGTCCTGCTTATAAGATACAGGACCTATGTCTGGCACTATTTGAACTCTAGGTTTCTGAAATAATATTGAAGAAAATCTATACTTGTCTTTTTAATTCATTAATAACATTTCAAGAATTCAAAGTTGACAGTTCTATTGTAATAGAACATTCATGAGGTATATGCTGCCTTCTATTGCTAAATGAATTTCAGCAGAAACCAGAATGTTAAAACTGTAAACAAATAAATTTTCTGTTATTGTCCTACTACTTTTTAAATTAATAGTGAAATACTAAGGAAATGGTTGCAGTTTGGTCAAAAGGGAAGGACATGACATTGAATTATTTGATTTTTTTTAAAAAAATCCTCTTCTTAAAATGTATAGTTCTTGCTGTCAGTCAAGAGAAAGGTTACTGTTATTTAATAGAAACCCAGTCAGCTAAGGCAATTTGGAACATATGCCTGGAAAAAAGATATCTAAATTCAACTGTTTCTCCAGGTTCAAAAATGAAATTAATGTGAATCTTCTCAGATGTAGAGATCAGAACCTCTTTCTATGGTAAGAGAATTTTTCTTTATGAAGCTGAGTCTTATTCTCTCCAACCTTAAAATAAGCCTTAAGCAAAACATAGTGTCTGTTATTTGATATACTCGAAGGATTACTATGTAAAGCTTTTAGAGATTTTTGGGGGGAGAAAGGAGCTAAACTTAAAAATATCTTCTAGTTCTGAAATTTTATGTTGGTCTCATATATAAAAGTATGCCATTATTCAAGGACAAAATATAAAGAAATGAACAAAAATACAATATGAAAGACTTGGTTAAATATTAGTTTCCTTGTCCATAAAACAAGTAGAATCTCCAGAGTCACTTCCTAGTTCCAAAATACTAAAATATTCCATCACTGATCAGTGTTAAAGAATGAGGTAGGACTCAGAAGGTTGTATAATCTCACACTGAGTTGCCAGGGCCTGACCTCATGTGTGAATGGTATGGGCCTAGGTCTTGTTGATATCACAAGTCCAGTGAAATTCTGGATTTAGCAACCAGAGTCAGTTGCTACAAAATGGCTAGAAATTAGGGAAATATTTTTCAGGTCTTATGTAGTCATGAGGATAATATCACCTCTTTGATAAGATGAATTTAATATTATTGACAAATGGAAGACATTGCCTTGGTGGATGGGTTTTGAATTATAAACACTTGTTTTTACAAATGGACTTGTATACATTTGTTTGTTTATTTGTTTTGTGGTACTGGGATTAGAACCCAGAGGCTTTCTACCTCCGGGCTATACTTCCAGACCTATTTTATATTTTATTTGGAAACAGGGTCTAAGTTGCTGAGAGCCTCACTCAGTAGCTGAGGTTGTCTTTGAACCTGTACAATCCTCCTGTCTCAGCCTCCCAAGTACTGGGATTACAAGTGTGCACCACCCCGCCCAGAATTTGTATACTTTTAAATAGCAAAGAAACTAGTATTACTAGCTGGATACAATAAGACTTAAGATTTGAATAAAATTGCCTTCTATTTGGGTCAGAATTAAATATTAGCGATATCTTCAAAGGGAGTAAGTCATGTTGGTTAGGAAGGATAATATGGAAAGGAGAATGAATAATTCCCATACTCTTTGTTCCCATTTCTTGAACTAGGTAATTTGCCCTCATCTTAATACTATCTTTATGGAATGGAGGAATTTTCAAATTGGTTTTTAAACTCAATTAAGCCCTTATGTATGATATAACCCGACCACATTATTCAGGTTTTCTTGGCTTTCAGGAACAGCTTTGCAGCCAGTATGTCATAATTGAACAGAACATTGTTGCACACTCTGAATTTGGAATATTCTGCTGTTTGCTCTAGGCCAGATGCTGAGTCAGTATCTTCGGAGTTGAGGATGGAGGAGAGGGACACAGTGTGTGCAGACCCTATTGTGTTAACAGAAATTAGTCCAAAATGCCCTCAAGACTCCTGGGTACTAGAAGGAGTATATCATAAGAGTATGTTACTGTTTTTTATTAGCATCATCATTTTTTTTCTCAGCTGAATATTTTACTGGAAACCTTTCCCTGACATTATCATATGAACCAACCCCATTACCAAGTAGAGTCCTCTGAAGCAATGATCTGGAAAGAGTGGCTGTTAAGGTCTCCAAATTCTAAAACAAACTCTTGCTTACACTGAAGATTCTTCTCCCCTTCCACTTTACATTTGTCAGCTTGCGATAGGCCAAGGCAAGGACAGTGTTTCTGTACATGGAGGAGAATGCCAAGGTAAGGAGGATTTGTCATTAAAAATAATCTTTAGGTGGGGCGTGGTGGTGCACTCTTGTAATCCCAGTACTTGAGAGGCTGAGACAGGAGGATAGCGCAGGTTTGAAGCCAGCCTCAGTTACTTAGGCTCTCAGCAATTTAGTGAGACCCTGTTTCAAAATAAAGAATAAAAAATGGACTGGGGTGTCGCTCAGAGGTAGAAGGCCCCTGGGTTCCATCTCCAGTACCGCAAAAAAAAAAGAGGTATATATATATATATATATATATATATATATATATATATATATATATATATATCTTTAAACTTTGTCTAATAGAAAAGGATTAAAAACACATTCTTTCCTTTGGGAGGAGTGTTTCCATTTCCTTTGGGAGGAGTGTTTCCATTTCATATGTGTAGACAGTTTCAAGATGAGTACCCAGCCACTCCATTGTCAGCTCCCTTATTTCCCAAATTGGTCGTTTCTGACACCAATGCTTCCTGGTTGTGATTGAAGAGTAGGAAAAGAGAACTGGCAACAAGCAGTGCCTTTACGCTTTCTGCCTGGCTCTACAAGTAACTTTTGGTCCTCTTTAAAGGGCTGAGTAGATATAGGCGCAGGCAGTAACTTTCTCAGCAAGACCTCCAAAGTGCAGGAAATTAAAGCAAGAATTAGCAAGCAGGATGGCATCAAACTAAAAAGTTTCTGCTCATCAAAGGAAACCATTAAAAACCTAAAGAGAAAGCCTACAGAATGGGAGATCTTTACCAGCTACCACTCTGATAGAGGGCTAATATCCAGAATATACAAAGAGCTCAAAAGACTCTACTCTAGCAAAACAAATAACCCAATCACAAAATGGGCAACTGAATTGAATAGACACTTCAAAAAAGAAGAGATACAAATGGCCAATAGATACATGAAAAGATGTCCAACATCATTAGCCATTAGGGAGATGCAAATCAACACTAGGCTGATATTCCATCTAAGCCCAAGCTGAGTGGCAAGCATAAAGAAATCAAATAACAACAAATGCTGGTGAGGATGTGGGGAATGAGGAACTCTTTTAGATTGTTGGTGGGAGTGCAAACTAATTCAGCTGCTATGGAGATCAGTGTGGAGATTCCTTAGAAAATTGGGAATGGCTCTATCATATGATCCAGCTATACCACTCCAGGTATCTTTCCAAAGGGGTTGAAACCAGAGAACTACAGTAACATATGCATACCCATGTTCATAGCAGCACAATTTGTAATAGCCAAAATATGAAACCAACCTAGGTCTCCATCAACAGATGAATGGATTGCACAATTATGGGAAATACACACAATAGAATTCTCAGCAATAGAAAAGAACAAAATCATGTCATTTGCAAGAAAATGGAAAGACCTAGAAAACAATATATTAAGTGAAATCAGCCAAGTACAGAAAGAGAAGGGTCATATGTTTCCTCTAACTCCAGATAATGGAGGGGAAACCTCAGCAAAGCTAGAAAGAAAAGGAAGGAGAGGAAGAAGGCTGAGGTTGAATAATAGAGGAGCTACATTCAAATATGTGTATTTGTGAATGTAGCATGGTCAACCTGGACACTCACTGTCGGGGGAGGCAGTGGGGTTGGGGCAAAGGCACCAAGCACTGTGAATGTATGCCATTTTCAATATGATCCACATAAAAATAAAAATAAATATTGCCTCCAGGAACAGAAAAAAATAAGTAGTTTTAGGCTCCTAAATAAGTAAAAACTACTTCAGATGCTCAGTTCAAGGCCATATGCAGTTATAGTCTATTCCCATGGCATTTTGGGGGCCTGAGATTTCTCCTTCTCAGATTAGGACATTTGAGGTCCAATGCCTATGGTCATAATTCCCCTTGGTCTCTGTAAAATGAGAGAACAGGACAAATGGTAGATTTTCCATTTTGCAGTTGACAAAACTAAGGTTAGAGGGATGAGGATTTGTCTAATGACTGATAACTAGTTCAGTTACCTTTTTCTTTGGGGTGAATATTTATTAAATCCTCAACTTAAAAAATGCTATTGGAGCCAGGTGTGATGGCGCACACTTGTAATCCCAGCATTCGGAAGGCTGAGACAGGAGGATCGTGGTTCATGGACAACCTTAGCTACTCATGTCCTTTGCAACTCAGTGAGACCCTGTTTCAAAATGAATGAAAATAGGGCTGGGGGTGTCACTCAGAGGTGAAATACCCTGGGTTCCATCCCCAGTACCGCAAAATAATGCATTTGGGGAATTTGGATGTGCAGAATTTCAACTGAGACCCTACAATGTGAAGAGTAATTTTAAAGCTCTAAATGAAGAATTATACCATTTATGCTTAGTTCTTTTGACTGACGAGTTGATGGAAATTGTGTCCATTGAAATGTTTTTGGTCTCTTCAGACAGTATTTTCAGACTGCTTGGAACAAGTTTTATCTTTAAAGATTATCAATAAAGTCCAACTTTACCATTACCTGGCAGCTTCTGTTTTTGATATACAGGGATTGAGATTATGACTGGTAAGATAGTAAATAATTCTGAGTTTTCCTTTTTCTTGGTATTGGGAATTGAACCCATGGGCATTCTACCTCCGAACTACACTCCTAGCCCTTTTTTATTTTGTATTATGAAACAGAAGCTGGCCTCAAACCTGCAATTTTCCTCTCTCAGCCTCCCAAGTATGGGATTATATGCATATCCCACTGTACATGGCAGTGAAATTGTAATCTTACTGGATAGGCAGGGCCCACACTTCAAGCAGCTAAAGAACTTTTTCAGAGTTCTTGCAAGCTGACTGTGTATGAATGCAAATTAGTGTAGCACCCATCAGTTTAAATAGTGGAATAGAGTTATCCAGATACTTGGAAATCCCATAGTCATGATAATAATTTGAAGTGTAATTAAAAGAGTTTTTGTTTGTGGGCATTCATGTGACCAATCAGTCCTTTCTAGATACTGATTTTCTACCAGCCTCTCTGGTCCCCTGTGTGTGGAAACTGTTAGCAATGAAGTCTGGATGTAAAAGCTGCAGGGGGGTAGGGTAGTAATAAAGAGTGCTTCTTTTTCCCCTGGCCCCAGCTGGGCATGATGTAGGCTACTTATGATTTATTCAATTTGTTGTGTGGAAGCAAATCAGTAGTCCAAACTGCATGGTCAGAATGAAGCTGAACAGGATACCATGTACCGTGGGCCCACAGGTGATTAGTTCATCATCTTTGTTGCAGCATCTTGTCTGAGTTGGCACCAGCTACTACTTAGTAGATCCCCCAGCTGGGTACCCTGATTGCTGAAGCCAAGATGCAAGAAAAACACTTGAGATCCTACCACACCAGTAAAGTAGGGCCCCACTCTAGATTCCATGTTTCTGATCTATACTCTCTTTCCCACCCCTGCTTGGCCCTTTAGAATTGACACCTCAAAGTTTCTGTTTAATATTTAGTTTTGATTTTATTTTTGTATGGCACCTTCCCTTGTCACTCTTAGATCTACAAATACAATTTTATCTCTTGCCTTTGTGCCCCAAATTCCAAAGCTCCCACTTCTTTAGGATGGAGTGAGGCTCAGACATAGGTGCTGACCAAAAACACAGAAGACCACAAGGGAGGCCTAATTTGTCTTTATTTTTCTTAGATTAGGCAAGCCCAGTGATCCAGAGGAGTTCCCTAAGAGCAACCTTGGCTCATTACATAAACTTTCAGTAATATAAAATAATGGGGCTTATTCCAAAAAGAAGTAGGGGCGTGTGTGTGTGTGTGTGTGTGTGTGTGTGTGTGTGTGTGTGTGTGTTGTGCATTTCTATTCATTCTGGCAAAAATAGGAACATTATACTTAGATGTTAATGAATGTGAAATGGAGCACTTCTCACATGGCACAAATGACTAAACAGAACCCCTGAGCTCTTTGTCTCTTTATGGAACACAGGTTCAGCAAGAGCTATGGTAATAGTGTTTGGTTAATGTCAGTGCAGCATTAAATTTACATTATACTCTTGTGAAGAAGCGCTGACATTATCTGTTAATAACCAAGGCAGTACCTGGGCTTGTATAGACTTTTTGATTTTGCACATGAACTAACACTGCAGCTTGCTGATGAAGGATCATGTGAGCGTGGAGCTTTGGTGGGCCAAAGGACTCTGAATGAAAAAAATTCTGGTCAGTGAAGGTCAGTTTCTCTACTCAAGTGAGAACAATGTTGTTTTCCTCCTAATGAGATACACACAGTGTTTGAAGAATCCAAGAGCCCCACACAAATGTTGTGCAACCATCGCCTGGGCAGCTCCTCGTGTAAGAAATGAATAATCCTTAATAAAGGCTCCAGTGAGCTCCCTGGCTTCTTTCTGTACTAGTTGCTTTAATGGTATGTCCATCAGTGCTTTGCAGGGAAAATACTATAAACTTATCTTTCCTATTTTTCTTCAAGGAGGGCTGAATTGGTCCAGTCATTGCTCCCCCAACTCATATTGTGCTTGATTCTACCATAAGACCACTGAAATCAGCCTCAGCTTTGTTAAAAGGCCAATGTTCTCTTTCTCTTTCTGGGGTCCGTGCCTCTGAGTGGCATTGGACTTAAAACAGCAGGCATCACCATCTTTATCGTAAGGCAATGGAATTTGTTTTAAGCACATTCTAAATCCTGTCTTGTGGCTTTTGCTTTTTATTTTTATTTTTTTTTTAGTGTGTGACAAAGGTGACCTCATTGTGCTTCTTTGATATTATGAACATAGCTCTTTGTTCATATCACAGAGACATATAAAAATACAAAGAATAAGTAGTGTCTGTGTGTGTAGTAAAGACATGTGTTTCATTATTAAATTCAATGACATAATCAGAAAAGTGTTGTCTTCCCACAGCCTATGCGCTAAAAAGCAGAGACCACCTTTCAGAATACTTTTCAATAGTGCTAGGATACTGTTAAAAAATAATCAAACTAGCCAGGCGTGGTGGCGCACGCTTGTAATCCCCGTGCTTGGTAGGCAGAGACAGGAGGATCGCACAGGTTCTAAAAGGAACCCCGGTACCACCAAAAAATAAAAAATAAAATATAATCACACTAGTGAAAATGTCATGTTGATGGAGGAGCCCACACTAAGATTTTACTTCAAGAAGGCATGATTTGGTGAAAGTGACATTGACAGCAATGCATTAAGATCTAACGCAATGTTGTTAAATATTCCAAGAAGATTATCACTGAGTTCCCATTTCACTGTATCATTTTGTATTTTATTTTTTTATTTTCTAGCTTTAAGTAGACTCCAGAAATTAAGAGATGTTAGCCTTAATTTCTGCCTAGAGAGGGATATGGAGATTTTTCTATCAGACTATAATGTAGTTTCATAACACAATATTTCCAAGGAAAAAGTTAATTGAACAGTATGGTAAAATGCATGTACCTTAGGGTATTTGAAGAAATATGCAAGTTGTAAAATTGCATAACATTGATGCATTTCTCAGTAAACAAATGTGCCATGTTTAACTGATATGTAAATAAGTAGAAATGGAGAAAAACAGAGGAAAAAAAGAGGGAGTTGTAAGTAGAATGGTTGTAGCATCACTGAAGACTTTACTTAGCTGTCTGGGTTGGTTGAACAAATATTCTAGCAAATCTGGAATGAATAGCAGCACTGTTTACTATGACAGGTTTTATTTGTCTTGGGTACAACCAAGACCACATGCTGTGTTTTGTCATGTTGGAAATACTGAAGCAGATTTCCATTGTGAATGTGGGTCTTTTTAAAGCCTGAACACCTCGGTCTCAATTCAGCCAGGTAAAAGCAATATGTTTTCCTTTCCTTACTGGCCAGACATCAATAAATCTTCAGGACCTCATCAAAAGCAGTTGATGTAGTTGCAGTTCACCAGGCTGGTTATATTCTTAAGTCACCTTAGACGGCCTGGTCTTTCTTGTTTTCAAGGGTTGTATTTCTGCCTTTAACAAAGTTAATTTTTAATTTTCTTTCTCCTCCATATATATAGTACAACTTCTTTGATACTACATCCTTGGAAGGTGTGCCATTGGTGGTCTAGAACCTTTCCAAGTCCAAAGATGCAGAATTATCTATGTAGCATAAACATGGCTAATATTCTGTTTTCCTCCTTTATTAATGCCTTATATAAGCAAAGCTGTTTTGCTGGGCGTGGTGGCGCATGCTTGTAATCCCTGCGCTTGGGAGGCGGAGATAGGAGGATTGCGCAGGTTCAAAGCCCAGCCGTGCTGGCTTAAGAGACCCTGTTTCCATATATATATAGTAGGTCTGGGAGTGTAGCCCGGAGGTAGAAGGGCTTCCAGGAACCCCAGTACCACCAAAAATTAAAAAATAATAAAGCTGTTTAGAAGCTTTGTCTCCTGCCACATTTACATATTGGAGTTGTTGATTCTGCTGAATTTATAGAAAATGTGGATACCAGAGCTTAACATTTCATTGAGAGTAGCACAGAATATTGTGAAATTTTTCAGATCTACTTTCTACTTTGGAGTAACTCTAAATAGCAAATCCTTGCAAAATCCTTATCACATTCCTTTTCTGTTCATTGTCAGTATCATTTAGTTAACAGGGAAATCTAGGTACAAGTGTAAGAGTGAGAGGGTTAATGGCAAGATCACTGTTTTCATGGATCAGTATCTGATCTTTTTGTACTGTGGTCTTTACTGCAGTTTGATATTGGTTGGTGATTTTCTCTAGAGTCATACTTTGTTTGAAATGAGTTTAATGCTAATCTTACACTGAGGAGCCTGGTTGCCAATGAAGATTAGAACTTCATTAATACAGTCATGCTTTGTGGAGCAGAGCAGGCAGGGAGGATTCGAAGTGGTAGGAATGAAGAGGTTAGAACCAGCTGTGCCACCCCAGCCCAAGATCTATGGGCACTGTGAGAAGCACTAACCTTGAATTAGGAGATAAGTCTAAACAGTGACTGCTGTACGTAAGAATTAAACATGGATAGAATTGATATTACAGAGGGTAGGAAGGCCTCACTACAGTACCTGTAACAGTCATACAAATATCTAGGCACCTATTATATGCCAAGTTAATTGTGAATACTTAGAGATACAGGTTGAACAAAACTTTCTTTTATAGAACTTATAATGTAGTAAAGGGTATAAATAATGTTAAGTACTAAATACTAAAGGGCTAAAGAACTATAAGGTATGAGAATGGAGAATTATGGGCTCACAAATACTGGTATGGTGGTCATCAGGCTTCTTCAAGGAAGTGACTAGAGCCCTGGCCAATGAGTAGAAGCCACTTAGCTGCCTCTCATGCAGAGGGAAAGCAAGTGCAAAGGAATAACCTCAGATATTCGAAAACCAGAAATAGAGTGTGTGCTGCTACAACTTGTCAAGGTGAGGGAAACTGATAGAAGTTGGAGAGCTAGTGTAAAGCAAAGTTAAGAAATGATGACCCCAAAAATGAGTTCATCTTGGGAATGTTGGTAAATGATAAAGCCAAGAGTGCATATATTTTAAAATTATATTTGTAGTTTTAAAGACAAAAGCTGGTGGTTCAGTAGAATAACTAGAGATAATAGGGTATCTTATATCAAGCACAATAGCAGGATGAAGGAGCTGCAAAGCCTATTCTTTGACATGCTGCTATTAAGCGGTTCTTGGGATTTCTCCAGTATATTTGTGTATGAAGTTTTTTGAAAATTATGGCAATCTCCTTTTAAATTACTTTTTAAGTAATTTAAAACTTTTTAAGTAAGTTGAGCAGTGATTAAGTTGATCAAGTTAATGTTATATGCATGTACAAATATGTCACAGTGAATCACACTTAGGCATAAATATTATGCACCAATAGAAATGTTAAATGTTAAATATTCTGATAAGAAAAAAAAGGTTTCTTTAAAAAAAAAGATAAGCTAACCTTGTGACTAAAATCTATCTCAGGACATCTCCACTCATAGGGGATAATCAGGATTCTGGCAAAATCTGCAGGTGAAATTTAATGTATTCAAATTAACAAACCCATGTAGTTTTTACAAAAACAAAGTGTTAGGCACACAGCTAATCCATAAATATGGATTTTTTTTCCATTCTAAATTCTGTTTTGTTTGGAATACAGTGAATGTTGCGGTATTGTGGAGACTTGCCAAACATCTGGGCCTCTCTGACATTTCTGAACTCCAAGAAGTAATTCTGAAGCCTTCAAACTCCATCATAAGCTCGCAACCTACTGTTTATATTGTAAAAATCAAAGTCTGTGACACATAAGTTTACTGGTTTATTTTTCTTTGGGCAGATTTAAGATGCTCTGGTTTCATAGAAGTAGCATACAACTTGCCAAATCTTCCTTTGGACTCTTTGTGAGAAGTCTTTCTGCCTCTAAGACAACTCTGCCTGTGCTGACCTTATTCACAAAGGTACAGAGTGGAAAACTAAAATTACTACGTTAAAAACATAAAAGATTAAAATTTGGGGATAAAGAAAGTTGTATATTTACAAAAAAGTTGTATATTTCCAGAAAGAAAGCAATGGGATAAACTCTCTTCAAGCTTGCTCCTCATTTCCTCTCCTCACACCAGCAGTAACTGTTTCCTCTCCAGATACCTCATTGTCTCACTGGTATCAGAGGGTAAATTATTGTTTTAATGATCATCTGATCCTTACATTAAAAAACAAACTCTAATTATAATGTGTTTTAAAATGTTATAATTTAAAAATAAGTCATTTGTTGTTTGTGTTAGTCATATCCTATAAAATGATCATGGATGTGCATTGAATTACCAAATACTAAACCGTGGCTTCTTGGGAAAATAGAGTTAGATTCCAGTTAGCCTGTGAACACAGTATTTTTGTCAACCAGTCAAATACATAAACTTATTTTATATGTATTTCTGTTTAATGTTGCCTTAACATATATCAGTGATTAATTGACATTGAACTCATGGCCAGCAGCACTTTAAATTCAATCCTAAATGAAGCTTATCTAACATACAAATTTTCTCCATAAGGCATGTTACAGACTTCTTATGCTTAGGAACACCAGACATCATTTCAGCACTATGCTTGGGGGTTATGTTTTTAAATCAGAATACAGAAAAGCTAAAAACACGGTACTGTCCACCCAGACCATGAAAAGGATACTAACTTAAGTTTACAGATTGAGACCTGAAATAAGGCAAAATGCTACCTTATTGGTCCTCAACTTATAACAAGCGCTTCTGGCAACTCAGGTTTTTATCACTTTGTTGTATGTCCATGAAGCATAAAAGTGCTTTGAGTACTGACTTGAAGGTTATAAATAAATTTTAGCAGTAGGCAAATTTAATAATATAGAATCCAAGCCAGGCATGTTGGCACCTACTTGTAATCCCAGTATTTGGGAGTCTGAGACAGGAGGATCGCAGGTTAGCAGCCAGGCTCAGCTACTTAGTGAGGCCCTCTACAATTTAGTGAGACTTTGTCTCAAACTAAAGAATAAAAAATAAGGCTGGTGCCATAGCTCAGAGTTAGAATGTGCCTGGGTTCAATCCCTGGGCGCGTGGACACACACACACACACACACACACACACACACACACACACACGAAATCCATAAATAATGAGAATTGATTGTACTTGTTTTCTAATTTTTAACACTACGTGTAAGTCATAAAGGTAATTTAAAAATTTTTAAGAGCTTTTCCCTAATGATTTCTTTTTGCTAGTTTACATCACTTTGTGCGATTTATAATAAAGTGTGCAGTAACTTCTATAAATAATACTGCAATTCAAACAAAGTTCTCTTTAATAGATTTTTCAGAATTCAGGCATTTTAGAGATCTAAAAAAAAATCTGCCAGTTACCTAATAAAAGTTTAAGTAATATTTTAAAATGATTTTCTTGTTGAGAAATTTAAACTACTTTTCATACCTATGAATATATATTACACTTTTGGAAATTATAGAGCCAAAACTATTTCATCATCTAAAAGTCTATGATGGAAATGCATATGAGAATTAATCTCTACAATAAAATCAAGTTTTAAGGCTAGTTGCCCTCACTTGACCTACTATTGTGTTTGGCAGTAGTTGAGATAGCCAAAAACATTTGTTTTTTAAAAAAAAAAAAAAAAAAACAGCCGAGCATGGTGGCACACACTTGTAATCCCAGCATTCGGGAGGCTGAGACAGGAGGATCGTAGTTTGCTGACAGCCTCAGCTACTTAATGAGGCCTTTTGCAACTCAGTGAGATCCTGTTTCAAAATAAAGAATAAAAAATAGGGCTGGGGGTGCACCTGGGTTCACTCCCTAGCACCACACACACAAAAAAAAAACAACATTCTGTTCAACATAATATGTATACTGAACCCTGTGAGGGACATAATAAGACATCTTTAAAAATTTTTAATATAAAAAATTTTAGTGCATTTTTACAAAAGTACCAGCTTCTGGCCGGGCATGGTGGTGCACACTTGTAATCCCAGCATTTGGGAGACTGAGACAGGAGGATCATGGTTCGAGGAGAGCCTCAACTACTTAGTGAGACCCTTTGCCACTCAGTGAGACCTTGTTTCAAAATAAAGAATAAAAAAATAGGGCTGGGGTGTAGCTTGGAGGTATAATGCCCCTGGGTTCCATCCCTAGTACTGAAAAAAAAAAAAGACCAACTTCTGTAAATTATTGTGTTCATATTTTGCTTTTAAGATTCTATGTTGACTTTTTGACTTTTTTTCTGAAAATTTCAGCATGATTATCTTAAACTATGACAAACTACCCATAGTCTATTTATTGTCAATAACAACTTGATGAGCCTAATTGTCTAACCTAGGAAATTAGGGCCAAAAAGACCTAGAAATATCTCAATCCATTTCAAAACATGCCTTGAATTAAGCTAGTATAAGGGCCTTTTATTTAACATAATAGCTCATCTCTTCCTAAATGTTAAACGCAGGTTTTATTTAAGCATCGGTAATGTTGAACTATTTTGAGTTCATGCAAAATAACCTATAGCTAGTCCCTTTTTTGGACTAATGGCTGAGAATTCTTTTAAGACCTGCCAGTGATCCAGTGTTGACAGACTTCTCCCAGGATGCTTTAAGAATACAAACAACATTGGACACTAAAACTTCCTTGCTCTTCAGGTGGAGCATTAACATTAGGATACCTGTTGCTGACACTAGTAGTGTAAGAAAACAGGCAAAATAATATGAATTGGTGCACTCATCACCTGACATGAATAGAAGCTTTGTGTTTCTTTTTTTCTTTTTAAAGATGGGATAATCACTGTCTAACTCTGTCCTTAGAGGATTATTTCAGTGGACTAGTGGGGAAAACAGGCTAGTGAGGCTCAGTGCCTTCCAGTCAGAACAAACTGTAGGCCATTCTGGTGGTGGTGGCAGCTGGGCCTCTGTATGAGGCCATGAAAGTACTTCAGGAAGGACAAAGCCCTGAGGTAGGTAGATCAGTGACAACCTCTAACTTGATTATACACACACACACACTATATGTGTGTGGCTATGTATGTATATGTGTATATATGTATATGAGAAAAATCAAAACAACCAAAAAGTACAGATAGCCCATTTATTATGAAGTAGTAGCTATTTATAAGAGTCTGTTTTGCTTTGAAAATAAAGCAGTATAATTAACTTGGTAGAAAACTGTCCTCTAAAGTAAATATAATCTGCTGCTTGTGGGTTTTTCGGTTAGGTCAAATACCATTCTTAGGGTTTAACAGCTTAAATTTTTTTTACTTCCTGCAGGATCCGTGTCCTCTTTGTGATGAAGCCAAGGAAGTACTCAAGCCTTATAAAAATAGGGTAATATAATACTGCGTGGCTTTTATGTATGTGGAATGGATATTCTATGTGATATAAAATATCTGCCTGGATTCTTTCTTTAGGAAAAGAGATTAAATGATTTTTCATTTAAATTTTCTTTCTATTCTTCAGAGAAAGAGTTTAGTGCTGATTTCCATAAAACTCATTACCTCTAAGTGTTTTTCTCTGAACAGTACTGATTTTCTTACTCTGACTCTTAATATGAGTCAAAGTTAACTAGCAGGTGCAATATTCATGCTTTCTTTAAACTTTTGTTCCCATTCCTTTTATCTTATTTTGTAACTACCATGGAAGTGTTTTCATGTAGCAAGCCATCATACTTTTGCCATTCTTACAAACAAAACACTTCTGTCCTGATTCTAAAGCAGTTTCCCAGCTGGGACAATGTTTTATTTCATTGGGAACTGAATAGAGCCCTGATGCTGAAGGTAGCAGGTGTAACAGAAGCAGTCCGGAGGTAGGGAATGCAGTGTAATGAAACCAGACAAGTTCTGGAAATCAGGGGCAGTAGATCACTGTGGACCTAAAACCACAACAAAAACCTCTCAACACTAAAAAGAAAAAATGGAGATCAGTTTATGACTACAGTTGCTTTTTCCTCCCTTGTCTTTAAAATGCAGAGCTTTAGACCACCTGTGCTTCAGTTTATTTTACAGGAGGTGGACATCACACTTCCAGAAAACTCTGCTTGGTATGAAAGGTATAAATTTGACATTCCTGTCTTTCATTTGAATGGCCAGTTTCTGATGATGCATCGTGTGAACACCTCAAAACTTGAAAAACAGCTTCTGAAACTCGAACACCAAGGTGCTGGAGGCTGACTAATGCCCTCAGTATTTTCCACCCTCTCTGTCCATAAGGCGTCTTCCTGAAGAAACAACCATGGCCTGGTATTCCTTCTGCTACTTACACAAACCCCTAGGGATGTTCTGAACTCAGTGGCACCACATAAATATTACCATTCTTCCTCTGGTTGATGGAAGTACTACATGTGAACTGTTTATTACAGGCGTTTTATAAAATAAGAGGCCTGTATTGGCAGGGAGGGAGATGATGGAAGGAAGAAGTCCATTTGTCTTTCTTGTTTTTTCCATTTTGTATTAATATGGAAGCATTACACACTGGACAGTGCCATTTATAAGGAAGAAGGCTCTGCATTCCTGCTTCTGCCCTGGAGGGCTTACCTTTTTAATGAAAGAATAAATGCTCTTCCACTCAGTAGATAAAGTGAAATGTGAATTGTTAATAACTGTGCACAGTCAATAAAGGAATGTTTTAACGAATACATCTGCATGAAGCCTATTTCAGTGGGATTTAATAATACCTGTTTAAAATTAGAGTTCATTTTTGTTGGGTAGAAGAGAATAATTATCCTAGCCAAAGAGGCTTCATTTCAGAAAGACAAAAGAAAGACTAAACTCCCAAATATATATAAGAATCTCAGCATGCTTTGCATGTAGTCAGTGAATTGATTTGTAATATTGAGGACTGCCTATTATAGTTATTCAATTATTGTCAATTAAGTTAATTTGACTTACTATAAGACAGTAGTAGTTTTTATCACATTTTAATATGTTGGGGGAAATTTAATCATAACAACAGATATATGTCATCTAAATACAAAATATACTCTTTGCCATTCTATATAAAGTATTAAAATGTAGTTTTATACATTTATTTATATTTAGATTCATCTAATATAGGAATGGACTCACTTAAAACAAAACTGCCTTTTCCTCTTAAAATCACATCACTGAAATTCCACCTATAATGAAATTTTCTTATGAACTATTTGTATGAACTTGGCTATTATAAGCCACTAGATTTTAATTTGATCAGTATGATTTAGTCTTAGAAATTATAGAATGCTACCGCTAGCCAATATTAGACATTGTCCTCATTTTATATATGAGGGAGAATCTAAAATTCAGAGAGTATCAGGGACTTAGCCCAAGGTAACCTAGTCAGCTATTCAGCCAGATCTTGCCCCCAACCCTGAGTTTCCAGTATTCCCTGGACTCCCTTTCTGTAGGGGCCTCCTTCTATTATTTCAAATACAGTATCTCTTGCCATTCTGGATCCTGATTAAATCCGTAACCAACTTAAACCCTCCAAATTGACAATAGAAAAAAAACCTTACAATTAATTAGTAGTGTTTATAACTGATAAATTTCTGAAACATCTTATTTTATACTCTAAATATTTTTGAACCCTGTGGTAGGCAAAAGTCCAATAATCCCAATGATCTTCACCCTTGTATAATTCCCTCCCATTTGAGTATAGGTGGGAATATCTCTGCTGTGATTATGTTACATTATTTGGTAAATGGGAGATTACCCTGAGTGGGCCTGATCTAATTAAGTGAGCCATTTAAAAGCAGAAAGTACTGTCTGAGTGGTTTTGGAAAGGAAAACAGAAAGATGTGGTCCAGCTAGCCTGGAAGCAAGAAAATATCCCTGTTATAAATTGTCTCATAGGGCCACACGGTAAGAAACTAAGTAGCCTCTAGGAACTGGATTGTTCTTAAACAGCAGCCAGTATGAGAATGAGGATATCAATTCTGCAGTTTCAAGGAAGTGAATTCTTCCAATAATCAGCTTAGAAAAGGACTCTGAGCCCCAGATGAGAACTACTGTCCTGGCCAGCATCTTAATTTCAGCCCAGTGAGGCTCTGATCAGAGAATCCACCCACACCATGCCTAGACTTCTGATGTCCAGGAATTTAATGATTGTGTGATGACTTGCTGTACAAGTTCTATGACACTGAAGCACAGTGGTAGGTGGTGAGAGCACAAACATGAATGAGGCACGACCCTCGTCTCTGAGACACTCCCTGTCTCTTAGGGAACAGGGAGAAGCAAGTAAATAAAGCCCCACAACACAGTACTGATGGCTAGAACTGAGACATGTGATATGGTGCCACATCTGGCTAAGGAAAGTAGCAAGAAGGCTTCACAGAAAACTAGACTAAACTAGCTAGGTCTTGATTGAACAGAAGTCTTGGAGTGAGGAGAGTATTCCATCCTGAGGGAAGAGCATAATTAAGCTTGGAGGCTGTGGAAGGACATGGCAGGTGGCTGTGGTGGTGGAAGTGAGGGGGGTAGGAGTGAAGGTGAGACTGGCAAGAAGGATTGGGCTCCACACTGCGGACCTCCTCAGCTAATGTGTTCTCCCAGCAGCAGTGCCCTCCCTTGCTTCCTGCCTTCATCCAGAGTGAGCCCTCCTGGCTCCTAATTCCTCAGAGGTATCTGACCTTACTTGTCTGTTGCAGTCCTTCCTGTCCTTTGGTGTGCTAAGCCACAGGTTCCTGTTGTAGTCCTGCAGAACTTTCACCCCCTCAATACAACCAGAAGTGCTGTAGGTAAGATCTCCACTCATGTCTCCAGCCTTTGCCAGGTAGAGTGAAAGTCATGTGACCCCTGTGTCCTAGGATTACTGATCATTCTTCTGGCCTATCAGCTGGAATTTTTTTCAAACAAACAAAATTAATCCCAGGATTTACCTAGAGGATGTTCAAACTAAAGTATTGGCTAAGGCACGAAGAAATAATAGATGCTACATTGTAAGAAATAAGATTGGGGAAGGGATATTGAAAGGGTTTTTTTCTTTTTCTTTTTCTTTCTCTTTTTCTTTTTTTTTTTTTTTTTTTTTTTAGAAAGTACGTTCTTACTTAGTTCTTACCAAAGCAAAGGTTGGGAATCACCTAATATCAAGAGAAAGGGACACAAGTAGGACTCATCAGAAAGCTGGATACATGTCCCTGGGTAGGAAGGACATAGGGGTCTAACTTTGTCTTGGGCAATCATATGAAAGATGGTTAGCAAGCGCCCTCACTACAGTGAAAGTAACTGCTCTTGGTCCAAGTTGGTCTAGGAAAAAAGAGAGAGAGAGAGAGAGATTGAGATTGATTGAGTGGATGTGTGTGTGTTCTCATGGGCCAGACATGGGCCAGGTGTGAAAGAGGGCTGGTGTGAGGCTTTGTTGGTGTAAGCATGCCTCAGAAGAGAAGAAAGAGAACACAGGTCTTCTATGGACTAAGCAGGCCACTGCACTGGAGAAAGCATTTGTCCAAAGGAAATAGCAGTTACCATTGATAATGGCTACAATCTCCCAAGAACCCTCCATACACTCTGTAAAATATGGTCTGCTTTAAATATTTTCCAGGTCCTGAAAAGCAGGACAGCTTACAGCTTCAGCATTCTAATACGAACATTCCCAGCCTCCCCATTTCTCTTACCTTCTTCCATCCCTACCCTAGAAGGATCAGAAGCTACCTGAGGCAAGGAGAGAAAGACCTTCCTTTCAGATAAGACTTAACTTTCAATCATGTCCTAAGTTTTTATTATGACAAAATCAGATGAACTAAACAATTAAAAGTGACTGTGGGACAACTCCTGTTGCCTGAGAATGCCAAAAAGACTCCTTAAAGCTGACTGATTAGTTGGTTGGCTGGCTTAAGCAGAATAAGAAAGTCTTTCATTAAATACATTTTATATGAAAAGGGGGAAATCTAAATAAAAATGCTTTCTGAATGTAACTCATATTTAGATTATTGATTACATATGCCTATTTTTAAATATAAATCTTCAATAAATTTACTGCTGCTTATTTGAGAGAGGAATGTGGTAATGTGACTAAGAATCCTAGAGCTCTTCAACATTCCCTCTGGTCCCAATAACTGGCAAAAATGAAAGGCAGATATGTATCAACATGGCATATAAAAGGTTGGTTGATTATCCCTCTACTATTGACAAGTATCAGAAAATGTTATTTATTACAACCATTTTTTTGGGGGGGGTGGTACTGGGGTTCCTGGAAGCCCTTCTACTTCCGGGCTACACTCCCAGACCTATTTTTACATTTTTATTTGGAAACAGGGTCTCCTAAGCCAGCGCACGCAGCTGGCTTCGAACTTGCGTGATCCTCCTGTCTCTGCCTCCCAAGTGCGGGGATTACAAGCGTGCGCCACCACGCCCGGCTTATTACAACCATTTTGATGTCATAGTTGTAGCAGCAATTGTTTTTCCTTCCTGAAATTATATTTGCAGGGATTGATTTGTTTTTATGTAGAGATAAATTTTGAAACCAGAAGACCATCATCCAACCCCTGCCCCAAAGGAAAGCGATTCACTCTTCCTCCCTCCCTCCATCCCCGCCCCTTTAAGCTAATGCTTAAAGAAGGACTGGAATAGACACTGCGTTTGGGACTTCATAATGCTGCCCTTAGAGCAGTCACATTGCTCTTTCTTCCAGATGTCTCATCTTAACATTACAAGGGCTTACTGGAACACATAGCTATTTGGTGAGTTTAATGCAGGAAACACGGGGTCAGACTAGGGTTTTTTACTTTCTCTTGTTTTAGTAATGCTACAATATCATGGACATCTGACAATAGAAACCACAATATGACAAGGCTTCAGGAATTACAGCTAAAGAACCATAGAAAACTGAGACATCCTTGTTTTAATTTATTTATTTTTGAGACTTCCTTCTCACAATGCCTCAATTTCTTTTCCTGTTCTCTCTGGACTCAGCAACTCCCCTCTTACACATAGTGTCTGCTTCTTCATAACTGCAGCCTGCTTGTGCCTATCATTGCTTCTGAGCATTCTGTTCAGCAATATAGTGCTCTGAACAGCTTCTCTAATCCCAAAAGGAGAACCTTACTCAGCTTGTACTTTACAACCAGCTACCTAGGTTATAAACTGTCTGACCAAACCTATAGAAGAAGGCACCTTTGGGACAGATACCAATTCCTGGGCCAATTGGCTATAGGGGCCAAGATCATATTGTATACAAATCATGGTCACTTAGCATTAATCAGTAATTGGAAGCAGGATAGGCAATGATCAGTAACTCTGGCACCCATCCAAAAATGTTAAGAGTGTGTCATCCTAACATTCAAGAGAAGAGGAAATGTGGTAAGTTCATTTATGTGCTATATCATGGGAATAATGAAGTCTTAAACCAGAAAATCAGAAAGGAATATCAGAAGTATTGCAGTTCAGAGGGGCGTGGTGGCTCACACTTGTAATCCCAGCACTGGAGAGGCTGAGACAGGAGGATCGCACAGGTTTGAAGCCAGCCTGTTACTTAGTGAGGCTCTCTGCACCTTAGTGAGACCCTGTTTCCAAATAAAGTATAAAATAGATCTGGGAGTACAGCCTGGAGGTAGAAAAGCCCCTGAGTTCCACCCCCAGTACCACACACACACAAAAAAAATAAATAAAATAAAATACTAAAAACTAGGGCCAGGGGTATAGCTCAGAGATACAATGCCCCTGGGTTCCATCCCTAGCAACACACACACACACACACACACACACACACACACACACACACACAGAAGTATTTCAGTTCATGGCTGACTGGATGGGGGTAAAATGGTGGTGGAGGGGAAAACAGAAATTATGAGGGTCTGGGGTTTCTATTGGATATTGGATAAAATCTGGTACTTACTGAGACAAAGTATAAAAGAAAAATAAAGTTAATTTTAGGCTGTGCTTGTTGGATGAGAAAGGCTAGACATGGTGGATTTGCCAGGCTGTGAGACATCCAGGGCCCACAAGTTGGAAATGCAAAACAGGGGTCTAAGCTTGAGGTGCAGATTTGAGAGCCCATAGAATATGGTTGGAATTGCATTTATCTGAATCTTAGAGAGGGGTCAGGCTAATACTACACCCTGGGGAATACTACTCTTGACCAATGAGAATAGAAGGTGCCAGGGAAGGAAATGAGAATGAGAGGTAACAGAAGTAGGAATGGGAGAAACTCATTCAATTTCTATTATATGATGACTTGGGTGATTTGATAGTGCCAGACACTATGCTGAGCACTGGAGTAGAACAACAAGCAAGATAACCAGAGTTCCTACTCTCAGAGGCTTGTATTCTAGAAAGAGACAAGATATCACATCGATTGAAAATAATCGTATCTTGAAAGTCAGGAAAAGAGCTTTTCCTCAAGTAACTGATAGCCTCTAATTTCATGAGAGTTAAGATAAGGACTGTAAAAAGACACTGTATTGGAAAATAGTAAATTAGTACTTCTGTCAGCTAAATAATAGTCCCCAAAGATACACAGGTCCTAATCCCTGGTCCTTGTGAATGTTATTTATATGTTAAAGAAACTTTGCAAGCTGAGCATAGTGGCTCACGCTTGTAATCCCAGCGCTTCGGAGGCTGAGACAGGAGGATCGCACAGGTTCGAAGACAGCCTCAGCTACTTAGTGAGGTTCTCAGCAACTTAGTGAGACCCTGTTTCCAGATAAAATATAAAATAGGTCTGGGAGTATAGCCTGGAGGTAGAAAGCCTCTGGGTTCCACCCCCAGTACCACCAAAAAAAAAAAAAAAAAAAAGAAAAGAAAAGAAAAGACACTTTGCAGTTGTGAAAGTTAAAGGTTTTGAGATGGATCCCAAAAAACTATGAGAATAAATTTGTACTGTTTCAAGCCAGCAAAATTGTGGTAATTTGTTATAGCAGCAAAAGAAAACTAAGTTTTCATAAGAGATCTCATTTGACCCTCAAATAAAAAATAAAAAAGCAGAGAAACATCTAAGACTTGATATAATTATTTAAAGCTCAATAATGTTGGGTAGTATGCCGGAGCCAGCCGGCAAGAGTACGGGTTCTGAAGAGAGGCGTGAGGATGAAGAATTTCACCAGCCTACTATCTCTACTGGCCGACCCCTGTTTCTGGGTCAATATTTCCTATGGGTCGACGACTATGCCTGGGTCAGTATTCTCTATTGCGCTGACGCTCCTGGCCGATGCCTACTTCTGGGTCAATCTCATCTTTATTGTGCCGACACCAACGCTGGGTTTGTTTTTCCAGAGGTATTTATACACAGCTACAGGTCAATCAACATTCTTCTGCTATCACCACCGGAATACAATACAGACCGATCCAAAGCACATACATTACAGGTAGAATAATCAATACCCTCGTGCCATCACCACCTGATCTTCTCTCAGACCCTTTTGAACTTTCCATAACCCCAAACCTTGTTGACTCTGGGTGAAGGACAGTCAGCTGAGTCAGAAACAATAATCTAGGGGAAAGCCTTAATGGCTCCCCACAGTAGTACCAGAATGAGCAACCATAACCTTCAGCCTATTTTAGAAGAGATAAGCACCCTGGGCAGCTAAATCCAGGGGCCTCCAGGGCAACCCTAACACTGGAGAGAAAATCATCTTAATCCACAGACACAGGCATTGGGTCCATGGCATCTGTTCATCACTAAGACGAGAACACTTTGATAATGTAACCCCAAATCCTACACCTACAACAGATCTTTTCTCTTCCCATTGACAGAAACAATCATGAAAGCAGAGCCAACACAGAATGACCTCGTGTAATCAGTCCAGGTTAGGCACTGATGTTTTGCATTTTGCTACCCCTCTCAGGTTCAAAAAAGATGGCTGCAAGCCAGGTGTGGTGGTACACGCTTGTAATCCTAGCATTTGGGAGGCTGAGACAGGAGGATTGTGGTTTGAAGACAGCCTCAGCTACTTAGTGAGGCCCTTTGGAACTCGGTGAGACTCTGTTTCAAAATAAAGAATACAAAAAAAGAGAGAGAGAGAGAGAGAGAGAGAGCGAGCGAGCGAGCGAGCGCTGCAAAAACAAAAAAGACTACCAGTGCAGCTGAACTTCTGAATTCCAAAACCTAGAAGGTGTACACTAATCTTCAGGTCTTCAAGAAAGGAGGAAAGTATAAAAAAGATAGAGAACAGCAGCACACAATAAATAATTATTTAGCCAATAAAATAAATTATTATTTAGCCAATAAATAAATTATTTAGCCAATAAATTATAATATAATTTATTATAAATAAATTTATTATAAATTTGTTGCTATTTATTATAAATTTATTATAAATAAATTATTTAGCCAATAAATTAAAAAGTATAAGAAAAAAATCCAGCCATATGCCCATTCTGAGTCCAGAGCATCCCTTCCTCATGTTCAAATGGGTTATTTGAACGATTTCTGATGAAAAACATTCTTTTTTTTTAAGTACTGGGAATGGAACCCAGGGACACCAGGGATATTCTATCTGCAAGCTGCACCCACAGCTCTAGTTTTTATTCTTTATTTTGAGGCAGGGTATCACTAAGTTGTAGAGGGCCTCACTAAATAGCTGAGGCTGACTGCAAACCTGTGATCCTCCTGGATCAGCTTCCTAAGTATTGGGATTACAAGTGTGTGCTACCACACCCAGCTCCGATGGAAAACATTCTATCCTTAGAAACAGGGTAGGCCAAATATCAATAGAAACTTAATGATTCAAGAATATTTGGAAGTAGAGATGATACAAGGTAAAGGTGAGTTGAATCTGTGGCCTTGTTGTGACACTCACAATGCACCAACATGACCTGACTTCCCCTAGAAACCCTAACAACTTTAGTGTAGGACTGCATTGTACAGAAGACCTCAGCCACCATTCCAAGTCCTCACAACAAGGCCAAACTGCCCTAGCCACTAAGGCAGGGGATAAAACACTTCCCTCAAAAATGGGTTAAAAATGCACAGTTGCATTATAGGACTAGGTTAACTACTTTATTCAGAACAAACATATTCTTCCACAAGGTAAGTAAGGTGCTGTCACATGAACTTTGTTGTGAATTCAGTGCTAAGAAGAGAATATGTACATTGATTCATAATCTGGGCAATAAAGAGGGAAATGACTGCCAGAGGAGCTAAGGTTGAGGATTTCACTCACCTTGCCCTATGTTTTCCTTGTAAAATTATCTTCAAAATAAAACCAATCTCACTCTTAAGATTGAAGGAGATTAAGACATTCAGAAACCACAGATTTCAGGATTTATTCCCATTGTGACTGCTGGCTTCTACCATCAGTCTTTTGTTCTGCATGACACTTCCTGTCTTGCAAACTAGCAAGATCCGTGTATTTGGCAAGGAGCCTGCTCTATGAAGCATTTTCAAGTTAGTGGTTTTAGCAATGTCAGATATCTCTAAGCCAGTAATAAAGGAAAGATTGAGAGAGCAAAGGATGCCACTGAGTTCTCACCTAACAGCATAAGTCAACCTCTCAGCTGGCGGGTACAGGCCAGCACGTCCAGGTTAGTCATGGTCTTCAAGTTAGTCTTTTAAATATCCTCACCTTAACATATAACTGTAACAGATAGAACTTAATTTATATATGTTTTCTATTTACATATGAACTCATTCATGTAAAATGCAATATTGTACTTCTTGATGTGTGTTATAAACTGAACAAAAAGTGAGGTGAAAGGATGCCTTCAAGAGAAATAAAGGACAGTGCTGTCATTCTCACAAAATTGTCCAGAGGAAGGAAGAGTAGAACAGACAATTACAAATACTTAGGAAGAAACAGCACTTTGCCACTGGTGCAAAGCCTATAATTATGTGCAATCCTCTACTTAGACTTTTTAGTTATGCTAAACATTGAAAAAAACTAAATGATGGGGCAGAGACAAGATAAAGGGGGAAATTTAAACAGTCAACATAAGATGTTCATTTAAATAGAGGCATTGCCTCACTGTAAGGGGGCAGTTGAGGGTCTGATAGCCCTGCTGGCATGTTATTATCGTTATCTTTTTTAAAGCATGGATTTTGGGATTCTTATAAGTCTTCATTATTATTCATTATTATTCTTCATATTATTTTGAAGTCAGGAATGGCTCCTTCTGTTCATACAACATGATCACCCATCATTTCTATTTTTAAATGTACTTTTATTGGTTCATTGTAGTCTCATAGCATAATGAAATTCAGAGTAATAGTGATGTGCATACACATAGCACTTGTGAGATAGCTTTCCCCTGGTGCCATCCACACTACCTCCCCTTCCCAATATATGATATTGAAATTAGGATTGATAATTTCATACATGTACATGTCAATGGAAATGTTCATTGATTTTTTTAATGCTCTGACTGGCCTTTGCATATCTGAAAAAGATAAATCTTTGAACCTTGGAAATAAATCTTCTTTTTCCTCCCTGCCAAATCCATAATATGATCCCTTTCTATCACTGACAGCACCATCAGATAAGTGGACGTGCCTTGCTTGGTTAGAAGTGTACTGTGATTTTCAGTGGAACAAGAATGTAGTTATAGACACAGATTAAGACATGTTCACATATATCGTTATGGATTATTTTTATTCTGTTCTGGAGGGGTCCTCTGAAGTCCCAATATGACAATACTTTTACAGGGGCCAGCACTGCCCCAAGTCAGATGTCTCAGAGAGAAAAGAGATGAGACCTTTAAGGTATAGGCTGTAGCAGGAGACACAAAGACAGGAGACTAGATGAATACAGGAGTTTGGCCTATTTCTTGGGGCTTCCTCCATCCCTCGTACTAGAGATGAGTTTACACTAGAATGGGTGCTCAGAAAAAACTGAGGAGGGAGAGGCAAATCTGAAGATGAATGTGCTAGCCAGCTTTCTAGTACTGTAACAAAATTCCTGAAATAATTAAGAAAGGAAAGGTTTATTTTGGCTCACAGTTTTGAAGGTTTCAACCTATGGTTAGTTGCTCCTGTTGCTTTCAGGGCTGTAATAAGACAGCACATCATGGTGGGGAGTGCATGGCAGAGGACGATGCCTGCCTCACAGCATCCAGGAAGCAAAAAGAGACAGGAAGGGGCTGGAATCCCAATATCTCCTTCAATAGCATGCTCCCCAATGGCCTAACTTCCTCTCACTCAACCCCACCTCTTAAAGGTTCCACCACCTCTCAGTAGTGCAATGGGTTGGAGACCAACACTTTTTTTTTTTTTGTGGGTCTAGGGATGGAACCCAGGGGCATTCGACCTCCAAGCTACAGCCCCTGCCCTATTTTTTATTCTTTATTTTGAAACCGGGTCTCACTGAGTTGCAGAGGGCCCCACTAAGTAGCTGAGGCTGTCCACGAACCGCGATCCTCGGGTCTCAGCCTCCTGAATGCTGGGATTACAAGCATGCGCCACCACACCCGGCTGAGACCAACACTTTAATATGTGGGGCTTTGGGGGGACATTCCAGATCCAAATGATAGTGATGAACAAACCATGGAACTACTCAGAGGTATCAGAAAATGAATTTTGTGATTCTACCACAGTACCAATAGTTTTTGTTGTTGCTCTCTTTCATCATTTATAAGTAAAATGTGAAATAAAAAAGAAATAACAGTTGCACTATATAAAATTGTATAATATTTTCTATTTTCCCCCAACTTTTATTTTTTAAATATGTACTTTATGTCACTGTTTTAGTGATTCCATGATATGAATAGGGTAGGAATCATTATCCTTATTTTCAAGATGAGGACAGTGAGGACTAGAAAGGAGAAATGAGCTCTATGAGTCAAAAAGTCCAAATATCACTTCGGCTTTTATTTAATCCAAAACATTTACCCCTCTGGCTCTAAGCATCCCTTTCCTTCTTCTCCCTTTGGTGCTTCTCTTTAGACACAATCCCTTGCCAACTATGGATGGCAATGGACCCATGTTCAGAGTTGCTGAGAACTGCTGTTTAAAGATCCCTTCAATGGGCCTGTTTTCACTGCTTACCATCAAAGCCCCCGTTTTAACCTGTGATGCAAGTCCCTTAAAAGTGGCTGCTGGAATTCTTCCTACATGCGACTGCTGTAATTAGCTCTGCTAAAACCTGTGATTGAACATGGCTTGTTGTAGTCATTGTTCACTGACAAGCATAGATAAGCACCACAGCTCAGTGACTGGTAGTCTAAATGGTGTCACCTACTTGGTAAACACCTGTAAGATACTTGTCAAGGACATCATTCTCAAATTCTGCTATCAGCAGGCAGTATCACTACAATACCTTCCAAAGCCCACAAAGACGGCCTTAACAGGGTCCCAGAGAATATACTGCCATGGACCGAGAGAGACTATATCTATTTTGGCCTTGCCCAGGACCTGAATGCCTCTCCTTTAATGGGAAACATAGATGTGATTTTACATGATTGAGACAAAAGGCTTTTTTGTGTGTCACTCATCCTTGAGATTGCACGGTTTAATTTCTTCCCTTTCAGAGCGCTTGTAAGTGAAAGTTTTAATGCATGATATAGTCAGCCCATGTTTTTCAGAGCCTGTACTCTTATTAGAAGCAAAACAAAATGTTGCTTATGAACACCTGCTGGTGAGGACCAAGCCAAGAAGCAGTGTGGGTGTTGGATGGGAGATGTTGCCCGGCAGTAAATCCAAGTTACTCATACCAAAGGAAGTGTTCCTAGGGAAGCTATCTGAGCAAGAAGTAAATACTTAGTCATTTAGGATAGGCCATAAATGGCTGTTTCATCTCCAACAAGGGAAGGTCTGCTTTGGAAGTACTCCCAGAATGGTAGAATAGCATTTCTCTCTTCAATCCACACTTGATTTCCAATACATATTCTTGTCTTTAAAATATTTAAGGGCCCCTATAATCAAATCCTTGTCAACAAAGTGTTAAAGAGCTACAACTTGGCTACTAGGTGATAATTAAACAATTGCTTTTGCATTATGATTCTAAAGAACCTAAGTTGTTATACGGCTTAAGCTGCTGTGCTATGTCTATCCTTTTTCCCCTCCTCCCTAGTGTCAGTGAGTTATGATTCTACTTCCTATTTCCTCCAGTCTGTTTTGTTTGTCTCCACTGCTGTTGCCACAGCTGGGGCCTCAGCATCTCTTGCCTGTTCATTTCAATCCTCCTCTTTCAGTGGTCTCCCTTGCAGTTCCAGCCCATCTTCTACCACCTCATTACCACCTCCAGTTATTCTTCCAAATCACACATCTAATCAGACCTCTCATAACCTTCAGAGATCTACGCTGTCCACAAAAATGAAAACCAAACTATGGAGTTTAGTGTGGCAGTAAAAGCTCTATGCCTAAGCCCCATTTACTGTATCCTTCATGTATCCTAAACAGCATCTATTCCAGGTAATCTGCCCTTGCAGGGGAAAAGGAAATAAAACACCTTGACTGTGTCTGTAAGCATGCCTTCTCTCCCTCCACCCAGTGTATCTTACAAAATTCACCTCTTTTTTTTTTTTTTACTCAATTCAGATGTCACTTCTTTCAGGAATTTTCCCTACACTTTTTTCAAATCCAAATTAATCACTTTTTCCTCTGAGTTTGTACAATTCTCATATTCTCATTCATATTCTCTCTCTCTCTCTCTCTCTCTCTCTCTCTCTCTCTCTCTCTCTCTCTCTCCACTTTCTTACTGAGAGATATAATTCCAAGACCATATGGTTCTTCATATAGTCAACAGAGTTGTGTAACTGTCACCACAATTACTTTTTGGACATTATCACCCCCAAAAGAAATCCCATATCCATTAGAAATCACTGTTCATTTTCCATTTTCACCCATTCTTTCCCACCCTTTGCCAACACTGAAGGATTGATGTTATCCATATAGATTTGTCTATTCAGGACATTTCATTTAAATGGAATAGTGAAATATGTGGTCTTTGTGATAGGCTTTTTTTTACTTAGCAAAGTGTTTTCAAGGTCCATCCATGTTGTAGTATGTATGAGTACTTTATTCCATTTTACTTTTTTTTTTTTGGGTGGTACTGGGGTTCCTGAAAACCCTTCTACCTCAGGGGTACACTCCCAGGGTCTCTTAGGCCAGTGAGGCTGGCTTCAAACCTGCACTATTCTCCTGTCTCCACCTCCCAAGCACAGGGATTACAAGCGTGAGCCACCATGCCTGGCCCATTTTACTTTTAAATGTAATAATTCATTTCACTAAATTTATTCACTAATTAGTTGATAAATATTTAAACTACTTCAGCTTTTATCATTTGTAAATAATACTTACTCAACACTTTAATTATACTACTTGATTATCATTTAATATGTGTTTAGCTGTTTGGTTTTGCCTATATGTGCCTTTATAATTTAATGATAAACTTTTTTGAGGGAAAAGATCAATATTTTTACTCTGAAATCTCCACATAGCAAGACATATTTGACAGACTGGTGAATGGGTAGGTATTATCAATTCTTGTTATGTGGATTATGAAGAAACACAAGGTACCAGGAATAAAACCATTAAAAGTGGACCCAGTGATAACCCAAGACTGGACCAGTAAAATTACCCAGTAAATAATAAATTTTAAAGATTTTGAGCTCTTAAATAAACTTGAATCTCTATGTGATGTCCTAGAATCCATGTATGGATACTACAGTTGTTTCATGGAGGTAGTTCTTTTGCTAATAATAATTATGAACTGGGTGGACAGAAGCCCAGAAGACACCAGTCATTTTCTTCTGAATTGATGCTACAGTGTTTTGTGGTTGCCCTTGGCTTGACAGATGTTACTATGCTAGTCTAGAGTCATGGTTCTCTGCTCTGGCTGAGTATCAGCATCCCCTGTGGAGCCTCTTCAAGGTATAACTGATCCAGGTCCCAGCATCCAGACTAATTCTGTAGATTTCGTAAGGATAGAGGTGTGTGTGTGTTCTAAAATGTTAGAGATGTTTCTAGTATATAGCCGGGTTAAAAAATAATCATCTCAAAAGTCAGTCTGAGGTTAAAAAACAATCTTACAGAGCATGTATGAGTACCTTACTCCTAGAGAGTCATCTTAGCTCTCCTGGGATCATGCCCACTAATACTACCTAACATTTATAAGTACTTTTTATTTGAAAAGAGCTTTACAGTCATCTTCTATTATCTAGGCTTGCATGCTGGGTGACCTTGTACAAATCACATAATCCCTTTGTGCCTTAAATTTCCTCATATGTAAACTGTAGGCAGTAATACTGACCCACCCTCAGAGGGTGACTGTGGAGACTAATGGGGACTATAAAGCACTCAGCAAACATAAAAATGTTACATGCATGCTTATTAGACAGGTATGAAGTCCTACTCACAGCATTTTAAAATGAAACAAATGCCAAAAAAACACTTAAGTAGGCCTTCTTATAACCTTTATCATCATTTGAAAGATTCTTTCCCGACATTAAAGTATAGCCAATCTCCCTCACCACCAAGACTAATCAGCACACTGTCTGCAGTCACAGGGATGACAGGACCAGCCAGCGATGGCAGTAAATAAGTTCATAAAACAGCCCTGAAATACATTTGCTAAGCTGCTCTTATCATTTATAATGCAATTAGAGCTTATACCTATAAATACACTCATCTGAAAAATATTCTTAGAAAACATGTGTGCATGTTCACACAAGTCTTCAAGCTGATGCTGCTCACCCACTGTGGATGTCAAGCCTGAGGTTGTTTTCTAATTTACTGATGAGTTTCTGCATAGTGACATTTGGTCTCCTCGTTTCTCCTATGTGACTGAAAAAGCATGTGGTCAAAATGAGACCTTCACACCTATTTCGCTTTGCGAATGGATGAGGATGGTGAGGCATGGAAGGAATCTCTAAGCTTGTAGCCAGGGACAGGTCTTGCTAGGATGTTGGCCACACCTACAGGCTCATTTGCACCACATATTCAGCTTCTGGGAAAAAGGAGACGAAAAACTGGAGTAGAAAAAGAAAGTGATTTTTCTTTCCTGCCACCATTTTGCTTAGAAAAGATGGCATAGTTTAAAGACCTAGGTCCATTTTACCTATTCCAGTTCATTTACAACTAAATGGTTTCTGTGACTAAATGACAATTAATGTTCTGATGTCCCTATTAGCTGATGTGAGCCATGAACCCTATCCAAGTAGGACCTTTGTGGGCCTCTTGACCTGGACCATGCTCTTTCTTCTTTGAGTCGTTGAGGGTTTAGGTTGTATTCCCTAGGGCAGTTGACTTCTTTAGTTAAGCTCATGACATGCTAAGTATCAAATTCCACCTAACAAATATTTTAAGAGTATTATGATATCATGACACTTGCTATGGAGGCTGCCAAGAGTTCCTTGAGATTCCTATAGTGTTGCTGTAACTCTATGACGTGGGTCCTTGAGTCAGGACAAGACCATCAACCTCCCAATGGAGACTCCCAGAATCTGGCGGCTGACTCCTAGTGAGTTAAAATGCCATATTTACTTCTCATGCTTTCCCTACCTCTCACAGCTATTAGACCCCAATCGGAATTCAGAAACTCTAGTGAAAAGAGCCTCAGTGCAGTGCACCTCACTGGTTGAGGAAATTATCTATTATGTACAGTAATTGTTTTAAAAATAAGGTTAATTCTGGCATATTTATACCTCAGAAATCTTTGAGAATCTCAGCATTTTTGCTGAACATGTCAGGGGGAGAAAGAGCCACATAGGCTTTATTTCAATAGTTAGAAGAAATTAATGCTAATGCATGCCTTCAATGGGATTCAGTTAAGTATCCTTAACACTTTCTTCCATCAATATGAAAACCCCCAGAAGTGTGCATTGTGGGTTTTCCCCTGTAAAGAAATGCAAATTATTATAATAAGTTCTATGATTTCCTTCGAGTCTTTCAAAGTTATGTTTCCCCAATATCTCAAGGTAAGCATTCCCTTGTTTTGCATATC
Source organism: Muscardinus avellanarius (assembly GCF_963383645.1). NCBI lineage: Eukaryota > Metazoa > Chordata > Mammalia > Rodentia > Gliridae > Muscardinus > Muscardinus avellanarius. The sequence continues at coordinate 37,402,427 of NC_137793.1, forward strand.
TGCAAGCTGAGGCATCAGGAATTCACTTCCTTGCCTTCTTCAGTGAAATGCAGGCCACCTGTGTCCGCCCCATTGCTCTCCTTGAAATTGGAGAAAACAGTCATGGCGTTTTTAAGCTAGAGCAGCAATAGGCACAACTTTCTGGTCTAGTGCTTGTTTTTCATATGTTTCAAGGGAGAGCCTTAGCCTCTTAGACATGAAACTTGATTATCCTCACATGTTAACTTTGCTTTCCCTTTTTTGGTCTCCTAAAACCCAAAACAAAGACAAGTAAATGTGAAGAGACATTCAACCATTTACTCATAAATCTCCATGATCTGGGTCATAAAGAACAGTCTGGGCAAAGCCAAAGAGACACTGAAGGGTTGGGAAATAAGGAGAATGTTGAGTATTGGATGTAAGATTTCACAAGTCCCCACTTTCATGGCTTCCCAGTTATCTTCATGCAAAAAGTCAACATTGGCCTGACATTTGTGGCAGACATTTGCTCTAGAGAAGGACTTTTCTCACAATTATGGACAGAAACTTTTCAAAATATTCTTCCTCAAAACCAGATCAATGAGAAGCACCCTGTTTAACAAATGTTAAAATTTTCTGTTTTAATTTCTATGTTGCCTAAGTAACCACCCACCTCCAAAGAGCCTTTATTTTCCTATAGAAACATTTAAATAAGCAATCTGTTTCCATTCTAAATATTTTTGGGTTAGCGATAGTACTCCTCTCACTTGTATTTTAGTCTTGATGATTAAACAGTATAAATGCTAATTAGTAGCCTGTATCTGGAGAGAAAATGCTATTTCTTGATGGGTGGGCAAAGCTTCAAGCTGAGATGAAGACCTCAAAGGGTGTTAAAAAAAACTGGTTAGGTTGCAGTGCTATGGGGCAGGGATTAGGGACTGAATTGACCAAATCAAGAGAGCAGTTCTGGCTTTGTGGATAGACTAAGCTGAGAGCAGAACTTATCAAAGATACATGTTGTAATTTTAGGGCATAAAAAATAAGGAAAGATATCCTTTTTCTTTCTTTTAACCTGAAACTAATTTTGGACATAAAATAACCTACAAGGGATTAATTTTACTTGCATCCTGTGTACTTACTATTTCTGGGAAGACACTGAGCTAACATGAGGGCACATTATTGGAAACTTACAGGTATCCTCCTCAGGACATTCCAGAACCTGCACCTGTTCTTCCCATCTGTCTCTATATAGAAGTTAGGAGTCTTGCTCTTGAATCCCACATCTGTCAGTTATTAGCTACATTATCTCCTGGGAAAATCTTGACCTTAAAGTGCATCAGCTTTGTTCACCCACTAAAGGAGGAATAATGATACATATCTTTTTGGAATGAAGTTTAGACATTTAGAAAAGCCAGTATGTCAGAAAATACCCAGATAAAGCATATGTTAGTGCTTGGTATAGCACATGTAGAACAACAAGTATATGTGAGAAGCCAGAGATGGTCCAGCCCTCAATGCCGCGGGCTGAAATCCATATATTTTATTTGGGCATTCAGTGACCTGGAAAACCAGTTCCTTTATTTATTTTTTTATGTACTAGGGATTGAGCCCAAGGACATTCTACTTTTGAATCACAATCCAAGCCCTATTTTTTATTACTTATTTTGAGACAGGGTCTCACTAAGTTGCAGAAGGCCTCACTAAGTAGCTGAGGCTGGCCGTGAACCTGTGATCCTCCTTTCTCAGCCTCCCAAGTACTGGGATCACAAGTGTGCATCACCACGTGGAGCTACACCAGCTCCTTTCTGCTCTCCAGCCTTTCCCCCATAACTGCCTTCCTAGAATCACACATTCTCCAGTATGCCTGGAATTTGCTCACCTTCATGTCTCTGGGTCATTCCCAATACCCACAGGCTCCATTCTTCAAAATTCTACCCATTCCTCACAGGCCTTGAATCCCACCATCTCCTGGAATCATAGCAAACTCTCACCACCTCTTTCTCTACACCTTAGTCCTTGCTGCCTGGAGCATTCCTGACAGATTAACCAGGCACTGCTTCAGCACACGGCCAGTTCTGCTAGGCAGAGGTCACACAGAGAACCGATCTCAACACAGCCACCACGCAGACCTTGGCAACTTGCCAGGGGCAGTGCTGAATAGATGTATGATTAAATGAATGAGCGATTTCTCACTCTGCCCCTATTGTGCTCTTGGACAAAATACCTTACCTCTTTTAGGCTCAGTTGCCTCAGCTATGAACAGAGGATAACAGCATGGATGTATTCCCCAGGTGTGCTCTGAAGAATAAACCAATGACTGAAAAGCAATTTGGAAATGTAAAATGAAATGCTATATATAAATGTTACATAATCAAAATCATTTCCCTCTGTATTATGTTTTATTTGGCTTTATTTCTTCAAATCCTTTGTGATTTTCAGAATTTTACGGATGCAATACCATCCACATTAGCACCTAGATTCTCTTGGGTAATAAACAATTTTGTGTATTATATAGCTCATGGCTACTTTTCCCTGGCATATGTGAATCTGTCCTAATTTGGGGTATTCATAATAACTAATGATACAATTCATTTTTAAGGGATAATCCATTTTTTCTTCTTTGGCTGACCAGTTATTATTCCTGTGCTGCTGCTTCAAAGAACTCATTCCCATTAGGTCTAAATTCCACATGATGAGCGGATGGTTAAGAAGCCCAAATATTTTAGGAGCTCAGGATGAGACCTAGAAAATGATTTAGAATTTTGAAGCACTACTTGATTTCTATAGCCCTCTTTGCCCCAAATTCCTACCTTGCTTTATTGTGATCTATGTGCTACAATCACCCATTGCAATCTGACTTTCTAAATATCTGGAAAGGGACAAATTGGCTCCTTCCACATGAAAGCAAGGCAAAGCTACTATAAGATGACTCTGTCCTTATATTTTCTTTATTAGTACTGAGTATTGAACACAGGGGTGTTCTGCCTCTGAGCTATACCCCCAGTTCATTTTAGTTTTTATTTTGAAACAGAATCCTGCCAGGTTGCTTAGGGTCTTACCAAATGGCGAAGGCTAGCCTCAAACTTGCAATCCTCCTGTTTCCACCTCCAAAATACCATGCCTAGCTTGGTACATTCTTTCTTAATATATTCAAGAAAGAAGTTTCCTACAGAAAAATAAATTTTACTAGGATATCTCCAGTTCCTATTAAAAAAAAAGCTTTTGACTTTCAATACATAGCAAGATATTATTCCTAGAATGGTCTTTCCATTTAGATAGAAACTCCAAGGAAGAGGAGATGGCAGCGATATCAAGTTTGTTGTGAGACTCAAGTGAGTAATTAGATATAAAAGGTTAAAACAGTATGGGACTTAGTAAGCACTAATAAATACTAGGGGTTGTTATCAGTACAAGGTCTTCATAAGCCTAGCCTATGTTAGGCTGTCACTGAGCTTCATAGCAAGCTGAGTCAAACCAAATCACCCCTACATCCACTTCATTTGGTTCAGAAAAGCTAAGCCACTTGTCCAAAAGCTAGCAGTAAGAAGTAGAAAATACCAGCCTCTGCCTGCCTATAGGATTTCCAAAGCCCATTCACTGAGAGCTTCCTTCTGTGTTATAGTATCTGTGATGGTTAATTTTATGTGTCAATTTGACTCTGCCATTGAGTACCCAGATTAAATATTTGGGGGTCTGTCGAGGGTGGGGGACATCTGGAGAAGATTCTGTAAAGTAGGCTGCCTTCCTCAATTTGAGTGGACAGCATCCAATTTGTTGAGGGCTTGAATAGAATAAAAAGACAGAGGAAGGAGGAATTCAACCCTTTTCTTACTGTCCTCCTGCTTGAGCTGGGACATCAGTCATTTCCTGCCCTTCAACTAGGATTTACATTATTCCATAGGAACATTCAGCCTTGAACTGGTGTTCAACCACTGGTTTTCTGGGTCTCCAGGTTGCAGACAGAAAATTGTAGAATTTAGTTGTCTTAAGTGCGATAACTCCTCATATAAAATCTCTTACCATTGTTTCTGTTGCTCTGGAGAACCCCACTAATAGAGTCCATCTCCCCCTGCCCCAGCACATGACCATCCCTTTCCAAAGGCCATCTAATCCTTCAGGGTTGTTTTGTTATGAAGTCTCAAAACTCAAAATATCTAAAAAAAATCTTCTAGTGGCTACCTGGCCAGTCTATCTGGTTGTATATCAGGCCATCATTTTGCAAGATCAGGAAGCCTTTCATCACACTGTTTTCAGTGGTACCCATTTTTAATAAGTTCACTGTCATTTTTCTCCTGGAGAATGTATGATGAAATCCCAAATGTTTGTAGAACAAAAGCTGCCCTTCCCATTTCTGCTAGCACATTCCAACTTTGGTGAACATGTGGCAGTATAACTTCCCATGGGGAAGTTGCTTTGGCATTAAAATATAATGAGATAGCATTGTTTTGTGGGTGGTGTCACACTGGCTACAGATATTTTGCCAGAAAAATCTCTCTGTTACAAAAATACCTCTACTTGTTGTATACAAACTAACACCATACTTTGGTGTGCCAAAAACACCTACATGATATTTTGTAGTCCATGTGCCATTAATATTTTAAAGTGTCTTATCATTAATTATCTTTCTCACCTCTGTGAAATTGGTTAGAAGTCTCAATAGAGGGTCATGGATGGGAAACATGGGCAGTTAATGATTTGCCCAGGGTCTCAGAATAAATCCATGCAAAGCTGGTATTAGACTTTGTAGCATCTAACAGGAACTTAAAAATGTATGCATCTCTTTGCTAAGACCTTTAGCACAACCTTTTCAAACTGTGAACAATTTCCAAAGTGAATCTGCATTGAGAGAAGTGGTGGGAATGGAGAAAGGAAAATACTATCCACTTAAGTAAAATTTTCCTCAACTTTGGGTCTGCTTCTATGTTTCCCATTTTGGTGACTCATTCCTATTAATAGCTTCCAAAACACTTGATAATCAGAAGATGGTGAAGGACCATTTTCCCTCATTTTCCTTATGGAAGGACAAGAATCCAAGGAGATTGAAATAGATAGAAACTGCATATTAACAATGGTTCAGAGCACGCTATTTCCCATCACCATCTCATGTTCTTCAACCTTTTGGCAGTCAATAGTACCATAAGGGTAATGCATTTAGACAGCCTCATAATCATTGTCATGGGGTCTCCCTTGAGCAGCTAAACAAAGTAGGCCAATTCTACCACTGCTGTTTTGCGGCCAAGAAAGCAAGGGTAACCAAAGGCTAGGTGACTGCCAGAAGCACTCACCATGGCAGAAACTCAGATTATACTCATGGCTCCTACTCATCACATCCTATTGGAGTTCAGAAGGTTCTAAAATATCGTCTTAGTGTCAAGAGGGAAAACAGTGCCAAAGACAATTTTGCTTACCATCCACAAAAGGACCAGACCTACTTCCATGGTTCCACTTGAATCTTCTCATTCTCAAGCCATTCCACAAACTCCCTTGTCTCTTTGAAAGAAAATTCCTTTCATAAAATAGGTTGGAACTAAACAAGTGACTTCCACATCCAGATTTTCATGGTTTTCTGTTTTATACGGATAATATTAGCATGAGTTCTTATACTAGGAACAGATTTCCTTTGTAGAATATTAAAATAATACAAACTTAAAGACTACCACCGGTTCTCGAGGGCTGGCGAGCCTGCGGCACCGCAGCCATGACTGAGGCTGATGTAAATCCGAAGGCCTACCCCCTCGCAGATGCCCACCTCACCAAGAAACTTTTGGACCTCGTTCAGCAGTCGTGTAACTACAAGCAGCTTCGGAAAAGAGCCAATGAGGCCACCAAAACCCTCAACAGGGGCATCTCAGAGTTCATCGTGATGGCTGCAGATGCTGAGCCCCTGGAGATCATCCTGCACCTGCCGCTGCTCTGTGAAGACAAGAATGTGCCCTACGTGTTCGTGCGCTCCAAGCAGGCCCTGGGTTGCGCCTGTGGCGTCTCCAGGCCCGTCATCGCCTGTTTTGTCACCATCAAAGAAGGCTCTCAGCTGAAGCAGCAGATCCAGTCCACCCAGCAGTCTATTGAAAGGCTCCTAGTCTAGGCCATGTCTCTGCCCTGCCCTCCTGGTCAGCTCTCCCCCGAGGTTGTGTATCATATCTGTGTTGGCATGTAATATTTTCATTGGCTTTCTATTATAAAATATTGTACTAAAAAAAAAAAAAAGACTACCACCAAAGGAATGAAGTCTTGTGTCCAAGCAAAAAGCTTTTGATGAAAACCCTTTAAAACAAAAGATGGTGTGGAAATATGCATATAGCCTGAATGTGCCATCTTTTCCATGTCATCCACTCTGTAACAGACAATGAGACCTGACACTTACCAAGAACTATGGATGGACATGTCTGTATGAACACAAAGGAAAAACTTTAGAAACTGGAATTCAAAAGTCACCTGTTTGTTTTGCGGTACTGGGGATGGAACCCAGGGGCATTCTACCTTCGAGCTGCACCCCCAGCCCTATTTTTATTCTTTATTTTGAAACAAGGTCTCACTGAGTTTCAAAGGGCCTCACTAAGTAGCTGAGGCTGTCCTTGAACTGCGGTCCTCCAGTCTCAGCCTCCCAATAGCTGGGATTACAAGCATGGGCCATCCTGCACGGCTTAGTCACGTGTTTAATTCTAACTTATATCATGAAATTTATTTCCTTTTTTCATTACCTAATGTAAATACTACAATAAGTAGTTACCAGCCAGTACCTGGCTCCTATTACCAATGTGTTTTTTTAACATCATTAGATCTGTGAAAAGTTTTATGGAATGTGAATATGATAAGCACTGTTGGCAAACTTCTTCCGTAGTTATATCCAGAAGTGTGTTTGTGTGTATGTGTGGGGTTCTTCCATGAGAACTTCCTCGTAATGCCAATCCAAGATGACATTTCATGACAGCCTTCAATTGAGGATTTACAGACATTCATAAAAGCAAACAGAAGATCACAATTTTAAAAACAAGTCAAAGTAGTGTTTTCTTGCTTCACTACAGTTTGGCTCTTGAATGTCCCCCAAAGGCCCATGTTTTGAAGGGCCTCTCCCGAGGCCTGTGGTGCTATTAGGAGGTGATAGGACCTTTAGGAGGTGCTGTCTAGTGGAAGGAAGGTCGAAGAACATTGGGAGTGTGCCCTTGAAGGGGACACTGGGAAGCCTGTCTCTTCTTCTCTCTCTCTTTCCTGGACACTATGTGGAGAGCAGCTTTGTTCTGCCCCATGTTCCCACCATCACAGACTGTGCTGCCACTGGCCAAAAGAAGCCAAATGATAATGGTCTAAAACTGTGTACCAAAATAAAGATCCTCCTTTAAGTTGATTTCTCAGCTGTTTCATCACAGTGATGGAAAGCTAGAACCAGAATAGGGAACAGTCTTCTCTGCGAAGCCTTGTCTCCTCCTGTCTGGCACCCCCGGCCATGTCACCATTGCTTGCCCCCTCCCGACCTGGCAGAGAATCAGCATACATTCCATTCACATCGTCTACACCTAATTCTTCACAGGCAAAGGCCATTCTGCTCAGCCACTCAGCTGCATAGTGAGTAACCCTTGGAATGGAATTATGAGCTCTTTCTCACCTGTCTCATCCCTTTGGTTACTAGGCACAGAGGGGTTTAAATTGGTACAATTTAGGCAACACTGATCAAATTTTCAGAGCCAGCTAAGGACTTTCCAGGCTCTATTCCTAGCCTTGTTTCAGCCTGCCTCTGGATCTTTCCCCACAGAGAAAAGGAGCTAAGAAAACAGAATTATAATTCAAACCAGACCAGAGCTCACCTAAAAGTAGACTTCCCTGCCAGTCCTTTGCCTTCCTTCTCTCTGGTGACCTCATTAGAACCTTCTCCTGAAAGGTCAGCTATGACACAGGACCTTATGGAGGCCAGGGGTCACTGAAAAACACCTGCAGATCCCTAACACAATAGTTTTCCATACTGAGAAGGGCTTGGGATACACCTTAAGAAGATGAGGGTGGGGATGCAGGTTGAGTGTAAGGGCAACAGGAAGCTTGGCCTCTTTCCTGTCATGCATTCCTATTAACATGGGTTGGGTGGCTACCTATGACAGCTGCAGTTCCAGGCATAGAGAGGCCCTGTTGATCAGTCTAGGGCTTGCTTACATTCTTGACCTCAGTGGAAAAGTAAGAACACCCTAGCCTGTTTTTAATTCTACATTTACAAGTGTGTGTGTGTGTGCGTGTGTGCGTGTGTGTGTGTGTGTGTGTGTGTGTGTGTGTGTGTTGCATCTAGGGTAATGGCTTAAAACAAGCATACCCTATGACCTGGACGACTAGGTGGGCAGAGCTGATGAAGCCATCCTGCAGAGCTAAGCTGCTCTACCACAGGTGAGCCCAGGTTCCTAATACTTTCTTACTACGTTTTCTAAAATAACATCCCAGCCAGGGATATCCTAAGTGGAAGGAGTCCGAAGTGGAGAATGGGACAAGATGTGGCTTGCTCTGCGGTCTTTAGTCCACTAAGATGGATGTTTCTGATCCCTCTGGAATCCTTCCAGTAGATCCAGAAAGGAGCAGAGGTGGAGGCTGAGGGAGGGTCTCACAGGTTGTGGTGTCCCGGAGTGCTGAAGCCTTCTGTCGTTCCTCGTTTCCCAATCTCTGAGCAAGCGCTCAGATGCAGTGAAAGTCAGAAGAAGGGCCTAGGCACCTGCTAAGGTCCCCCGCTGCCGGCCGAGCTCAGGGCAAGGCTGAGAGGAGGAGGGGGGCGTACATTGCGTCTCCGCGAGGTTTGCGGAACCGAAGTTTCATTTCGGAGATAACCTTCAAACCGACATCAGAACCTTTCCCAGAAAGCCCGGAGCTCTCAGTCCCTGGCCCAGGCTTCCACCGGTGGTTGAGCGACTGGCCTGGGACTCACGGTCTCTGGGTCTCTAGCGTCCTCCGACGGCTGGGGCTCTTTGGGAGCTGCCTAGATCCGCGTCTCCTACGGGCGCTAGGCACCAGCGTTGTCAACTCTCTGCTTGCGCTGCGGCCGGCTTCCCGCTCCACAGCGCACCGACGCGCGAACGCTCTGGGGGCTTCCGACCTTTCTCAGCCAGGGGCCTTCAGGGTCCGCCGCCTCCCTCCCGAAGATCCCACCGCAGCAGGCCCCGCAGAGGCAGCCAGCAGCCACCGCACTTGGCAGCAGCCAACTTCCCAACCGCTAGCGCGTCTCCCCAGCCAGCCCTCGGCCGCAGGCGATTGGACGGTGGCCGCGGGGCGGGAACGGGCACTGGCACCGCCCACGGCAGCCCGAGGCCCTGGCGCCATCTCGATTGGCTACCGGCTCCGCCAGTCACGCGTGACGGACGCCCCGCCCCGGGGGCCGGCCAGGCTGGCCCCGCCCCCGCCGCCAGGCCCCGCCCCCTCCGGTGCCGGGTCTGCTCGGCCCCGCGTTCCGCCTCAGTCGCTGAGCAGGTCGGCGAGCTGTCGGCGCGCTCCGGGCGGCGGCGGAGCTTCGGCGGCCGCGGGGCTGACGTGCGGCGCTCGTTCTCCTCCAGGCGTTCGCCAGAGCCAATGTGCCCGGCCCGGCTGGGGCGTCAGCAGCCGCCGGTTCGGGGCAACTTGGGACTGAGGACCTCCAACAAGGGCGTCGGTTCGCGGGCAGACGCGGCGAGGAGGGTGAGTGGCCGAGCGCAGGGCGAGCGGGTCCTGTCCGCGCCGTTCGCGGCGGCGAGCCGGGGACCCGACGCCCCCGGCTCCCGTCGGTCTGTCGGTCGGAGCGAGGCGGGGCGGGGGGTCGCGGCTGGGCGGGATTGACTCGGTGTCCCGGTGCCTGCTCGCGAACTTCAGGTCTTCAGAGCATCCGCGCTCGGCCCCGCGTCCGCACCAACTTGGCGCGATCGCGGCGGCGAGTCCGGGACGCGCCCCCTGCGCTCTGCGGCGCCCCCCGCGCGGAGCCCCCGGCCCGCAGCAGTTCCTGGAGGCGCGCCCGCCGCTCTGCACGCCAACGGGCCACCCGGCCTCGGCGTCGGGATCCGCCGGCTGAGCTGGTCTCCTCCTGGTCGGGTGGGTCCTGGGCGGCCGGAGAGATAAATGGAGTGACCGGCCGGATACTATAGCGGGGGCTTCCGTGCTTTGCAGATGGAAAGGAACTGACAGCGCTGCGGAACGTTAAACTTTGTTAAGTGATCACTTCCTATCAGCACTTGGATCCGCGCCCCTTCTGAGGGGACCTCCGCATTCACCCCCACGGTGTGTCCGAGGGACTTGGTTAGGACGGGGTTGGGGGGCTGCTGACCCTAACGGTGCCCTAGCCCGAAAAGAGTCCAAGGAGAGGCTGTGGAAGGGACCGCCAGCCTGGTCCAGCGGTGTTTGTTTGTGCACCTGTGTGTTTAAGTGACGAAGTTGTGACAAGAACTGACAACAGGATTCAAGGTTAAAGCTGAAACACTTTGTGACTCAGACTGGGTTAGAGTTTTCTCCTCTGTTTTTTTTTAGGACAATTACATACACACAGTTTATATTACGTGTTGTACTAAATGGAATTCAGTACAATATTTTCTTACTCTGATTTGACATGAGTGAGTGTATTGAGTACTAGAGTACTAAAGCTTATTGAATACTAGAGTACATGAGTACTAGTGTGAGATTTGTGTTAAGAATTGGGGAATACTTAGATCTTTGGAAAATATATATATAACGTTGACATATCTAGTAACATTTGTAAATGCATATGTGGGTGTGCATATACACATATATAATTGTATATATATATATATATATATATATATATATATATATGCAAAATTGATGGGTGACTGGGGTACAGCTATACTTTGAACTTGCCCCCGGGGTCACAAAGATGAGCCTTTGAGCTATGACGTATGGTGAGTATGTATGTGTAAGCATGTCTGCATCTGCCTAGTGCGTCTGGGTCAGTGTATGTCCGTGAACTTTACGAGCATTCAGTTCAATACCACTAGGTGCAGATTCCGCCTTCCTGTTTTACAGCCCAGCAGTCGCCAGTCAGCCCATCTGTTAAAGCATAACGCACACACTTCAGTCAGAGCACTGGAGTGGAGCATTGGTAGGGGGCAACCCTTAGCAAAAACAACGTGCTACAAACAAAGCCTGCCTTGCAAGTCTATTTTTGTTCATTATTTGACTAGAACTTGCAGTTTGGGTGAGGGAGAATGGGAGAAGGGAATATTGTCCCTAGAAATGTCAGACTGTATTTTGTGAAATAATTATAGCCATGCTTTGGAGAGGGAGAGCTTCTATGAAGAAAAAATAATCCCTGTAAAAAAGAAATGCGATGCTTATCACATCACCATGCAACACTGGTTTGCTGCTTTGCAGCAATGTGTATATCAGAAACTGTTTTCTTTTACATCTTAAGAGAATGCATTAAAACTGAATTGTTTTGCACCAAAAAATCCTGCCACTTTAATAGAAGTAAATAGAGCTTTATTGCAGAGACTCAAGTTAAGACTGCCTTGGTAATTCTAATGAAACATGCGTTTAGGAATTTATAACTTGGACATAATTCATATTCAGCTTAATCACTAGTAACAATGTCTCACAATTTATAGTTTAAAATAATAAAAAGGCTTTATCACAAAAATTCTGATGACTAAAAAGGTACAGGAGTATAATAACATCTTAATAAGTTCCTGTAGCAAAGTGATGGATATTTTAAAAAACTATAAATTCCTTTAATAGCATAATTATGTTGGGTGACAATAAAGACAGTATTTTTGAGAAGCCTAGTTGATGTTTTCCACAATAATTTGTTCTAATTACATTTTAATAATAGTGTTCATTATATGTGGGCACAGTAAACTGGAATGGTTTTAAGAACCTATTATAAGAAGTATTGTTTTCACTTTTATGGCATATATAAACATTTTGAAGGAAATATGCAAATCTGAATTTCTGATGGACTATATAGACACAATAATTGTCTTGCCTTGACATGAATCATCGAAATCAACTGGGTTGCTTCTTAGAAATTCAATTCTTAGTCGGAACTCCAATCCTAAGGATTCAATTTTGGTGTCCAGGGTAGAGCTTAGGAATCTGTATTTTCAGTAATTACCCCCAAGTGTTTCTGATACCAGAGATCCCCTTACTCTATTTCAAGAAACACTGGAATAGTGTTAATGGTGTGAAGGAACAAAGACTGTGAATTGATTTAGCAAATAATTGTTCAGAAATTTCCAGGTGGCATTTACTAGCCTTGTGAAATTTATAGGTAATGCATTAACTCTCTTTCCTCAACAATGGGCCCCTTTTGTCCTGTGTTTGGAGTTGGTTTGGAATCCTCAGCTATTCCTAGACTAGGTTGGCCCCAATTTTAAGGAAGTTGGAGTGGGAATTGAGGTAGTTTAAGACTTCTCCCTAAACATTGTCCCTCTGCCCAGTCTCAACCCACTGGGTTCCTGGGAAGCTGTGGGCTGACTTGGGTAGCCCTAATACATGTTGCTGGACATTTCTTCCTGGAGTGTAGGAAAGGAGGAATATTTCTCTCTTTAACAGCCATTGTAGGGTTGGGGCTAGAAGCAAAGTGCACACTTCAGCTAGGCTAGTAAAGACTCATGTGAGTCAGGGGTCTCCTTGGGAAGCTGTGGCTCTACTGCCAGTCAGTGGACTGTCCCAGGCCACCCACCCAACAGCCCAGGGATACTCATTTTCTAAAAGTCATCTTAGAAGTATTTTGAGGAGCCGGGTGTGGTGGTGCACGCTTGTAATCCCAGCATTTGGAAGGCTGAGACCGGAGGATCGCTGTTCGCTGATAACCTCAGCTACTTAGTGAGGCCCTTTGCAACTCAGTGAGACCCGGTTTCAAAATAAAGAATAAAAAATAGGACAGGGGTTGTAGCTCGGAGGTTGAATGCCCCTGGGTTCCATCCCGAGACCCACAAAAAAGAAAAAAGAAAAAAAAAGAATTGCCAGGCGTGGTGGCGCACGCTTGTAATCCTCACGCTTGGGAGGTGGAGACAGGTTCGAAGTCAGCCACACTGGCTTAAGAGACCCTGTTTCCAAAAATAAAAAAAGTAAAAAATAGGTCTGGGAGTGTAGCCCAGAGGTAGAAGGGCTTCCAGGAACCCCATTACCACCAAAAAAAAAAAAAAAGTATTTTGAGCTGTCCAATTAATTGGGTGGATCCTCTCATCATCAGAGGAGAGAGCTGGATTAAGAATTGATTATTCTCTTTTCACTGAAATCAGTATGAGATTTGATTTATTAACTATTGCCAAGTAGTTTTTATTTACCATTCAATACTGACATCTGGATTCTGCTCTCCTGTTTCAGACTGATATAATTCTCTCTGTAAGACTTCTGAGTAAGGTTTGAAAGAGAATGGATCTATCAGAAGTTGCCCTTCCCTCCTCCTAACCATTCAAGTACCTAAAGTACCAAATACCTTCTCAGAGGTCAGAAGCACTCAGAATATTTACTTCCCTGATGACAAAAGGACATGAGTAGTCCAGAGCACTGAACATGGATTGTCCCGACCATTGGATCATCACTGGGACTTTTGTGGAACAATTTCTGTTTAAAGAAGCACTTGGCAGGCATGTTGATAGGTCGCTGATCTTAATCCTTTGAGGACAATTATTTTTTTCACTTTGTTCCAGATGAGCAAACAACAGCCACAAAAAGATAGATAATATTTCTATCCCATCTTTCATATTCAAAGATGACCCCAATAACTGAGAAGTTAGCCTTACTGTTTTTTGAACTGTTTGTATTTAGCACTGTGGTGATATGATAGGGTTTCCCTTAGTCATTCATATCATCCACAGTTTCCCCCCTTTTCTCTCAGTGTTTTTATACTGAATGTGACCTCATAACAGTTTTTTTTTCCCAAAATAAAATCAACCACCATATATGCTAATTGGTTCAATGACCCTGATCTTAACCACCCGATTTTGATCTAGAGAGGCAAATTATTTGCTAAAGGTCACAGAGCACAACTGGAGTAAAGCCTACATGAAGAATTCTCTGGACCTATCTTGTAGCTGTGTGTGTTGTCTTGTCTATTGTCATGCTATGCTGCTTAGAATGTTTTTACATTGGCAAAACAGTTAATATATTTCTTTTTCCCAGCTTCTGCATGATTTGATGGACTTAGAAAAATTGAAAAGCCTAAAGTGAACCACAGTCCCTGATCATACAATGGCACTGATTTGTATCTAGTTTAAAAAAATTTTTTTTTTAAAAAACTACAGTAGAATACTGCTTTTCTTGAAACCGGGCCATAGGTCACTGTAAGTTTCTGTGCACAATTTTAACTTTTTTTTTTCCCAAGGTATACTTCTGGCATCCAACTTTCATTTGACAAATTCTTTTCAAGTTTTGACCCTTTGGTCCTTATTCCCATGGTGAAATCTACTTGTAAAAAAATTTCACTTTTCAAGTTAATCTGTTCTTTTAATATCTCCTAATACTTAAAATTTAGCCTAACTTTATTTCTTTTCCAGAACACCCTTTTAGGCTACTACCTTTGCTGTAGTTTGTAGGATCTAATAAGATTTTTTAATAGCAGTCATTGAGCTAGAGAAGTTTTATTGTGGCTTTAGCTTAATGAAATAGTCGTTAAAGGGAAGAAGACAAAGGATGATACTGAAGTCATGTTGATATATGTATCATATTAAATTTCCCAGTTTATAATGTTAGTGGGAAACATAAGATCCAGACGAATGAAATGACAAATGCACTCGTCTGTGGCCGCGCAGACACTCCTAGTACAAGCTGACAAACATAACTGGAGACAGCAGAACCTGGGTTACACAAGAAAAACAAATGTTACTCTCTGAGACAAGAAATGGGCCAAAAGTGAAGGGTCAGGGGTGGGGGTGGGATGGAGAGCATGTGGGAAAGAAAACCCTCCAGTAAAATGCCAGACAGGGCAGTAAGAAATTTATAGAGGTGCGGATGGTTTGGGGTTTCTTGGGGGCATTGATTCTGTTTTATATTGTCTTCACAACCTGCTTACCCTGCTTGCTTTAAATAATTTATTATAGAAGCAGGCCTTCCCCTGGTTAGTTCCTTTTTTATAACTTTTTTTTTCTCATCTCTGGGTCTAAACCGAGGCATATATAATAGTGTGGCTGCTCTCAAGTACTTAGGAAAATCTGTGATCAATAATACCATAAGCCCGTGGCTGTTCCATTCAGTTTTATAGTTTCTTTCCCTGTTGTATTAACTTAATATCTATGGTTTAAGCAACTTTTTATTAATCTCTGTACAATGCAACTTTTGTTTCTATTCTTCTTGGCTGGAACCATCTTTCGACTAATCTATCATCAGACCACCATTGATCTAATGATGTATTTATTGCTCACTATTGCAGCACTGGCAAGAAACACAGTATGGTTCTAAAAATTTGATTAAAAAGAAATCAAGTTTTTGCAAGGCGTAGCCATTCAATTATGTGAGGAGCTGCCAAGTATGTTTTATGCTAAAATATACACACATATTTCAAGTGAGCAAAATGTGCTGTTTTTGAAGGCTTTTAAAACTTTTGGCTATGAAATAAATAGAACAAGAAGATGCCTTGTAATTGGAACAATTATAAATGTACTCCTCCACTCCACCCAAAGACAAGATATGTTATTTTTTTAGATTATACCCCTGAATACTAAAATTGTTTGATTTATCTTTTTAATTGGCAATAATAAAAACAAAGGAGATAAGGACTAGCTCCCAGTCATTAAGTGATCTTCTAGATAATCATTAAATACCAAAATGAAGCTGGGTGTGGTGGTACACACTTTTAATTCCAGTACTTGGGAGACTGAGACAGGAGGATTTCAGTTTGCATCCAGCCTCAGCTACTTAGTGATGCCCTTAACAACTTAGTGAGACCCTGTTTTAAAATAAAGAATAAAAAATAAGGCTGGGTATAGCTCAGAGGTAGAATGTCCCCTGGGTTCAGTCCTTAGTACCACAAATATATATATATTTGTATATATATTTGTATATATATATATTTTTTTGTGGTACTGGGGTTCCTGGAAGCCCTTCTACCTCTGGGCTACACTCCCAGACCTATTTTTACATTTTTATTTGGAAACAGGGTCTCCCAAGCCAGCGCGCACGGCTGGCTTCGAACCTGCGCGATCCTCCTGTCTCTGCCTCCCAAGCGCGGGGATTACAAGCGTGCGCCACCACGCCCGGCATGTATATATATTTGTATATATGTATATGTATATATATAAGCTGAAATTAATTGACTAATACTAATTGAGTACCTATCATGAGTAGATGAGTAGTACTTCTTCTCTGCTAGGCTAACTCAAAATTCAGTTCAAGTGTTAGTGCCTTTGGGAAGGTTTTCCTTGTCCTCCTTGACCTGATGTCCAATTAAGGGCAGAACCTTTATCTTTTGTATTCTCCCCTCAACTGAGAGCCCCTTGAGGGCAGGGACCACACTTTTTATCTTGTATTTCTGAAGAAAAATTCACAAAGGAATAGTTGTTAGGTGCACTAAAGAGTACAGGGAATTAAAATCTGCAAGGCCTTCAAAGGATGTATATATAATAACCACCAAAAATCTGCATGGTAGCAATAATTGAATCAAATGGTTCAACTGTTGGCTTTCGTACTAATCTCATTTCATACCATAATTAACTGTCTCTGTCCCACCCATCTTCAAAGTCCCTTTGCTTCATTCTTGCTTTGCCTCATTCTCTCAATACCTTCCTATATGTTATCTTCAAGAATGTCTCTGATCCCTCCCTATTCAGGCTTTCTCCCCTAGGCTGCTTTCATGTTTGCATACCTCTTGTTTTATTTTGAGAGGCAGCTAATTCATGGGCCCCACTCTTATGAGACTTGTGACAGCCTCACTCTTAATGTCCTCTGAAGTCACATATGGCTGGGTTCCTCTTGCCATCCAGTGCAGGTGAGTAGCTTTGGTGGTGAGAGGTTTAGAGGTTTGAGAGAACTTTGAAGAATGAGATGGTACTGGGCCTACAGGCTATTAGTGTCCAAAGCTCAATATGATGAGCAAGCTTTTAATTTTTTTAATTTTTGTGGTACTGGGGTGGTACCCAGGGGCTTTTAATACCTCTGGGCCATACTCCCAGAGCTATTTTATACTTTATTTAGAAACAAGGTCTCACTAAGTTCCTAAGAGCCTCACTAAATAGCTGAGGCTGGCTTTCAAACCTGTGCAATCCTCCTGTCTCGGCCTCCTAAGCCCTGGGATTACAAACATGCACCACCACACCCAGCTGGGGAAGCTTTTTTTTTTTTAAACAAATAATTATAGTAAATGTTTAGTATAGTAGATGTTTATAAATAAAGACTAGCTTTTGAAGTAGTCTTTATTTATATCTATTTTTCTTTGGGAAGTTCCCTCAACATGATCATGTTTATCATATCATCTGAATGTTTATATAAAAATACTAGGTCTGGGAGCTGCGTTTCTGACATGTATAGACCATGTGGTCTGGTTAGTCTTATGGCTCAGCTGAACTAAGGATAACTGCCAGAAATAAAGGCTATTAGGATTCCCCTTTTATATGAGATCTTATGGGACCTTAGAGAATACAGAAGAACAAGGACCCTGATTTTCTGTCTCCTCTTCGAGATTGAACCTCATTTAACATAGGTGTTTTCTTCTTGTACCTGCCAAGAAGATATTAAAAAAAATTGAGTGATTACATCTAAAGGTCTTTAGACATCCAAGGCCATAGGAAAGATGAGAAACCCTTGATGAGCTCAAACATTGGGTTCTTCGGGATCTTATAAATCAAAAGCACCTGTCCCTGCATATCCCAGAGCTTCTCCTTTCACCTTAACATCTAGAGGGCTGGGAGGATTTGAGGGAAACTCCAAGTAAGGGTGTGGAGGCAAACATCTGTGGGACAAATCAGCTCGTCTCCCTCCCTGCAATGATTCAACTGTTTTCCCTATACTGCTTTGTTTTGCATTTTCGCAAATCTACTTTTCAGTGTCCTAGATATCCAGTCTTCTTCCTTTCATACTTTGCATATCTGCACCCCAAGGAGAGGTTCTCAATGAGAAAGGTCTTATCCCTTAACTGTTTGGGTGTCCCTAATTACTTTTCTCCTTAATTCAGTCCTCAACCTCCAATAAATGTTTGCCTTTCTTGGATACTCTCTTTCCTCCTCTTCAGGTAAGAACTCTACTTTATAAAAGCCCCATTGCAACCATTGTCACCATAAATCTTTTCTCTGCAAGAGCAACTACATTCCTGACCATTATCAGAGGACTTTTTCATAGCATTCGCATAGGTTTTGCTGATGGGATCTTGAATGTTCTGACAGCCTTTTATGCTGCAAAAGTGATTAGCTTCATAAAACCTCAGTTTTCACCAGCCTTACCCATCCTTGCCAGTGACATCCTCTTCCCTGTCTAATCACTCTTACCGCCTCCTCTTCACTTTCCTATTATTAAGGAATAAGATCACAAGGCTTCACTGACAACAGACATATTCATTACAACCAAGGAGATGGAGCTTGCTACAAAACTGAAACAGGTACACACAGAATAGGGAGAAGGGCTGGCCTACCCTGATTTCCTTAGAAACAAGATGTGTAGACCCATGTGCCTTTAGTTTAATTTTTAGTTGTTCTCACTAGCCATAGCCTGTTTCTCTTTTGAGGCTAGGTTATTGCCTTGTAGCTAATGTCAGCAGGTCTCACTTTTTTTCTTTCCCTTTGGAATTATTACCAGGGAGTTTCCAGTTTTCTCTTCATTTTTTTTTTTTAATTTTGGTTTTTGGTGTTTCCGGTTGTTTTTCCTGACCTGCCTAATTAAGTTGTGCTGTTTCTAACCTCTTCGTATATGTTTTTACCACTTTCATGCTCCTGGCAACATCTTGCAGATACCATCCTCTCACATTGAATGAATTCTACTTTTGCTGCAGATTAGTAATGAAGACATTAAGTGGAATCCTGATAGTGACCCTTTCAAGAACTAAGGCACAATTTACTATTCTGCTTTAATTATGGTCTCTTAGCAAATTGTCTCCAGTTTTAATGTTCACCCCATTTTCCAAGTAATATCTCTCAAATACTGTATGAAATTGTGAATTCTGTATGCATTACATTTTCTGGTCTCCATTATGTGCTAAATTTATAATTCTATAATTTTCTTGTGGGAAAAATGCTTATTAGACTAGAATGGTTAATTTGATTTCGAGCCATACTATTTTTTTGCTTATTGTGAACTACTAGACGATTTAATGTAATCTTTTATTTGACTTCATTCTCAGTTCTCACCATCAGCTCCCGAAGCAATAATCCTACTCCATCCAGTTCTTCTCTCTACCTCTTCCATTTATATTTTCATTAAATAAATTTTACTGATCCCTGATATTTTCACTTAAAAAAAACTTCATCATAATAACAACAACAACAACAACAACAAATCCAGTGTTCTTTGATATGGCCTTAGTCTATTTGGGCTGCTGTAACAAATACCTTTGGGTAATTTATAAACAACTGAAATTCATTGCTCACAGTCTGTTCAGGATCAAGGTTCTGGCAGATTCAGGGTCTGGTGAGAGCCCTCTTCCTCATAGATGGGTTCTTTTTAGTGTCAGCTCAAATCTCAGAAGGGGCTAGCTAGCTCTCCAGGGTCTCTCTTATAAGGGCACTGATTTCATTCATGAAGGCAGAGCCCTGGTGACCTAATTAGTTTCTGAAAACCCCATCTTCTAACACTGTCACATTGGAGATTAGGCTTCAATGGATGCATTTTTGGGGGATAGATTAGATCCCAGCAGATAGTAAGGGTATATTTTCCTCCTCCCTTTTTGGGAAAATTTACCTCCTCACTAGAAATCCCAATATTATACATCTTGTCTGGCATGCTTCTACCCAGTGCTCTCGTCCAGTGGAATATGCAGCTGCCTTTGCTTCCTTAACATCTGGCCTCTGTCTGGGATCTATGATAGTCCTGTGTGATCTCTTTTGCAACTCTCATAATTGGATAAAGGCTGAGTTGGCTATCTTATGGAATAAAAGACCCATGAAATATTTGTTTCTTTTAGGTCTGTAAGGAGAACAGACATTCTAAATAGGTGGGAGGTAAAAGTAGAAGTTTTTAAACAGGTAGAGAAAGCCATAGACAGACCATATGGTATTGGCTACCCATGCCCAGGTGTAGTCTTCTCATTGTGACTTCTAGGGTGTTACTTCTTGGGCTGTTTGGGTAACTATCCCAGTGTTGCAAATTAAATGCTACCTTATTCCATGTCTTAGGGATCTTAGAGCGCACTGAGCTAGAGTCATAGTTCTAGTTTCAGTCCTAGACTTTTTCAGAGAAGAGAAATGAGTGTCTTTCAGAATGGGATTGTCTATGTGGAGGTAATGCAAATACTTGCTAGGAGATCTGTATACAAGACAAAATACTCCAACTCAAACTGATACACATAGTAAGAAAATGTATTATCTCCAGTGGAAAGTAGAGTAAATGACAGGATTGGTCAATACAGTAGTACAGTGACATCATCAAGGATGCAGGAGCTTTTCCTCTCTCTGTCTCTGTTGTCCCTGGGGACCATTTCACCCTACAGTTGGTCTTCTCCCATCAAGATGTCTGTAGCAATTCAGAAGTCTCATGCAGGAACAACAATGTCTAGAGCGCAGAAAATGGAACCACTCCCCTCACTACAGGGTCCCTTTTTGAAGAATATGAAAGCATCACAAAACTCCCATAGGATTCCTCACTCATTGATCAGAACTGGTTTCAAATCCTCATCTCTCAGTCAGTTACTAGCAAGGGATCATTGCCTGAGAGAGGAGGAGGTGAACTTGAACAAACTCAGGATTCTGTTAGCAAGAAAGGTGTGTGTGTGTGTGTGTGTGTGTATGTGTGTGTGTGTGTGTGTGTGTGTGCACATGTATCTGTGTGTAGGGAGGTGAAGACTATATGTTGGCTATTGGCAGGCATCTGTAAATGTCTACTACATGTTGTGACTTGAAAAATGACTATGAAATTCCCCTCACAACTGCTCTGTAGTTGGTAGGTACCACTGAATGGTTATATAATTCTGGATACAAAATGGCAAGGTCTAGGTAGACAGGGAGGAAAGGCAACAATGCAGACACATTAAGGACAGAGAAATTAGCCAGGATCAATAATAATTCTGATTAGAACCATAATAAACTATGATGAATATGAATTTATAAGTAATGACCTTTACTGAATAACAAAGATTAAAATAATTTTCTTATTTCTTAATAATTTTGCATATCTAGATTATTTTGCAGTATAGATCTACTGGATGTAAAAATTTGTATGTATATAATCATAGTGTTAATAGGACTGATAATTACTGATGATTATAACTGGCTATTACTGAGTGCCCTTTTCAGAATTAGAACTTTAGCATCCAAGAGGAACTAGTAATTTGCTTTGGTCGCATGATAAGTGGCTAAGCTAAAATTTGGACTTAGGTTCATCTGCTCATGCCCCTTTCCATCCTGTATGGCTTCTATTTGCTTGATGATAGTCCCAGGACTCCATGGCTAGCAGGGCCTGAAACTACTGGGCCCTAACCAAACCTCAAACTCTGTGGTTTCCAACCATATGGATTCCTTATTGTTACTCTATTAAGCTAGTCTCATTCCCATCTGTGACCCTTTGGATTTGTAGTTCCCCCTGCTTAGATCACACATCCTGGGTTCTTAGGGCTACATCCTTTCCATTCATGCCTTTAAAAGTCTCTTCTCCTCAGGTAGCTCCCAGAGCTTAGAGACTCCCCCCCCCCACATCTGATTCTCTGTCTTTGCTCCAATTTTGTTTCCTTTATGGTGCTTGCCATAATCTTGTATAATTTACTCATATGTCCATTTGTATCTCTGTCTCTTCTGCTAGAATATAAATTCCATGAGGGTGGAACCTTAAGCTTATTTGTAATATGAAAGAACAAATATCTGAATAAAGAAAGAAAGAATGAGTGAATGAATATGTAGAAGTTTTGGTTTCTAATAATCCATAGTGAGTCTTTCTTTCTTGCCCTAAGAGTAAGGCAAGATTATCATTTAAGCCTAAATATGTTCATCTTAGATTTTTTCTTATAATATATGATAATTAAC
This sequence comes from Muscardinus avellanarius, assembly GCF_963383645.1. Classification (NCBI taxonomy): domain Eukaryota; kingdom Metazoa; phylum Chordata; class Mammalia; order Rodentia; family Gliridae; genus Muscardinus; species Muscardinus avellanarius. The sequence goes on from NC_137793.1 coordinate 37,424,428, forward strand.
AAAATCTTATTTTTATTCTGTTTGAGAGCAAAAACAAAAGATTTTTTAAAGTTCTTTGGAGAAGCCAGGCATGGTGGCGCATGCTTGTAATCCCTGCGCTTGGGAGGCTGAGACAGGAGGATCGCCCAGGTTCGAAGACAGCCATAGCTACTTCGTGAGGCTCTCAGCAACTTAGTGAGACCCTGTTTCCAAATAAAATATAAAATAGGTCTGGGAGTATAGCCTGGAGATAGAAAGCCTCTGGGTTCCACACCCAGTACCACCAAAAAAAAAAAAAAAAAAAAGTTCTTTGGAGAAAAGATGTACTTACTGCAATAGTAGTAGGAGTTTCAACAGAGCCTATTAGAGCAAATGTGAGTAACACTCACTAGGTTTTTAAAACATAGTTTTGAGGACACCAAAGTCCTTTAAAATGAAGTTACTTTAAAAATACATAAGCCCTTTAAAATGAAGCTACAAGGCTGAATTGTAAACTGAAAGACTTATAATTGCATGATCATTTGAGATGGCAAATTTACTTAAACAAAACAAAATTGTTTTCTCTGCATACACATAATTTTTCATTTGAATCATGTATCTACTAAAATGAGTTTTCCCACAGAACTGTGTTCTTAATCATTCTGAAGTAATTATGAAGGTGAAAATTGAAAAATAGCTTTACCTTTAATTTGGAAGGGACTGACAGAAATAAAGCAGTATGCTTTCCTCCAAAGTCCTTCCTCTGTGGCTTTTACCTTCTCCATGAGAGTAGATGATTCTGTGTTGTTTTCTTTTGCTGTTGTTCTTTGGTGACATTTGCTAACTATTGTAAGGCATTATCTTTGGAGGCTTGCAATATGAGGCTCTCACTCAATTAAATAACTCATCATTTACTTTGGCAAGAGCTTCACATTCTCCTCTTTCCTGTTCCTCTTCCCCAGGTCTCTCCTCAGGTGACCTTGCAAGCTGTGATGGCTTCATGTGTAGTATCAGTCTAAACCCACTTGACATTGTTTTCTGTCTCCTGATGTTCCTGCCATCAGAAAAACCTGTTAGAATCACCTACTATGAAATAAAATTCTGAGCTAAACTTTCTCTATATTTCCAAAAACAGATCTAAATTTTATGGTGAGTAAAAACATCTGTATTTGAGAGTAATTTTTTATCTTGTTTTTGCGGATAGTTTTTAGGTTATGCCTCAGAAACAAGTCATCAAAAATGAAGGAGAAAGAAGGGGAAGAGAATATTTTGATGTTTGCATCATACTTTCTTCCTGTGTATCCTGGCGGGGACTCCTTTCTTCCTCACTTTCTCTTTATAACCAGAGTAGAGTTGGGTATGTATTTGTGTGAACATTTATCTGGATCCAGGAGAACATGAGATCAGTAATTATAAAGGGCTGAATCAATGTTCCATTATTATTTAAGCTTGACAGGTGTATGGTCTATATAAGCTCTTGACAGCCTTGCTTTGACAGGTCAGTTTTCATACACAATAGATTGCCTTTTTTTTTTTAACTGAAAACTGAAGCTTTCTTTTTTTTTTTTCCTTCTTTCAAGGCTGTGTGGGTGAGAAACAGCATGAGGTTATAGAAAATGTATAGCAAAAGCAGTAGCAATGAGAATCCATAATAAGCACACACACACATGCATTGCTGGAATGTTTCCCAAGTACTTTGGGGGATGGCAACAAGGCTTCTTTGGTGGAGGCAAAGTGGAACATGGGCTTTTCCATGTGTGAACACAGTGACTTGAAAGGTCCTTTATGATTCACAAAGCAGTTGCTTTGGAGCTAGTGCAGTTATGGAGTTTGAGAAATTCATTTAAATAGGTGTATTGCAGACTCCTGACATCTGTTTTGGAGATTTGGTTGAGTTGAGGGAGTTTGCTTATTCACACACAACATGGAACGAGTATTTGTCATTAGAGTGCTAGATGCTTTGTTAATTTCTTTAGGTTTTGTGGATCAAGGCTGAGAAGAAAAGACAAGATTTTGCACAGTCATTTTCTATGTTATATGTGCGCATAAATTTGCAACAAAAGCTTCTTAATTTTGAAAACTGAATGATAGTATTACTATGCCTAGTAAAATGTTACTGGTGGTGAAGCTGTCTTGTTAGATATTTGTATCTACTAGGATATTGTGATTTAGTGAGTTTTAAATTTTTACCCATAGTTTTACATAACGAACCCTGTGGCTCATTCTTTTTCTATACCTCTATTCTATCTCTGAGTACTAGTTTTTGTCAACTCTTTTTATCATTACTCATAGTTATTTTTATTTTCTAAGGATTTCATATCTAAATAAAATTGGCAGCATCATTTTCTATCACTTTTAACAGAGGTCATTTGTTCCCATTTCTTTAAGGGAGATAAGTAAAGCAGGACATGATACTGCTATAATTTTTGAATTTACTAGATGCTGATATAATTTAGCATTTCTACAATTTGCTTTAAAATAAAGGCAAATACTTTTGTTTTAATAGATAGTAAATATTGTGTTTAAATGACAAAGCAAAAGATTATCACAAAACAAGATTAGCGTGGATGTCTTGAACTGGAAATCATTTGAAATGTTTTATGGCTACATTTTGTGCTAAATATAAAAATAATTGTGTTTCCCATGTGTGAGCATCAAAAGCCCCAGTTGGAAAACCATGTGGTATAGCAAGTAGGTCACTATTGATGGTAAAACATGAGACAGGAAATGTCACCGCTAAGATTAGAGGCCCAAGCAATATGTCTCACAATGCTTGCTGTATTGGTCATCCAAAGAAGTAGAAGGACTCAACAGGGTATAACTAACTTTAGCCCAATTTGAAAGTATTAGTAAGGATTGCCTTTTAATCTGCATTCACATTTGTTTCTAGATAACTTACTTTCTCAGCTGGGCAAAATAATTGAACTGCTTGAGTTTGCACATTGACAGATCTCTGAATGCCAATTAAAATGGCAGCCTTTTCATTCTAAAGGTATGCAAAACAATAATCAGCTGTGAACAGTTACATCTGTGGATTTACCTGTTAACAAGAAATAACCAACCAGTCAAATATGATTATCCTAAAATCTCATTTATCTTCATATTTGAAGGTGTAGTAGTATAGGCACTTTTAGAGAACCCAGTTGCCTTTTTCTTTTGGGACAGTATGATGAAGATTTATTATTTATATATGGAAATTTTCACCACAAAGCTATTTGATTTTTTGCAAGTATACTTGCATACTGTAATTTTTAAGCAAAAGGCTAGGGGGAAAAAAGCAGTGCTCTCCTGTCTCTGCCCTGAGAGATTATACCACATTTCCTGGGTCAGACCAAGATGGAGCCATGGATTCTGAACAAATCTATCCCCTCATGCTAGATTAAGCAGTTGAACACATGCCCAAAAAGCCTGCGGTTATTTTGGATGAGTAGATAGAGGCATGCCGTGATGATTGAATTTGGATCTGTCGTTAGAGCCTTATTCATTCACTTCCAGCACAGAGTCCTTCACACAAGTACCCTGGCTTATGGATTGTGTACTTTGAGTGAATAGTTTTATTGCTTGAATCTCAGAGGCCTTCCTAGGCTTGTGTTTTCAAAGGTTATTAATGCAGATTGAAATACTCTACTTTGAACTAGGATTATTTCATGTAGGTTATAACTTTTAAGAGGGGTAAAGTCTCAAAGGAAGAAGCATTTTAATGTACTTTTTGGTGGTAAAATACAAATATAAAATAATATGTATTATTGTAACCATTTTATTTTATTGGGGGGGGGCACTGGGAATTGAAACCAAGGGTATTCTACCTCCAAGCTACACCCCTGGTGCTATTTTACTTTTTTACTCACAAAGTTGCTGAGGGCCTCATCAAGTTGCTGAGTCTGGCCTCAAACCTGAGATCTTCCTTTTTCAGCCTCCCAAGTACTGTGATTACAGGTGTGTACATTCACAACCATCTTGAATATTTTAAAGCATAAAGTTCAGTGGTATTAAATATATTCATAATGTTAAGCAGTCATTACCATCAATCTCCAGAACTTTTTTCTCTTTATAAAATTAAAACTACCCATTAAACACTAACTCCTATTTGCTCCTCCCCCAACCCTTGGTCCCTCCATTCTGTTTCCGCCTCAGTCAGAATGCAGAGCCCTGGCCCTGTCTGTGCCCTTGACTGGAGGTGATACAGGAAGTCACCAGGCTCCTTCATGGGCATTATCTTCCCCTTCTGGAAAAGGAACAGAAAACCAGAGCATTTCTATGCATTTGTTCTGGCATTTGACACTAAATGATTCCACTCATCTTTGGAACCTATTCTGCTAAAATAACAGAAAGATGTGAAATTAATATCTAATTAGTAACTTTTCATTGGAAGGGCAGTGCTCACCAGGCTATGTGCTAGTTGCTTAAGCTGCTATTTGTCTGTTTCTTTTATCTGTGTTATATGGAAGAGTTCAAAATATGTCTGGTCATAGATTCTAAGCAAGAGCAGCCAGTATGTCTCATACTTTAATGCAAGGAGAAGAAAGATATTTTGGGGGGAGCAGAGTCGGGTGGTTGGAGTTGGCAGGGTATGGAGGGTCTAGTTTCATGGGAAAATAAAAAGAGGGAATTCAATATGCAAACATGTAAAGGAACCCAGTGAGGATTCTCAGAGTTAATAATAATGTCTGTTCCTTCATGTAGGAAATACAATACTGGTATGTTTAAACCTATGTGCAAATATGTAGCACAAATAAAAAATGTCATTTATAAGAGCCACCTTGTCACTCTCTAAAAGGCCTAATAGAAATGGTATTATAATTTTAAATGAGATAGAAACAATCCTTTATTTTCTTCAATATTTCTGATGATAGATAATATTGGAAAAATCTCTAAAATAACAGACAACAACCTAGATTAGATTAATTTTCTTGTCATTTTCTTTTTTCCAAAGAAACACATATTGAATATCATCTGTATTAGATATACCTACCTCACCTTAAACACAGACATAGCCAATCAACTAATTTCCTAAGGGAAAATTAGCCTTGGCCTTTGTAAAGGATTCTGGTTTGGAGTGGCCAACCTTTAGAAGGAAGTGGAGGCTTTGGAAACTCTGGCAGCCAAGAAAAAGAGAAAAGGATGTTTTCATAGAGAACATTTGACTGGAAAGATGACAGATGTCATCTTTTGGTCCTGTCTTTATCTTAAAACTTACATTCATTATTGTAAGGTAGTGCCTTAAGAGATTTTTACTTATGGGTAACCAACTCCTTCTACTCTAGAAGTTTCTCTCAAGTCTTTATGACTGTCCTTTCAGCGGCTTCAGTCACTGGCCCAGGCTGTCCAGTCCGTTGCCTGGGGAATGAGTGCCTTACTTCTGCCTGAAATGGAGCAGATTGGACTTCTGAGTCCTGTTCTTCAGTGCAGCACAAATAGAAAACCATGTTCAAAGCAAATAATCCAGGTGATACAGACTAAATTTAGAAAACTTTTGCTCTCAGTATAATAGGATACAGTGTGTTTCTTCTTCCCACACAAATTAGAGCTATCCAGAAAAACAGCCATGAAAACACATGACCCCATCACATCTCTCCCACCAGCAGCTGCTAAGGATTCCAAATGTATTTTGCTTTGAGGCAGACTTATTGACCTTACCCGGTTCTTCTCTCAACTCCAGTGGATTCACCTGGACTCTCTTCTAAGTAACTGCAGGAGAAAATTCACCCCAGTAGCTTTCCTTGGTTCTTCACTTGGTGGTTTCTGGATGAAGGGTTTCTCAGGAGCCACTAGCAAGGAAACATGAGTTTGGATATTTCCCAGGTATTCTTTAGCAGTTTGGAGATTTCCCAGGTGTTCTTTAAGCAGTTAGACAACGAGAACTGGTGCCCTTCTAGCATAATATCTGTTAATTTTTCATCTTTGTGTTGGAATGGCATTAGGAATTATCTAAACCCTGGTTTGCAGAATAGAGTTTGCAAGATAAACTGCTTGGGTATGGGTGAAAATATTAGAACTTCAATTTTTTTTTTTTTGGTGGTACTGGGGATGGAATCCAGGGGCCTTATACCTCTGGGCTACACTACCAGACCCATTTTATATTTTATTTGGAAACAGGGTCTCTTAAACCAGCGGAGTCTGGCTTCGAACCTGTACGATCCTCCTGTCTCAGCCTCCAAAGCGCTGGGATTACAAGCGTAGCCACCATGCCTGGTTTAGAACTTCAATTTTTTATATATTCAAAAGTGATAAAAGTCAAGTTTTATAAATATATAGTATTTAATCGCTATTTTCACCCACTCCTGTTCTTTCCACCAAAAAGTCAGCCTGTTAAACAAGGCATCTAGGCATTGTAAGGAAGAGTGGGTTCCCTCATATGCAGACTTGCACTGTTGCTCTCTCATTTGTGTGCAGGGGGTTGTCCTGCTGAACATTATTTATTTTCAGTCACCCCAACTCTCAACAAAAAAACAGCCAAATAACTTCAGGCTTCTTAAGAATTCTGAAAATAAAATAAAAATAAGCACAAAATATGACTGAAGATAGCACTATGTGCACTGGAGCACAGCTGAGCAATGGACAGTGGAGGAGCTGGCGCTTCACCCTAGGTTCTCTATTACCCAAGGAGTGAGTTAAAAACAATAACAATCCCCTCAGATTTTATAAGTTGGCCCTTGAAATCTCAAAACCGAGATGACTAATTGAAATATGGATTTATACCCTATTATCATAAATAATGAACATGTTGAAAGGAAGACTATGCTTTGCCTTGAGAAATTTCCTAATGTGATTATATATGAATGTGTCACGATTTTAAAAAAAAAAACATAAGAGATCAATCTCTACAATTTTTTTAATGTTTAATTCATCTAATTTCTTTTTTCCATGCTGGGTACTAAATCCAAGGCCTCATGCATGTTAAGCTCACAGTCAATCACTGACCTCCACCCACAACCCCACCCCTAAATAATCTTAATAAAAATTTCACTAAACCCAATGGCAAGTGTTTTAAATCCCCGCTTGAAGTTTTAATACTTGTATGTAAAAATTAAAAAGGCTAAATATCTTTAGGAAACACTTGTCTGCCTCCTAAATTCTTGTCCGTCCTCCTTGTTCTGGTCCTAAAACAAGATAATATGCTGAATAAATATTATCTAAAATGGGTTTCTTAGTTAGAAAATGCTGTTGAAGGAATTAGAGAAAATGTTACTAAAATCTTAAAGACACCAGTACTGTATGGGGATAGATCCTGAAGGGCAAAAAGTTTCTTCTACATTTGGAAGATGTTAGATTTACCTGTTGAGCTTGTTAGTTTCTGTCTCACTGAGCTTCTTTTCGATAAGCCACCACTAATAATTTGCTTACAATCTTTATGAAAATGTTTTATTAAAAACAATAGACCCAGGTAGTATTTCCTTTTAAGAAGCAGCTGTTTCTTAGAGAAAGATCCCAGGGTTAAGGTTACCAAAGATAAGTTCACTCAGTTTATCATTAATAACCAAGCTATTGCATCCAGGATGTTGATATCAAAAGTATGTGAACTGTTTTGAGATGTTACTAATGAGGTTAATTTTTATAAAAACAAAGCCTTTAATATACTATGAGGTAGAAGCTATACACTTTTGAGGAGGGATCATAAAAACCTTTTGTACATCACACAAGTTTGCTGGTTATCTTATTGACAAATACTTAACAGTTATAAAATTTTCAGATAAGTTATATTCACTTTTCTAAAATGAAAAAAGGAAAAGTGCCCCATATTTTTTAACCTTTTATGTGGTAAAAATCAACTTTAGTAATATGCTACCTAGCAGTAAAAAACAATAAAGCCTTCATGAGATAATCTGTCCTTTCAAGAAAAGTATATCATTTTTAAGAATAAGTAAGAAAATAATAGTCTTTATAAAGAAATTCAGATTGAGAGAATATCATAATAAATAGTGTTTAGGAATGTTTGTTATGTGTTACTTTATTGCTTAAAACTATGACATTAAGCCCCAGCTATTATAAAATAAAATGGACTTAGAACAAACTGCCAAATTAACATATCACAAAAATGTAAGATCCAGATTTTCAAACATAATGAAGCATATTCAATCACATTTCCCTTGATAAAAATGATGATTTAGTAGTATTTGTACTATTAGATACATTTAAAGAAAATATTTAAAGTATGATTTATTTCATATGTACTTCATATTTTTATCATTTTAATTTGTTTTATAATGTACCTAATATAGCACAATAGTGCATATCTAGTACATGGGCATTACATGTATACTCAAAAGTTTTTTTAATGTTGGGATTCACAATCTGATAATTTTGGTGTTGATATTAAAAAATCCTATAATGTTTTAACTTTAGGCTAAAATTCTTAAACTTATAGGCACAGAGAACAACTATGGATTTCTTTAAGTAAATAGAAGATGTGTAACTTCAAAGTCTCTGATCTCATTTCTAGTTTTTGATCCATCTTGAATTTACTCTTGTAGAGGTTAAGAGTTGGGATTCAATACCATTTTTCTACAAATGGATAACCAGTTTTCCCAACACCATTTGTTGAAAAGGCTGTCTTTTCTCTAATGTATGTATATGGCACCTTTGTTGAAAATCAATTGGGTATAAGCATGTGAATTTGTTTTTTTTTATCTTCTATTTCAGATACATAGGCATATGTATCTGTGTTTGCACCAATACTATGCTGTTTTTATTACTATAACTCCACAGTATAACTTGAAGTCAGGAATTGCGATGCCTCCTACGTGGATATTATTGCTGAGAATTGCTTTTGCTATTCTGGGTCTTTTGTTTCTCCATATGAAATATACGACTGTTGTGTGTGTGTGTGTGTGTGTGTGTGTGTGTGTGTGTATGTATGTATGTTAGTGGGAATGGAACCCAGGGGCATTCTACAACTGAGAGTTACCCCAAGCCCTATTTTTTATTCTTTATTTTGAAACAGGGTCTCACTGAGTTGCAAAGGGCCTCACTAAGTAGCTGAGGTTGTCTGTGAACTGTGATCCTCCTGTCTCAGCCTCCCAAATGCTGGGATTACAAGCGTGTGCCACTACACCTAGCAAGGACTGATTTTTCTAGGTTTGTGAAGAATGGCATTGATGTTTTGATAGGTATTGCATTGACACTGTAGATCACTTTTGGTAGGTGGCCATTTTGGCATTTATTTTGCCTAGCCAAGAGCATGGGAGATCTTACCATCTTCTAAGATCTTCTTCAGTTTCTTTCTTTAGTGTTTTATAAGTTTCATTGTAGAGGTTCTTTAACTCCTTGGTTATATTTATTCCTAGGTATTTCATTGTTTTTGAGGCTATTGTAAATAAAATTATTTTCTGGATTTCTTTTTCAATGGATTCATGTTTGATGTGTAGAAAAGTTACTGATTATGTTAGATTGATTTTGTATCTCACTACTTTGCTGAAATTGTTAATCAGCTCTAGAAGTCTTTTGGTTGGAGTTTTGGGGCTTTCTAAATATAGGATCATATCATCGGCAAAATAGAGATAATTTCAGTTCTTCTCTTCCTATTTTAATTACTTTAGCTATCCTTCTCTTGCCTTATTGCTCTGGCAAGAGTCTTGAAGATTATACTGAAAAGGAGTTGTAATAGTGGGCATTCTTGTCTTGTTCCTGGTTTTAAAGGAAATTTCCACAGTTTTTCTCTATTTAATATGATATTGGCTTAATAATGTTGAGATAAGTTCTTTCTATTCCAATTTTCTGCAGTGTCAGAGTGGAAATCATCGAGAAGTCAAACAATAATAAATGCTGGCAAGGATGTGGGGAACTATGAACTTTTCTACACTGTTGGTAAGATTGCAAATTAGTGCAGCCACAATGAAGATTAGTGTAGAGATTCCCCAGAAAATTGGGAATAGAACTATCATATGATCCAGCTATACCACTCCTGGGTGTCTTTTCCAAGGGACTGAAATCAGAATATTTATGTATGTAATATATGTATACCCATGTTTATAGCAGCACAATACATAGTAGCCAAATTATAGAACCAACCAATCCATCAACAAATGGATTACAAAATGATGGGCTATATACACAATAGAATTCTACTAAGGAATGAAGAACAAAGTAATGTCATTTGCAGGAAAATAAATGGACCTGAAAAGCATATGTTAAATGACACTAGCCAGTCACAGAAAGTGAAGGGTTATATGTTTTCTCTCAGATGTGGAAGCTAGGGAGTAATTAGGATACTCGAGGGACTTTAGATAATGGACGAGAAACTGCAGTAGAGTCAGGGAGGTAGTCTTGGGGTGGGGAGAAAGGGAGAATCAACAAAGGAATCATGTCTATTGAGCGTCTATGTACATATGTGAGAATACCAATGTCAATCTCAATATCCTGTATGGGGAAGGGGAGGAAAAGTTATACACATATTCTGCCAAATACATATTTGCCCAAAATTTCAAGATGATTACATGCCCACTGATAGTTGCTGTCCTAGACTCCAGTTAAACTCCCTGCACTTGTATGACCTACCTAGTGCCTCATAGTGATAGAATCTGCTCTTTCAATCAAGACTTCATGAATATGTGTGTCATCCCAGGCTTTGGTCTGATTACTAGGGATGCAAACATGAGGGTGGAACTCTTTCGTAACCCACCACCCCAGAAGTTAACGAGTTCACTGGGGACTCCAGTATTCAAATAATCACAATATGACTTGTAGAAGAAATTTGTTTTTCACTTGGACATCCACTGACATGCACTATGTGAGGTTGAGCTCATGGGAAAGGTAGAGATGGATGAGGCAACCCCTATAGAGAACCAGGTCCCAATTACTTCTAGTGCTTTCTCTAATACATCTTTTATGTTTCTGAGCCTCATGACTCTCCTCATTGGGATTTTGCAGCTCTAGGTTTTTTTTTTTTTATGCACCAAATGATGATATACAAGTAGAAAGAGGTGAGGCAGAGGGTCAGACTCCTTCCGATTTCTGAGCAACCAGAAGCCCTCTCTTTGGGTTTATGTACATTAACATGTACTTTTTTGCCTGTGGGATAAAGAACTGAACTCTTAGATAAATTGGCAAATAGAAGAAAACAGGGAGTAATAAAGGAGGTGTGGAATTTCATAAGCTTTATGATCTCCTTCCCCAAAGGCCTGAATCTATATAATGAGGTAGTAGAACAAATGCCTGCCGCGTTTGAATTTATATCTATTAAAAAAGGAATGATAGGAATAAAGTAAATTTAAATTTTTTTCTACCTCGGTCATTAGTTGATAGTATTCCAGAAGGTGATACAAAGTTTATTCCTGCAAATATTGGGCTCTGTGTAGGGGGCTAAAAATAAGCAGAGAAGCATGGGGAAATGGGCAAGCATTATTGATCTGTGTGAGGGCTTTTTTTCTACTTTAATGTTTGCAAAAGACACAGCCCAGTTTTGCAACCTATTTATAGAGAGCAGATCGTTTTTTTTTTTTTTTTTTTTTTTTTTTTTACTATATGTAGATGATAAAAACAAGGTGGATGGTCAGGCAAATTTTGGTTTTATTAAGAACTAAGACTGGATGGAAGGGAGATCCTCTGGAATGAGTGAAGGGGGCTCACCCACAGGGTTTCCATGCAACAAAGGAAAGCGCCTACAGTTGAGTGCCTGGAGCTGCCTTGCCGGGGGACATGCCTACCCGCTGCCTGTCACCTCAGTTGGTGTCTGTCCTCACCAACCATCCCAGCCTCTCTCAGTCACCCCTGTCCAGGGACTAAAAGAGCTAAAACCAACCATGGCACCTTCCAGAGCCCTCTGCCTTTCATCCTCTTAATGAGTTCTAATTCCCAATTAGTATGTACCATGTTTTTGTGCATGTGTGTGGCAACCATGTGTATGTTACATTTGTGCACAATTGTGTGCAAATGTAATGTTTTTGTGGGATCCTCGACATTTACTTCTCCATCTATTTTTGTTCTGCAGATGTTTGTATTTTTTTCTCTACTCCTCTACTACCAATGCTGTTTACTCCTTCAGCATCCCCAAACCCTTATTTTATTTTATTTCATTTTTTTAGATTCCTACCTCACTCACTAAGCTGCTATGTCTTGGCTTTTTCTTTTTTTTTTTTTCTCTCTCTCTCTCTATTCTTTTTCTTACAATTGTCACTGACATTCAGCAAGTGTTTTGTGAATGCTGGGTACCTGCTAGGTTCTGGGGCTAAGGAGATAAATAAGACAGAACCTCCGTCCCCCAGTTGCTCAGTCCAGTGGGACTTGCGGTCATTGCTCTCTGCTTATCGATTGCTTTCTCCAGGCAGAGTTTCTGCCAGCACACTCCACTGTAGCAACAGCTAAGCGTTAGCCCAATGAAAATTAATTCCACCTTAAATCCCTTGCAATGTCTGATTTATGAAAGGATCTGGATTTTAGAAAGGAGCTCACCCACCCAGAAAAAATGGTACAAGAAAGGACCAGATTCTGCGTAGGTTAAAAATACCCAAGGGATGCCAATGAGCCCGGCTCCCCTGAACACCTGCAGCGATGCTGTTTCACCTGAGGTCAAAGTTGTTCAGGCTCCTGCAAGTGGCTTCCTGACAGATTCCCCTCTGATGTGATCATCTTAGAGCCAGTGCAGTGCTGCAAAGCTAAGATAGCTAACCATTTCTAAATCTGTACAGAGAACATACCAACCCCGACTAACTGTAGTAACTGCTTATTTCAGTTTGGGGCTAGTGAAATTGCTTTTTATCTCTGTGCCATCTCTCTCATTTAGATATATGTGTACATTTCTCTGTCCATCCAAACACAATGGGCACTGGAGTTTTTTCAATAAGTGAGCCACCAAGAATAGAGATGGTAAATACATCTCTCATAGTCACAAAACTATGCCAGTTGTATGTAGGTCAGACTTAAGTGGAGGGGAAGGAACTTGAAAACTAACAAACATTTAAATATAACTCTCATGTCTATTGCTCAGTCTTCTGATAATCACCAGACAAATGGTATTGGGGCTGAGATAATGTAAGATCTTTTCCCTTAAAGTCCTTGCTGTATGGCTGGAATTCTTAACTGGTTTCGTCACTCCTGATAGAGTTAACATCTTCCTGGTAGCTGGGTATCGTTGGTTTCCCAGCTTCATTCTTTAAATCCTTCTGTGCTATGTCATCCTTCACTAAGTCTGTGCGATTCATCCTGTCTTCCCCTAATTCTCATTTCAGATTCTCTGGAATGTGTCACTGTGTTAGTGTCCATTCTGTGGTGTTCTAAATGGCATGTATCCAAATGGTTACAGCTGTCTTCCTTGAGTCGCAGATAAAGCAATTCATTCTTGCCTTTTCAGAGTGCAGCAATGCTGTGAGATCACTAGCTAGCAGATTCAAAGCATTCCTCATCTGCCTGTATATTATCACTGCCCTACTTACGGGGACCAAGTTTACTGTGACTTACTTACCTGCCATGGTCACCCTGATCACTGGCTGCTGTGTAGAGCATAGATTGTATAGGGACAAAAGTGGAAGCAAGGTAACCAATTAGGAGGTTAGCACAGTAGTTCAGGTAAGATCTAATGATAATTTGGGTAAGGTATTAGAAGTAGGGATGGAGAGAGGTATGTGATTTCAAGGTGGTATAACAAATAGGACTCCATAATGAATTGGATATATGGTGTGAAAAATTGAAAGGTGACTCCCAAGTTAGGGCTGAGCAGCTGGGTGTACATTGGTCCCATGGAAGAGAGGCATATTTTGTAGGTGGATTGGAGAATTATTTACCTTGTTAAGCAGTAGCATTTGTATAAGCAAATAATGACATTTAATTCTATATAGAATTTAGATCAGAAGATTTAGGATATGATATCTGAATTTTTAAAAAAGAATCTTTCTGACCCCTTATCATGAGATGACAAGAATAAGACTTAATTGCCACATTCCTACCTTCTTTGTCAAACAGAGTTAAAAAAAAATCTCTCTAGTTCTACCAGCAGAACTTTAAAAAAGTGAAAACTCGAGAGTCACAAAACTCGAGTCACCTAATTTCTTCTAATTCATTTCTCATTAATTTCATTCTGCCCTACTGGTGGTATAAAACTGGGTGGGCTAGCAAGTATTCTTTGCTAGCTAAAGAGTCTGTGGAATGAAGACTATTTAAACAGCATCCATTTCTCCTTGGTCCTATCTGTTATTCCTTCCAGTGAGAGAAATGGTACTGTTAGGTTTATCTGGGGGTGTCAGGATCATTGAGAGGCCAAGAGCGCTTGACTTTGCTGTTGTCTAACCCAGTAACCAGGTCACTAACCCTATTGAACTCTCCAACCTAGATTTGATCTATTATGTGACTTTGGTCTCTAAAATTATGTTTCTTATAGCATTGAAGGGCAGAATGTGAGAACATGCATTAATTAAATAAATAAGGTCTGGGAAAAAAATTTTTGGTACTAGGGATTGATTGTACTAGGGGCATTCTACTCCACAACTATATAGCCTTAGCCATTTTTATTTTTTATTTTGAAACAGTATTTTGCTAAGTTGATGAGGATTGAGGATCTCAATTAATTGCTGAGGCTGGCCTCAAACCTGCAATCCTTCTATCTCATCCTCCCAAGTACTGATTACAGATATGGGCCACTAACTCTGGCTCCAAAATACATTATTGTGGTTACAGAGAGGGTGGCTAATCAGGGGGATATGCTAAAAGAGATGGGACTAGAGACGACTCAAATAAAGTTGGCTAAATGATGTTAAAGATGGGTCTTTTTTAATTCACTAGTGAGAATTTAACTTGAGATCATTAATAATAAGATATGTGTAAAAGCCTTTTGAAATTATAAAGTTTAAAATGATCCAAAAGTAGTAGTATTGTTATTTTGTTTTGGTTCCATAATATGGATTTGATGTGGTAGGCCTATTTCTACCAAATGTGGCATGTTAGTAATGGTTACTGCTCTGAAGATGAGGACAGTGCCTTATCTGTTGCACTTTCAGTACTAAGAGTCTTACAATAAATGTTTAGTATGTTTGTTGGACAAAGAAGTTATGCTGTATATTTGCTGTATATTTTGTTTTGTGTTTGCTATACTAGGGATGGTACCCAGGGGCATTCTACGTCAGAGCTACACCCTCAGCTCTATTTTTTATTCTTTATTTTGAAACAGGGTCTCACTGAGTTGCAAAGGGCCTCACTAAGTAGCTGAGGCTGTCTGTGAACTGCAATCTTCCTGTCTCAGCATCCCAAATGTTGGGATTATAAGTGTGTGCCACCACACCTGGTTTTATGTGCTGTATATTTGATTTGTGGAGACGTTTATCATCTGGAAACAAATGGCATGTTTTAGAAATACATCTTTCTTTTGAGGGGTAATGTTTCCCGCTGAAGTGGCCAGGTGCCAGAGTTGCAGGGACCACACCAGCTGGGAGACATGACTGTGCAAGGTGGCTGGATGGGCTGGTGAAACTGTAATAGGGCTAAGGTAAATTTATACCTAGGAATAGAACAGTGAAAGTCAAGTCTGAAGGTCAGAGAGAGAGAAGCCTGGGGGAACAAGGATGAAGTATAGAGCTTGGAGGCGCAGGATGAAGGTCAGCCCATCCAGGACTTTGCCTTGTAAACAGACTCCATGTCTCCAAGGGGCAGGCTGCCCAGGAAGTTGTGCTGGGCTGGCTGGCTATAATGGATTCATTGAAAACTGGTCTGGGCATAATTGTCATACAAATGGTCATTGTATAAGAAAAAAAGAAGTCTGCCATCTGGAAAAAAAGAAGAAAATGGACACATTTTCTGCATCATCTACATTAAATATTGTGGGTTGGCAATATTTTGTACATTTTACCCAATGGAGGCCTATAGGTTACAGACCTGCCAGTTCTATAGGATCGATATAAAAATTCCTGTTGTTTTGCTGACTTAGTTATTCACTGAGGAATTACTTGAGAGGCAGACCTGAAAAGCAATTATGTGAAAAGTACAGTATGCTCAGTCTCCTTGAGAGGGGTTGCTGAGAAGGAACTTTCTGGGATCCTCTGGATTTTTGGCATGTATGCTTTCCTTCAGATGCCTTGTGTCATGTGCTAATATTTCTTCCACAGTCTTTACTTTAATCTGTCACTTTAGGTCTTCTTTTTTAAAAATATACTTGTATTGGTATATTGTAACCATATATCATATTGGTGTTTTGTGTGATAAGAACATACATTCACACAGCACCTGGTGCTTTTCCTATTGGTTCCCACCCTCCCTTCCCCCTCCCCGTTCATACTATTGAAACTGGTATCAATACCTTCACAAATATCCATAGGATTGTTTGAATCTGCAAAGATTTGGGAACTTTCTATTTATAGTCTCTCAGTTTGCTGTGGCATGGCTTAGAGATTGACAGGGAAGGGTTGCTACAGGGGAATGAGTGAGTTGCTTAAAAGATGGCTTTTCTCTGATTGACTTCTACAGAAATGTCTGTGAGTTTCCCTTCTCATGGGATGGATTTTAACTGGTTTGTGAGGCATCCTCCTCCTCACCCTGTTCTTGACCTTCCTCCATTCTATCTGCCTGCCTGTTCTCCCTCTGTGAGAAAGTACATTTGTAGCCATCTCCACCTGAGGGTTTCTGTGGGTGGCCTCAGCTGAGGAATGTCTGCAAGGGGTTTGCTGGGAGCCGACCCAAGGGCTGAGCATGTTGGTGAGAGGCCAGGTGTCCATCTAGTGAAGCTTCTCTGGTTTCGCTCTTGATCCAAGCTGTGGCACATGCTCAAAGTTGGTGAAAGCAAGGAGTGGTTTGAAATGGGACCAGGAACTTTGTGCTTTATTCTTAGCTACTAGAGCATAATTCTGGTCCACTGTAAGTCAGCACTTTCTGTTTTCTGATCAGCAGACAGGCCCGGTTGGGTGGCTCACTGGCTGCCACATGGGCCACTTGGAAGCTGCTTCTATGTGCTCCCCTCTCCCTCTTGCCCTTTGCACATAGTTTTCTAAATTACTTGGTAACCTATGCAAAATTAAAAGAAAAAAACCACCAAGACCTAAGCTTTCCCATATTGTAAGATGTATTGTTTTCTGATGTTGATCTTGTTTTTATGATTCCAGCCAGGAGAGTTTTCAAGAATAGGGTAAAATTCCTTCACCCCCTTAATATTTCCTCAGTTGTTCTTAGACTGTCAATAGCCTGCAAGGATTTTTGTAATAAAAGTGCTTCAATATTTCCTTTCTAGTGATAAGCAATCAGCAGATAGTTTTTTGTGGTCATTTCCAAAACAACTGGGTATGTTTCTTTGCTGTAGTACAAATGGTAATTCCCTAACCATAGTAGCAGTCAGGCCTGGGTTGAGGAGATGTACAAAATGGACATAGAGGATTATTGCTGGCCCAACATAATTTCTTGAGGGAGGGAGGGAGAGAGAGAGAGAGAGAGAAGAAGAAGAAGAAGAAGAAGAAGAAGAAGAAGAAGAAGAAGAGGAGGAGGAGGAGGAGGAGGAGGAGGAGGAGGAGGAGGAGGAGGAGGAGGAGTGGGGGAAAAGGTAATCTTATCAAGGAACAGAGTAAGAGTTCCCAGCTTCCTGGCAGCCTCTCCCCATTCTTTCTCAGGTGAGCTCTCACCACACTGACTTCCTTTACTTGTCAGTTGAAAGGATCACATGTTTTTTCTTACCTTCTCATTCTTTTGACTTGCCTATGTTCCTTCTGCTTCACCAGTGCAAACTCTAATGCTCAACTCCACCAGGGAGTCTCCTGACAGCCAGGTTTTCTGGGCAGGGGTAGGAATTCACATCATTTCTGTACCTTTCTCCTCATCTTACTTTGTTGAGGTACCTTGTTGTCAGCAGCTCAAGGATTGGACAATAACATACCCAGTAACTATTTATTAAACTTTTAATAGTTGTTAAATTTAACTTCTAGTGCTTATTGACCATTTGCAACAATAGTCATTTATATTTGTTATTAATGTAATTATCGTCATGGTGTGCATAAGTAGTTTAAAAACACAAGTTTGGATCTTTGTGATCTTTGTGAGATTACACCACAGTATAGCATGGACAGGACCAAAAAGTGCAGAAGGTGATGGTGCAGCCCATCAGCCTCATCTTTGGATACTTATAAAATGGGTCCAGGATGCAGGTGTGGGTCTGTGAGCAAGGGACTGTGCAGAGGGTTCTATTACTGGTTTTGATGAGTACTTGAACCTCTTATTAGATGATGCAGAAGAGAGTTGTTCTGAAACAAAGTAAAGAAAGCAACTGGGGCGGATCATGCTAAAGGGAGATAATATTATTCTGCTAAAAGGTGTCTCCAACAAGAATTGCTCAGTGAAGTGAGAAATTGTTAAGAAGGCAATGCATATTTGTTTGGGGTTTTTTTAGGTGCCCTTGTTGCAAGTATGGTTCTAAAACATTTGTTCATAGTCTTTTGATTACCCTTATGTTATAACTACTTGACAATAAATTCTTTGGAATTGCTTTTATTAAATAAATAGTTACAAACAGGTTTAAATTGAACGGTAAAGGTTTCTCCTTCTCCTACTTTCATTTTTTACTCCCCAGATATAACCACTATTTTTTAGGACAATTTTTGGAAGGAAAACAATTTTTGTGTGTCCTTCCATGAGTTTGTAAACATCCACAAACATAAATAGAAGCCTGTTTTATCTGTGTGTGTGTGTGTGTGTATAGTATAGAATATAGTATAGTATAGTATAGAATAGTGTATATATATATATACATATATATATGTATATATATACATATATGTATATGTATATATATATATTATTCTACATTCTGATTTTTAAATAATTTATTCTAGAGAACTTTCTATCTCTTCACACTATTTTTTCTTACTGGTTTTGTTGTATGCCATTGCACAAATAATCAATTATTGATTTAAGCAGCTCTCAATTGATAAACTTTTAAGTGATTTCCAGCTTTTTATTATGAATAATAATGCTATATAGTGAAGGACCTCCTTCATTGGTGACTTTTGTTAATACTACTCCTGGAAGAGATGAAATATCCTGGATACATAGCTCAGGAGAACAAGAGCTCCAGCCTTTCCCAAAGCTTGCCATCAGTATGTCCTTTCTCCCTTCCCTGCTCTCTCTCATACTCAACCCTCCACAGTCCTATTCTGGACCATGAGCAATATGCTTAAGCCAGGGGCCCTGCTGAAATACTTTCATGGACAAGGTAGATGACTTAAAAGCCATAGCGTATCTAAGTAGAGTAACTCACCAAGTCCCTGGCATTAGGATCCCCTTCCCACTATCTGCTAAAGTAACTTTTCCTATCAGAGCTGCTAAATGATTTATTTTTTCTTTATTTTTTAAATGATTTCTTAATTGCCAAATCAGATGATGAGTTCTAACCCATCATCTAGGCATTCTAACCAGGTGGGCATTCTATCTCACCAGGTAGCAACATTCAGAACTATTTACTGTTCCCTTCCTAGTATCTCTCTTTTCCCTATAACTTTAGGGTAGAGTGGGACTCATGAAGAAATGGAGAGGCTTGTGGCCTGAAGACACTAAATTTGCAAAAAAAAATTAAGTAAAAAATACCTATGGCTCCAAGTCTCTACCATACCAGGAAATAATGACTGATTTAAGCAAATCTGAACTCAGAGTATACACAGTAGTCTCTCCATCTGGAACATGAAGTGTCTCACATCTTATTCATCCTTCAAGAGCCCAGTTAAAATTCTACATTCCCAGACTGTTCAAATTTCCCCTTCTTTTCTGACTTAGCAACATATCGATACCTCATTTATAACACGTCACGCTTTGCCTTACATAGGAGGGATCTATGTAAGGATCTGTGTAAGCTCTAGTAGCTTCCAAAGGGCTGGGCTTATTCTGTCTGTCCTTAGCATTTATTTCTGTATAGCGGATTCTCAGTAAATGTTTGGCTTATTTGTTTATTAGAAGAATGATAGGGGAAAATAAGCTTAGTTCAAAATAGAAATGGTGTATTGTAGTCTGAGCATCTCGTTAGATTTTCATTGCTGTGACAAAACCTGAGATAAGCAACTTAGAGGAGGAAAGATTTATGTTGGATCATGGTTTGAGAGGTTTCAGTCCAGGGCAAGCTGGCTCTGTTGCTTTGGGCCTGTGGTGAAGTAGGACATTGTGATGGAAGGGTGTGTAGAGGATGCTCTCTCTCATACTCAACTCCCCACGGTCCTATTCTGCACCATGAGCAATATGCTTAAGCTGGTCAACTCATGGTAGCTAGAAAGCAGAGAGGTAGAGGGGGAAGGGACAAGATACACTCTTCCAGCATGTCCCAGCAACGCTTCCTCCAATGAGGTCCCAACCCCCATTGTCTCTCCTACTTGCCAATAACGCTGTGAGAGTATGAATCCATCAGTGGATTTACCCACTAATGAGGCTGGAGTCCACGATCCAGTTCCTACAAGCTCTCCCTCTGAACACGGCTTTAGCACATGAACCTTTTGGGGACATTCTAGATCCAAACCATAACAGCATCCAGTAGAAAGTTAAACAAAAAATTGTCTAGGACATGAATATTTTTCTGCCAAAAAAATAATTCTGTAGAAGTAATCTTTGAAAGCATCACTGAATTAGGCAAGTCTCTTTTCTCTGTGTAATTTCCAGTCCGAATAATAAAGATTAATTTGCTTCATCATAGAAAACGCACACAGTAGACTCAAATTTACAGTCTGAAATAATTTTTCGACTGCAACAGTTATGGGATTGGTGGCCACCAGGCCATTAGAACTCTAGGCAAAGGGAGGCCAAGACATGTTCAGCAATCTTCCAAATAGATAACTCCTTAAGGTCAAGGTCAGAGGCCTTCACAAAGAACAGGTGTGAAAACATCCAATGCCATGCTGAGACTGTGGAGCAATGACTTACATACAAGTGCTTTATTTAAACTGTTCCCCAAAATAATAGGGTACCTGTCTCTGGAGTGCTATCAGACCCAGCTCAGGACAAGGCCTCTGGGTCCTAATGTAGGTGAGGAATTAATCTGGTGTTTTGAAATCTATTCATTTTACACTGAGATTTTACTTTTAAATTGGATGTATTGAGATACAGCTTACCTACTATAAAATTTTAAATTCACCCTTTTTTCTTTTTGTAGTACTGGGGATGAAACCCAGGAGCATTCTACCTCAGAGCTATCCTCCAGTCCTATTTTTTATTTTTTATTTTGGGTCTCACTAGGTTACAGGGGTCTCACTAAGTAGCTGAGGCTGATGGTGAACCTGTGATCATCCTGTCTCAGCCTCCCAAGTACTCCCAAGTGGTGGTCCCAAGCGTGCACCACTATGCTCAGCTAAGATTCACCCTTTCTTATTGTACAAATGTACACTTTCCTAGTGGCAATTGCATACAGTTGTGTAAGTACTATCACAATTAAGCTATTGAACAGTGCTGTTGCCCTCAAATTTTCTCATGCCTTTTTGTAGTCAACTTTTCCTCCACACCTAGCCTCTGGCCCTGCTGACTTGCTTTCTAACCTTGTGCTTTTACTGTCCTAGGATGACATATAAATGGAATAATATGTAGCATTTGCATCTGGATTCTTTCACAAAGCATTTCACACTTGAGATTTGCCCATGTTGTGTGTATCAGTAGCCAGCTAGTTATATTTTCTTGCTGAGTAGTAGTCTGTTTGTGGGTGTACAATTTATCCAATCACCAGCTAAAGGACATTTTGTTTGCTTCCAGTTTGGATCATTATGAATAAAGCCACTGTAAATATTATTATACCATTTTTTGTGTGAACATTGTTTTCATTTCTTATTCTTATGTACCTAGGCATGAGATTACTGGGTAGAATGACAGGTGTATGTTCAATTCTTATAGAAACTGTTGAATCATTTCCCAAAGGAGCCAAGTTATTTTGCATTCCTGTAATATTCATGAGGATTTAAAGGTCTAGAATTAAGGTTACAGCTACACCATTTTTGATCCTTTCAACAGGATTACATGTTTTAGGTAGATTGAAAGTTGCTTAAAGGTTTTGATTGGGTGTTGTGCCTCAGCTGCAGATGCATTGAGAAATGGAATAGGGATGTAGACCCCATCTCGATGGGTTAAGCTTTTTGTTTATATACAAAAAACAATTTTTTTCTTGTCTGAAAATGATTAAAGTGAGTGTTTGGATGCTAGGTAAAACTCTGCCCTGATATTTAGGAGAGATTACAGCAGCTTTGCAGATAAGCTTAGAAAATCTGCTGGGCCACATAGTGATTTTCCAGTCCCTTCAGGCAATAACCAGTGTTGTGGTGTTGCTGACATCTGATTGTGTTATCAGTTGGGACTCTGAAGATGGACACATCTTTCCTGAGTAGTATTTTAAAGTTTTATTCAAATTCTTAATTACTCAATAACTACTTTAGCTCCTCGTCTGAATGTTTTCAGATTTTGAATACATCTAGAGTTCACATGGTTGAAGTGGGGATGATAGACTGGCTTCTACACCTGGCCTTGGCTCACTGGCCCTAATCCAGAGGGGATGTGCTTGTGTGCTGCCTGGCTACCGCTGCAGTCAGCATCTTTTGTATGGACAGGAAACCGTGCAAAGGCAATTTGGTGTGAAGGCCTCACCTTCCTATGGCCTATTGTGGGTTCTGGTGGTCCGCCTTAGAAGCTGATCAGTTGGTTATCAAAAACAAGAAGAAAAAATAATCAGGGCCTTGTGGACCTCTGATGTCCTTTGGTAACCTTCAGAATTCTATAGTAACTGTATCAGCACCCTGACCTGGAAATCCTGGCAGTAACTGCAGGAACTGATAGCATGTAGTGCTTCAGCAGGAATTAACTGCAAGGAACCTAACTAAGGAAATGTGCGGCCAAGGGCACAAAACCCAGCGGGGTCTTTGTATTTCACTCACAACTCCACTCTAACAAAGTAGAAAGGACATGGGAAAACAAATGGAAAATGATTATTTTCTGTCTGATTTTTGCCTCAGGGAAATGTCTGTGTGGCGTCGGCCTATCAGTCATAGTGCTACCTGCTCCCTTTCCCTGGGCTTGTCTCCTCCGAGGTGTCACCGGAAGGGTTTGTAGCACCACTGGGGGTGTGCCAGCATCACAGCCTGATTTGGGTAGGGTGATAAAGACCTAGAGGTATAGCATCCTGTGCCATTGAGATGAAGTTTGTTTTGTTTCCAGCTATAGATGTGAATGCAGGTGAACTTTTTAGAGCTGTCAGAGTGTGAGCAAAGAGAAACTGGGGGAAACAATCACAGGTTCTGATTGTACCGAACACCCTGGGGCACCCAGCAGTTTTGTAACTGTTCACTCTGGCATTACAGGAGCCCACAAGATGCCTTTTCCTTTTATCGTCCAGTAAATTTTTCTTCCAGACTGCTGGTGTTTGCAGCCCAAGTGAATCATTCAACTTTGTATGTTTCACATGGGCCTGAAGACGATCCAATTGATCAATAGATCAATTCAAAAGGCAGCAGGTGAATGGAAGTACCTTTGAACACTCTTGCTAGGCTGATGGAGAGTTCACAAAGCCAGACATTTTATCAGGCCAAGGAATACATTGCCAAGAAAAGAATGTGCTGATGATAATGAGGGACGAGAAGTGCAGCAATGAAAGAAGCCAACATGCTGCTGGGTTTCATCCTGAATCAAGGCAAGGTGATAGGATTGCACAAGATGCGGAGGACCGGAGCATAGCATAATAGAAAGCTGTTTGAAGTTATCATTGATGTGCTATAACATTGTAATTGATATATTCATATTGATACTATAGTGAAACATCCCCCTCTTCTACATTTGTTAAATTTTACAGTTTGCTAGATTACAGAAGGCTGAATGCTCTACAAATCTCACTCCTCAGTCAAAGAAAAGCATCCAGATGAATCTGTGCTCCAGCTTGTCAAGTTCTCAGTCTGTTTTTGTACTTAGATTTAGGGTGAACTGGCACTTATACACTGAAACAATCCACCGTGCCAGGGAGAGGGGAGAAGGCAACTAAATTGTTGATTAACTTTCTTCTTTTAAAAAAAAAAAAAAAAACCCTTTCTTTAGCCTGAGTGAAAATAGGAAACAAAGGGGACTTCAGATAAATGTGGAGAGAGACCAGTGGAACAGTGGAAGGGGAATGGGGGAGAGATGACGTGGGGAGGGGTAAAAGAGAATTGAGGAAGGAAACGGTGCATATGTGAAGGCATCGCCACCAATCTCAATCACATGTACAGGGAGGAGGAGTGAGAAGTGGGGTGGGTGGAAGGGTTTCGAAATATACTGAATGCTGTGTGCATATATGTTTATATCACCTTGAAGCTATAATTACAATGCACCAATAAAAATATATTTTAAAAACCTGCCTTTGCTTTCTGACAGAGAGGTCCGTGTAGAATGCCTGAGCTCCTAAATCTGCATTTGAAATTATTCCCCTTTAGTCCTTTTATTATAAACCTTGTTCTTGCAACAAGTGTGTTGGTGATGTCATTGGAAGTTACCTACATTTTAAAATCTCTTTCATCTGGGCCTGGTGGTGCACGCTTATAATCCCAGCATTCCGGGGGCTGAGACAGAAGGATCACAGTTTGCGGACAGCCTCAGCTACTCAGTGAGGCCCTTTGCAACTCAGTGAGACCCTGCTTCAAAATAAAGAATAAAAAAAAGGCTGGTAGAATGTTCCTGGGTTCCATCCCCAGTACCACCAAAAAAATAAACAAAAAATATCTTTCATCGCTGAGGGAACGTTTTTGAAGAAATTTCTTTTTCCACTTTTAATTTTTTGTGAAAATAATACACAGGTAGAATAAGAAAATAGCACAGAAATTCTTATAATGAAAAACCATGGTCCTCTTTCCCAGGACAACATTTATTTCTGGAAATAGATGCTCAGGCAGTGACTAGTTTGATGTAATAATCATAATAAGGATAATAGGCTTATACTGTTGCCTTTTTACTGTTTACTTACACTTATCTTCTCCCTAAGTTGACCACTATTATTTTAATTATCCTCCTGATAATCTTTGTACCTCAAAATAATATTTTTAAGCCTTGGTTACTTGCCCCATCAACTTACATATCTTGACTCTCCAACCTGTTTGATGAAAATACTAATAATCCCCATGGAAATGGAGCATGAATCCTCCTTGAAATTCTCATGTTTTCTGAATTGTCTCAGTTTCTTTGGGATCAGGTGTCATGTTTAATTACTTGGCTTTTTCACGTCAATGCTTGTGCTTTGTTTTTAAATGAGTGGTGAGCTTTAGTTATCCATCGATATTCAAGAACAAAGGCCTACGTCTTATTTTTCTTAAAAGATGGCGTGGATTTCCCCTGCTGTACTATATGTAGATCTGATTTCCTGTTATTGCTGCCCGTGAATAGGAAGTCTGTGTGGAACCTTGATGCCGGGGGTGGGGGGCTTGTTTCCTGGTAGTTTCACTTTAGGATCAACCAACAGTGGGCTTGGATTTTAGTCAGAAGTTTATGTGGGCGTGCAGGCAGCCAAGTGTCAGGGAAGGGGTGCTTTCCTCTAGCATATTGGCACATACTCTGGCCCTCTCAGATCTTTTCAGACAGTTTTTATTTAACTTTTTATTTTGGTCTAATTTTAGACAGAGACAAGTTACAAAAACAGTAGAGTTTCTGTGTGTCCCTCATCCAGCTTCCCCTACTGTTAATGTCTTAGAAGAGTACAATTTCTGAGCAATTTTGAAATTTCTTCATAAATAGAAGAGTTTTCTAATACTTTCCCCACAAGTACCATCCTGGGATTCCATCACAGTGCAAGGATCTAAGGCAACTAAGACAGGGTGCGGACGATAGTGAGTGGGGCCCACAGACCTGTGAACCTTGGGCAAACTTCAGTTCCCCTCTTTCCTTTTTTTTTTTTTTTTAGAATCTGGGGATGGAACCCAGGGGCATTCTGCCCCCAAGCTATACCCCCTGCCCTGTTTTTTATTCTTTATTTTGAAACAGGGTCTCACTAAATTGCAGAGGGCCTCACTAAGTAGCTGAGGCTGTCCCAACCATGATCCTCTGGTTTCAGCCTCCCAAATGCTGGGATTACAAGCCTGAGTGCGCCACCACGCCCAGCTCCCTTCTCTTTTCCACCCCAATGCAAAATCCCAGTCTTTGTTGCAGCTGCCCCGTGAGCCTGGAGCTCGGTGGGTCCATGGCCAGGTGGATCATTCCCAAACTCCCACCTTCCCACTTTTCTTCTACATATTCTAGGCATTCACATTCTCACTCTGTGTCAATCAGTTTTCCAGAGAGAAAGACAGAGAGACAGACAGACAGACAGACCGACCAAAGGGGAATAGGCAGAAAAATATCATGAAATAGAGACAGGGAGATATTTGTTCCTGGCTCACCCAGTTTGTAGGGACAGGAAGTCCAAAATCCATTGGCAGGCAGATGTCCAGAAATTCAAGTAAGAATTGAAGTTGCTGTCTTGAGTCCCAAATCTATAGAGCAGGCCAGCCGTCTGGACACTCAGGCAGGATTTCTGTGTCAAGATTTAGTTTTATTGTTGTTATTGTGGGACGAACACAGCATGCAATCTCCCCTCTCAACAAATTTTACTGTTGACTATAGGTACAATGTTGTACAGCACATCTCTAGGGAATGTTCATTTTGTTTGACTGAATTTTTTTGTTTTTGCTCACTGCTTAGTAACTCGCCACTTTCTATACTACAGTCTTGAGGCAGAATTCTTTCCCCAGTCTTGAGGCAGAATTCTTTCCCCAGAAACCCTTAATATTTTTTCCTTAGGGCCTCAGATACATGGATGAGGCCCACCCATGTTATGGAGGTCAATCTGCTCAACTTACAGAGAGCTGGCTGTGAATGCTACACTCACAGATTTCTCCATAAACATCTAGACTAGTGTCTGTCCAAACAACTGGCACCGTAGCTCAGCCAAAGTGACACATATAAAACTAACCACTGTGTGCTCTGTGCTACTGCTGGCCTCTTCCTGACCTCCAGAAAGGCAATGAACTCTTTCTTCTCTCCCTGATGTTCCTTTTCCAGTGTCCTCAGTGTTATGTCCTTCCCTTTTAGTATCATTTTATTAGAGTCTAGGAAGACAAATACTGGCCCTTAGTCTACTATCTTCTGCTGGAAACTAAAGTTCATTTGTTAAAGAGAACCCAAATGTCCATGCAAGTGCCCCTTCTACTCACAGGCACGGGCTAGCAGTCCTTGAGAGAGAGAGAGAGAGAGAGAGAGAGAGAGAGAGAGAGAGAGAGAGAGAGGAGAGAGAGGGAGAGAGAGGTGCATTACACAATTCAGCTTTTTCTATTGCATTGTATTTGTTACAGATTCTTCACATATTCACTTTATTTGCAGGTAGATGGAACTTTTTCCCCCTATTTGTTTGGTTATGTCCATCCAATGTGAAATTAAAAAAAATTAAATAATGGGTTTTAATTTTTTTTTAAATAAAGCTGAGCGAGGTGCAGTGGCACATGCTTGTAATCCCAGTACTTGAGAAGCTGAGACAGGAGGATCCAGATATGTGGCCAATCTCAGCTACTTAGTGAGGTCCTCTGTAACTTTGTGAGACCCTGTTTCAAAATAAAGAATAAGAGCCAGGTGTGGTGGTGCATGCTTATAATCCCAGCATTTGGGAAGCTGAAACAGGAAGATGACAGTTCACAGACAGCTTCAGCTACTTAGTGAGGCCCTTTGAAACTCAGTGAGACTCTGTTTCAAAACAAAGAATGAAAAATACGGCTGGGGTTGTAGCTTGGAGGTAGAATGCCCCTGGGTTCCATCCCCAGTACTCCAAAAAATAATATTAATTAATTAATTAATTAATTAAAAAATAGAGCCAGCCAGGCATGGTGGCGCACACTTATAATCCCTGCGCTTGGGAGGCAGAGACAGGAGGATCATGCAGTTCGAAGCCAGCCTCACTGGTTTAAGAGACCCTGTTTCTAAATAAAATATAAAATAGGTCTGAGTGTAGCTTGGAGGTAAGAAGGGTTCCATCCCCAGTACCATAAAAAAAAAAAATTGGACAGGGGGTGTAGCTCAAAGGCAGAATGCTCATGGGTTCAATCCTAGCACCACACACACACACAAAAAAAAAATAAATAAATAAATAAAATAAAGCTGTTTGAAGGCATTATGTACCACTGTACTACATGACACTAAAGTAATGTTTCATCCAATTAGGCACACAAATTTTTTTTTTTTTTTTGTGGTACTGGGGTTCCTGGAAGCCCTTCTACATCTGGGCTACACTCACAGACCTATTTTTACATTTTTTTATTTGGAAACAGGGTCTCCTAAGCCAGCGCGCGCGGCTGGCTTCGAACCTGCGCGATCCTCTTGTCTCTGCCTCCCAAGTGCGGGGATTACAAGCGTGCGCCACCACGCCCGGCACACAAATGTTTTAATAGACTTAAGTTTTCTAAAACTTCTTTAGCCTTGTATAATAATGGCATAATTTGTTATGGTACTTTAGAGATTTTGAATCGTGTGTGTGTGTGTGTGTGTGTGTGTGTGTGTGTGTGTGTGTGTTGCTAGGGATTGAACCTAGGGCATTCTATCTTTAATCTATACCTCTAGGTCTATTTATTTTTAATGGTCTCATTAAGGTGAAGAGTGCCTCACTAAGTTGCTGAGGCTGGTCTTGAACCTGCAATCCCTCCTATCTCAGCCTCCCCGTTACTGGGATTACAAATGAGCATGAGTACCAGCTTGAATGCTTTTTTTTTTATATTTTTTACTTATTTAAACTTTTTTATTTTTTGCAGAACTGGGGATTGAACCCATGGGCATTATACCTCCGAGCGATACCCCCAACCCTATTTTTTGAAACAGTGCCTTACTAAATTGTGGAGGACCTCACTAAATAGCTGAGGCTGCCATGAACCATCAATCCTCCTGTCTCGGCCTCCCAAATACTGGGATTACAAGCCTATGCCACCACTCCTGACTGAATGCTTTAATTTCTGATATTTCATTCACTGCTCACATTTGATGGTGCTTGTGAGGTATGGGGTGGTAGGCATATTTAATCTCATTTTAGAGGTAGGATGCTTGGGCTCTGTCTGAAGTGTTTAATAATTTGCCTTAGGTCATATACCGAAGCTTTAAATCTGCTAAGACTCCAGGTCTTCCAACTCCTAATTTTGTGCTCTTTATTTTGCATATGTTACATTATGCTGTACATATCCTTGGGGAAGGTTTAACAATGAGCATATTTCTATAAATCCTAGTACCATTAGATAGGCTGGCAGTGGACTCATGCAGGGCATGTTCTGCTAATGATTTAAAGTATCTCTTTCTTTTGTAAGAAGCTAAGTTTCCCTGGACAATCAATCTACCCCACTGGGCCCCTTGCATGTTACATACCCAGAGACCAAATCAAGCTATGCATGAAAAATGCTCCCAAGGTCAGTTTCTTTCTCAGAAAAGTGTGTTTAAGAATAAAAAAAAAAAAAACCACTGTGTATTTTCAGAGCCAGAGCTTCCCCATTGCCCCTGAAAATTCATTATACAATGAAAAGACATGCTCCATTATTAATACAAAAACATCAAATTAAGCCCATCACACAATTCACTAATAGCACATGTAGCAGTAACCCTGTCTCACCTATACCTCCCAAGATGCATCTTTTTAAAAATCAGGTTGTGGTTTAATTAAATGACTATATGAAAAGTAATAATGCCTCTATTAAGAGAAAAAAGGCATCATTTCAGTATAAGTACAGACTATATATGTATTTTTCTTCTTTGTTTTAGAAATGTCATGTGCCTTACTTTGGTATGAAATGCATGCTACAAAAACCTAGAGTGGTTCAGACATGCAAAGTTCCATCATCCAGGACCATCCTCCACTGTTCTGAATCAACTTCTCCACCACCACCTGCAGTGAATTGGGGGACAGTTTTCTCACTGCACCACCACCCTTGGCTTTTCACTAGTTCTGTATCCTCTTTGCTTTCAAGGCTGCCTCTGAGACCCCCTGCTGTCCTTCCAGTCCCCACCTCCCCTGGAGTCAGGCCCACACTGTCAGCTTAAGTGCCCAACTAATCTTTGCTGCAAATTATGTATTATTCACGCGGGTTTCAGGCCAGGCCTCATATTATTCCACTTAGTTTGCCAGAGGTTTAAAGGATTAAACAATCCTTCAAGTATTTCCTGTTATCACTCCTCTTTCAGGGCACAGGAGCATCTTCTGGGCCTAGGGTTCATAACCTTGGGACTGTGCTTTGGCTTTGAGAATCTGTGAATCCCCACAAGTGAAAGGTGGAATTATATGAGTATCAATGCATTTTCCTGACAAGTAGCTCCATAGTCCTCCTCAGATCCTAAAAGGGACCTTTGACCTGAGAATATTGAAGAGGCCCCACCCAGGAAGCCCGTGCACTTTAGCTCCTCTTCTTTCCACTGGAGGCTGGGCTGGGTTCTGGCGTGGATCCTGCAAGCCCTGGAGCAGCGGACTGTTTTCCCTCAGACTCCCCTGGGCCTCTCCTCACCTGGTCTGTGGATGCACCGCTCCTGCTCCAGTATGCTGCCCTTTGCTGAACCTGGCCTGCTGGACTTCCCTTCCTTTTGTTCCTGTCCTGGTGATCCTGTCTTGTTTATTTTCTAGGCACTGTTACTCTGGTCTGGTTTACCCTAGAGTTTCTTTTCTGAATATAGAGCATCATTAGAAGTTCCCTAAGACCCCTAACTCCCTCATCAGTACACCTGGCCCATCCCAGAGCCACTGTCTGCCTTCTGGGGTAGCACATTGCCTCCACAGGAGTGGCATACCTCAAGAGACCAGTAGCATCCCCTGGCCCTGAGAAAACCGCCGTTAATCCTTGCTTCAACCCCCTGAATTTGCAAGACCCCACATCAGCATTATATACTACCCCCACACACACAATGACCCTTGTGGAGTTAGCAGACCACAAGCAGGTTTTACATTGCTATAGCCTGGAATAATAACTCTATCTCTCTCAGACAGCTGTATCTCTATCTCTGTCTTTTGAGAGTGGCTTCTACATCTTCTACTCAATTTCCCAATATTGGGGGGGAGGGGTAGCCAACACTAATTAAATATTAAAAGTCAAAGCAGCTGAGGATAAAAAAAAAAAAAGATTTCAGTGTTTTCTTTCCATTTGGGTCTTTGCTTTGCTTTGAGGCTTTTCTGAGAGAATCCTTTGCATCCTGCAGGCCTTCAGGTTTGCCTCCCATGAAGAATCTAAGATTAGGAGAGGTACAGTTGGAATGTAAGCTGAGGTATCTGGTTTCTTGGTCCTGTGAGCCTCAGTGGTCTGCGTCCAGCATCATAAATCATAAGTTGGCAGCGAGGGTGGACCTGGGGCCCCAGTGAACTGCTGTTCCAATCCAAAGTTAGCTCCCAACAAGGTCTGCATTCTGAGCTTGCTGACACTTCCAATAGCCTTTGCTGATATCCAAAGGAGAGAATCCCAGCCCTGCCATATTTAGATCCCTGCTCTAAGTCAGAGTTCTAAGTTGCTGTGTTATTGTTTCTGATACACGATCCTATGCTGAGGAAGTGACCAGACCGTGGCCTTGCTGGTCAAGGGCAGACAGCTAGTTAGTTTCTGTCCTCCAAAAGGAACAGAGGTATCATGGCACTGCCAGATCTCTTCCCTTTACTTTCTTTCCCTCCTGAGGCCAACTTTTCAGAAGGGGTCGTCTGTCCCTTCACTAACTGAAAAGTAAGCAGCATTCTTGTGAAGCAGAAGCCAACTACCTTTTGGAGCCCACAGGGGCTGCTGTAGCTGAGTATGTGCCATCCAGCCACATGACTCCTCCTTGCGCCTCTGCTGCAGAGGGAAGACAGGCATCAGTGGAGTGGACAGCTGACTCCTTGCCACCTCCACGCACACTGCTCCTCCTACCTTTGAGGCAACTAAAAGAACATACGATGCTGGGACATGGCCGTGCACCTGCGCCAGGATTAGTTGTCAAGCCCTGAGTGTGCTCAGCCAGCTGAGCCATTTCCCTTTCATCAAAGGAGCCACCCTAATGAGGGGCCTGTGGGGCCTTTCACTGACAAATGAAACAGTTGTCACCCAGCCACATTAACAGTGTGACAGAGTCAGAGCAAGGTATCTTTACCCCCCATTTCTAAGTGCTTTTTACATGCCAGGAATTCTACATTGTATCTTGCATCTGATTTAATTGATGCTCAGAAGATTTATATGAAAGCACATTTATTCTGGGTTATAGCTAATAAAATTGAAGACATAGTGTTAATCTGACCCAGGTACCGCATCTAGCTTTCGGTAGACTTGGGTCTGACCCTCACTGTCCTACTGCAGTGTGCTGCTATGGCAGTAGACCAGGTAGACCACAGGTCGCACCACACCTCAGCATCACCTGGGGCGGTCAGGTAGACCACACCTGGGACCACACCTTAGCATCATCAGAGGGCAGCAATCTTAAGATTAAGCCAGGACCCCTGCAGGCAGAACCCAGGCTGCTTAGGGAAGAGCTGTGAGGAAGGCCACCTTCCTCTTTCTGCTGGAAGGACTACCTGGCTCACTGTCAGTCATCTCGGGGCATACTGTGGATCCCGTCAAAACCACTGGCTCCCTGTTCCCTCCCCGCCCCTGCCCTCAGGATGGAGCCATTCGCTGCAGTTTGTCCAGTGCAGGGCTCAGTCATGGTGGAAGGAAGACTGGAGCAGGAGAGAGGCAAGTGGCCATGCAGTGGGATGGAGCCAGGGGTGTTGTGCGGATGTGGCAGGAGGCAGGCAGGCAGGTGAGAGATGCTGTGGAAGCAGAAGACATAACTGTGCAGCAGTGACGAATGAAGTAAACTGACTAGGTTTTAGTCTTTTTTTTTTTTTAAAGAGTCTCACTAAGTTGCGAAGGGCCTCAATAAGTAGCTGACACTGTCCACGAACCACGATCCTCCAGTCTCCGCCTCCTGAATGCTGGGATTACAAGTGTGCACCACCCTGCCTGGCAATGACTAGGTTTTAAAGGTAGCGTGGGCAGATGGTTTTATTGTTAACAAAAATGAGTAAGAGGAATATCGTGTCTGGAGAGGGAAAGCAGTGAGGTTGTCTTGTAAACACAAGATTGAGGCACAGGAGGACTTGACGTGGACATTTCCACTGGTAAGTGAAAATTGGAGACAGGACTTTTCATGACCTGACTGCTTCAGGGAGTGACACCAACAGTCCAAAGAGGTGAAGAAAGTGAATATCCTTATGGAACATTAGGACAAGGCCCTATATGTGTGTGGCACTTCATTTAAATGTGTATAAACACAGATGAACCTTGGAAGCAATGCTAAATAAAAAAAATAGACCCACAAGGCTACATGTTGTATGTTACATTTATATGAACTGTCTAGAAGAGGCAAGTTTGTAAAGACAAAGAGTAGATAATGGTCGCCAGGGGTTAGAGGATAAAAGAGTGATGAAAATGTTCAGAATTGATCATTGATAAGTGATCTGGGCGTGGTAGTGAATGTCTGTAATCTCAGTACTTGGGAGGCTGAGACAGTAGGATTGCAGATTTGAAGCCACCCTCAGCAACTTAGTGAGGTGCTCAGCAATTTAGCAAGACCCTATTTCCAAATAAAAAGATAAAACAGGGCTGGGAGTGTAGCTCAGAGGTAGAATGTCCCAGCAGCACACACACACACACACACACACACACACACACACACACACACACACACACAGAATTGATAATGGGCAACTCTGAATATACTAGAATCAATTAAGTGTATGAATTGTATAGTGTGTTAATTATATATGGATTTTTATAATGATATATATACATATCCTGCCGCTCAAATTGTCATTATTTACTAGACTGGGAATAAAATTCAAGCAAACTAATTCTGAAATTATATTCAACCTTTAGCTCTTGAATATATGAGGTGCCTGGAGCCTTTATGCAGAGACCTATCTCTTCGCTAAGCTTCCCTTCTCAGATTACCTTAACTGTCAGTGCAAGAAACAAAAACCCATGAGTTGAGAGATGGGAGATCAGTTTAAGGAATAATTAAATTCTCCATTTAAAGACAATGTCTATTTGCAGGAATGAAAACCCCTTGTTTGCTGTGTTTCTTAGTTCGTCTGAGAAGCACTTCTTATTTGTCTTCTGTTTAGCATATAGGTTCTTACATATCCAGGAAGTGAAAAAGTAAAATAGAAAAAGAGAGGTTGAACACAGGTTCCTTTTTGAGGTTTGCCTTGCAATGTGGATTTGATCTGGGTCTACTCTTTATTCACCTGAAAAACAAACATCTAGACAGTGGAGCCAGGTTTCATGGTCACTGGATTGACCTCCTAGCAAACTAGAATTTGGCATTGAAAACTCTTAGTTAACATGAAACTTTGAAAGTCATAATATACCAAGTTAAAGTAATAGGAAAGGAAGTTGTTACAAAAGTAGAAAGTGCCATTTGGAAGCAGCCTTAAATATTTCACACAAAAAAACCTTGGGACTATTCCAGTGTAAGGATTCTAAATATCATAGTAGTTGAGTAACGTATTCTTATATAATTTAAAAGAGCATGCCTGGAAGCCTACGAGGAGGCAAGTTTCACTCCAGCTATACCATTTGATATTGTCCACACTTCAATACTCTGTTGCTGTTGGCTTCAGTATCTTAGGAAATTCTCAACTTGCCAGTACTGTATGGAAAGAGGGAAATTTGGTGCAAGCAACAAATAGAGAAATCTCTCTCCACCGAAAACCTCCAATTTGAAGAGTAACTGTGTTTAGTATTTGCCCAAAACCTTGAGAAACCTGTTTAAATTCTGCATCAATTTCACTAATGTATTTAAAGAAAGTAATTCTCAAGGAAACTTTCTCCAAATATAGTTCTTAGATCTGTAGCAGGAACTAATTCTTAAAGGTCTCAGAAGTCTCGTCCTACTAAGTTATGTATGCTTTTGCATGACTCCATCAATGCCTTGGAGCTGTGCTGAGCATGTACCAAAATAGTCCATTCCAGACACATTTACTTGGCATTTTGCACAGCCTTGCTTTGGTAAAAGGGGAAGTTAGTCCCTCTGTTAGGAGAGGACCTGTTATCTTTTTTCGCACTGGACAGCGACTATCCAGAGGTGCCTTGGAAGCAGTCATTGTTCACTGCTGGAGGCTGATTTGCTGCCCCTCAAGCACATGCAATGTAAGAAGACATGCAGCGGGTTGTGGATTTTTCTGCAAATTCAGCAGAGTGCTGCACACTAACAATCAGCTTGAAGAATGCTGAAGTCATGTGTCAGTGCACACCAGGCCAATTTGTTGCGCTGCAGAAAGCTTGACTGTAGCTGGGAGAAAGTCATACACAGCAGTATCACCCTCTCTTGACTTTGGGTCTTGGGCCATAGACAGTATATTTCAAATCCACAGATAGTGTAAAAACAATTTTAGCCTCTCTCTCGACCACTTCTCTCACCAAACTTTTCAGTAAGGATGCTAACAAGCAGCAAAACTGACAACATTTCTTTCACCTCTTCTCCATACCTTTAATCCATCAGATGAAGCAGAAGAAGGTCTGGATATTCCTAATGAAACCCAGTGTGCAAACTGGTAGTCCACAGGCCCACCCAGACATAAGTACTATGTTTTATTCGGCTATAATTATATGTGTGTGTGTGTGTGTGTGTGTGTGTGTGTGTGTGTGTGTGGTGTGGTACTGGGGATGGAACCCAGGAGTATTCTATACCCCCAGCCCTATATTTTTATTCTTTATTTTGAAACAGGCTCTCACTGAATTGTAAAGAGCCTCACTAAGTAGCTGAGGCTGTCCTCAAACCACTATCCTGTCTCAGCCTCTGAAACTCTGGGGTTACAAGCATGCGTCACCACGCCCGGCTGGCTGTACTATATTTAAAAAAAAATATTTTCATGAGTGGTCAGCATCTAAAACTCAGGATATTTCACATATAATCTGTATTTCGGGCTTCTCTTGCCAGTCTGAAAATCATTCCACATTCTCAAGTGATAATGATGTGGTGAGGCTAGGGGGCAGCTCTTTCCCCTCAACACCCCTGGAAGGGGTGCAGGCTGCCTTCCTGGCTACCCCATTCCTACCCAACCCTCTTGTTTTGCTTCTATTTCCCTACAGCATTTGAGTTTGGGGCCTCCCAACAGGAAAAGGAGCTCAGAAGAAGAATTTTGCTTTCCTTACAGATGCCCATGGTAATAAATCCCTGTCAACCGAATTTCAGGTTGATCTACTAATGAACAAGAGTCTCATATATGAGAGTATATTGAATGTATGTATGAGTATTTTGAATTAGACACTGTTGAAATGAGTTCAATTTAGTGTATAGGATTTCACTTCACTTCCTTTTTTTTGGGGGGGGTATTGGGGATGGAACCCAGGGACATTGTACCTTTGAGCTACACCCCAGCCATATTTTTTAGTCTTTTTATTTTTGAAACAGGGTCTCACTGAGTTCCAAAGGGCCTCTCTAAGTAGCTGAGGCTGTCCACAAACCATAATCCTCCAGTCTCAGCCTCCCGAATCCTGGGATTACAAGCATGTGCCACCACACCCAGCTTTTCACTTCCATTTCTAAAGGGAAATAGACTATTCTTTTTTTTTTTTTTTTTTTTTTTTTTTAATTTTATTTTATTGGTGCACTGTATTCATACATCATAGTGGGATACAAACTTTTGTAGACATACATGCACACATCGCCCAGTCAGCCCCCACCCGATCCCCACCCCATTCTCTCCCCATCCCTCCCTCCCATGCTTGGCTTAGTGGTTGACATCTAGTATTATAGCAATTTATCCAAAATTAAAAATGATAATCTCACATAACAGTTTCATTTGTCTGATACCAAGCTTTTGATGACTTAAAGATAACATTTCAATATTTCTTTTTGCTTTCTTTCTTACCAGAGAATATTTTTTTCTTTTTTTTAGGTGAAACTATCATATATTTATTTTTCAGAAAAAAATCTATCCTGATATGGAATATGGACTCTAGATACCCAAAACAATCTCGAAGCAAAAACAAAGCTAGAAGATGTATATTTTCTGATTTCAAACCATATAAAGCTACAATAATTGAAACAGTGTAGTACTGTTCTAAAGGCAGATATATAGACCATTGGAGTTAAATACAAGCCTAGAGCTAACTTCTTCCCTATATTGTCAAGTTATTTTTGACAATGTTTCCACGAAGATTTGGTGGTGGAAATAATAATCTTTTAACTAAATATTGTTGAAAAATAATAATTATATGGAAAAGAATAAAATTGGACCCTTACCTAATCCCACATACAAGTATTAACTCAAACTAGATAAAAGACCTAAATATAAATCTTAAGACTATAAACTTTTAGGAGAAAATCTGGGTCATAAAACCTCACAACATTGAAATTGGCAGTGATTTCTTGGATATGATTTCAATGGCACAGGCAACAGAAGAATATACAAACTCCCTAAAAAATAAAAGAAAATATTGTATATCCAAAGACAATGTAAACAGAGTTAAAAGTTACTAATAGAATTGGATAAAATATTTCCAAATGCTATATCTGAAGGTATATTAATATTCCAACTAGAAATCCTAAAAATTAACAACAATAAAGACAAACAATACCATTTAGAGATAGGTAAAAGACTAACATAAATAATGAATCTCCACAGATAACCAATCTTAGTTGTCTGTTGGATGGAAACTCTTGTTTCTCTGGTTCTGGTGAGTGTTACCTATTTCTTCTTTGTAGTTAATCTCTTTGAGTATTTTCTCTAGCGCTGGTTTTGAAGACATAAATTCCTTCAGTTTCTGTTTGTCATGGAAGCTTCTTATTTCTCCATCTAATTTGATAGAAAGTTTTGCTGGATAGGAAATTTTTGGCTGGAAGTTGTTTTCTTTCAGAGTTTGGAATATGTTACTCCAAGCCCTTCTGGCTCTCATGACTTGGTTTGGGAAGTCTGGAGTGATTCTAATTGGTTTGCCTCTGAATGTCACTTGGCCCTTTGTTTTTGTTGCCTTTAAGATTCTCTGCTTGGCTTCCACATTGGTCATTTTGACAATTATATGGCGTGGGGATCCTCTTCTCGGATCCTGTCTAAAGGGAGTTCTATAAGTTTCCTGGATCTGTGTATCAACCTCTTGCTCTATATTTGGAAAATTTTCTGCTATTACTTCCTTGAAGAGATTGTTGATCCCTTTGGTATCACTTTCTTTTCCCTCCTCTATTCCAATTATTCTTAGGTTAGCTCTCTTAAGATGGGCCCATATTTCTTCAATGTCAGATTCCTGCTGTTGGATATCTTTTTCTAGATTAGAAACTATGCATTCATTTTTGGATTGCTCATCTTCTAAGAGCGAGATTCTGTTCTCCATGTGGTCTAATCGGTTGTTTATGCTTTGAATTGAGGCCTTTACTTCATTAATTGCATCCTTTATCTCTTTTTGGCTCTCTCTGAGTTCTTTTCGAAGCACCTCTATTATTTCTACAGTTATTTTCCTGATTTGATCTTCTAGAAATCTCTGATTTTCTGTTTTATCAGGTTCTGATGTTGTGGGGTTGTGGGCATTCATTGCTCCAGTATTATTCCTCTTTCCCATGATTTCGGAAGTTTGTGCCTTCTCTGAGTTCTTCCCTTGGGTCACTATGACTTCACTTAAGGTGCTCTGGATCTCGAGTCTGTATTATCTCAGACCCTACTACTCCTTTACTGGGTTGTATCACAGAGTCTCCGACCCAGGGAGTCGATAGAGGCTGCTTTAAACTATGGGGGGTGCCAGGTTGCACGCTCTCCTATGGTGTGATATCTCTGCCACCACCACTCCCTCACTGGGTCAAGTCCCAGAAGGCACAATACTGGGATTTCTCCTCTGTGGCCCGCAATTTGACTCACTGTTCTTGAGTACGTAGATGTAGCTGTACTGGACTCGGTGAATTCACTGCTGCTGCCGCCGCCGGTGGCAATATGGCGCCTCTGCCACGCCCTCGGCCATGAGGCTGGCGTATTTTTTCTTCTCTGGTTTTGATTTCCACTCTGAATCCCTGCAGCGTGTGCTGAGCTCAGCCACTGGGAGCTTTAAATGCTGTCTGCGCCGAAAGATCCCGCTTGGCTGTTCCGCATCGGCTCACCTCGGCTTGCTGTAGCCGTCCGCTGTGTTCGCCGCTGCCGCCGGCAGTATGGCGCTGCTGCCGTGTCCTCGGGCGCGTGTGTCTCCTCTGTGGCCCTGAGCTCTGTTCTCAGTCCGCTTTCTCTCTGGAGCCTGGTGGTTTTTTTGTTTTTCTGGTGATGGTGTTTTCTGGCTATGAAAGGCGCTCTTTTTGTGGTAATGGAGATTGGTTGTTAGCGGGACTCTTAAGCCCCGCTTTTCTCGGTCGCCATCTTCCCGGAAGTCTCGGAAATAGACTATTCTGATGAGGCCCTCCAGCAGACTGATACTTAGCTTCTTCGCCTGCATGATGTTAATACCCATGCCGCCTCATCTCATTCTGCATGCATTCATTCATTCATCAACATTTATAGAGCACTGTTGATATTGAGGGTTCAGAGTCTTCCAGACTTGGATCTGCAGTGAGGACTTCATTTTCCTCATCTATCAATGATCATTGTAATAGACACCTCAGTGTCTAGTGTCTAGTCTGAATACTCAGCCATTGTGAACATGTATTATTTATCAAGTGCCATTTGCCAAGTTTTGTGCTAGGCCTTGAAAACACAAAAACATGAGGTCAGCCTCCTAAAGAGCTTCATTCTAGTGGAGGAAAAATATTCTGGGCTAGTGAGTGGAGTTGGTAACCTAAAGAAAAAAGCCCAGCAGAATGACTGCACTAGTACTGAAATGTAAATAGGCTGGTGAGGCCACGGCCTGTGGCAACATCATATTAAGTGAAGGACAGTTGGGAGAGGTTGAGATAAGAGAATTGTAGGTTCAAGGCCACACTAAATGAGTCCCTCAGCAACTTCACAACTTAGTGAGACCCTCAGCAATTTAGCAAGATTGTTTCAAAATATAAAGGGCCGGGGATATAGCTCAAAGGCAGAGTGCCTCTGGGTTCAATCCCAGTACAAAAAAAAAGTGAACAAATGTGTATGTATATATAGTATATCTACACATGATGGGATGTGTAGATATACTATGAGTTTTTGTTTTTGTTTTAGTCTTAGAGAAGCTCCACATTTGGTTTCTAAGCCAGAGGTTCTCAGCACTTGGGAGGGTCATCCCATTGATAGTTGAATCAGAGCCCTCTTCCCAGAAAAATGTGTGTACACAATAGTTTGTGTAACATTCAGGGATTTGGGAGCCTCAGAAGCCCATCCACGGGGCCTCTTTCATTTTAAGTTCTCACAGGGCTAGTCATACAAATGCAGATGCAGGTTCTGGAAGAGTTGCTGGTCAAGCAGGAGGAAACCCCACAGAGAAACAGCACAGTTCTGTGTGCAGGCAAAGGGCTGGGGTGCACAGGGGCAAAGAGGGTAGTGAGAAGAATTTGTAATGAGAAAACAGTGTTTGGTGCCCCCCTTCCCGCCTAAAGCAGATGTTCCTGTATCAACTAAGGTGCTCAGAGCTAGCGCTTTGTATATCTGCCATGTGTGTTCACTCTGACTCATGTTAAGTTCTGGAAGTATCTTCTGTCCTGTGACCCTTTCAACTTTTGCCTAAATCATCGTCTGTCATCTGGCTATATAAAGGAATCTCAATATGTATAAAGCTAGATCATTGCTTTTGCATATGGGTTTGATTTGGTTTATTGCCCCTCCAGCCCCACACTCCAGTCTTTTCCTAGTCTTCAACCTTCAGTTCCCAAGGTGCACAGAACTGATTTCACATGAGACCTAGTTGTCTCTGGTGGCCCAAATGGGTCTGATCTTTCTGGGCAGGCTCTGTTCCCTTCCCTCTCTGACCTTCAAGACAGATGCAACACTTCATCACATTGCTTTCAAGATCGCAATGTATTGGGCTTAACCGAGAGTTTGGGAAGCAGAGTGAACAACTTCAGCGCGTGCAGCAGTAACACTGCAGAATCCCATCACACAGCCTCCGCTGCAGAAGCCTGTCTTCGAGGCCAGCCCCTCCCCTGACTCTCCTGCCTCCCTCCCGCTGTGTTGGCTCTGCCCATGCTCTGCCGCTCACAGAATGTACCTCCCTCAGCCGCTTCACCTCTGCTTTCTCATGCCTGTTATTTAATAATGTCTTGTATTATGAGAAAGCCTCGGTGCAGAGGACAATTTCATTAGCACCCCACAACAAACAACAGGCCTCCTTAGTATTTGCCATTCTTATGGCAGGACTGAGAGGTGGTTTAAATAACAAATAGATCCATTCCCCAAACCCAACCACAGATTTCTTTATTCTTCACTGAATACACTGAAGGCATCCTTGATATTAGGACACAGTAATTCATTTCTTGTTTTTGAATGGCTACATAGTGATCCCTCAGATACATGCAACATAATGTGTTTAGCTGTTTCTAGACATTCTATTTTATTTTTCTATTACAAACAGTACTGTGATCAAACAGAGTGAACAATTACTTGATTATGACTAGAAGATATATTTCTGGAATTGGTATTTCTGTATCATGACTTACATAACATGCCATGGTAATGTACAAGGTAACATTTAGCAGTTATTGCTCTCTAGAAATTTATATTCCAAGCTGGGTGTGGTGACACACGCTTGTAATCCCAGTACTTGGAAGGCTGAGACAGGAGTATAGCAGATTTGCAGCCAGCCTTAGCTACTTAGTGGGCCCTCTGCAATTTAGTGAGACCCTGTTTCAAAACAAAGAATGAAAAATAGGGCCTAGGGCTGCAGCTTGTAGACAGAATGCCACTGGCTTCAATCCCCAGTACCACAAAAAAAAAAAAAGAAATTTATATTTCAATCAACTGTGTAAAAGAGATATATTTCAGTTTCCTGTTAAGTTACTTTGTTTATTATGCTTGTTTACTTATGTCACCCCTTGATTCAAGAAGGGCTTAAGATGGCTGGCAAGGAAATTAAAATTAGAGATAGTTGGGGGGGGGGAGTAGAAAATAAAAGTAATGATAAAGAGCCGGGCGTGGTGGCGCATGTTTGTAATCCGTGCTTGGGAGGCTGAGACAGGAGGATCACACAGGTTCGAAGCCAGTATCAGGTATTTAGTGAAGCTCTCAACAACTTAGTGAGACCCTGTTTCCAAATAAAGTATAAAATAGTTCTGGGAGTATAGCCAGGAGGTAGAAAAGCCCCTGGGTTCCACCTCCAGTACCACACCAAAAAAAAAAAAAAAAAAAAAAAAAAGTATTGGCATAAAATGAACTAGTGGTTAAACTTTTTGTGTGTGTGTGTGTGGTTCTAGAGATTGAACCCTGGGGCTTTCTACCTCTGAGCTACACCCTTAGTTCTATTTTATTTTTTAATTTTGAAACAGAGTTTCATTGCTGAGCACCTCACTAAATTGCTGAGGCTGACCTGTGATCCTTCTGTCTCAGCCTCCCAAGTACTGGGATTACAAGCATGCACTACCATGCCCAGCTGAAATTTATTCTAAAAATTCATCCAAATTCATTCTATGCCCTTGGAAACCTTCAGGTTTAGTTCTAAGCTTTTTGGTAATTATAGAATCTATGACTAAAAACAAAGCCATGCCTGGACCCTCATTAAAAAAAAGGCATAGCTGGGACTGGTGATGCATGCCTATTATCCCAGTATTCAGGAAGCTGAGATGGAAGATTGCAGGTTCGAAGCCAGTCATAGCAGTTTATTGAGATGCTCAGCAACTTAGTGAGACTTTGTTTCAAAATAAAAATACAACAGAGCTGAGGGTAAAGCTTTGACATAGAACACCCCAGTACCCCCCACCCACAAAAAAGGACATCGTACAGTGAGACTGTATTCTCAGCAGAGAGATCTGATATGATCACCACTACTTCCCTATATCTGCCCATTTGCTTGGAACCCAAAGCATTTTTGCCTGAGAACAGAGCTGTCTTGAGTCACACATATGCTGATTGTGCTGGGTGGAGAACAGTCTGGCCAAGGCTGATAAACCAACCCCGTGCCTCCCAGGGTGACCAGATAACAGGACCTCCAGAGCAGGAGGCTCAGCACTCATGTCTTTAGCCCTTCCTTCTTTCTAAAAACATCTAGGAATTGCCTTGGAGAATGGAACCAGAAGCAAATCTGGGATAGGCAGATGGAAACCAGGGCAGGACCACACTCCCAGGCAGGGTATGGGCTGCCTGTCAGGTGAGCAGACAGAGTACCAGAGGGCTGCACCCTCCCTGCTGCCCAGGACTAAGGACAAGGATATCCAGAGGGACTGAGGAGCCAGAGACCACCCGTGCCTCTGCAGATGCTGAAGAGTGGGCGCCCAGAGGACCGTGGGACATTTCAACTCCTGACCTCAGAGAGAGGAAGCAGGAGGAAGCCAGAGTGAGCTGAGCTGAGCTGGTTGAGAGCTAATCAGCTGCCCCAGATGTGGGGCAGGCGGGGAGCAGGTAAAGG
This sequence comes from Muscardinus avellanarius, assembly GCF_963383645.1. Lineage (NCBI taxonomy): Eukaryota > Metazoa > Chordata > Mammalia > Rodentia > Gliridae > Muscardinus > Muscardinus avellanarius. Next base: position 37,467,681 of record NC_137793.1, read on the forward strand.
GTTTAAGGAGGCCCAGACAGATAGAAAGGAAGTAAAAGGGGCTCCGCTGCACACGGGCTGAGTGCCCTGACACCAGCTCAGATGACTGTACAAGGAAGCCAGTTGGCCCAGAGGCAGAGGAGCTGGCGGCCAAGCAGCAGAGGAGCTGAGTGAGAGCTCACCCTGGACCCAGATTTCAAATCAGAGCCAACTAACAGGGCAAATATCCCAGGGTCAGGGATGGCAAATTCGGTGGAGTCATGGGAGACTTCGTCTCCAGACTCCACTAAGCTAGAGAGAGTTTTACTCTAAGGTATTCTGCACTGTAGTCGGACACCCAGACGTGTCCCATAGAGGACATAACATCAGAAATGCATCGTGAACAGTGGAGGAAAAGCATTAAGCACATGAGCCTCAGCCCCATGAACATATAGAAGAGACATGCCGTCCTGTGTCAGTCCCTGAGGGATAGTGGGAGAAAGTTACCCCCAGGGGAAGAAAAGACAGTGGAAACCTGATCGAAGGAGCTTTGTATGAGGTCGCTCTGGGGAGCCACAAGAGACAGGAGGCAAGGACTGCGGGCAGCTACGGGGAATAAAGGCAACCGGGAGAATGACACACAAGGGCAAAAGACGAGGGACGTTTCTAGTCATTGAAGGTTGATGTGTCCAAAAGGCTTTAAATTTTCTTGGTTCTTTTGGATGGATGCATCCACATGAAGATTTAAGTTTTGAAGAGTTTGAGCCTGGACAGTTCTTTGAACTTCCCCTACATGGACCCTGGTCCACTACTTAAAAGCCTTTTGACGTCATTTAGCTAATTGATTCAGCATTTGCTAGATTTTGAAGAATGGACTCCTCATTTTCACATTCTGCATCCCTTCAGGATGGCACTGAGGAGCTTCCCGGGACAGCTGGCTTTTACATTGGCAGAACATGGCTGAGGAGGACACAGGGCCCCAACCTAGGCTGTTTTGCCAGGATATTATGCAAATTAATAAATAACTTACAGCCAGGCATGGTATCACGTGCCTATACTTTGGAGGCTGAGACAAGAGGCTCTCAAGTTGGAGGCTAGCCTCAGCAACTTAGACACTGTTTCAAAATAAAATAAACCTTGAGATGTAGCAAAGAGGTAGTATGCCCCCGGGTTCAACCTCTAGTACCACACAGCAAAACAAATTTATATGAGAAAATGGAAAAATGTAATTAGTAAAATGCCAATATTAAAAACCCACATTAAGCTGGGCGTGGCGGCGCATGCTTGTAATCCCAGCGCTTGGGAGGCTGAGATAGGAGGATCTCACAGGTTAGAAGCCAGCCTCAGCTACTTAGTGAGGCTCTCAGCAACTTAGTGAGACCCTGTTTCCAAATAAAATATAAAATAGGTCTGGGAGTATAGCCCGGAGGTAGAAAGCCTCTGGGTTCCACCCCCAGTAAAAAAAAATAAATAAATTTAAAAAAAATATATATATATATATATTCTTAAAGAATTAATGTTAGCAGATAACTTTAGCTGTCCCATGTCACTTACATAGCATTTCATTAAACTTTTAAGCCATAGATAAAATTAATTCAATGCTAGAACATGATTGAATATGTAAAAGCTTAATAAGAGAAGCATCTTAGCTTACAAAAAGAAACTCATTTTCTTATTGTCTAAATGACCACAGTCTCCATAACTTTAATGTGGTGATCCGAAATCTCAGCCAAGACTTCCTGAAATCTGTTTTAAAACTAGTTCATCAGATGAACAGTGATACCAGGTCCTACCTTTGATCAATGTAATGATTTTTATTTCAAAACCTCCAATTGAGATTCTTAATCATTTCCTTGGTAACAGAGTTTTGAACAAAACACAAGGGCAGGAGTATTTTATGCCGAGGTTATTCATTTTTTTTCTCCTCTGCCTCTGAATTCCCAGAGAAAGATAGAGGAAGGAGGCGAGCAGAAAGGTCTCTTTTGGTCCAAAGAACAGAAGTCAGAAGCAGGAAACACTGGGGAGCCTCTTCCCTCCTTGGTAGTTTTCCCCCTAATTAGGTATAACTTTGACAGAGAAAGCAGGAACCAGGGGTCTGGGCAATCATTCCCAGCAACCAAGACCTCTTGGAGAAGGGGGGATTTCCCTCTATTTTTTCTTCATTCTGGACTCCCCACCTTGAAAAACAGTTTTGCTTGGTATTGTGGACATGGAGTACATACATATTCCTCTCCGACTTCTTTACCCCTCCTCAAACTAATGCTTTGAAGTAGTGCTTTTTTCTGCCAACACTTTAAGCAATTTAGATAATGATGAATTTAAAAAAATGTATATCAAGGCCGGGCGTGGTGGCGCACGCTTGTAATCCCCGCGCTTGGGAGTCAGAGACAGGAGGATCATGCAGGTTCGAAGCCAGCCCCGCGCGCTGGCTTAGGAGACCCTGTTACAAAATAAAAATGTAAAAATAGGTCTGGGAGTGTAGCCCGGAGGTAGAAGGGCTTCCAGGAACCCCAGTACCACCAAAAAATGTATATTATATGTATTCTAACATAATTTATGGATTTATACTTGCTTAAAAACAGTAATTCAGGCCAAGCATGGTGGCGCACGCTTGTAATCCCCGTGCTTGGGAGGCAGAGACAAGAGGATCACGCAGGTTCGAAGCCAGCCTCGCTAGCTTAAGAGACCCTGTTTCCAAATAAAAATATATATTAAAAAATAGGTCTGAGAGTATAGCCTGGAGGTAGAAGGGTTTCCAGGAACCCCAGTAGCACCAAAACAAACAAACAAACAAAAAACAAAGAACAAAAAAACAGTAATTCATATACAAATACTTTTTTTTCTCTAGTGCTGTGAAACTAGGTAAAGTCATTTCAATGCATTTTAGGCAAAGGGGATGAGAATTCTTCTCGAACTCTCCCTGCCACCTTCTGTACTTCTGCTATGATGTGCTTTAGCATCTAACTAGGGGACAGACTCAGGTGTGGCATGAATTAGGAGTCATGTGACCTCAGGGTGCCAGGGCTCCAGGTACAGCCTCCACAGGCAGCGGAAGCCTTCAGATTCACTCCACCTGGCGGGTGCTCCCAGAATGGAATCTCATACATGGTGCTTGGCTCTCCGCCGAGCACAGGCTGCTGAGAAGGTGTTTACTGGGTTAGTGTGACCCAGCACACAAACACGTGGATGCAGGGTAGGAACGACTCCCACGGCAGCCCCAAGGAACTATGCAGGTCAGGTTGTGAAAGAGCACCCAGAGTTGTTTAAAAGGGCGGTTGGAATTCATAGAGAGACTGGTTTTGTTTTAAACCATGCTTGTAGCACTGGTAGAAAACAATGAGTGTTGATTACACTTTTATTTTAATTTCAGTGCTTCTCAAGAGCAATAGCTGCCATAGAATTCTCCAGGGAGATGTGGTGAAATGGAAGTAGGGTCCATAATCAGGTGCATGGCAAAAATAATTGAAGAGCATGGGAAAAATATTGAAATTATAAGTAAAAGTTAAATATGAGAAAATGAAACTAAGAACAAAAGAATCATTTGTATTCAAGGGAAAAACAAAGTAAAGAGAGCGTTTTAAAACTGATAAGGTATTAAGTGATATAGACAAATAGGTACACAATTTTTGTTGGCTACAGGGTGCAAATGCCCTATATAAATTATGCAGAGCTGGGTGCAGTGGTACATACCTGTAATCCTAGTACTTGGGAAGCTGGGGCAGGTAGATCACAAGTTCGAGGCTAGCCTCCGCAGTAATTAGTGAGACCCTGATTCAGATTTTTAAAAATAAAATAGCCAGGTATGGTAGGTGCATAATCCTAGCACTTGGGAGGCTGAGACAGGAAAATCACAGGTTAGCAGCCAGCCTCAGTTACTTGGTGAGGCCTTTCAGAATTTAGTGAGACCCTGTTTCAAAATAAAGAATAAAAAATAGGGCTGGATGTGTAGCTTGGAGGTAGAATGCCCCTGGGTTCAATTCATAATATCACACACACTAAAATAAAATAGGGTTGGAAGCTGGGTATGGTAGCGCACGCCTGTAATCCCAGCATTCGGGAGGCTGAGACCGGAGGATCGTGGTTTGCGGACATCCTCAGCTACTTAGTGAGGCCCTCTGCAACTCAGTGAGACCCGGTTTCAAAATAAAGAATAAAAAATCGGGCAGGGGGTATAGCTCGGAGGTCAAATACCCCTGGGTTTTATCCCCAGACCCGCAGAATAAATAAATAAATAAATAAATAGGTTTGGGAGTGTAGTTCAATGGTAAAACACCCTTGGATTCAACCCCAAATATAAAAAAAGAGAGAGAGAAAAAAAAAACTTTCCCCATTGCTGGAAAATATTTCAAATTCACTCTCAAACATGCAAAAGTTTTGTTTTGTTTTGTCTTGTTAGCACTGAGATTGAAAGGGGCACTCTACCTCTGAGCTACACCCCAGCCCTATTTTATTTTTTATTTGGAAACAGGATCTTACTGAGTGGTAAGGCTGGCCAAGAACATGCCCATTTTTTTTTTATACCCTGTCTCAACATCTAGAGTTTAGACATTGGACCTTCTTCTCCCAAGATCTAGATAATTATTTTTCTTTTTCCCCACTCAAACAAGAAGCCAGTGAGAATAAATTCAAGCATTCAGTAGTAAAAGCCTCTCTCTCACCTCCACTGACTTTTTGTTTTGTTTTTGTAGTACTGGGGACTTGAACCTAGCAGCATTCTATCTCCAAGCTATACCCCTAGCCCTATTTTTATTCTTGATTTTGAAGCAGGGTCTCACTAAGTTGCACAGGGCCTCACTAAGTAGCAGAAGCTGGCTGCTTCTTGTGTCTCAACCTCCCAAGTATACTGGGATTACGAGCAAGCACCGCCACGCCTGGCTCTTCCACCAAGCTTTTGACAGCAGCCACACCAGCTGAAGTCGGCTGAGCTGTAAGTGGATGGTGGCAAGCCCAGGTGGGAGTAGTAGCTGATGGAGGAATGTGGCCTCATTAATGAGTGGCAGCAACACCTTTCATGTTGAATGCCACACCCGGTGCCCAGGTGAAACAAGCAGGAGAAGAGAAGGATCATATCTTTTTAATTGACCTAATCTCACCTCCTCCCTTACAGTACATATGACTTGAAACACAGGACTTCCTTTAATTTCATCAGACTGCCTCGCCCAGAGACAACACATGGTAGTGATTATGAATGGAAATTATGAATGAAGAGATAGTTTGCTCCTACTTCTTGCCATTGTTTTCCCTCTTAACTTACTTAGGGAAAGCTAATACAATACTGACTTATTGGCTGATTTTTTTTTGGGGGGGGTGGATGACTTTTTAGATAAAATTTTTTTTAATTCTTAAATTTTAAGCAGTCAAACCCTCTGTTCCAAACAGAGTGCAAATTCTATCCATTAATTCCTAACTTTGTATTATAAATGTTGGACTCTGAGAAAGCAGCAACAGTAATGGTGTAACTGGTGTGGGTGATAAAAGCTTAGGGTCTGGGAAAGGAAGAAACAAAAAGCCCTGCTCAGAATTGCAGAGCCAGGGAGTCTGGCAGTTTTCCCTCATATTTCTCAGTGATAGACAAATTGTTGGTTCCCACATATATAATTTATTAGTAATTGCTCTAACTCGCCTCCTAAGTTTCTACGTTGCTAGTTCACTGAGATCAACTATTTTGTACCCATAAAATAGGAATCATATGATAATTTAATGAAGTAGCCAGCCAGTTAGGGTGATTTTCGTGCAAATGCAGTTATTGCCATTGTAATTTAGAAAAGCGAGGGAGGATAACAGTGTCAAATTTCTTAGAAGCCCAGTGACCAATATCACTCCTTGGGATTAAAGCACTACACACATGCTCTCCTCTGGTGAGCGTGTGGGACTGAGATAACTGGCTTTCCTTTGGGTTGGGTGGCAGTCTACTTAAAACATCCTCCTTGGCGCATGTTAAGGGCTGCTGTGGTGTGGACTGCTGAGCTGTCCTGTGGTGGTCTGGGAGACAGAGAGCTACAGTCTGCAAATGAGGAGCGAACAGAATTGAAGGCACAGGTAGGTTGTCATAGAACTTGTGTTTGACTAGGTGGGCAAAGAACTTGTATTTTCTTGTGAATGTTCTACTTTTCTCCAATCTTAACTGACCTCAGGTACAGCTATAAGAGCATAAATGCAAAAATGACTTCTTGTGGCCAGCCTGTTAAGGCTTCTCTCTATTATTAAGACTCAGTTTACCAACAGAAAAAAAATATTCTACTTATCTTCTGTACTGAAGAACTCCTTGACATTAGCAAAACTGTCAACTCCTTTCTGTGTGCTGAACTCTGCTTTTGCTGACTTTTAAGAGGCTGGGACATGGCTTAACATTTCTTTTCATGTTTAAGCATATGCTCTTAGAAATGGTGTAAAGTATGAAAATGAAGGTTTTAGCCAACCTTGAAGAAAATTGGAAGAAGAGGTGACATAATAAATGTAGATTGCTCTGGACATTTTTGGGAAGTCACTCTTTTGCGTAACTCAACTGGCAACTGACCTGAGACTGATAAAATTCCTCTGCTGTTCATTGGGATTTAACTTTGGCTTGATCTGTCAAAGTCACAGCCACATCTCTCAAGAGTCCCATTTGGCCACAAGTCAAAAAGATTATCACAAACACAGTGGATGTTCCTGAACAGCATTCCTAACCCACAGCTGATGTCCACGTGCTTTTAGCAAGAACGAATACCAGAACTATCAGAAAAATGAGAGCTATTTAGGCAATGCTTGCTAAATTTATTGAATTCAAGATACTTGCCTTAGTGATAAAATGACATTTGTGAAAAGACCATAATCCTAGAGCCTAAAATGTGACTGTCAATGATTAGGAATTTTAGCCAGGTGTGGTAGCATATGCCCATAATCCCAGTACTTAGGAGGCTGAGAAAGGAGGATTGCAAGTTTGAGACCAGCCTCAGCAACTTAGTGAGACCCTGTTTCAAAATTTAAAATAAATTAGCCAGGCATTGTGGCACATTCTTATAATCCCAGCATTTGGGAGGCTGAGATAGGAGGATCCAGGTTTGTGGACAGCCTCAGCTACTTAGTGAGGCCCTTTGCAACTAAGTGAGACCTTGTTTCAAAATAAAGAATAAAGATAGGGCTGAGAGGTAGAATGCCCCTGGGTTCCATCTCCAGTCAGTACCACAAAAAAGATTTTTTAAATAAATTAATAGGGCTAGCCTCGATCTCTAGTACTCTAAAAGAAGTGGAGGGAGACATAACATGGACTTGAGGCTTTGTATTCCCAATGATTAGGAATTTTAACCAAATTTGGAAACCATACTTATTGCCTCTTGACTACCTTCTTGTACTGTTATCATATTCTTCACCAAGCAGGATCACCAGATGAGTCTCCTGGCTCAGTGCTTGCTTGATGTTCAGGGAGCGCCTGGGCAAGACAGTCAGTCTATGTATCTGAAGTAATGCTGCTAAAAGTATGGTCACAGGGCCTCTATCATCAGCATCAACTGGAAGCCTCTTGGAGATGCCAATTCATGGCTCCGCACTAGCCTTTCATAGCAGAATCTCTGGGGATAAAGCCGAGAAACCTAAGTTCTTATAAGCTCTTGAGCTGATTCTGATATTCATTCAAGTTTGAGAGCCACTGGCCTCTGCATCTCTGCAACAAACTGTCTACCAGCAATTGATGGCTCATGATTGTGCCTGGATCCAGGCCTGCCCTTTGGCAGATGAAGGATGTGTGCCCATCCATTACACCTTTTCTTAGGTAGAAACTTGGTCCCAAACACTAATTTTTGCTTCCTCTCCTCCACATTTCCCAATATCTAGATCAGAACTGTGAGGCATAAAAAGATGAGAATGTCTTAAGATAACAGTTCTGTATTTTCAAACCTAAGGAGCTCTTCCTAGACATGTTTGGACTAATTTATTTTGTGGTACTATGAACTGGCTATATACCTAAATAGTAATACATACTTTTCTAGAATCAGCTGTGGCTATCTCAACTATCTGAAATATGGGGGAAAAGGGACCAACCAAAATATATAAAAAATAAAAAGACCCAAAAAGGCCTCTCTGATCTTTCAACATATATATATCGATATATCGATATATCGATATATATCACAAAAACTGCACCAAAGTTCATACTTTTTTTCTAAACTTCAAGAAGCAGTCAAAATCTACTTACTCTTACTTTCCTAAACTACTTTTCCCTTAGAAGTACATGAGAAGCTTTTTAAAAATTTAGACCCACAAAACCTAAATCCAGCTAAAACTATAAAACTCATAGAAGAAAACATAGGTATAAATTGTGATCTTCAATCATGTGTGGTTTCTTAGATTCACCTAAAGTACGAGAAATGTTATTAAAATTAAAACTTTTTGTGGGCTGGAGATGTAGCTCAACAGCAGAGCACTTGCCTAGCATACCGTGGACCCAAGGTTAAATCCCAGCACTGAAACAAGAAAAGGGAAAAAAAACAACTTCTGTAATTCAGAGGACACTATTAAGATAGAAAGTGAAAACACAATCCATAGATTGGAAAGAAATATTTGAATTTTCTTTATCTGAAAAGACACTAATATTCAGAACATATAAAGAATTCTTACAATCAATAGAAAAAGAAAAAAACACAGGTAACACAATTGGAAAGTGGTAAAAGATTTGAATAGATATTTCTCCAAAGATAGAAAAATGGCCAATAAGCATATGAAAATATGTTTCACATCATTAGTCATTAAAGAAATGCAAATCAAATCACAGTGAGATGCCACTTCACACCCACTAGGATGGCTAGAGTAAAAAAAAAAAACGAATAAGAATAGTTGAGAATTTAGAGAAATTAAAACCCTCACACATTGTTGTTAAAAATGTAAAATGGCATAACCACTTTGGAAAACAGTTTGGCAGTTCCTCAAAAAGCTAAACAGTAGAGGCCATACCATCAGCAATTTCACTGAAATTGAAATTCAGTGAGAGCTGTATACCCAACAGAAATGAAAGCATATATTTTTACCAAAACTTGTATGTGAATATTCACAATAGCATTGTTTATAATAGTTAAAACATGGAAACAACCCAACTGTCCAACTGATGAATGGATAAACAAAACATAACATACTTTTATAATGGGATTTTATTCACCCATATAAAGGAATAAAGTACTGAACATGTCATATAACATGGATGAACTGTGAAACCATTAAGTTAAGGAACCAGAACAGGCAAAGCAATAGAGACAAAGTCAACTAGTGGTTGTAGGGGATTAGGGGAGTGGAGAATGAGTGACTGATAATGACATAGAATTTCCTTTAGAGTGGAGATAGTGTTTTAGAATTTTATAATGGTGATCTTTGCACAACATTATGAAATTCTAAAAACTAATGATTTATACATTTTAAGAGGGTGAATTTTATGGTATGTGAATTATGGCATGTTTTTTTTTTAAGAAAAAAGCAGCAGTTATATCTGCCTTATGATGACATACTTGGCCAACCCAAGCTCTAGTGCAAAGAGAGAGAGAGAGAGGAGAGGAAGGAGGGAGAGAGAAGAAAAAAAAAAAGGAGGGCAGATAGCTGAAAAAGACTGAAAAATGTTAAATATTCTTGAAGCTGAATGACAAGTAGGTAGTGGTTCATTGCACTATTTTCTCTACTTTTGTATATGTCCAAACATATTTATTTTGTGTGTATGTGTGGTACTGAGGATTGAACCGAGAGACATTCTACCTTTGAGCTACACCCCCAGCTCAATTTTATTTCTTATGTGGAATCAGGGTCTTCCTAGGTTGATGAGAGTCTCCACTACTTGCTGAGGCTGTCCTCGAATGTATGATCTTCCTGTCTCAGCCTCCCAAGTACAGACATGTGCCACCACACCCAGCTACACAAACATATATATATATATATATATATATATATATATATATATATATTTTTTTTTTTTTTGGCAGTACTGAGGATGGAACCCAGGGGCATTCTACCTCTGAGCTACGCCCCCATCCCTGTTTTTTATTCTTTATTTTGAAACAGGGTCTCACTGAGTTGCAAAGGTCCTTACAAAGTAGTAGCTGAGGCTGTCCGTGAACCACGATCCTCCTGTCTCAACCTCCCAAATGCTGGGATTACAAGCATGTGCCACCACGCTTGGCTTCATATTATTATAATTTAAAAACCATGTATGGCTGGGTATGGTTGCATATACCTGAAATCCTAGCTATACCAGAGGCTAAGGCATGAGAATCACAAGTTCAAGTCCAGCCTGAGCAACTCATTGAGACCATTTCAAAATGAAATGAAAGAAGAAAGGAGCTGGGAATATGGCTGAGGGGCAGAGCACTTTGCTAGAATGTGTGAGATCCTGGGTTCAATCCTCAGTACCACAAAACAAACAAACAAGAAACATATATGATGCATACTGAGCTAGATTATTAGAATCACCAAAGTCAGGGCCTGGACATTTGTCATTTTAGTAGGTTTCCTGCTGATTCTTTTGAAACCAGTCAATTGCTAGTTTGAAAAGTAGTAGTTAGGATCACTGCTCTCTATCTAGTTCTGTTAGGTGGGTTATTTTCGTAAGTTAAAAGAGAGGAAACCAACCGGGCATGGTGGCGCACGCTTGTAATCCTCGGGCTTGGGAGGTGGATACAGGAGGATTCCGCTGGCTTAAGAGACCCTGTTTCCAAATAAAAATATAAAATAGGTCTGGGAGTGTAGCCCAGAGGTAGAAGGGCTTCCAGGAACCCCAGTACCACCAAAAAAAAGGAAGGAAGGAAGGAAGGAAGGAAGGAAGGAAGGAAGGAAAGAAAGAAAGAAAGAAAGAAAGAAAGAAAGAAAGAGAAGGAAGGAAGGAAGAAAAAGAAAAGAGAGAGAGGAAACCAACTCCAGTAGGGAGAGAAATAGACAATAGGAAAACAAGGGAGAAGTCTGCTGACAGTTCAACAAAAGAGAACAGAAAAGAATGTCACACAAGAACTTAAAGAGTTCACTATTCTGAAGCCACTTAGCGCAGAAGCCAACAGCCCATAACAAATCTGAAAATCATCACTCTTTACAGAATAGTGATATCTGATTTTTGTAATCATGACCTGGAAGCATTCAGAGATGATTAAGGTATGTTCACTAAATGTTACTTAAGCCATTTGGAAGTGAATATTAATTTAGAAAATAGCATTTTAAGAATATTGCATCTTACATAGCACTTGTTCTAATGGGCCAGAGCTCCCAGTGAGGATCTGCTACTTCTGATTCTCTGGTGGGACAGCAATGCCTCCTTTTGTGCCCAGGTGAGACACGTGCCTAGCCTGGGTGCTGAAAGTTTGCAGTGGCCTCCTTCTTCATGCTCATCAGGGAGTTGCCATAGTATGCCGAAATCCTCTTCTCTTTTTCTAGAATAAAATAAAAGATTTGTAGAACTGCCTGTAATGTGAAAAATTCTGTGTCTTAAAGCCTCAGATATTTAGGAAATCTGATTAAGCAGGTAAGATGATTTAAAAACTGGGCATGGTGGCACACTCCTGGAATCCCAGTACTTGGGAGACTGAGATAGGAGAATCGGAGGTTTGCTGCCAGCCTTAGATACGTAGTGAGAACCTCTGCAACTTAGTAAGTCCCTGTTTCCAAATAAAATAGGGTCGGGGTATAGCTCAGAAGTAAAATTCTGGGTTTAATCCCTAGAACCAAAAGAAATTCTTAATAGTTTTTATTTCAGCCTTCTAATTTTTTCACTTGGCATTTATAAACAACAGTCTATCTTGCAACCAAGGAAAAAAAAGTAACAGGATATAAACTTCCTTTCTGAATCAAGCATTAGATACAGAAGACATTTTGAGGAAGAAAAACAGGAGAGTTTTTGTCTTTTTAATGTATACTCTCTTCTAATCCACAATCTTTTTTAAAATCAACTTTGTTGAGGTATAATCTACATGTAATAAACTATTTCAAACATTACCAGTTGAATGCTTCTGGAAAAAAAAAAGTGTGCACTGTGTTACCACCATCCCAGCCAATAGAACCTTTCCACCTCCCCAGAATTCTATGCCCCTTTGTAGTCAGTCCCCCACCCAATAACCCATTTTGCCCCAGGAAACCACTGTTGTGATTTCTGTCATCATTGATTAGTTTTGCCTCAAGAATTTCATATAAACAGGCTCAAACTTTGTATATTCTAGTGTTCAGCTTGTTTTCAGCATATCTGTGAGCTGCATCTGTGCCACATATTACTAGTGGTTCATCCCATTTTATTGCTGAGTAATCATCACTGTATCACTATGTGACTATATCACAAATTATTCATTCATCTGTTGTTCCTGTTTGTATGATTCAAAATGCAAAAGTATTTCTATTGGGACCTTTCTTTTCTTTTTTCTTCCTTTTTTTTTTTTTTTTCTTGTGGTACTGGGGTTCCTGGGAGCCCTTCTACCTCCGGGCTACACTTCCAGACCTATTTTTATATTTTTATTTGGAAACAGGGTCTCTTAAGCCAGAGAGAGTGGCTTCGAACCTGCGTGATCCTCCTGTCTCCGCCTCCAAGTGCGGGGATTACAAGCGTGCACCACCACACCCGGCCTTGACACATGTTTTCATTTCTCTTGGGTAAATACCCAATCCAATACTAGATTACATGTTAAAAGTGTCACAGTCTTTCCCCAAATAGTTTCAACATTTTATACCCATTATCAATGCATGAGCGTGCCAGCAACAGCCCATAACCTTGACTTACAAATTAGCAAAGAGAAAAATTTCTCTTTTCTCCCAAAGTATTTTTTTCTCTTACTCATTCACTCCTTTCCTACTGCTGAGAAGAGCTTTATCTTATATTTATGTGAACCTTTCCTCATATGGTTAGTTCTAAAACTTCTTTTTTTTTTTTTTTTTTTTTTTTTGCGGGTCTGGGGATGGAACCCAAGGGCAGTCTACCTCAGAGCTACACCCCCTGCCCTATTTTTTTTTTATTCTTATTTTGAAACAGGATCTCACTAAGTTGTGTAGGGCCTCACTAAGTAGCTTAGGGCCGTCCATGAACTGTGATCCTCCAGTCTCAGCCTGCCGAATGCTGGGATTATAAACATGCACCACCATGCCCGGCTAAAACTGTATTTAAACTTCAATCAAGCCAGGCGTGGTGGCATACACTTGTAATCCCCACGCTTGGGAGGCTGAGACAGGAGGCTCATACAGGTTTGAAGCCAGCCTCCGCTATTTAGTGAGACTCTCAGCAGCTTAGTGAGACCCTGTTTCCAAATAAAATATAAGTCTGAGAGTATAGCCTGGAGGTAGAAAACCTCTGGGTTCCACCCCAAGTACCACACACACAAAAAAATTCAAGCATTAATATTAGTAGCATGTTGGCAATATCTCAAATAAAATTTTAAGCACAAAATATTTTTTCCAAACACTGATAGCTAAAAACTTTCTAAAACAGCATTTACCTGTGTTCCTCTCTAGTAAGCAGGGGATAACTATGAGTGAGCCCTGGACCAGTGGACATCTTGGCAGTTTTTGCGATTTACCCTTTTGAATGTCGACTTTCTATGGAAGTCAGCACCTCTGTTCATGAAAGAGTAATAGCTCAATTTGACAATAAAGAGCTCAGTCTTGAAGAGGTGGCCAGCCCAGTGTGAGAACCTTGGCTTCTTTGCATGGGCCCATTTGGGAACATGCAGAGCCTTGGTTTCCTCATCAGTAATCTGGTGAGTAGGGGGTCATAATTATCCATATCTCATGTGATTGTTGTGAAGACAATGATCTCATTTATGTAAAGCCTTTGGCAGTGTTCCTGGTCATATTTATTGCTCAACAAATGGAGGCCTTATAAAGACTTGTTCCAATATGATTGAAGTAAAGTCATCATAAGAAACAGGGATGTGTTCTGGGTTGTAAATTTCCTCTCCTCTCTCCTTTGGCCTTGAGCATGTTCCCGGATCCCTTGGAAGTCAGGGAGCTCCCATTCCATTAGCTTCTAACAAACCCAGTCTTTCCCAATGTCATTCTCTCCTCTCCCTCCACTCCTACCAGCCATCTGGGATGAAAGGGAAGTCTAGCTCACTTGCCCAGAGCGGGGATCACGGACTGGATCTCCATGTTATTCTCTGCTTCAGCTGTTTCACTGACCGTCTTGCTTCTTTCAGAACTTGACCTTGACATCCCACACACTCGGGAGGCTTATGGGTTGTCAGATTAAGATGCACCTGCTATGTGGACCCAGACTAGGCTATGGAATCTGTCTTATCTCTTTCTCTTGGGAAAAAAAAAAAAAAACAACCACAGTAGGACAACAGGGAGAATATCACTAGATTCACATCTTAAAATTCCAGAATAAGGTAGCCAGGGGTGGTGGCGCATACTTGTAATCCCAGCACTTGGGAGGCTGAAACAGGAGGATCACACAGGTTCGAAGCCAGCCTCAGCTACTTAGTGAGGCTCTCAGCAACTTAGTGAGGCCCTGTTTCTAATAAAATATAAAATTAGGTCTGGGAGTATAACCCAGAGGTAGAAAACCCCTGGGTTCCATCCTCAGTACCACACACACACACACCAAAAAAAAAAAAAAAAAAAAAAAAAAAAAAAAAAAAAATTCCAGAAGATGGAAACTGGATGTGATGGCTCATGCTTGTAATCCCAGCATTTGGGAGGCTGAGACAGGAGGATCACAGTTTGTGGACAGCCTCGGCTACTTAGTGAGGCCCTCTGCAACTTAGTGAGACCCTGTTTCAAAATAAAGAATAAAAAATAGGGCAGGGGTTGTAGCTTCGAGGTCAAATGCCCCTGGGTTCTTTCCCCAGACCTGCAAAAAAAAAAAAAAAAAAAAAAAAAAAACCAACAATTCCAGAAGATGGTATTTTAAGTTTAATTTTCTAAAGATATGCCATGAAGAAGGTATTTTTTTTACCAAAAAGACTTTTGTGTGTGGGGGGGGAGGGGGACTGGGAATGAAACCCGGGGCATTCTACCTCCGAACTGTAACCTCAGCCCTATTTTTTATTCTTTATTTTGAAACAGGGTTTTACTGAGTTGCAAAGGGCCTCACTGAGTAGTTGAGGCTGTCCACAAACCGCAATCCTCCTGTCTCAGCCTCCCAAATGCTGGGATTACAAACGTGTACCACCACGCCTGGCTTTGAAAGACCATTTTGTTAATTCTTCTCTTGGCCTTTGGACTTAGGGCCTTTAAAGAATAGCCAGGGTTACATTTGCCCAGCTGTGGAATCTATAAAAATTGAAGTCTGTCAAGAAGCAAGTGAGTCATACCAATAAATAAGTTAAGAAATGTGTGTGTGTGTGTGTGTGTGTGTGTGTGTGTGTGTGTGTGTCCAGCAAATACAGCAGCCAGGGAAACTCAGGCTGAAGCAGTCTTATGACATCAGGCTCTGTAGCTGAACCCCATCGAGGCACCTCTTCTCATCTTCACCTGTATGTGTGTTAGGCTTTTTGATCATTGGAGTCAGATCTACCTTCAGGCCACACACAGTGAGGCACAGCATCAAGGAATTTTTTGTTTTGTTTTGAATTTTTTTTTAGTACTGGGGGTGGCACTCAGGGGCATTCTACGTCCGTCCGAGCTACACCCACAGCCCTGTTTTTTATTCTTTATTTTGAAACAGTCTCATTTTTTAACTATAACATTTTCTTTTTTATTTTTACTAGATAACAATAAGGATTTTTTTCTTCTTTTAAAACTTTGACAAGATTGGTCAAATCTTCTAGTTTGGCTTAGGTCAGTGTTACAGTTAATATTGAGTTTATCTTACAAAGTAGTAAATATGATACAGAATTTGTTCATCTTTTAATGAAGAATTGCATTATTTTAAGTTCTCTTCTTTTGTTGAAAAAATATTGCCAAAAGTCATCTGCTTCTTCTCTAACTATAATTTATCAAAAATATTTTTATACTAATTCATAAAATAGTTGTCCTTCTAAGTAGGTAACCATATGACTATTCTTTGCCCACTTGTTTCATAAGCAAAATAAAGGTTAGAAAATAATTTTTAAAAAGTACTGAGTGTCCATGATGTGCCAGGTACTAGGTTAAATGTTACAGAAATACATGATCTGGATAATTCTCACATGTTATAGATAATGATAGGCACAATTATTATCTTAATTTTATATATAAGGAAAACAAAGCTTAGAGAACATCAATTTGCCCATAGTGACATAAAAAAATAATTAGTATTAAAAAATAATAGAGCCAGCCAGGCGTAGTGGCGCACACTTGTAATCCCCGCGCTTGGGAGGTGGAGACAGGGGGATCATTCGAAGCCAGCCTCGCTGGCTGAAGAGACCCTGTATCCAAATAAAAATATTTTTAAAAATAGGTCTAGAAGTGTAGCCCAGAGGTAGAAGGGCTTCCAGGAACCCCAGTACCACCAAAATGAATGAATGAATAAATAAATAGATAATGCCGGGCGAGGTGTCGCACACTTGTAATCCCGTGCTTGGGAGGCTGAGACAGGAGGATCACACAGGTTCGAAGCCAGCCTCAGCTACTTAGTGAGGCTTCAGCTACTTAGTGAGACCCTGTTTCCAAATAAAATATAAAATAGGCCTGGAAGTATAGTCCAGAGGTAGAAATCCCCTGGGTTCCACCCCCAGTACCACACACACACACACACACACACACACACACACACACACAAAAATAAAAATAAAAATAAATAAATAAATAAATAAATAAGTAAAATTTAAAAATAAATTTTAAAAAATAGAGCCAAGCTTGGTGGCACACACCTGTAATTCTAGTACTTGGGAGGCTGAGACAGGAGTAATCAGGCAAGTTCAAAGCCAGCATCAGCTACTTAGTGAGGCTCTCAGCAACTTAGTGAGACTCTGTTTCCAAATAATATATTAAATAGGTCTGAAAGTATAGCCCGGAGGAAGAAAGCTCCTGGGTTCCATCCCTAGTACCACAAAAATAAATAAATAAATAAATAAATAAATAAATAAATAAATAGACTCAGTAACAAGTTACAGAATCACAAGTACCTATTAGTTTTATTAATGTTGCTAATATTGAAAGTATATGTATATATATATAGTTGTACGCATACATATGTGTGTGTGTACACATGCATGCATAAACACACATGATTATTGTTATATAATCTTAGACTGGTAGTGAACCACCATGGAACATCTAATATCCTCATTTTCCAAATGAAGACACAGAGACACAATCAGTTAACTGAATTTTAGAATCAACCAGGAGATACACACCATATGCCTGCTGTGGATACAGGTTCCCTTGAGGTTGGCGATTTAACCAAAACTCCTTCCCATCATGTTAATGTCATAGCCACTCACTTGCTCCTCCACCTCCTGCGCCTCCCTAGCTGCAGGTCTCAAGGTGTGCTGCAGTTTTGCAGCAGGCTGTTGGTTTACATTGTAGCTTCCGCATTGTTACTCACAAACCTGTCCAAATCATTGTGTAGTGGTATCACCAGGGTTGTGAAACAACCAGTAATAATCTTTGTGTTTATATTTAGCAGTGACTGTTAATGGTGTGATTATAGGATGTAAACAAGCCCCACCCAGGGCAAGAACAAGTGACTCAAGGATTGCCTGGGGACGGGTTACCCAATGCTGTTGCACTCTGAAATGAAAATAGCCAGCTTAAACAACTTTATTATGACTATAAATTTGGCTTCCTACTATTACCACTCCAGGCCAAATTATATGTGTCTGATGAGGCATAATTTCTTACTAGATCCAGAGAATACTGGGGCAGACTACATGGTGATGGAATTACAATTTGAATTTTAAGCAAGTTTTGTTCATTCCCAAACACTACCTAATAAAATAAATTCAGTTCTATAGTTATACAGTGGATAAAGGACAACATAAGACAAAAAAGGAACAAATTATATTGCTTACCATAAATATTTTTTTTATAATAGTAAGCATAACTGTTGGCATTTTTGTATGACCTCTCCATGAACCCTCCTCCACCAGCTTTATGTTTGGTCGCTTCTGAAAGACAGATGTCTGGCTCTGAGTTTTGGCATCTCTGGATTTTACACACTGAATTCTGCCCTCTGACAATTCTCTGAAATTTTATTTTGATAACCTCTATGCAAGCCCTGCATGCAGATCAATGTTTCTCGTTTCTGACAAAGACTATGTTGAAAGCTTCCCAGTAAAATATCACTAGTGAAGCGGGGAAGGAATTTAGTGTGAAGGATTTTAGTTTCTTCAGTTCTGCTTTCTGTGCTTCTCTCTTCTTCAGCCAGCACATCCGGGATTCAGATGTTTGAAATAAATATTACAAGAGATGTCACAGAATATATGAAGTCATAGCTGGAACTACTGCTAACACATCACCTTATTGTCTGTACTAACCAAGCCATCAGCTAGATGAGAATAATATAAATAATAGAAACACTGAGTTACCTGAATAATGATTTCTCCTTACTCTTAGCCACTTTGAACTCATGCTAGTGAGTACTTAGCTTTAATCAGATTGGGGTATTTGTTGCCTCATATTTTCCTAAGTTACAATTACATTTTTGAGTATGTGAACAATTAGAATTTCATAAGAGTTCAGGAATCAGGTAGAACAAGCCAGGGAAACAAGGTGATAAAAGAATATTATAAATATGGTATTTGCCACCCTTCCAGGTAGTCCTCTCTTTTACATTGCATAAGAAATGGGAAAATATCATTGTTGGAAATGACTTGGGGCCTGGCAGTTTATTGTTTTTCTAAAACATTTAAGTCATCAAAACCATAGCAAGAGGTCAGTTGTCTAGTGTTGCTTCAGAGCTGGAGGCAATTAAGAAGAGCTTAGATTTATTTTTCAAAACATTTCCACAGGGAAAAATATTAATGAACATTAATAAAAAATTAAAAAGCTTAGAGTTTGCATAAAATAAGCAGGAATGAGATTTATTCTCTGCCTCTCTAAGGCTATTGAATATCATTTCAATTTGCAAATATTGATACAACTGTCATATTATTTTTACATTGCAACAATTTTGAGTTTTCTTCACTTGAAACATTGTCCCAGGGGGCATTGTGACTATTAAACTAATCTTTATTCATGATTTATACAGCTTGAACTCAAAGCTCCAGAACAAAATTAATAAATCATGTGTCAATGGAGAGAATGGTAGATACTGTAAATAATTTAATGAACAATTTCTAGGTGAATGGTAGCACTTAAGTCAATTTATAGTTTATGGAAATTTTCTACTTAAAACATAGAAATTCTTATAACCTTATGGAAGATGTAGAAATCCACTTTTTTTATTTGCCAGATTTGCTCTAAGATGAATTCAGTCCAGGTTGGACATAACCATTGTTTGGTCAGTTTACCCTTGGAAAGGTAATCAACCAGGATTATCACCTAGCAAGGCTTCACGGCATACCACAGTTCTAACTCACGCTTCAATTTCTGTCCATTTGTCCTTGATATTTCCTCAGAGGAGCTTCTACAGCATAACCAAGTGTCATCTGTGGAGCCACAGCTAAGCAGTAACCTAGCAGACAAAGGTCACTTGGTAATTAATCCAGGAAGCGATGCTGGTTGGAATATCAAGCAGGACTAGCTGCCTCTTCATTACTGAGTTGTTTTCCAGAAAATACAGTAATCACAGCTTTACGAATGCATGGGAATTATTGGCTATAATTATACAAGGTATTACTTTTTAAATAAACTCTTTTTTAGAATAGGTTTATATTTACAGGAAAATATTAAAAAGATATTACAGGGAATTAGCATAATTGACTTCATTTCCACTATTATTAACATTTTATATTAGTATCATACATTTGTTATAACTAATGAACCAAGATTGAGACATTATTCTCAAATATCATACTTAATTCAGATTTCCTTAGGGTATTTTAAATAAAAAATTTAATTTTTAAACTGACACACAAAACCATAAGAAATGTGTACAAATTTTTGTGGTACCAATTGATGTTTCAGTACATATATGCACTGTGTTATTTTCAAAACAAGGTAAACATATTTATTTTCTTAAACCACATTTCCTTAGTCTTTAACCTAATGTCCTTTTTTTGTACCAGGACTTCATCTCAGGTTTAACGGTACAGTTTCTTCATAGGCTTCTATTGACTATAATAGTTTCTTACACTCTTCTTGCTTTTAATGATATTTTGACAGTTTAAAAAGTATTGGTCAGGTATTTTTTTAGAATGCTCCCCCATTGGGATTTTTTCAATATTTTTTGTAGACTGGCATTCTGGAATTTGGAAAGGAAAATTCTAGAATTAAAAGTATCATTTTTAATTGCATCACATCAACAGGCTGATCACCAGGCTGAGGGAGGGTTTGTCATGTTCTTCCATGTTAAAATTATTCTTTTCTCCAATTTTTAATACTACACTCTTTGGAAGAAAGTTGCTGTGCCTAGCCCATACTTAAGGAATGGGGAATTATGCTCCACCTCCTTGAGGTCAGGTTGCATACATAAAATATTTGGATTTCTTGTACATAAGAGATTTGTCTCCCTCCCCTTCCTTGTTTAGTCAATTATTTATTTGAATCAATATGGATTAATGGATATTTATTTACACTTTATGTTATAATGTAATACTACTTTATTTTGTTACTGATTATTCTATCCTTGGCCATTGGAAGCTCATTCACTTGCATTCTATGTCCCCTTATTGTTTTTATTTTTTATTATTTTTTAATTAATTTTTTATTTTTTGCAGTACTGGAAATGGAACCCAGGGGCATTCTGCCTCCGAGCTACACCCCCATTTTTAGTCTTTTTTTTTTTTTAACAGGGTCTGAGTTGTGAAGGGCCTCCCTAAGTAGCTGAGGCTGTCCATGAACCCTATCCTTGGTCTCTGCCTCCCAAATGTTGGGATTACAAGCATGGGCGACCATGCCCACACCCAGCTCTTATGTCCCTTTTAAAAAGCTCCATCATTGCAGGGTTGGGTGTTTTGTTTTAATGATTGTCTTTAAGTTATTTGGATATTGCACCAGAACTTTTCTTCTCCTTATGCCAAAAATTAATAAATTTCTATGTAAGTGACAAGTGACAAGTGACATTTAAAAAACATGACTCACATTTGATTGTTAACTAGACATTATTCAGTACCTTTCTTCTGTATACTACCCAGTTATGATACCCTTTTTGGATTCAAAGATTGATTATTTTAAAGGAAAACTTATAATTAACTAGGAACACACAATGAAGTATGCAGAATTAAATATGGAAAAAATACTAAATATAAAAGCCGTGGTATTTTGGTTTAAAAAAAAATGTATTCTTTTGATTTTTTTTTTTTTTTTTTGGTGGTACTGGGATTCCTGGAAACCCTTCTACTGCCAGGCTACACTACCAGACCTATTTTTACATTTTTATTTGGAAACAGGGTCTCTTAAACCAGTGAGGCTGGCTTCGAACCTGCGCCTCCTGTCTCTGCCTCCCAAGCATGGGGATTACAGGCGTGCGCCACCATGCCCGGCTCTTTTGAAAAATTTATAATTCAAGAAAAGTCAACTAAGCCATCTATTAAACTAACTTTATCATTGCTATTCAGTATTATTCTGGAAGCTACAGCCCATCTAAAAAACAAAAATCAGGAGAAATGAAGAAAAAATAGCCATGACTTTTTTTTTGTGTGTGTGTGTGTGTGTGGTACTGGGGTTCCTGGAAGCCCTTCTACCTCTGGGCTACACTCCCAGACCTATTTTTACTTTTTTTTTTGGAAACAGGGTCTCCTAAGCCAGCGCGCGCAGCTGGCTTTGAACCTGGGCGATCCTCCTGTCTCTGCCTCCCAAGTGCGGGGATTACAAGCATGCGCCACCACGCCCGGCAATATCCATGACTTTTACATTGTATTTGTTTACCTAAAAATTTAAAAGATTTAACAGAATAATGTCATAAAAAATTCTTTTTGGTGGTACCGAGGGTTGAAACTAGGGGCATTCTACCTATGAGCTACACCCTCAGCTCTATTTTTTTATTCTGTATTTTGAAATAAGGTCTCACAAAGTTGGAGAAGGCCTCACTAAGTAGCTGGGGCTGACCACAAACCTGAGATCCTCTTGTCTCACTCAGCCTCCCAAGTTCTGGGATTACAAGCATATACCACCACGACTGGCTCAAATAAAATTTTCTAAAAATGAAAATAATACAAAATAAACATAAAAATACTAAATAAATACAAAAATAAACTATTACCAATCACTTTCCTCTGTATGGGCAGTGAGATGAATAGTTACAAAATATAATTTTAAAAAATCCCCTTTACAAGAGTGTAATGCATTCAGTAAAAGGTCTTTACTTGGAGATTTAAAACACTTTATTTAACAGAGTAAATTTTTTTTTGTGTGGATCTGGGAATGGAACCCAGGAGCATTTGACCTCTGAGCTACATCCCCTGCCCTATTTTTTATTCTTTATTCTGAAACAGGGTCTCACTAAGTAGCTGAGGCTGTCTGTGAACCTTGATCCTCCTGTCTCAGCTGGGATTATAAGTGTGCACCACCATGCCCGGCTTTAACAGAGTAAAATTTGAAGGAATACTATGTTCCTAGATAAGAAAAAATATTTTCAAGATTTCTATTACTATTCAGGTTAGTGTGTGTGTGTGTGTGTGTGTGTGTGTGTGTGTGTGTGTATAGTTTTTTTTTTTTTTTTTTTTTTTTTTGCAGTACTGGGGATGGAACCCAGGGGCATTCTACCTCTGAACTACACCCCCAGTCCTATTTTTTTATTCTTTATTTTGAAACAAGGTCTCACTAAGTTGCGGAAGGCCGCACTAAGTAGCTGAGGCTGTCAGCGAACCAAGATCCTCTTGTCTCAGCCTCCCAAATGCTGGGATTACAAGTGTGTGCCACAAAAAAAAATCTTCTGTAAACAAAGAGGCTTAGTTTAAAAATATGGTCAGTGTAAATAAAGAAATATCCTAAGATTGGGAGGAAGATGACAATTTGGAGAACAGATGAAAATTGCTTAAAATTTTTTAACAGAAAATAGATACTTTTTTGGAGAAAGGCATTACTGGAAAGAAGTTTGGAATGCAAACTTAGACCCTAAGCCAGGATTTTCTAATTGTCTCTCTATGAACCTTAATGGTCAGTGTAAGTGAAGTGTGTCCTAAAATGAGCAATTTGGAGAACAAAAAATTGTTTTAAAGATTCTGACTAAAATCTGAAATTTATTCATTTTAACAGTGTAGATACCCCAGAAACAGTCCCCAAAATATATAGGGACTTGACATAGAGCTAGACAGGGCATTAAAATTAAGTGGGAATCCAGGGATGGTGGTGTAGACCTGTAATCATAGTACTTCAGAGGCTGGGACAAGAGGATTGCAGGCTTGATTTGAGATCAGTCTCACCAGCTTAGTGAGCTCCTCAGCAATTTAGCAAGACCCGGTTTCAAATTAGAAAATAAATATGGCTGGTGGTGTAGCTCAGAGGTAGAAATGTTCCTGAGTTTAATATCTAGTACCAAAAAAGAGGAAGGGAAGAAAGGACTCGTTAATAAATGAATTATTTCTCATTATAAAAAAGGATGGTAGATTAATGTCTCATCCCATACAGATGGGTACATTTTAGATGCATTAAGTGTCTAACTGTGAAAAATAGAACTTTAAAATTATTAGAAGGAAATTCAGGAGAATATCTTTATGACTGCAAGGAAGAGATTATTTCTCAGTCAGTATGCAAAAAGGATAGTTCATAAAGGAAAAGATTACATTAAGAAGTAAAACTCTTTTATGTAAAAGCCTCTATAAATAAAGGTAAGAGACAACCCTTGGCCTGGAAAATGTATTTTCAACATAAAACAAAAAATATGTTGGTTTTCATACTGTATAGATGGGGATTCTTTACAAATTAGTATGAAAAGAAACAACTAACTACTAAAGGATACTTCCAGACAATACCAAGAGAAGATTTAAAAGACCAATAAATGCAAGAAGTGATGCCAAGTCTTGCTACCCATTAGGAGAAATGCTCACTGAAGCAAAAGGGCACCCCTCCTCACCCATCATAACGGCAAAGGTTAAGGGGTGCCACTGTCTGGTGTTGGGCAGGATGAATGAATGAAGAATTTTCCCAGCTTGCTGGGCATTTAGTCTAATATACCATTTCAGAAAGATAGCTAGTTGACCATACCTGGCAAAACTGAAAATGTGGTCTATGAAATTGGAAATGTGGTCTATGACCAAGCAGTTTTACCCCTAGAAATATCCTCTAGAGAAGCACTTAAAATAACCCTTGTACAAGAATATTCACTGAATTTCTTATTTTTGTCATAGCAAAACCTAATGTCTTTTTTTTTTTTTTTTACGGTACTTTGGATGGAACCCAGGGGCATTCTACCTCCAAGCAACACCACCAGCCCTATTTTTTAAATTCTGTCTAATTTTGAAACAGTGTATCAATCAGTTGGTAGGGCCTTGCTTAGTAGCTGAGGCCTTGCGAACTGTGTTCCTTCTGGAGTCTCAGCCTCCTGAATGCTAGGATTACAAACCTGTGCCACCACGCCCTGCTCTAATATCTCTTAACGGAGGAGAATTTTTCCGCCAAAAGTTAGAAAGAGCATGTTCACTTTTTTATCTTCATTGCTGTGTCCCCAGCCACCAAAACATTTCCTGTGTCGGGCATGGTGGGCATGCTGTTAATCCCAGCTTGGGAGGCTGAGACAGGAGGATCGCACAGGTTTGAAGCCAGCCTCAACTACTGAGTGAGGCTCTCAGCAACTTAGTGAGATCATGTTTCCAAATAAAGTATAAAAAATATATATAATCCTCTGGGAGTATAGCCCAGAGGTAGAAAAGCCCCTGGGCCCCACCTCCAGTACCACACACACAAAAAAATTTCCTGGAATGTCATTGATGCACATAAATATTTGTTGAATGAGTAAATGTGGTAGAACATAGTTAATAGCAGTTAAAAATAATAAGCTAGATTTGTATGTATTATTATGGATCAATTTCATAAACTGTTAACAAGTGATATTGCTTTATGTATGTTATGATATAATTTAATACACATAAAATAAGCTATATATTTTTATAGCTACTTATTCAAGTAGTCATGAGCTAGAAAAAAACTCAAAGTTTATAATGGTGTTTGCTTCTGAGAAGAAAAGGAAGAACAGAAAGAGAGAGTGAGAGTGAGAGCAAGAGCGAGAGAGAGAGAGGCAAGATTAGAAGCTAAGAAACAAAAGGAAATTTGAGTTTACATCAGTGGTTTGAGTCTCAGATGTCTCCCCCAAATCTAAGGTGTTAAAGGCTTGGTTCCCAGCTGATGGTGCTGTTGGGATGTATGAGACTCTTAGGTGGTGGGGCTGAGTGAAAAGAAGTTCTGGATTTAAGGACATGACCTTAAAGGTAAACTGGGACCCTGCCTTTCTCTCTTGGCTTCTCAGCCTTTATGAGGTCAACAGCTTTGCTCTGCCATGTGGTCCCCACCACGATGCTCTGCCTACACCAGCCAAACGCAGACTGCAACCTCCAAAACCAAGAACCAGCTAGGCGTGGTGGCACATGCTTGTAATCCCAGCACTTGGGAGGCTATGACAGGAGGATCGCGATTTGCGGACAGCCTCAGCTACTTAGTGAGGCCCTCTGCAACTCAGTGAGACCCTGTTTCAAAATAAAGAATAAAAAATAGGACTAGGGGTGTACCTCAGAAGTAGAATGCCCTGGGTTCCATCCCCAGTACCACAAAATAAATAAATAAATTAATTAATTAAGAACGTTCACCTGAAATGCAAGTGACAAAATGTAGGTGTTTATGGCACTGGGGATTGAACCCATGGGCACTCTACCTCCAAGCTGCATC
Source organism: Muscardinus avellanarius (assembly GCF_963383645.1). NCBI lineage: Eukaryota > Metazoa > Chordata > Mammalia > Rodentia > Gliridae > Muscardinus > Muscardinus avellanarius. The sequence goes on from NC_137793.1 coordinate 37,493,403, forward strand.
CCGAGCCCCATTTTTATTTTTTTATTTGAAACAATCTTGCTAGTTTGCTAAGTGTCTCACTACTTTGCTGATACTATCCTCAAACCTGTGAACCTCCTGAATCAGCCTCCCAAATACTGCAATTACAGGTATGCACCATCATGCCCGGCTACAGAGTGTAAACTTTTTAAACATTCTAGAGCCGGGCATGGTGGCACACACTTGTAATCCCCACGCTTGGGAGGCTGAGACAGGAGGATCGCACAGGTTCAAAGCCAGCCTCAGCTACTTAGTGAGGTTTTCAGCAACTTAGTGAGACCCTGTTTCCAAATAAAATATAAAATAGGTCTGAGAGTATAACCCAGAGGTAGAAAGCTTCTGGGTTGTACCCTCAGTATCACAAAAAAAAAAAAAAAAAAAAAAAAAATCTGAGTTATAAATTCATAGGTGCTTATTTTCTCTATTTACTAAACATTTTAAATTTAAAAAAAATTATTTCCATAAAATAAGAGGTTGCTATATAAATGAAAGTAAGCAATAAAAAACAATAGAAATTTAAAATATGATGGATGAAGTTAAAAATTCACTTACTGGGTCTAAAATAAACTCAAGTAAATGTCCTAGACCACAGAAGAAAAATATAAAAGATATTACACATAAAAGAAAACTTAGGACGGGCCTGGTGGGTGCACACTTGTAATCCCAACATTTGGGAGGCTGACACAGGAGGATCTAAGTTTGCAGACAGCCTCAGCTACTACTTAGTGAGGCCCTTTGCAACTCAGAGAGACCCTGTTTCAAAAAATACAGAATAAGCCGGGCGTGGTGGTGCATGCTTGTAATCCCCGCTCTTCAGAGGTGGAGACAGGAGGATCGCGCTGGTTCAGAGCCAGCCTCGCTGGCTTAAGAGACCCTGTTTCCACATAAAAAAGTTAAAAAAATAGGTCTGGGAGTGTAGCCCGTGGGAATGTATCCCGGAGGTAGAAGGGCTTCCAGGAACCCCAGTACCATAAATATATATATATGTGTGTGTGTGTATATATATATATATATATATATATATATATATATACACACACACACACACACACATACATACACACACACACACATACATACATACATACATACACACACAGAGAATAAAAAATAGGGCTGGGGGTGTCATTCAGAGTTAGAATACCCCTGATTTCCATCCCCAGTAATGAAAGAAAGAAAGAAAAGAAAAGAAAGAAAGAAAGAAAGAAAGAAAGAAAGAAAGAAAGGAAAAGAAAACAATGGGTATAGCTACCCAATCTTTTTTTATTATTATTATTTTTTATTTTTTTAGCAGTACTAGGGATTGAACCCAGGGGATTCTGGATTCTACCTCCAAGCTACACCTGCTGCCTGATTTTTATTCTTTTATTTTTAAACTGGGTCTCACTAAATTTCAGTGGCCTCACTAAGTAGCTGAATCTGGCCATGAGCCTATGATCCTCCTGTGTCAGCCTCCCAAGTACTGGGATTACAGGTGTGTGCCACCACACCCAGCTAGAGACTCAATCTTAGAAGGCCAACATCTGGTTAACAAGAACTTCAGGAAGAGAGAACAAAGGCAAGAAAGCACTGAGCAATTAAAAAGACAAGGGAGCATGCCCCTGAGCTGCGGAAGGGCAAGAACCTTTAGATTATAAGATCAAGTTCTTATGAAATTTTGAACACAAAAGATACAGAGAAGATGCTAATAGTATTCAGGGGGCAAGGAAGTTAAAAAGAAATAATCAGACTGGCATTTTACTTTCATTTTTTATAGCAATGTGCTATTAAAAGAATGACCTCAAAGTTCTGAGGGAAAATTATTTTAAACCTAGAATTTATGTAGTATCAAGCTTTTATTTTTATTTATTTACTTATTACTTATTTATTTTTGGTACTAGAGATTGAACCCACAGACATTCTCCCTCCAACTTTCTTTTTCCTTATTTGGAAACACAGTCTCACTTTGTTGCTGAAAGCCTCACTAAATTGCCAAGGCTGGCTTTGAACCTGTGATCCTCCTATCTCAGACTCCTAAGCACTGGGATTACAAATATGCACCACCACAACCAACTCTATCATCTAGCTTTTAATAGAAAGACAGAAAAAAAGTATTTGGAAATCATCAGAATAGTGATTTCTCTGAAAAAAAATTGAGGATATTCTCTAGAGAATGAAGTAGAGAACCTAAAGAGAGAAGAAACATCATTCAAGAAAATATTGATTCTAATCCCAAAGAGTACAGTGAAAAAAATCTTTGGATAGTGGCAGATTTAGGAAACAACGAGTCTGAATTACAGCATGAATCAGCAACAGGAAACATGTCTTCAAGAAGAACATGGAGCTGGCTGTGGTGCCAGTACTTGGGAGGCTGAGACAGGAGGATCACAGCTTCGTGATGAGCCTCAGCAACTTAGGCCCTTTGCAGCTTAGTGAGACCTTGTTTCGTAAAATAAAATAGGGCTGGGGGTGTAACCCAGAGGTAGAATGCCCTTGAGTTTAATCCCCAGTACTACACACACACACAAAAGAAGATGGATTTCCTGTAATGATTTGATTACAGCTATGTGATCTTTGCAATAAAGTGAAATAATATGCTACTTTTATCAACATGGGGGGAAAAACAAAGCAATGAGAACTTTCAGGAAAAATAGAAATACATAATTCCACCATAAAGCAAATGAAAATGTGTTTTGATTTTGAAAAATTGTTGAAATAAAATTAAAAAGATTTGATCTTGAGTCCTGGAACACTCCCCTTGAAGTATAGTTAAGGGACCCAGCATCTCCTCTCCCAGGGTCCAATCACACTACTTGGTCTAAAGTGAATAATGTTTTTGGAATCACAATATTGAAATGCCCTTTCTTAATTTTCATTTTCTGGAATTTATTTCTCAAGAGTCTGTGGAAGACAATCATGACATTGGACAACTGAAGTTGAGGATGTGGCTGAGAGAAGTATGTGGTAGAAGAGGGAAGGGCCAGTTTCCTCAACTTGTACAACTGGGAGGTGGTTAAGAGATATTATCCAAAATTGACACAATAACGACAATAGGCATGTTGTTTAAAGTTATAAAGTTATGTTATGGTTTGGACCATAAATACGCATGTGTAAAAGGCTCATGTGTGAAAGGTGAGGACATTAGCCTGTTGACAGCCTAGGTCTCTGAGGCATGCCCTTGAAGTGGCTCTTAGGACCCAGCCCTAACTCTCCCTCTCTCTGCCTCCCAGCTGCCGTGAGGTGAGCGGGCTTGGGCCAGCTGTGACCTACTGGACTGCCACAGGCCCAAAGCCACGAGGCCAAACCACCATGGACTGAAACCTCTAGCTATGAGCTAAAACAAGCCTTTCCTCCTCTAAATTGATTACCTCTGGTATTTTTTCATGCAAACAGAAATCTTACTAACCCGACTAGAAAAGAACCTAAAATATTAAAATATAAAAATTTGAGATAGTAATTGGCAATTTTGTGTACTTTTATAGCATTATTTCAACTATTAAATTCTTCCCTAATCCCCCTCAGTCACTCCCCTGGAGTCTTGGCTCATCTCTCTGATGTTACCCTTATTTCCAAATATCTCTCTAGCTTCCACATATAAGAGAAATCATACATCTACTAATTTTTTGAGACTGGATATTCTTGCTTACTACAATCTTCTCGAGTTCCATGCATTTTCCTGCAAATGGTGTGATTTTGTTCTTTCAAAGACATATTCAGGGAGGGGAAGGGAGGGGGAAGGGACCCTATGAAGAGGGTACCATGAGCTGTGTGCATGTATTTTTCTGACACTTTGCACTCCAATATGATGTGAAATTACAATGAACCAAATAAAAAAAATGAAAAAATGTAATAATATTTGGGAATAGGAGAAAGGAACAGAACAAAAGAAATGAACTAAGTTTCTAAATTTTTAAAAACACAAGAGTCGATAGATAATACTTAAAGCCATTAAATCACAAAGAGGTAAAAGCACCGCCAGAATATATAAAACCAAGAATTGTTTCAAGACTACTGAGACTAGGGGCGGTATATGACTTGGGGATGTTATACCTCTGTCTCCTCCTTTAATGAGTGAATTTACATTATCATGAGAATGCAATACTTTTATAGTAAATTTTAAAAGGGAGATAAAAGAAATTTAAGGTTCTGACTGCCTTGCTGACTCTCCCTCCTCCTACCCACAATAAAAAGAGTCTGAAAAAAAGCAAGCCCTTGCTATCAGAAACTGTTTGGTAATTTCACTATCTTTCTTAGAAAGTAAGGATCCTAGATTACAGTTGTGCCAAAACACAAAAACCTACAGAGGAGACAGTAACAATGGAGAAAATGTTCAAAGAGCTCAAATGGAAACATTAAAGGTCAATACCTTACACACAGAACAATTGTGTATATCTGATCTATTCTTGGCCAGATGCACCAAATATCACCCCAAATCCACAGGGAAGAGATTAGTCCTGATAACAGTCAATAAAGAAAGAAATGGGTTCACAATGATGAGAGGGGATGGGGTACAGAGGTAAAATAACAATAATGAAGCTGTCCACTTGAGTTCATTGTTTTACCAAAGGAATTACTCTTGTCAAAGTATGTCTTAAAATAATTCATGAAGCCAGGTGTGGTGGCACAGGTTTATAATCTCAGCATTCGGGAGGTTGAGACCAGAAGATCCCTGTTCGTGGCCAGCCCCAACTATATAGTGAGGCCCTTTGCAACTCAGTGAGACCCTGTTTTAAAATAAAGAATAAAATATAGGACCAGTAGTGTAGCCTGGAGGCAGAATGCCCCTGGGTTCCAACTCCAATACCACACACACAAAAAAAACTTTTTCATGAAAAAAATTCAGCAAGTCGTGCTACATATATTTCACCATTTTGGACTGCATGGTTATTATAAAGGAATAATAATTCTCATAGCTAACATTTTTCTGAGTGCCAGCTATATGCCAAGAACTGTGCGAGCACTACAGTGCAATGCAGTAGAATGAGAAGGATCAAGAGAGACAGTGAGTTGTGGGTCATTGCAGTTTTCATTGAGAAAACATTTGAGCAAAGCCTTGAGGGAGGTAAAGGAATAATTCAGACAGATATCCGAAGAGAAGCCTCTTGTAAATTGAAATATAATTCACATACCATAAAATTCATTCTCCTAAAGTGTACAAGTCAGGTCATTTCTAATATATTCACAAGCTTGTGCAACCATCACTACTATCAAATTCCAAACCATTATCATCTCCTCCTGCCCCCCAATCCCTGTACCCATTAGCAGTAACTCCACATTGCCCCTCTCCCTAGCCCCTGGCAACCACTAATCAGCTTTGTCTCTATGGCTCTGCCTGTTCTGGACATTTCAGGTCAATGAAATTGTATGATGTTTGGTCTGTGTGTTTGGCTTCGTTAACCTAGCATGAAGCCTTTAAGGCTCATCCAGATCATAACATGTATCACCACTTCATTCCTTTATGGCTACATAATATTCCATTGTTTATGAACACTTGGTTTATTCAGCCATCAGTTGATGGGTATTTGGGTTCTTTCTTCTCCGGGGCTATAATGAACAGTGTTGCTGTGAATATTCATGTACAAGTTTTTGTGGGAACATATGTTTTCACTTTTCTTGTGTATATAACTAGGAGTGGAGTCACTAGGTCTTATGGTGTGTGTATATATATATATATATATATATATATATATATATATATATGGTAAATATATATATGGTAGATATATATATATATATATAATCTTCTTAACAGATGGCTTTTGAAAGTGGCTGTACCAGGGAAGCACTTTTAGCAGAAGGAACAGCCAATGCAAAAGCACACCCATGGCCAAGGTGGCTGCTACAGAAGATATAGGAAGAAAGGATTTTTTTGAGATAGGAGAAATAACCACATATTTATAGGCTGTTGATAAAAGTCCAGATAAATAGAGAAACTGATGATGTTCAACAGAGGGAGAGTGACTAGAGTGAGTCCTATAGAGGGTTGTGTAGAGGGATAACACCAGCACAGAGCGGAAGAGGAGAAGCACTGTATTCACGTGTGATAGCAGGCAGAGGGGTAGAGTCAACACGTATTGATACCGTAGGTGAAGAGATGAACTGCAGGGTTCATGGAAGCTCTCCATGAATGGGAAGCAATGTCATTAGCTTCCAGTGCAGATAGAAGAGCAGGTGTTGGAAGTTTGAGGGGAGAGAGGTTAATGTGAGATTGTTGCCCAGGAGAGTGAGAATGTGGAAGTGGATGGAGTGAGGAATGATTGCTGGAAGCATTACCCTTGACTGAGTCTTAAGGTCATGAATTTAAATACCACTCAACTCAGTCTATTTTTCTCCAGCCATGTTCAGCAGCACATGTATACAGGCGTAGATGCATAGATTTAGTGGAGTCAGATCATAGTTTTGCCAAGACTGGATAAGGAGTTGTGGTTCATGCAAGATATTGATTATAATTATGGACCACTGGTTTAAACTGAATCAGAAGGTGGCCGGGCGTGGTGGCGCACGCTTGTAATCCCCGCGCTTGGGAGGCAGAGACAGGAGGATCGCACAGGTTCGAAGCCAGCCGCGTGCGCTGGCTTAGGAGACCCTGTTTCCAAAATGAAAATGTAAAAAATAGGTCTGGGAGTGTAGCCTGGAGGTAGAAGGGCTTCCAGGAACCCCAGTACCACAAAAAAAAAAAAAAAAAAAAAACTGAATCAGAAGGGAACTGAGGAGATAAAGGGATGAAGGGGAAATGAGAAGTTGGTAGGATCAATGGGTTGGAGGGTCTCGGAGAGTCAAAAGACTGTTGGAGCTGGTATAGTAAAGGGAATGAGCAAAAAAGATAGGGGTGGTTGGTCAAAGAATAGGAGGCTTAACATAGAGTTCCATTATATGGACTTGCAGCTTCTTGTCTAACTATTAACTTAACATTCTAACCCTTTCTAAAACCTGATAATAACATCATTAAAGTTATCTTCATTACTTCTGACACCCCTTATTTCTTGGCCATTGCTGTTTCTTCCTGAAGTCCCAGAAATGTCAAAAGTTCAACCAGTATTTTCCATGTTTCTATCCACCCCTCCCAAACCAGGGCCTCGCAGGAGGTACTGTGTCAGTGGCTGGGACTTGGATGAAGAGTTGCTAGAAAGAGAGAGATAAAGGTATTTTTAACTGCTTGGGTAGAACTCTGGCCTAGGACTGAAAATATAAAAGGGTTTAGGTTTTCAGGATATAGCTTGACCTCAGGAGGGTTTTCACTGTATCACATGCGATCTGCCCCTTTATCCTAGAAGACATTCTATGTTTTCTGCTCCATCTGATCATAAATGTAATTTGTAGATACATCAACCATTGTGGTGTATCCATAGTTTTCTTGGTTTAAATGTTGTGTGCATTAGGATCTTTCATGGGAAATCAGTTTCACAAAATAATGAAACCCCCTAGGGAGGATTAATTTGAGGTTTCACATCCTTTATTAGCTTGCAAGTGCCTTGTTTTTTTTTTTTTAACACTAGTTCATGTAGGAGTTGACATTTAGATTTGAAGACATTTATAACTGTGTTTACCTCCTGAGCTATGTCTTTCAAGGTATTTCCTCCACTGGTATTTCCTTTTATTAAAGTTAAAATTCTATTTGAAAGAATTTTTATGCTTATATCATAAGCTTTGTTGATTACCAAGATTTTCCTTCAGGATGTCAAGAATCCTCTCTCCTCTCTATGTGCCCAAGAATCCTCTCTCCTCTCTATGTGCCCACATTATTCGTCGTCCCTACCTCCACAGCTGACAGAGGCACACTTAGGAAAAAATGCACGGGACAAACACTACCTACCCAAGAGGCCCGCACTCACCAGGACCACTTCCTTAGTGCATTCCCGCCAGATGCAGATATTTAATTCATCCTTTGTAACATCAATCATCACCAGCCCGTGGAGGTTACCTCCACAGTGGAGAGTTCCCAGTGATGTCTGTGTCCCCTTTGTATACCAGAGTCTCTCTTGGTGACTTTGTCACCAAGTTCCACACTGCAGATCTGTGGTGCAGACATGATGAAATCCATGGGCACTTAAGAAATAACCCCCAGGACCATTATACAGAACACCATGTTGGGGAGAAGCTCCGGGGCCACAGCAGGAGGCTGTGTTCAGCTTTTGCTTCTCTCACATACTGTTCCAATTGTATATATTGTTTTTTTCATGGCACACAAGAGCTGTCAGGGGTAAAGTTTTCTCTTTCTTTGTGTCTTTTTCCACCAGCCCCAGCCTGATGCAGACAGTAGATGCTCAACCAAAATGATGTCCATGCCCACTGAAGGTATGCCTCAGAGCCTGGCTGTGGCCCATCCCGGGGTGGGGATGGGGCCCTATTCATGTCAGTGGGCAGTTTGTGGCTCCACACTGTTTCATTGATTGGAAAGGTGTATATTGCTTTTTCACTCCACTGAAAAATGCTTTTAATCAGTGAGCAACATGGTAGGAAAAGCCAGGTAAGCTGGACATTGGGTGCCTGCAGATCAATAACGGGATGTTCTCTTTGACCACACACGCACACCACTGTCAGATTTATGACATCTGTGCTCACACAGCTCACCCTCACACACATGTGACGGTGGTTTGATAATTCCTGTGATTTCAGTGGCTGCCTGAGCTGGGTGTGTGATGTCCTGCACTAGGGAAAAGACGTTTGGAGGGTTTTTTCCCATAAATATATGTTCAATTTGTTTGAGTTCTAAAACCTTTATTTTTAAAGCAGTTTTCGGTTCACAGAAAACTGTACAGGTAGATAGAGATTTCCCATATAATCCTGTCCACACACTCAGCCTTCCCCCATTACCAACATCCCCCACCACAGTGGCACAAGTGTTACATTTAACCCAGAGCCTGTTGTTCACGGTAGGGTTCACTCTCGGCATAGGACAATTCTCTGGGTTTAGATAAATTTATAAAAACATGTATCCACCACGTACTATCGGATGGAGTAGTTTCACTGCCCTAAAAACTCCTCTGTGTTCTGCCTGTTCCCACCCCGCCTCCCGCCATGTTCTTTTGTTCTTTTCTCCTGTGCCTTCCTGGTGGAATCAAGGGCTTCAGGGTTATTTTTAGCCACTTTTATCAGAAAGAAAAGGGGAAAGTGAAGGAGCCCTGATGTCGGTCACAGCTTCCTGTAAAAAATAGGCTTTAAAAAACATCATTGGTGGAGATTAATTTCTTTGTCAATAAATGTCGGCAGCTAATCTAGTGCCAATCGCATATGCCTGGTGAATGAGCCCCGCGGTAACTATAAGGAAACTAAATCATTGTGGGGTGCTGTTTTTTTTTTTCTGCCAAGCACTGACCAGGCCTCCCCCATTACTTTCCATTTTTAAAATTGAACAGGAAAAAGAAATGCCAAACAGTGTTTGCAACTCCAAAGGGCAAACTGGATATGTTTTGACATATGTTGAAAGTAAATTATTCTAAAATCTGTTCATATGGAATTATCTTTCTGGGACATAACCAAACATAAAGTCAGTTCCACGTACGTAATTTCTTCTGGTGCCAAGTGGTCAGTCAGCAGCTTGCTTTCCATGGTTCCAGTTGCTGAGTTTGACTCACACTTGGAATCTAGGATTAGTAAAAACAGGTCAGTTGGAGATCCTTAGTGCCCCTCCCCAGAACACACACACACACACACACACACACACACACACACACACACACACACACACTATAGAAAAGAGGCTGTCTTTCCTCCCTGGCCTTTGGGACCACTTTCATGAGCTTTCTTCTTTCTTAGCTCCAGGAGAGGGCAGATAATCTAAGGGTTCTACTTGGCTGAGAGAGCATTGTTGTTGTTGTTGTTGTTGTTGTTGTTTTGAAAGCTGAAAATCCTTGGAAATCCAGAGAAATAAATCCCTGACTGAGAGAGTTCTAGCTCCTGAGGTTGGGGAAGCAGGGGTTGTCACAGTTTCTAACTGTGGTCCTCAGGAATAAATTTCACATGGCAACCAAGTTCACCTTTCACGAAACAAGATTTATCCTTGCAACTTTATCTTGGGGGAAGGGGTCCTGGAGATAGAACCCAGGGGCATTCTACCTCCAGCTATACCCCCAGCCCTTTTTCAATTTTTATTTTGAAATAAAATTACTTAATTTTATTTTGAAATAAAATAATTACTAATTTGCTGAGGTTGGCCTTAAACCTATGATCTTCCTATCTCAGCATCCCAAGTATCAGGATTAAGGCATGCACTACTATGCCCAGCTCCTTGCAATTTAGAATGGACTCTTGTTTGATTATTTAATTCTATTCTATTCTATTCTATTCTAGTTCCTTTGTTGTTGGTGGTGTTGGTGGTGGTGGTGGTGGTGGTACTGGGGTTCCTGGAAACCCTTCTACCTCTGGGCTACACTCCCAGACCTATTTTATATATTTTTTAAATTTGGAAAGAGGGTCTCTTAAGCCAGCAAGGCTGACTTCGAACTTACGCGATCCCCCTGTCTCCGCCTCCCAAACGCGGGGATTACAAGCATGCGCCACCACACCCGCTCTAGTTCCTTTTTTGAAGTGCTGTTCAAGACTCACTAAGCGGAGTTCAATGCTCACTAGTATATCAGCACCCAGAATGTGAGAAGCACTGGCCTGGACTAGCTGACAGTGCTTTAGGGCAGGAGAAGGCAGCAGAGTAGGCCCCTCCCACCAAGAAGGTGTGCACCTGCTCTCTGGCTAGCTGTTCCGTGCCCGAGTACTTCCAGAGCAAGTGGCCAGCCAGGCCTTGTGAGGAGTACTTCAGCGGCACCTTCACATCCACCCAGGAGGGCAAGTACTGCAATCACCCCCAGTTTTCAGAGGAGGCTGTCACCTGCAGCATGTACCCCGCTCCCAGGTCACCCAGCTGGAACGGCCAGAATTAAAATGTCCTGTCTCTGACTCCGAGCCTCATGAGGATGACCCTTACCATGCCTACTCAAATCCCACTGTAGCCACCCACTGTCCTCAGGTCAGGCGGGGCCTCTTAGCTCTCCAGCTGCACCTCCTCCCCTGCCTCCCACTTTGCAGCACAGCTTGAGGAACTGCCTTCGGTTGCTCCAAGGCCCTGGGCCTTCGCTCCTGCTGCTACCTCTCCTTGGAGCTCTCTCCTCCTCCCCTTCGCCTGGCTGGCTCTTTTCATTATTTAAGTCTCAGCTGAAGACTCATCTCCCCTAGGACACCCCTTCTCACCTCCGTGACCATGCTTTAGGCTCTCTGCACGCTTTAGACTGCTCTGAGCTCTCTCATTCCTAACAACCGTGGTATTTTGTTGTTTTGCTTCTAAACCCAGAGGTGTGCTGGTAAATGCTCAACAACTGGCTCTCTGGCTGGAGGAGAAGGGGAAGGTAATTTGTAACATTTGCAGTTGAGTGGGATGAATACTCCCACTGTTGCCAATTTCAAGTCATTGATACGGCTTCCCTGAATGTGGAGGTGGGATGAGGCAGATGAGATAGTAGAAGCTGGCTCAGGCACACCACCATTTATCATGTTGCCTTTGATGGGGAGTGGGGAGTGAAGGGAGGGATCATCTTTGTCTTGCTGATCCTCCCTTCACTCCTCCAACCTCCATCAAAGAAGAAAGGATCCGGCAAGAAAGGACATTGCTGTGCAAAATAATAAGATAGTCAAACACATTGGTTCTTACCAGGCATATGGGGGGAATGAGAGAGGCAAGGATAAAGACCTTGTGTAATGAAAATAATTACCGACAACTGCTCGTTCCTTACAGATTCTAAAACATGGTCCATTAGGACAGGTGTGGTTTTGTAGATGGGGAAAGTAGGTCTCCTGGAGTAAGGCCATCTACACAGGGCCACGCAGTTCACCCCTGAGCCAGGGCCAAGGTCTCCTGAGTTCCCACCCCACCGCTTCTTACTGTGCAGCGCAGCTCTCCACATACCTGTTCAGGGGTGGAAGCTGATAGCTGGACACACAAAGAGGTGGGAGGACAGAGTACAAGTGTACTGTGTGACACAGCACAGCATCTTGGGAAAGGAATAGCCAGGTAGCCACGGAGCTCTTCTTCCTGTCGGGAGGTGGGACTAGCAGTGTTTAAGACCAGGGTGCACGAATCTAATGTCAGGTTTAAAACCTGATGCCTGGGTTCAAATTCTGGTGTGTGACTATGGCCAAGAAACCTAATCTTTTTGTACTGTAGTTTCCTGCTAATAGAGAAGTAACAATGAAAAATAGCCCTGATTATAATGATCTCAGAAGGTCCTGATAAGAATTGAATGAGATAACACAGTTAAATGTTTAGAGTAATGCTTGTTGCATAGTGAACACTTAGTATTATTTTTATAGCCTTTAATAACATTCTGGGTTTTCTCAATAAAATACTGAGACTTTTTAGCATCTTTGTTTGATGAAAACCCTAGGGAAAGAAAACCTTGCCAATGATGTGGTGCTGTTAGTACAGTAGGGATACAGTGCTACCAGCATTTGAGTTTTGGAATATTTTAGTAAGTGGTATAGCTGAGGAAATTTCAAAACAGATGTCAGAAAACTGCCCCAAGATAGTCACAGAATTAGAATGAGAGCCAATAACCACTTGGATTTTTTTTTTCATAGAAAGCTTCTATGATTTTCTTTTTTCATGTAAAATCGCCAGTGGCTGTAAATGACCTAAGGTATCCCTTGCAAAATACAGTCATCAGTAAAAGCTTACAAGGACATTAAACATCTAATGGCTGCCCTACACCATCATCTTACCATGTTGGGCATACAGTTATTTCTTTATATTTTATTTGTATGTTTACATCAACATTCATTAAATGTAGCTTTAAATGGTAAATTCCTATAGGGCTGGAACTAGATTTGTTTTTTACAGACTAAAATAATTGGTTTTACATTCATAAATTTTTTTATAAATTAAAGCAAAGACAGATATTTTGTGACACATGAAAATTACATGAGATTTGAATTTCAGTGTCCAAAATTAAAATTTTATGGAAATATAGCCATACTTATTTGTTTAATGCCTGGAGCTGTTTCTATGCTACAAAGACAGAGTTGAGTATTTGTGACAGAGACCATATAGTCGGCAAGACCTAAAATATTTACTATGTGGCCCATTACTAAAAAGGTTTACAGACACTCCTGCCTAGAATAACTAATAGATCCCCTAAAGAGTTAAGATTTAATCAGTAAATGCTACAGTGGCCATGCCAAGGCTTTCAGGGCTTTTATTGCTTCCTAACCCACATGGGGAGTGGAGGAAACTGTTGTGATGCCATTTTTTAAAGCCACAGTGTGATTAAACAGCTAACATGCTCAAGAGGGCCTCTTTTCAGTCGAAGATAGCTGTGGCGGGACTATGAGTTAATTTTAGCTAGGAAGCACTAGGCAGGAAGACTACACCTTGAATCTCAGAAAGCACTATGAGAGTATAAACCAGGAATAATAACACACACTGCATGAGCTGATTAAAGTAACAGAGATGAGCTGTTCCTCATTATTAGACATGAGGTGCCTGCATTGTGTGCATAAACCTTACAGGACCCAACTCTCATTTCCTCCCAAGACCTTCTCCACAAGCCAAGTGTCCTGGATGGAAAGAATGGTGGCAACAGGGTCTGGGTATCTGATGGCAGCTCTACCAGCAGAAGAGCCCCCAGGCACTTTCATGATGTTCTTGCCTACAAACCAACAGATAGTGAGTGAGTGAAGGAAGGAATATGCTTTCCTGCAATCAGGCTTCAAATGTGAACAGTCACCCTACTGGAATCTTTCTTTAATGTCCTAAACTGGGGTGCAAGTCAGCCCTGCCTTGTTCAGATTCTACTCCATGGGGCACATATATTAACACATATAACACATACTTAGACTCAAGTTTTGAAAACCCAAGCACAATTCTGTAGACCATTTATAACAAGTGTGAATTTTCCCAGCTGTGTGTGTGTGTGTGTGTGCGCGCACGCGTGTGTGTGTATTACACTTCCTTATTGGATAAATGGTGTCAAGATTTTTACCACAGTTTAGAGAAGTCGACAACTTTTAAAAAATGAGTTTTAACTTCTATTCTTACTCTCAGTGTTAGGAAGCCGCTGAACGCAGCTCAGCACAGCAGTATGAAGAGGACAGAGGCCCTGTGCTTTCACGGTTCCATTTGGCACCTCTCCTTTTCTACAGTATTTAGCAATTGCCAATTGCTCATCATTCTACAAGTTCTGAACATACCTTTTCAGAAGTAATTTATATTGCATCAATGGTAATTTTTCCTGGATTACAAAAAATTAACACATGTACTTATTCAAATGATAACTCAGACTCAAAACTTTACCTACTTCCTAAAACAGGAAAATAGAGATTTTGTAAATAGTGAGGGCTGATGGCATAAATTCCATCTTTTATAGAATAGCAGATCCTACCTTGCTTATACCTTTTTGTCCTGAAATTCTCTCTTATTCTCTTTTTCTCTTATTAGACTTGATCTTTCATGATAAACAGTGAGAAATATTTGTATGCTAGGATAGCTATCACAATTAAAGAAGGGTAAGAGAAATGAAGAATGGGTAGTAGCTAGGGGGAGCAGTAAGTATTCTCTCATCACAACCACCCCTAGACCCTTTGTCAAACTAGCCAAAGTCTATGCCACATGGGGAGGCCATGAACAGAGGCATTATGTTAGTGAGATGCTGATCTTAACCTTTTTGTGTAGGAAAGAGAAACCCAAGGGGATGGGTTTATCTTTATTCGTCATTATTGTTGATGAATAAATAATAATAATAGTGTTTTACTTGAGGATGACCTGTTAAAATCAACCCTAGCATAAGGTTATATTTGTTGTAGAAGCAATAATAAATTTCTACATCTGCTAATACTGCACAGTATCTGAAAATGAAGAAAGCTCTGGAAGCCTTCGTAAGGTTTTCTAAGAAAAGCTGCCATTTGCAGCTTGGGCAGCTCAAATATCCTTGGGATTCACTTCATTGCATTAGAAGACAATCTTAGACTCCCTCTTTCACTCCCCAAATACCTGATTTCAATAGCCAAAAGAGATCATGCTGTGTTTTTCTTGTTATGTCTAAAAACTAAGGAAGATTACTTATTTTGGCCTCTGCAAAACTGAGGAAATATTACATTTTCTTCATTGTAATGCATGTGTGAAGTTATTTCCCTCAAACTAGATTCTAATTTTCTGTAATTCAGAAGGACAGCTTCCTGAACTTTCTTGCCTCCAGTCCTAAAGTGCTGTGGGGAAAAATTAAATCATTGCACAAGATGAAAAGTGAATGAGTTGTGATGGCTAGAAACATGTGCGATGACTCACAGAGAAGAGAGAAATTCCACCCAAGCACAGGACTTTGGGAATACTAAGAAGAGTGACTCTGCTTTAAGGTGTTTTTGTTCCTGCATGTTATTTTCTACTTTTTTTTTTCTTTTGCACTATCTATTATCTATTTTGCACTAGCTTTTAAAAAAGAATAAAAAAATTCTATAGAATCAGATCAGCAGAGCAGAGAATTATGTTATACTCTCCTCTATTCCATTTTTGTGGAATCCCAGGTGCTCATCAATATCATCGGAAGCCACTACAAAAATATATTGTAAAACTTAATCATGAAATCCTGTAACCTTTGCACACTGTCTTGCCCAAGCGTTAAATACCAAGATTCTTCCTATTTCGAAATTTGAGTCTTATCAAGAGCCCTTGTCTCAAAGTAATTTAAAAAAAAAAGAACATATACTTTTCTTTAAGCCTGCAATCCTACTCAGTGTAACTAGGAAGCATGGTTTGGGGTGGAGATTGTGGAATATGGTTGTTGTCACTGGAGAGATCACCCGCTTTGGTGAAAGGAAGGAAGGAAGAAAGGAAGGAAGGTTTTTTACTTCTTTTATTTATCTTGCCCTACTATCAGTGCCCTTCTCACTCCACCCTCATTCCCCAAACAGCCCCCCAGAATTTAATTAGTTTCAGAGATTAACACTGATAGTAGCAAGTCACAGAACTTGGGGGTCAAAATGGAATTAATTAGGTACATCCACTAATTTGGGGTGCTGAGGAGATTGTAAAACCTCTCTGCTTTCATTTCCTCACTAGGAAACAGAGGTGACGACACCTGCCAAGTCTCATGAGGACTCGTGTTTAAGTATACAGTTGCTGGCCAGGCAATTAGGATGTATAAATTCCAATGAATGATAAATTATGCTTCATAAAAGCTTGGCAGATTATTGCAGCTAGCCTGTTTATAGATTTGTCTTCCTTAGTAAGACTGTGACTCCCATTTAGTAGATGAAAAGCAAAAAAGCCAACCAAATGTTAAATTAGATGCATCGTATTTGTTTTGAGAGAGAGAGAAAGAGAGAGAGAGAGAGAGAGAGAGAGAGACTGAGAGAGAGAGGAGAGAGAGGAGAGAGGAGAGAGGAGACAGACAGACAGACAGACACTCCTGTCTGGGTCATTTTGTCTATGTTGACATGGAGGTTTCAGAAGTGACCTTGTGGTGACCACTGGTGAACGTTTGTTACACTGCTACAGTGCTCTGCACTCGGGGTATTTGTAAATTTGCCACTTCATTTTATTCTAACAACACCCGCTGCACCTTGGAGGCTGATTTAGTTCTCATCTGTTTCTGATGAAAGACCTAAAGCTGAGGGACAGTAAAGACAGAATGTTAGTCCCAAGACAGGTGAGCAACAAAGAGCCCAGGGCCTCTGGGGCCTGACCCAGGGTCACCCTCTAACCTAGCTGTTTCCTAAAGCAGGCTGCAATGAAGAGAGATTGCTGGATTTCCTCCCCTGGAGATTTGTCATGTTCTTTCTGCACCTATAGAATAAAGGTAGTTCTTTGGTTGCACTTGGGATTATTTATGATGGGGGGTGTGCTTTTCAAATTTGTACTGGGCCTGCTCTGGCTTCATTTTTTTATTTATCGTTTGTTTTCTTAGGAGGTAGTTTGATGTGCTTCCCCTACAGGAGTTATAAAATGTCATTTGTTCAACTTTTTAAAAATATAATAAAAATGTATTTTATTTTAGAAAATTTAGAAAATGCAAAAAATGTAAACAAAGAGGAACTAATTGCTTATTACCTAGGAAGCACTACCACCCACATATTGATATACCATCTTTCTCTTTAGTCAATTATAGCTGAAATTGTAAGTTTAAGTACTTGTATATCTTATCTTTTTCACAGACTTATATTTTAGTGCTTCTAAACATTTACCATGAAAGTAATTTTAATGGCCTGCTAATAATCCATAATATGGATATACTCTTTCTTTAACCTTGCTCCATCTGTTGGGGAATGTTGTTTCATGTTGTGCTACTAGAAAGGAACACTGCAGTGTTTTGGAAAGCACAGCTAATTGTGCATAAGTCCTTGTATGCATTTCTGATTATGTTCCTAAAATAGATTCCTTGAAGGAAAGGCTCAAACATTGTCCTATAAATAAATTTCTAATGGCAGGCACAGTGCTGCACACCTGTAATCCCAGCTACTCAAGAGGGCAAGGCAGGAGGATCACAAGTTCCATGTCAGCCTGGGTAATCTAGTGAGACCCTGTCTCAAAATAAAAAAATTAAAATGTATAAAAATAAAAAAAATAAAAAATGGCTGGGATGTGGCTCAACAGGAAAGAACCCTGGGTTCAATTCCCAATGCTGCCCAAAAAAAGTTTCCATAAAAGGAAAGGTGTGACCACTTAGAAGGTATTAATATACACCACCAACTCATGTGTGAGGGCTCAGCAGCATGTTCCAAAGAGACTGTCACCTCTGCCCAGCACACTCAAGTCATACTCCCTTAGTGTGTAATCAGGGATTATAGATTACTTTTTATATAGTCTAGGCATCACCAAAAAGGTAATTTGGAATTTGCTTAAATTTATAAACTTAAAGCTATATATGCATGTGCAGTCATGTGTGGCATAACAACACTGGTCAACAACTAACTCCATATATGTGGCAGTCTCATAATATGATATGCCCAGGTGATGTTGTGACCATTTTATTTTGTGTAAGTACACTCTGTGATGTTCACACAATGACGAAATTACCTACCTGCACATTTCTCAGCATGTATTCCTGTTATTAGCAATGCATCACTCTGTACACACATGCCATATATACAAATATACTTTCTAAATTACCAGCCCTTTGGGAATTTTCCCAGAAAAGTTGGACCAATAGGAATCTTTATATAGATATGCCAGTCTCCTTAATCATATGAGCCAGTGTCCAAGATCTGCAGTTGGCAAGCTAAAATCCCAACAAGCCAATGGTGTAGTTCTAGTGTGAAGGCCAAAAATCTTAAGACACAAAAAGAGTTCCATTTTAAGCTGGAAGGCAGGTAACCAGTGATGTCCCAGCTCTAAGGAGGGTAGGCAGGAGGAGTTCCCTCTTCTTCAGGGGAAGCTCAGCCTTTGGTTCTATTGAGGCCTTCAGCTGGTTGAATGAGGACTCCCTCATTAGCAGTGACAATCTGCTTTACTTAGTCTCTTGATTTAAATGTTAAACATTTAACTCATCCAAAACACCCTCACAGAAATTCCAAGAATAATATTTGACCAAATATTTGGGTACCCTGTTCCCCAGTCAAGATGCTACATGAAGTTATCCATCACACCTGCACCAGTGTGCCACCTTTGCCTACCTGTCCATCCAACCAGCAGCCACAGGTGACTATTTGAAATGGCAACAAAAATGTATTTTTTTGCCAGGCATGGTGGCGCATACTTGTAATCCCTGCTCTTGAGAGGCAGAGACAGGATTGTGCAGGTTCAAAGCCAGCCTTGCTGGCTTAAGAGACCCTGTTTCCAAATAAAATATAAAATAGGTCTGGGAGTGTAGCCTGGAGGTAGAAGGGTTCCATCCCCAGTAACACCAAAAAAAATGTATTTTTTCTTTACTACAGCAACCATTCTTGGTGATCTTGCCATGACTGTATGTCACTCAGAAACAGAAGGCAGGCCTTCTTCAACTTACAAACATGATATGTCACACAAATTGAAACTGGATTTTGTAAAGATTACATCTTAAAAGCAGCTCACAAAAACCCAATCACTAATAGTATTTCCAAATCTGGAAGTAATGGTACCATTCCAACTCTAACCAGCCATTTTATCCACAGTGGGAAAATGTATCTGTGAGCTCCTATTCAAGGTGCTCACGTATTGCCTTACATAAGGAAAGCACCTGAGCCTGAAAGACGGAATGTGGAGGCATCACCTAGAGCGTTCCATCCCTAGAGTGTTCCATCCCTCTTTTCTGCACTTTCAAAGTATCTTGAGTTGACAGGAAAACAGGAATTGCTTTCCCTTTGCAGCACTGGCCTTTATCTAAACGTGCTGCCTTTTACTCATTCATTCTTTCTTTCACTTTTCTCAACAATTCCCTCGAGGCCACCTTAAGGAGACTATGTGATTATGATGCGTGGAGACAGAATTAGAAATGTTATGTTTTAGAGACGGTTGTAAGCCATTAGTAGGCTAAGAGCTGGAATTCATGGCCTGCCTGTTAATTTCCCTAAATGACTTCTAGATTGGAGTGCCTAATTTCAAGTTTGGAAACGAACATAAAGATTATTCAAAGTTCAAGGGGGAGAAAAAAAAAAAGCAACCATCAGATAGCAAAAGGGATACACTAGACTTCTCAAAGCTTAAATCAGATAGATGGCATTGCATTTCTAAGTAGGAAGTCTGTGTTAGCCCCATGATCACAACTGAATCCAGATACAAAATATGATGTCAAGATAGTGAGTTCATTTATTCATTCAGCAAGTCAGCAGAAATTTTAAAGTGCCCCTTATATGCTGGGCACTCATGAAAATCCATTGGTCCTCATATTATAAGAAAGTAGGTGGAGAAGGGCTAAGGGTAGAGGGAAGTTCTGTGAAATGCGCCTTTTAATGCAGTCTTCTCCATGACTGCATTGCCATTAGAAAAGATTGCTCATGTAAAGAAACCGCGTATGTTTCTGTAGTTTAAAAAAGAATGCAGTTTACTGAAGCAGATTGGAGCTTTATTCCTTGAAACTAATAAAGGAGGCTTATGGGAGTTAGAAAGAAATAAAGAGAATGACTATACAATCATTTGTAGATAACACAAGTATCTTTAGATGGCCTTTTTACTCTTTTTAATGAAAGTATCCAAAACCTCCATAGTAATGGGCAATTCACCTAGGAACTCATCTTCATTATTTGTGTAATTTTTAATTCTCCTAGCTTTTAGTTTCATGTACATCCAAACCACTTAAGGGCCTTAAAAAGGTACTGTAGAGATTACCATGTTTACAGCAGAAAATTCTGTTATCGAATTTACCATAGTGATCATCATTTGTAAATCTAAGAAATGAGTCCAATTTGTGAACAGACCGAGCTGGAGAAATCAGCGAGCCTCATTTGCATGCAGAGGCACTGTCATCACGGATTCACTTTGGCTGCATTCTCTCCCCTACAAGACAGGACACATATTTTATGTCACCTTGAAAGTGGAACTTAATAAAAATCACGATGCCATGTATTCTGGCCTCTTTCAAGCATCGAGATCCTTATGACCCAGATATCCAGCAGTGGTAAATTTCCCCTTCAGGTTATCCTTATTGTGCTTTTTAAAGTCATACAGTTTTCATAATGTACCTAGTAAACATCTAAGTGGGCCTTGTGCCGAGCACTATGCAAACAAGGTGAAGAGGTTGCCTGTTTTCTAGAAATGCTGAAAAGTGAAAGTACCAACTCGGTTTGATTCTCTCTTCTGTTGTTAGGAAAGTAAAAAGACATCCCTCCCCTGGAGGGAATAGGACCACTCACTCCTCCCTGTCTATACTAAATGCTTCAGAGTAGCTGCCTCATGGTGGACCACAATGGAACCTCGGTCTTGCTCAAACTCAGCAAGGATAAAGGGAAAGCGCCATGAGCTACCGTGGCCTTTCTGACTCCACCAGAGCCTCATATTTATCCTCAAAGGAGAAACAGAGACAGTTTCCTCTTCTGTATTGTACTAATGCTAGTTCGTGTTTTTGGTTTTGGGGGGGTTTTGTTTTTGCTTTTTGTTTTTTGGTGGTACTGGGGTTCCTGGAAACCCTTCTACCTCCGGGCTACACTCCCAGACCTATTTTATACTTTTTTTATTTGGAAACAGGGTCTCTTAAGCCAGTGCTGCTGGCTTTGAACCTGCGCGATCCTGCCTCCGCCTCCCAAGTGTGGGGATTACAAGTGTGCACCACCACGCTCGGCTTTGTTTTTGTTTTTTAACTGGAGATGGAACCCAGGGGCATTCTACCTTTGAGCTGCATCCCTAACCCTATTTTTTATTCTTTATTTTGAAATAAAGTCTCACTAAGTTACAGAGGGACTCACTAAGTAGCCAAGGCTGGCCATGAACCTGCGATCCTCCTGTCTCAGCCTCCCAAGTATTACGATTACAAGCGTGCACCACCATGCCCAGCCTGACGCTATTTTAAGATAATGTCCTCTGCACACCTCACCTTCTAACAACACCTAATTTCTTCAGGCTCCCACTGTGCCAGAGTATTTGTATTCAGCATTACCCACCCTCTCTTCAGCAGTATTCCTTGGCCTGGCTCACCCTCCCCAGCCCAGGATCATGCCATCTGGTGGCAGGATTTACCAGGCCCACCTTGGTCCCTCTCTTGAACCTTATGTAATGTTCTAATAATGAGAGCTACCACTCAGCCAGCACAGAGAGCTTTAAATACCCTGTGGGATAATTGCACAATGACTATAAAGAAGTCACTTTCTCCTTGTTCACAGGTGGGCAGATTGATATGTGGAAAAGTTAAGTAACTTACCTAAGATTGAACCCTAGTAACTGGTAGTAAAAGCACAATGGGCCTGGTTCCTAAACATGGTTTTGTTTTTTGTGTTTTGTTTTTTATTTCCTGCTCCTCTGCTCTGCCTCCCAGAGTACTGTGCTGCCTTCTATGTTAGTGTCATTACTGAATAGAACTACCCAAAGTAGTAGGGTAGCCTGGAGGGAGGCACTGAGGTTGCTGTAGGCTCAGCATAATCATTACAGCCAGCAGTGTTTGCCATGTGCTGAGCTCTTTGCTAAGAACTTCATATGTGTTATTTCACCTGAACCTCAAATCTGAGATGGGCATCATTTTATCCCCAGTTAGATAAAATTGCTGACAAATGAAAAATCAAAAAGATTCAAACCTAAGGTGTCTAAGGATCACACACTGAATCATTGCACCAAAGAGCCCCCCCCATGTTTTTTTGTGGGGGAATACTGGAAATTAAACCCAGGGGCATTCTACCTGTGAGCTACACCCTAGACCTTTTTATTTTTTTATCTTGAAACAGGGTCTCGCTAAGTTGCTGAGGCCAGCCTTGAACTTGCACTTCACCTGTCTCAGCTTCCCAAGTACTAAGATTGTAGGCATGCACCATCAGGCTTACTCCTACTTTGTTTTGTTTTGTTTCATTTTGGTGGTACAGGGGTTCCTGGAAACCCTTCTACCTCTGGGCTACACTCCCAGACACCTATTTTTTATATTTTTATTTGGAAAAAGGGTCTCTTAAGCCAGCGAGGCTGGCTTTGAACCTGCATGATCCTCCTGTCTCCGCCTCCCAAGCGTGGAGATTACAAGCGTGAGCCACCACGCCAGGCTCCTACTTTGTTTTTAAAAAGGAAAATTGTAACCTTTATTTTGGCAAGGCTAGTGATTTCCCACCTCTGCCTTAGTCAATGACTATTCACACCTCATACAATGGCACCTGTTTCCCTCTCATTGTGCTCATAGTAGAACTTTGCAGTAGGAATTACACTTCATTTAGACCCTAGATTCTATGATTAAGTCTAGGACGGTAAGAATCTATGGAGCATTGTTAGTATAAAGATGGCCTAATAGCCTGTGGGGTGTGTGTGTGTGTGTGTGTGTGTGTGTGTGTGTGTGTGTGTGTGTGTACATACTTTTATTTACATTAGTCAAGAAGTCAGGACCTGAAAATATGACAAGAGATCCAAATATCTTAGTTCAATAGCACTTTCCAACACAGAAACATTCCCTAGAAAGATTCTCAGTAGGAAGAAAATTGCTTTTGTTAGTGTATTTAAAGTTTGCTCTTCTCTTTTTTTTTAACTTTTTATTGGTGCATTGTAGTCATACATCTTAATGGAGGACAAGATGGTGGAGGCATACAAGCACACATCACCCAATTAGCCCTTCCTCAATTCCCGCCCCATTTTGTCCCACTCCCTCCTCTCATTTTTGGCTTAGTGATTGACTTTGATATGTTTGTTAATGTACATCATGAACATTAGAGAATTTCCCTCTTTCCCCCTCCCATACCATCAGTTAGGTCACCTTATTTGCTCATCTGTAGTATTCCCTTCTTTGTCTAGAGTTCCTCCTATGACCCATTTTCTCCCTAGCTTTTGCATATTAGGGAGAACATCCGATTTCTTATTTTTTGTGACTGACTAATCTCACGTAGCATAATGTTCTCCAGTTCCATCCATTTCCCTGTAAATGGCGTAATTGTGTTTTTCTTTATGGCTGAGTAAAATTCCATTGTGTACATATCCCATAATTTTGTAATCCATTCATCTGTTGATGGCCACCTTGCCTGGTTCCATAGTTTGGCAATTGTGAATTGTGCAGCTATGAACATAGATAAATAAGCATTAGCTCTTCTCTTAAGCCTCTGTTTCTAAAGAAAGTATTTTTGCTTTTATAGAATGTATGCAAGTCCTCCACTTACAGAGTCATGAAAGATGTTCTCTGCCAGTTCATGGTTCAGCGACTCTCAGTGAGACCCAGGGAAGCCAGGAAAAAGCACTTCCTCCCTTCCCAGCCCCCTTGGCACCATCTCCTCACTTGTCCCCCCTTCAAAGAGGAGCAGCGCCCACACTCTTGTCTAGAGGGCCATTTGGGAATCCCCTCTAATTTCCCCTCCACTATTCTTCCTTTCTCTGTTTTGCTATTCTATACCCAATTTCAAACAGAACAGAAATACAGATGGGCACGAGTGGCTGTGTTTCCCAAAATATACTTTTTTTCTCAAGTGCTTCCCTCTTGAAGTGTGTGGACAGAGCCAGCATTTAGTCTTCCCATTATCACTCTGTTTTAATGTCTAACTGACAGATGTCTGTCAGTAAAACAAGGTGATAATGGACAGAAAATGCCCCTGCTCTTAGAGAACAGAAAAGAAAGACCCTGGATTCCTGTCAGTCTCAGAGACACTTGTCAGCCTCTGCTAAAGAAGGCCTATAAATGCCTCTGTGGGGAATATCTATGAGCAGCCTAAGTGTTTCCACCCTTATTAGTCAAAAGAAGAAAAGTGAGGTGTTTCTTGTATATGTACAGATTCTTACCCTGGTGGAAGCTTGCCCAGCATGTTAGCGTGTCACCATCATGGCACTGGCTCCAGGTGTGGCTCTGCCAGATGGCACTTACAGGCTTCATTGGGCCCGAATGTCTTCCCGATGAATCACAAACAAAGCCTAAATACTGCAGGCACCATAGCCCTGACGAGTGGATCAGGGAGGCGTTAGTACTGCCAGCCCCTTCCACTGACTTAGGACACTTCCAGGTGTTTCTAATAAATAATATAAAAATAAAGGCCTATAGGGGGCAAAAAATACCAATGATGTGTGCAGCAATAAGCAAAAGAGGGGCTGTTTTCAAACAATTCTCAATATTTCTAAAGAATCAGCAAAGGCAGAGGGACCCTGTGTGCAAGGAATCTGGGCCCCTAAGAACACTATGTCAACCATGAGGACAAGACTCTTGGGTACCAAAGAGGGCAAGAGAAATGACACCCGGCCTTCTAACCAAGAGTGCTGTTGGGTGATGGGACCACGCCCTTCACTTATTTTGCAATCCTTGAAATCACAAATCCAGTTCTCTATACTGAACAAGAAGAATTTGCTATGGGATAGTGGTTTGATTATTTTTTTCTAATAAAGACAGGTAGACCTTTAAAAGTAATAAAAACTGTTAAGGTATTATAAGATGTAACTAAAGTACCAATTCCTTATTCTGAAGATTGTTAATCATAGGAAAGAAGTAAGAAGTGACCATGCATTTGTGTGTGTGTGTGTGTGTGTGTGTGTGTGTGTGTGTGTGTGTCTGCATGTGAACTGCAGTTCAGCATAACCAGATTGCACTGGTTGACAAAGGAAAGTTTCTCATTACAAAAGAATTCCAACTACTAAGTATAGAAGGGAAATTAGAATTAGAAAGCATATTTGTATAACCTACAAATTAAATTACTGAACCAGACAGCTATCATCAATGGACATAATCATTAGATCTTTAGAAATATCTAAACAGGTAACTTCCCTGACCCTACTAAAAGTGAGATAGCCATACATTACTTGCCTCTGATGTAATGTCCTGAAAAGTACACAGCACCACCTATAAGTCATTCTTGTCTAAAAGTTGAGCCTGAAATTAATCAAGCTGATTCACATAGTTCAGAAAATACAGGGGACAGAGGAACAAGTTAAATGGTACCACAAGAAAACAGACAAACTGAGAAAGTAGATATAGAGACAGAACTCTTAAAAGCCGTGCACGAACTTCTGCAACAGGACAGTAGCATGAGAAGAAGTGGAGAGGGCTGTACATAAGAGAGACTTGGAATATATAAACCCAAATGTGAGTATACAATTTGTTTGAGTCATATAAACAAACCACTCATAAGATTTTTCAAGACAATTGAGTAAATTTAAACACAGTCTGAGTATTAGATAAGCACAAGATATTTTTAAGTTTGTTAGGTATAATTATGGCTTTGTGATGACATGAAGAATGTCCATATTTTTAGAAATTCATACTGAAGTGTGTAGAGGTAAAATGGCTTGGTTTCTGGGATTTGCTTTATAATCTTATTAGGAAGAAAAGAAATAAATTTAAAATGAGAGTGACAAAGTCTTGGTTCATTTTTAGATTTGGATGATAGGGTATATATGGCTTTGCTATAGTTCTATTTGCTTGATATTTTGCATGATAAAAACATAAAGGAAAAGAATAGAAAATCTTTCTCAGGGGTAGCAGTGGGGGTTCCATTGCCTTTAGACAAGATAGGAGCTATGGCCAGAACAAGGTAATTTTCTGATGAGTCAAAAATTGGGGATTTTTTTTTTCTATTTTTTGGAGATTTCCTTTATTTAAAAACTTAGTGAGCTGGGCGTGGTGGCACATGCTTCTAATCCCAGTACTTGGAAGGCTGAGACAGGAGGATCACAGGTTCATGGCCAGCCTCAGCTACTTAGTGAGACCTTCTTTCAAAATAAAGAATAAAAGGTAGGACTGGAGGTATAGCTCAGAGGTAGAATGCCCCTGGGTTCAATCTCCAGTACTGCAAAAAAAAAAAAAAAAAAAAAAAATCCTTAGTTCTGTCAGCTTTTAGGGAAGTCACTAAATGCCAATTCAGGTGACTGGAAGAGAGTTTGGGAAACAAATAGTCTTCAGTGTTAAAGTTAGTGCTGATCTTAGCTGGAATAAGCATCTTGCTTCCTTCAGCATCTGCAGTGGCTAGGCTCTAGGGACTTATCTGGCTACATGTGTTTTTCACATTTATTAGTGAAGTTGGAGATTCAGGAATAAAACACAGTCTTCAGGAACATTGTGTTAATTTGTGACACGCTAGAGATTTTTTTAGCCCATAAAACAAATGAATGAGTTCCATGGGGATATAACTGTTATTTTCACCCTAGAAAGCAGTAAAGACCCACAGTATTTATGAAGTGCTTAGAAAATGGAAAAGGAATAGCACTATGAAAATAGAAAAATACACTCACACTATTGCCATTAATCGTGTATTTTTTTTTTTTTTTTTTTGGTCTGTTGTGAAGGAAAACTGCCATCAGATGGAAATTAAAAGTGTAGAACTCTTTGTTTTATTCGGTTGTTTTGTCTTGGATAATTATGTAATTCAGTGTTAGATAAAGTTGTTTTTGTTTCTGTCAAACAGGCTGAATTGAGCTTAGGAGCCTCACCCATTATTTTTGGCTAGATTGTAATATACAGAGGAAAGAAGAAACCAGATATTTGATTCAGGACCTTCCTTCTGTAGAACTGAGAGATTTCCAGGGACCTTGTGGTGGAAGACAGCCTGGGTTGTGTGTAAGCTGACACACTGAGCATTTCTAACAGGCTTAAGTACTTGGCTTCCCTGGAACCTGGGCAAGAGAGCAGGCTGATCGTCACACTGAAAAAGTCCAGATGAAGCCAGTGTTCTACAGGTGGGGGCTGTGTAAGCAAGGCCACTCTCTACCTGTACTGAGGTGCAGGAAACTAGTGCAGGTGCCAAGGTCAGACACATGGTGTGTAGGTAGAGGCAGGCAGGGCCCAGCCAAAGGAGAGCACAGAAAGGGGAGTATGCTCCATTTAGTAAAACTGAGGTTTCTTTGAAGAGATTAGTAAGTGCTCTGCATTGAGGTAAGTAGAAAACAAGTCTCATAATCAAGAAAGAGACCCTATATGCCAATTTTATGGCCCACAAGAATCCAAGATACACTCCGTGACCAGATGAAATGATAAAGTGATCTCAGGTAACTGAGTCCTTGGATACTTATTACTTTCATTTTGTGCTTGTTTGTGTTTTGATTATTTAAAAAGACTGGACCCATGCTAAGTAACCAATAAAATAGAATCTGTGGTTTTTTGTGTATATGTGGGGGGAGAGGAGTAGTGTCTAAGGCCAAGAAAAGTAATCCTGGGATGTTTCTGTGGTATTTACCTACGTTTACACAAGACCGTCAAAGAACTGTCAACGGTTCCGTATGCCACCACCAAATGTTTGCTTGAGAATGTGGGAGGGAGTGAGGAGGACAGCAGAAGCAGTGCACCAGGGGAGGGGACCTGGAGGGGCCTCTGTCCCTGCCCCAACCCCCATGGTGTGAGATGGCCATGTCACACTGCAGTCCTAAGCTGTACCCATCACCAAGAGCCCTCTGTGTTCCAGGACAGGCCTACCTCAGGTCCCCAGTGCCCAGGGCACTCCCATTCATTAGCAGATAGGTGGCAGTTCAAAGCCTGGATCCCATGACCCAAACCAGGGCTCTGTTTCATTTCTTCTCCCCTCAGAGACTATCAGAGAGTGCCTGACTGAAAGCCCAGATATGTAAAAAGCATTGCAGGGACACCCCAAGACTGCGAGAAGGACTGGTACATTTAGGGCCTTGGGTAATGCGAGGCATGAGCTAGGGTCTGTCTCTAAACTCTAATGCCAGGGGCAAGGCTAAAGAGCAAGCTATAAAGAGCTCTTCACTGCACGCATCATAACATTCCTTGGCAGGCTGAGCGGCTGTGGTTATCCTGGTGTGTAAGCAGAGGGCACTGTAGCCAGGAGTCTGAAAGTGCCTCAGAGAACAAGCAGGGAGGCCCAGCCCACAACCCAAGTGGAAATGGAGCATGGACCCGGCCTTGTAAAAGGGCATGATTGCAACCTCCCTGTGGAGGTTTCCTCCCTGAAGAGGAAAACCCCCAAGGAACACTGGCTTTATCCTAGAGTGGGAAGGCTCGGGTTCAGAGTTGGCTCATCTGTACGGCTGATACTGGGTTGCTTGCACAGAGGAAGGTGAAGTACAGCTTGGCAAGAAATCCCAAATCAGCTTCCTTAGTGGTAGGCATTCATTTGCATGCTGATCGAACATATGCATAAGCCTAACAACAAATTAGGAGCTTCCAGTTCTTGGACTGTGTTGAATCTCGTGGCAGAATTGTTTTCTCGAGTGTGATCAGATATTCTGGCCAGCATGCTACACCTTGCCTACGTCTCCTCCTTCGTGCTGGACAGCAGGGAGCCTTTAGATAGGCACTGGGCACTCCAAATATCTGAAGAGTACACTTGTTTTTCTTCTAAATGATATCCCACGAACATCTCCTCTTGTTTCATCGCACCCCTTTATATTTTTTAACCTGATGTTTAAACTCTCTGATATGTCCCAGGATTCTCGGGTGCATCCTCACTTCCTGGCACCTCCCTCAGCTCAGCGAGGTTCCTAGGTAGGAGCCAGTTGTTATTTACAAGTGTAATTCAGCTGTTGCTGTGTCTTTGAACACACAGGGTTGTTGTGGGATTTTTTAATTGCCATTTTCATCTATCTAATTAAAATTAAATGGAAAAAATGGATAGCCTCCAAAATCTGAATTAATTTCATGAGTACTTCAGGGAAAAATATGTATAAATATGATAATTGGTACTTGATGTGCCTTCAGCAGAGTGAGAGGATTTTACCTGGATGAAGAGAAAAAAATATAGTAATTTTATATGGGAAAAAAAAAGATTTGTCTGATGCTTCTGATACTTCTTGTGGCTGAAAATCAGAATTAATTACATGGATGGAAGTGATAAATAGCTCTAAATATAACTTCAAAATAGTACACCATGAATGTGTTATTAAAACTCCTTCCACATCCAACTTGCTTGTGCTGGTCTGATTTGATTCTCCCTGTGGCTCATCGTTGGTATTTACACATTTCTCAAGAAAATGCCATTACCCCCTAGTCAAAACCTCATTCTCGCTCAGAAACGAGCACTTCACCTGCTCACTGTGTTCTGTAAGTGTGGCAACAAGCACACGGCAGAAAATAATGAGACAACAAAAAAAGTTTTTTTTTTTAATTCATTGGGCCAGCCAGTGTTTCTCTCTGCAGACCCATCAATCGCTGATGGACGTGTTTATGAAGACTTAGATGGTCACTTTATTTGGAATGACAAAGTCTATGTTCTACATAATGAGGTCAGCGAAGCATCCAGAAAAGAAACGTATAATTCCGAAGCGTGGGTCTGTGAGCACAGCCCTGCCGCTGCTATTTAAGTTTAATGAAGCAGCTACTTTACTGCTATACACTCTCAGTGAATAGCCTCCTTGGCGTGTTTTTGAAAACTTCAATGTTGCTGGTAATCATGTCCCAGAAATCTCCTTGGAGAGCCTTTGTGTCCCGTTCTCAGAAGAAATATGCCACTTTTACATGTTAATGGTTTTGAAATTAGTCATTGGCTCCATTTTCACTGGAAAGGAAGGTCGTTGTGTGATTTCCTACCTCCCCTGGTTTGCTCCAAACATTCGGGATACTCTGAGTTCATCAGCCAGGTGGAGCATTGTCTGTTTTTAACATGCCTGAAAAGACATGGAAATGTTCTACCAGGAGCATTCCTGGTTTCAGAATTCAGAATTCAGAATTGTTCTTGGAATTCAGCCGAGGGGGAAATTCCTGCACAGGCCACTGTTGCTGTTTTCCCCATTTCCATTGCTGATGGCCTGTGTGGCCCATTCACTGGTCTCCTTGGAGAGTGCTGTGCTCCCTGAGTGCTCAGACCCCCTCAGAAGGCTAGGGAACACCGCACACTGCTTTCTGAAACAGATTCGCTCATGTAGACTGCTGGCAGCCTTCTGAATGCTGGGCCACTGTTCTGATGCAGAACTCTGTGAGAGCAAAAAGACATCTCACCATCCCATGGTTCCACCATGTCATTCCCTCATACTCCCCTGTATTTTCATGGCATGGCGGGTGGTGGCAAGGTGCCAGGCCCTCGCAGCTCTGCAACCCAGGGGAGGTCTCGGAAGTATTCCAGACTGGTGACCTGCACTTCACTTGAGCCATGTAAAATAGGATTGGGGAAGGTTGGACCTTGCACCACCAGAAACTTCCTAGAAATGGCTAATAGTTGTCAAAAAAACTTTTTTAAAAGATGTGTTTCAGCCGGGCGTGGTGGCGCACGCTTGTAATCCCCGCACTTGGGAGGCAGAGACAGGAGGATCGCGCACGTTCGAAGCCAGCCGCGCGCGCTGGCTTAGGAGACCCTGTTTCCAAATATAAAATGTAAAAAGAGGTCTGGGAGTGTAGCCCGGAGGTAGAAGGGCTTCCAGGAACCCCAGTACCACCAAAAAAAAAAAAAAAAAAAAAAAAAAAAAAAGATGTGTTTCAGCCAGGTGTGGTGGCTCACGCTTATAATCCCAGAGCCTGGGAGGCTGAGACAGGAATATCTCACAGGTTCGAGGCCAGCCTCAGCTACTTAGTGAGGCTCTCAGCAACTTAGTGAGACCTGTTTCCAAATAAAAATATAAAATAGGTCTGGGAGTATAGTCCGGAGGTAGGAAAGCCCCTGGGTTCCACCCCCAGTACAAATAAATAAATAAATAAATAGTGTTTGGATGGACAGGTGAATAAGTGAATTTACTTCTTGTTTGTTTGTTTGTTTGTTTGTTGCAGTACTAGGGATGGAACCCAGGGGCATTCAACCTCTGAGCTATACCTCCAGCTCTATTTTTTATTTATTTTGAAACAGGGTCTCACTAAGTTGCAGAGGACCTCCCTAAGTAGCTGAGGCTGTCCACAAACTGTGATCCTCCTGTCTCAGCCTCTCAAGTACTGGGTTACAAGGTGTGTCACCATGCCCAGCTGAATTTGCTTTTTGACCATCTTTAGTTGTGGAATTAATAGAGGATCCTTCCAGGATGTATTTGGACCAGAGGAGACTTTTTCTTTTTTTAAATTATATTTTATTGTAGAAAGAACACCTGACATTATCGACCTTTTTAACAATAGTTGGGGGGGTACTAGGGATTTAATCCAGGGGCATTGTACCTAGAGCTACACCCCCAATTCTTTTTATTTTTTATTTTGAAGCAAGTATCACTAAATGGCCAAGGATCTCACTAAATTGCTGAGGCTGGCCTTGAACCTGTGACCCTCCTATTTCAGCCTCCCAAGTACTGGGATTGCAGGTATGTGCAACATTCCTAGCCCTTTTAAAACAAATTTTTAAGCATACAGTACATTATTATTTACTATGGTTATGATGTCATAGAGCAGACCTCTAGGACTTATTTACCTTGCTTAATTGAAACTTAATGCCTGTTGAATAGTAACTCATTATTTTCAGGGATCATTTCTATAGTCCCTACCACTTCTTAAAACCTCTGGAATTGGGTATTAATTTGAACTTGGAGGCCCAGTTTAGCACTGTACTACCTACCCTCTAAGCTTGGTCCTGCTCAAACCACACCACCCAGGCAGGTCTCACGACCAGGTTAGTGTCAGCCAGAACTTACCCTGTGCCTCTGTTTTCACCTGTAAACCCTGTGGCTAATTGTCATACCCAGACAGAAGTGCCTGTGTAACAGATCTCCCTTCTCAACTTGCATCTAAGAGCCTAAGGTTGACCTGTCATTAGAAGTGCAGCTCTAAGCCGGGTGTGGTGGTGCAAGCTTGTAATTCCAGCATTCGTGAGGCTGAAACTGGAGGATCGTGGTTTGCAGACAGCCTCAGCTACTTAGTGAGGCCCTCCGTAACTTAGTGAGACCCTGCTTCAAAATAAAGAATAAAAAACAGGGCACGGGGTATAGCTCAGAGGTTGAATGCCTCTGGGTTTCATCCCCAGACCCGCAAAAAAAAAATGCAGTTGTGATATAAGTAGGCCTGAAAGGGAAGTTGGGAGAGGCTCATGTTTTATTTTGTAGTGTATTTGTCACATGCTAGGTCAGTGAAGACTTAGTCTCACTAAGCTGTGGAGGGCCTTACTAAGTAGCTGAGACTGGCCATGAACTGCGATCCTCCTGTCTCAGCCTCTCAAATGCTAGGATTACAAGCATGCACCACCATACCCGGCTCTGAGAGTGATCTTTTTTAAAGGCATGAGCCTGGCAACTAAAAGCTCTCTTGGCTTCTTGTCTTGTCATCTGATATTTCCCTCTGCACAAACTCCCACCATGAAGCCATCTGCTAGAATGTGATGCACAGGGAGGCCCTTGTGAGAACTGGTGCCATGCTGTTTGGTCTTTCAGCCTCTAAAACTAAGCCAAATAAACTTTTCTATGTAAGTTCTTTAGCCTCCAATATTTTGTTATAGCAACTGAAGGCTAATTAATACAGAAAATTGGGATCCTCTAAGAACTTCCCTAATTGCTTCTATATTCTGACAAATATTGTTTGAGACCTTACAAATAGCCAGGTAGTTCAGGAAGTATTAGTACCCTAATTTTAAATGTTCAGAAAAGTTCCGGTTCCTGAGAATTACCCCTGCAGCTTACTACTCACCAGAGGTGGATCACTTACTCCATGAGTGGTAAGCCAGTGCAAAGGTTTACACTGCTAAGAGCAGAGCTTTTCCCCTCAGTTTATGATCCTTATGGAGGCTGGGGGCAGGGGCTGAGGAGACACAGGGACTGTAGAGGTGAGCAGGGCCCGCTTCCTTGTGTGCTTTCCTCCCCTCCTCCATGTCCTGAGAACACATCCTTGTGATGCCTGCCACGTTCCCATGGAGATCACTTCCCAGTGGCAGCTTATTCCAGTGGCAGACAATTAGCTGCAGCCTGGTTAGTCCCTGCTTTTGTGAAACCTGTACTTAGTGCTTGGGTGGGTGGGGGGTCACAGTTTAACAGGCAAGCATTTTTGTTTCAATGAATCTCTAATCAGGCTTTCATTTATTTAGACATTCCCTCTGTTTTCACTGTCTCCTCTTATCTACCTACTCCTACTCTTCCTGCTGCTGTGCAGCTGAGTTCGGCCAGTGCCAAATCATGTTATATTCTCAGCCTGAGAAAAATTCTGCAAAGTATCAAACCTGGCCGATAAAAGACCTGTCCTACCAGGTTTGAGGTTTCAAATTTACACATACACTACTCTTCCCCAGCACTGTGTTTTTGTCCGAAGAAAACCCAGGGAGAATTCTTGTGTGGACTAGGAAGCTACTTTTCCACAAGAGCAGTGCACTGGTATTGATAAGAAAGCAATGGAATGGTGCTTGAAATTTCGCAGAAAGCGCCAGGAAGACCAGTGCTAGGCTGCAAACCAACAGCTCAGCTCTTTCTAGCATCTAAGGCAGCAGCCTGCTGTTTTCCCAGGTGGCTCTGAACGAGACAGGGAAATGCAGTGGGCCATTTGTCACTGCCCCAGGTGCAACATGTGCATGCCAATTGGTGCGTGCAGCCTGCAGGCCCTGGCTTGCTTGCCCCATGCCTGCCTCTGGGCTTTCCTTTCACTGAGATCAAGGCAGAAAGTGCTCCTCTCCCTCCTCCTCCACCTGAGTATGCAATTCCATCCATTCTTCTGGGATTAGAACTGATTTGGCCAAACCCGCTGTGATGGAGCCTGCTCATGGTCTTTGTAATCCCTCCCACCCCACTTTAAATTCAAAGTGTAGTCTTTTAGGACTGTTGGGACTCCTTTCTGGCATGCCAGTCTTTGTATCTCAAGGTTATTCCAGTGTGTGTATAGCAGACATGCTGGTACATTCTCCAGGGAGTGCTGGACTAGAGTATCATTCATTCAACTAAGTTGAATGGGCCTGGTCTCAGAGGATCGTGGGTAGAGGTTATGCACAGAAAGCACAAGAAAAAGAATCAGGGTTTGCTTGGAGAAGGAAAGGTAGAGCCACCTTGTGTCCCTTTATGCTGAGCTCAGTGCCCAGCCCGTACTGTGAATGGCATAAACTGATCAGGCAGATGATAATAACCCTTTTGTCCAAGAAGAGAAATAAAAAGTGTATCATATGAAAGTAAAATTACAGACAGAAAAGGAGTTTATGGGAAACTCTGCCTCTAGAATATTTTAAGGACATTGTATTGTGGATTTAGGTCACACACCTAGAACTACTTTCTTTGATGAGGACTTAATCTAGATTACAGGTGAGCATCAGTACTGATAGGTCCCACTGACACGTTGTGCAGCCCTCTCTGTGGGCTTCGGTCCCACTGAGCACAGGGAGGGAGCACTTGGGCCTCTGCGCTGGAGATATGCACAGCCCGAAAATAGACTCTCAGAGTGCACCCAGACATAATGAGTCCATTCGGCAAGAAGGTCACTGTGTCTGCTTTTCCTGCCAACATACCCCTGGCTCTTAATCTATGACTGCCTTGTGCAGCACAGGAGCTGTGCCAGGAAGCTACACTTTGTGGCTGCAAGGCATTATGAGAATTTAAAATCATGTCAATGGGGTTTGTCAGGGTAGGCCCGAAGAGGGGACGTATACACTATTTAGAAGAGGATCATCTTTTAACATCCTTTTGTTGTTTGGCCTGAGAGCCCCCATAACATCTTAAAAAAAAAGACTCTTGGGCCTGAGCTACAAATTAAGTTCACTGTGCCAATTCTACCAAAAACATGAAAAGACACCCACCCAAAAGTGTGGCATGGTTAACCAAGCGGTGGGATTATGAGTGAGTTGTATTGTTTTCTTCTTGTTTTTCTGTGCTTTCTATAATGTATACTTAATGTATTTGCAATGTAAAATAAAGCAGGAAACCATATTTAAGAAGCAAAACATACCCTAAAGGAATTAACTGTCTGACTGTGTTCCTTTGAATATTCAGTATTGGGGTTGTAAAAATGGCACAGGGCAAGACAGCCCCTGCCTGCATCCCCGAATCACACCTCAGCTCCCTCCACTCCCAGTTCCAAAGGGCTGCTGAGCACGGGCAGATAGCCATCAGAGAGGATGGGTGCTACAGGAGGACCTCAGGGAAGGGAGGTTGCGGGAGCAAGCAAGTCACACACTCAGCAGCAAGGAGGAGGTGACAGTCACAGCTAGTGTCTCCAGCAGTCAAGCCAGCTTGACATGTGCATGTAGGAGGGGAAACTGTCCACTCGAGTTCACCAGGAAACACTGCTTTCTGACCTGAGCGCATCCTGTTGATGCTCATTGTTCCGGAAGTTGGAAAGATCCTGTTTTCCGGAGCTATAGGGATCAAGTAAAATATAATGAGCAAAGACAGATATCTGGGAAGAAACTACCTCTGGAGGAATTCCAAATAGCCCCTTGGGGCCGCCAAGTAGGGGAAGACATGATTTTCACGTTAGACTTGGGGCTTTGTCTGTTCATGCTGGTTGTCAACATGCACTCAGTTTGTCAAGCAGTCCTGCCACTGTCCTGCTGAGCGCAGGCCATGTGGAGCTTGAGGTGAGCAGGCTGGCAGAAGGGGCACGCACGGGCCATGCCACTGCGCCACCTCACCTTTGGACACAGTTACCCCTGCAGTTTCTCCACAAACCTCCATTTCTTACGTATCACAGGCTGACCTGTGAATGCGGGGGTGGGGGATTCCTCACTTCACTGGGTCTTAATGCTTTGAACTCGAAGTCACAGCCCATGCCCTATACCACACACATCAGAAACACACAATTCCTTGCAGTTTGTATGGTAGAGTCTGTTAGGGATAGAAGACCCTTATTAATAATGATCTATTTGTAGTGACTGTTAAGATCTTGTTCATCACTATCATCCCCATCCCTTCTTCTCTGTTTCCTTATGATGGTGCACGTGTCCCTGGATTTTAGGTAGTATACAAACAAACACAATATCTGTGGTAATGCATTTATTTTAACATCCATTGAGGATTGGGGGAACAAGCTTATCAAACTAATTATTTCATAAATAACTTTAAAACAGGCAAAGACAAGATATGTTTTTAAAGAAAGTTAATTTTCAAGGCATATTATATAGATAATTGCACTATGGATCACAGCAATGGCAAAAGTCAGGGTGGAACTATAACTGAATGTTCGTATTTAGCAAATAGAATCCTAGAATATGCTACTTGGCCAAAATCTTTTTCCTCTCTCTGTTTTTAATCTTTGTATCTCAGAATGAAGCTGCATAGAGAATAAATTGCTATGAGAAAAAAATAGTTGCAAACAGTTTTAATAATGATTCTAGTAACTTTTAGAGAGTGTCAACAAAGACTTATTGCTTCTCTGGTGCGGAGCAGGAGAGCTGCTTATCTTCTCTTCAGATCTGGGCTTCAGAGCCATCATTCTGTCCCCCCATGGAAAGCAGGGATTCTGAATGTTTATATATGCCAACCCACTCGCTGTCTTGTTCACACCCAAGTCCACTGTTTCTTGTGGGCTATGTGTATGTGATTATGCATGTGTATGTATGTGTGTGTGTGCATGTGTAAATGGTAACAAGATAAGTGCCGTGTCTAGGCTACCCTGTTATTTATATTAAATAAAGATATGACGATGTTGGTGGCCCATAATTCTCCATTTTCTATTAATCACTCAGCCCAAGTAAACTGTTTTCTGATCTCTCTTAGATGGAAATCCTCTATGAATGTGGAAGCCATTAGTGGAGTAATTGCTGTCTGTTGCCATGACAACCAGCCGCTGCAGTCACCTGCCCGAAGTCCTGCCAGACTGCACCAGCTCGGCTGCGCCCGTGGTGAAGACTGTGGAGGATTGTGGCAGCCTGGTGAATGGGCAGCCACAGTATGTCATGCAAGTTTCAGCCAAGGACGGACAGCTGCTGTCAACAGTAGTGCGGACTCTTGCCACCCAGAGGTAGTTGGGCAATTAAAATAAACGAATCTGTAATTGATCTGGAGAACTGTTTGTCAGATGGAAAATGCTAAAGGGAATGTAATTAGTGCTCAGGTCTTTGTGTCAGGTGAGAGGAGGTGCTGGAAAAACGACACAAGTTCTGCCATTGCCGTTTCTATAGCAATAGGGCATAAAGCTGAAAGTCGTGTTGTCGAATGTTCTGCTTAAAGTCACACTTGCAGAGAGCCAGGCAGGGCAGGATCCCACAAGACGTGGGGTTGCTTGCTTTACATTTGTTATTTTGACACTGTGGTAATTATGCTCTTGCTGTCTCCAGTAGCTAATGAAGGTAGCTCTTTGTTGGAGCAGACTGAACAAGGCACCCGATTTCAAGTGACTGAGCCAAAGTGGTTGGTTTTGTGGGCACACCTTTTGAAGTGACATTCCTAGTGTACACACTGATCGGCATCACCTGATGGACACACATCTAGGGCCACCTCCTGGGGAGTTTCCTGTCACCATATAAGGGCCCTCCTTCACCCTCTACAGACACTCCAACATGTGTAGTGATATCATTAAAGCCTCTTCAGCTGTCTTGCCAGGTGATGAACAACTCAGAGGCCACTTTTCCAGGCTGGCACTTTGTCCCTGGAGTCTGTTCTTGTGCTGCTATGGCACAACGGCAGGCTGGAAGCGAACGGGATGCTAGACTGATAGGTGCACCTTGGCTTCTCCAGCTTTTTTCAGAATGGCTAAGTGGGACTTTTGACCTATGAATGTATGTCACCACCAGACTTATCCCCCAGTGTCAGTGCTGACACTCTGACCCTGAATCTTAGAAACAGTTATTCACACTAACTGCTTACCTCAGCCCAAGTGATGGGTCAGCCCCTGCAGCACAGGCAGAGGCCCCCAGGTCCACATGTGTGCCTGCAGCAGGGCTGCTGATGGCCCCAGGCCTGGACACGGCCCTCAGACATGGGATCACACCGAGGCACGCTCTGGACATTGTCCATATGCTTTCTGTTAAAATCTGTGTGGCTGTCACAAAGAAATAGAAACATAACTAACGGATATTTTTCCACCTCTGACAATTGGTTAGGACTCAGAACACAATGTGGTGAACTGAGACTGGGTGTGCCCCAGTCCTGCTTGCAGCCATCAATCCCCTGAGTGCTCAGGAAGAGCAGGCTGGAGTTGGAATGACTGAGGCCTGTGAGCCAGTGTGTCCATCTGTCTGATGTGCACACTTGCTCTCCCACCACACAGCAACTCAAGCCAGAAGGTTGCAGAGTTTCACATGCACACCGCTCAGAGCGAGGAGGCAAGGAGCAACAAGTCAATTCTCTCCCCTTTCTTTTCCCACCCTGAGCACAAGTGGGTCTGTTATGCAGGTGGAAGGGAACCTTTTCCTCTCAGATCCCATTCTGGCCTTTGCTCATCCTCGTGCTTATTCCTAGAAAGGCCTTTGTGAACCTGCCGTGTTTCTATAGCTGTTTCCTTCTGGATCAAAGACTATGTTAAGGAAAGTGATGGGCCTGGACTTGGTCACTGTTATCTTTCAGATATGTGGGGAAAGACAGAGAAGTGGCTTAAGAGGCTGATCCTGGGGTTGTCACATATAATGAAGACATTTTACAAGCCCAACAAAGAACAGCATAAGCAACATAAGAAGAACTGGATCAGAGCTAGAGATGTAATTTATTGGCAGAGCACTCTCCTAGCATTTGTGAGACTCTTGGGTTTTGTTTGTTTGTTTGTTTGTTTTTTGTTTTTTGTTTTTTTGGTACTGGGGTTCCTGGAAGCCCTTCTACCTCACAGACCTATTTTTATATTTTTATTTGGAAACAGGGTCTCTTAAGCCAGCACAGCTGGCTTCGAACCTGCGTGATCCTCCTGTCTCCACCTCCCAAGTGCGGGGATTACAAGCGTGCACCACCACACCCGACTAAACTCTTGGGTTTGATCCCCAAAACTGTCACAAAAAAAAAGGAGGGAGGAGAAGGAGAAAGAAGAGATCAAATAGGGGGATGGACACAGTATTATCCTATTATATAATAGGACATATGGCCATGTTACTTGATTTGGACCTGAGTTTTTCCATGAGGGGACACTCACTGGCATCGACCAGCCATTTGCTATGTACTGGTCCCTATTCTAAGCTTCTCATCTGG
Organism: Muscardinus avellanarius; assembly: GCF_963383645.1. Classification (NCBI taxonomy): domain Eukaryota; kingdom Metazoa; phylum Chordata; class Mammalia; order Rodentia; family Gliridae; genus Muscardinus; species Muscardinus avellanarius. The sequence goes on from NC_137793.1 coordinate 37,532,749, forward strand.
ACTGTCTTTTTTCATCTTCGAAATCTCCATATAGGGTGATTTCCCACTTTAGAGACAAGAAGACTAAAGTAAGGGAAGTGGAGCTACATGCCCAAAGTGAGGCTAGGAAGCCCCACAGCTGGGCCTGGCGCCCAAGCTGCTGGGTTGCAGAGCCCACACTAGGAACCACCTAGTATGTTACGCTGCCTTTGTGAAATACGCAGGAGTCATTTCTCAAAAATCCTAGGCAGAACTCTAGGCTGCCCCGGTAGGAAATATTCACTGCTCACTCTCAGAGTCCTTGGCATCCCCGAGGTCATTCTCCGAAAGCACTGTGCCTGGCTCAGCCGCGCTTCCTGTGGCAGCTGTGGGCCAGCTCCTGGTTCGCTTCCCTTCTCCACCCAACTGAAGGAAAAGCGAAAGGAGGCTCTGGAAATATAAAAAGTGTCCCAGCCTGATTCAAAATATGTCATTTTCCTAGAAACTACAATTGGCATCATTTCAAACAATTTCTGTTATTAATTGTGAGGAAATATTTTTATTTTTTGATTGGTAGTTTGCTGGAACTTCACCTAGGTTCAAGACAAAAATAACACATTGCTCATTTTCACTCATTTTTGTCCCCAGGCCATGCCTGGCTACTTGGATAATGGCCTCCTCCTATTTCTTTATATTGGCAAAAGGACATGGCCAACCGCTCTGGAGTGCTCAGGACCACTGGCCCCACTGCCAAGGTCAAGTGGGAAAATCTAAGGGGTCCTAATGCAGCTATCTGTTCTGAGCAGCCACCACTGGGGCGGGCCCAAAGACCACATGGCGGTGGCTCAGGGCCCAGTGACCAGCAGCGCTCTCCTTCTCTTGCAGCCCCTTCAATGACCGGCCGATGTGCAGGATCTGCCATGAGGGCAGCAGCCAAGAGGACTTGCTTTCTCCATGTGAATGTACGGGGACCTTGGGGACAATTCATCGGAGCTGCCTGGAGCACTGGCTGTCGTCCTCAAACACCAGCTACTGTGAACTCTGCCACTTCAGGTTTGCAGTCGAGCGCAAACCCAGGCCGTTAGTGGAGGTCAGTAAGTGGGGCATGTCTTGAAAACTTAGCTCTAATGAGCAAATGATGTCTGCATTTATGCCCGGATCACAAACCCTGTACGGCTTCACTGAAGCACGGTAATAGCTGTGTGTGTGCACATGTGTGTGTAAGAGAGAGAAACAGACAGACACAGAGAAGGATAGCATGTCAGCTCACTCAACAGCCAGCAGTAGAAGGTCTCCTTCACAAAAGTGGGAGCTTGAAAGTAGTACAAAGAAGTAGAATTAAGGAGAAAGAGGACATGTAGAGCAGTGGTCTCCATTTTTCAACCCCTGTGAATGGAACAAACAGATCACACACTTATCTCTTTTTATGTACCACCTGCCCAGCTTGGAGCAACTTAGATAAATGGGCATTTGAGTTACATATGCTGAGCAGTCTTCATGAAAATATAGCTGCCGAGTACAGAACCCACACTTCCTGGGTTCTGCAACCTCGGGTAAGTTACCTAACCCCTAGAATTGCTGTAAGAGTAAAAGGAATTACCATGTGTAAAACACTTAGCAATTTAGGGCACACATGAAAGCATTTGAATAAGAAATATATTTCTGGGAAATCATGCACAAACTTTTTTCAGTTAATACCCTAGTATGGGAATCTCCTATCTTAAAAAGTGGTACTATCAGCCCAGCAGCCATTAAATGGCAGAGTATTGTAAAAGGCATGAGATTTTGTTATCCCTAAGGTTTGGTCTGGTATTTGTCAGAGGAATTAGGGAAAAAATATTAGATGATTCCTGTCCTCTCTGCTAACCCCAAACTACTAGTCAGTTAATGACTGAATATTGACAATAATAAATATTTTGATATATTATGAGGTAAAGGTAGCTGTAAGGGGCCAGATCATTGCATCTGTAATTCAGAGCTGTTGATAATCTTATTTCAGCAGCTAACCCAGTGAAACCCTGGAATTAGAATCAGAACTAGGTATCAAGGAGCCTTTGGTGGAGACCATGTAGTATGTTAGCACCAACACACATCCGCCTCTGGAGAGCTCTATGTGTACATTCTCTTGTTTTTGATCTTGAAATTTAATAAGGATCTGTACCTAGAGCTTGTTTTAGCTATGACTTACTTGCCAAATGGCACAAAATTTATTTGATTTGTCCCGGTAGACTATGCTTTTTTCTTTTTTTTTCTTTTTTTGTGAATTTAGAGGCATTCTACCTCCAAGTGACACCCCCCAACCCTTTTTCTGAATTTTATTTTGAAACAGCATCTCACTAAATTGCTGAGTATCTCACTAAGTTGCTGAGGTTGGCCTCAAGCCTGCAATCCTCCTGTCTCAGCTTTTCAAGTACTGGATTATAGGAGTGTTTTACCACTCCTGCTGACTCTATGTTTAAAACATTGGATCAAGTGACCTCTTAATTTAGCTATCTTGCCTCTTGACATCCACTTTCAGAAATTCATATTTGTAGTGTGCCTATCAGGAATTGGGCCCTTTGACAGATTCACTGGTATTTAACATTTCAGGACCCCTCCCCAAAAGAGAAAATATAATTAAATAATAAACAAATGAGGTGAAGATTTTCCAAGACCAATGGTAAAAGTACAAAGAAGCCTGTTTTTTCTTTGCAGAAACTTTTTGGACCCTCCCCAGTTTGATAGTGCATTCTCTCCAGGAAAGCTGGTTTCCCAGAGTAAGAAAATCCTACTTTTAAATGGATTTTTATCCAACCACCTTTACTGGTATTGCCAAGGAAAGACTTTTACTTTTGTTTGGTAAAAATTCCCATGCATACGACATATAACAAACAAGGGTAGTGCATATGTGTGCACACACACATAAGTGTGCAGCCACCTTAGTTTCTCTAGTAACATGTGCATGTTAGATCATCCAGGGAGCCCTTTCAATCACAAGGGAAATGTACTCACACGCAGAGCGTTCTTCACAGTTGCCAACCTCAGGTCACAGACTGACTCCAGAATGGTAGGCAGCTGTCATTAAACAAGGAAGCAGGCAGATGACCTTGAGAAGGTGTGAGGTACTCTCCAGGATTTAGGGCCTTGTCTACAAAAACTTCCCCCAAACGGTCACTGTGGTGAAATTTTCATTGCACAAATGGAATGTGACAATTTTCAGAGTTAATGATGATTGAACAAGTTGAAAGTGAAAGGCAGCCCTTCTCCGCCGGGGAGGCTGGCCGTTTGATCATCCCACGGCGAAATGAACTTGCTGTTTGACCACAAGCAATAAAAAGTTGTCTTTGGTTTCTCAGCTGTAAGACAAATGAGAACCAGGTGTGGGCAGATTTTTAAACAAATGATATTACTAATTGACTTTTCCTCCTTACCAAAGGGCAGGCTTGTTTGTAATAAGCATTGCTTCTCAGTATTTTTACTTTGAAATAAACATGCATCTTTTCTTTTTTTTTTTTTTTTTTCAGTTTATCAGCTAAACCTGCCTATTTGGTTTAAGGATTAGGAGTATTGTCACGTTATTTCTCATTTTTACTCTTTTAATCGTTTTAATCATTAATTTGTTTACCAGTTGGATCTGCCTTCTCATTAAAGCAAGAAAATTCCATAACATTTAATTTTAAAATCGATGTGACAATAACAGCTCTTGTTGCTGGAGGAAGCAGTTTTAAAAGTCATTTGTAAATTTTATTTGTCAGCATCCAGACGCTAGCATTGGTTGGAATTACTTTAACACCTCCGACTTGCACTTTTTCTGTAAACCCTCCTCAGTCCTTATTCAGTACAACTCTTTCATCCCCCTTTCCTCCCTTTCCTAAGGCACTTATACTTCCATCCTTTTTTGTACTCTCTGCAGCCAGCAGCTGAATGTTAATTTTTAACTAGTGAGAAACCCAGGCTGTTCCATGGAGTCAATTTCTCTCCCAGGAGGGTGAGTCTCTACTCAGAATGACCAAGCCAATGGGTTGGTTTCTTATTAGAATCTCCATACTGGGCCCCCCTCCCATTTTGCTCCTGACCATCTGTGTGACTCTGGTCAGTTTCTCTGAGTTTCACTATGGAAGACAGTGAGAAAGGAGATGTTCATGACTTCTTTTAGTCTCCATAGACTAAAAGTTTTTGCATAAAAAGAAAAATATATTCTATAGTTAATCTGAATGCATTGTATGATGTGTAATTTATATCTCAATAACTTGATTGTGTGTGTACCTATCTACTTACCTATCCACCTACTTACCTATCATACCTACCTACCTACATGGCCCCACTAAGTCTTCATTCTCGTTTGGTACATGCATCGCAAATTTCGTACTCAAAATATTTTCTTGCTGCAAAGTAAGCCAGTAAAACAAGAGCTATTTTCAACCCAAGAGAGCTTCCTTGCAGTTATCTAGTTTAGTCAGATGTGGATGAATTTCTGCCAGAGTCCAGCTAATGTAAATCTCATAAGGTCTGTGTCCAATCATGCAAAGCTTGAAAGAAAACATTCAAAATGCACATAGCAAAAAGGAAGAGCCATTAAAACACATGCATTTCATACCTCCACAGCCAGCTTCTCTCATGAAACCTTTGTGGGTTTTGTTGATGATGGAAAATTGTACCCAGTGGCAATTTATAAGATGGATCATCCTCCAGAATAATGACCCACTAGAACATAGTAAATAGATATCCACTAACCATAAAAGGATTCACCGAATGACCGGCCTGGGTGGTTTTATGGTCTCCTTCCTGCTCATTTTTAGTTTTTCTCATTTCTCTCTCTCTATGGTGAACTCTGGTACCATCCTTTTATAACAAAGGGTAAAATACAGCAAACCATTAAAAAAATATATGATTCATTCCCCAAAATGCATGCCATGACTCTAGCCTATCCCCATAATTGCATTTCTGATTGACCAGTTTGCCAAGGATCCCCATCTTGCTATGTGCAAATAGCATGCTGGTAACATCAGTTTCTAGTGATGGAATATTTGCCACTAGGTTTCCCTGGGACCTGTATCTATAACATTCAGCCTTGCCCAGAAAACTTGTGAAGTTATAGATCAACTCAACAATGTCGTGATTAAAATGAAACAGTCAGGAAATGGTGGAAATCTGGGAAAAGAGGCTTTCTAGGGTCTGATCTTCCTCTGAAGAGGGAGACGTGGTGATTTTTCACAGAGGGAGAGATTAGGCTTCCCCTATTCCTATTTCCTTTACACAGACCCAGCTGATTGATAAGAATTGTATGAACAGTTTAAAAGCTGTTCCCTGTGAGTTGAAGGTTTAGCTAAATTGAAACCGAGAGTGTTTTCACACATATCAGTTACCCAGAATAATAGGGATGCAAAGCTAGGGAGATGAGGATTAAGGATTTTTTCAAACTTTTTTTATTTATGAATTTTTTTAAGTCACTAAAGGAAAACGGTTGTAAAGTGTGCCCTGAATTCAGTGTAATCTCCAGCTAGACTGCAGGAAGAAGCTACATAGAGCAGGGAGAGCTGCACACCAAGAAACCACTTGGGACCTTGGTGCTTGCTATTTAATAGATTCAAGGCTTTGCTTATCTCCTATTATATATACTGCATTTTATATATCTATGTATATATACAGAGAGATCATACTTGGGCGGGGACAATATTGGACTTTGGGGCTGTTTTGATTTGATTCAGCCAAGTAAAAACATGAGCTTTGTGTTTCAAAGTATTCATTTTCATAAGCAACGCTTGTGGCCCTGGGGTAGTAAGGGAATTAGACCATAAGGAATATAAAATGATTCAAGGAAATTCCTGGCAAGAGGACCATCCCATTCCTCATAAGAAGTAGGACAAGCTTCCTTCTTCATTCTCACCTGTGAGTACAGCCCCATAAGGTGGCTAGATTATAATCATAGTATGTGATAGATGGGTTTTCATAGATTGTTGCCCTTCCCCCCTCTGGAAAGTGTGTATACTGTTATGGGAGACACGCATTCTCCAGTCCTTCCCAGCTCTGCCTTCTGCTCACCCTGACCCTGGCCCTCTTCACTGGTCTGCACTGCCTGACTACCATTTACATGTGAGATTCCAAAACTGGGTGATTTCTGCCACTTTTAAAGGAGTTCTCAGTGTATTTCTTTCCTACCAGTATCTTTCTTTCAGGGTAATATAGGACTGAACCTAATGATATCCTTCCGATTGTCCCACATTACAAATGAGCTGAAAGGGCGGATTCAAAATCACAAGGTAAATGGACCTAAGAGACAGCATACTACCATAGACAGTGGGGAGAATAGCAGCAGCTACTGTACATTGCGCTTGAGTGCTAGCTTTGGTGCTAGCCAAGCATGCCCTTGACCTCTGACAAGGTGGCTGAGCTGGCTTCCCTCAGACCTCACCGCTTCCACGTGGTCTTGGCATACCATCCTTGTGCCAGCCGTTAAGGTGACATGCATGGCATCAAACCCCAGCAACCCTTGATCCTGCAGTTCAGCCTTAAGTTTTTCCCTTGGTTTTGGTACCTAATTTGGCAGTTGCTTCGTTACTTAAAGCTTAGCTACAAAGAAGATGTTTTGAGGTATCTATTAAATTCACAGCTTGCTTCATTAAAAATCACTTCATTAAAAAAGCAAGCCAACCGAAGTGTTCACATGGCCCTGCCAGATGGAAGTGAACTCACTGCTCCGTGCCTCCTAGTCAGCCCAGTCGCTTCTGGTAAAGCATTAATTTGAAGGGAAAAGCCAGTTCCCTGTGTAAAAGAAATTACATGAGCAGATTCTTCTGTTGTACGTTGTGCTGAAAACTTGCAGTTAGCTTGGGTTGAAGTGTGCATTGGAATCCACATCCTCAAGAGAGCCCAGGTTCACGTGAGTAGCTGCTTCCTTTGTAACCCCATCAGAGAACTTCCACAAAGACACCAAGACATTAAACAACAGGAATTGTTCCACATAGCTTTGTTTTAATTATTCTATGATTTGAAAAATAAAGAGGAAGCCGCACATGGTAAGGAACGCTTTCATCGTCAGGTTTTTGGTTTTGGTTTTGTTTTGTTTTGTTTTGTTTTGTTTTGTTTTGTTTTGTTTTGTTTGACATTACTGGGGATTGAGCCCAGGAACATATTCTACCTCCAAGCTATACCCCCAGTTCTATTTATTATTCTTTATTTTGAAATAGGGTCTCACTAAGTTACGGAAGACCTCAATAAGTAGCTGAGGCTGGCTGCAAACCTGCCATCTTCCTGTCTCAGCCTCCCAAGTACTAGGGTTAAAAGTGTGCCCTGCTACACCCCACTTATTCTCAGATATCCTCAAACATAACAGAAAATCCACTCAAGTAATTGTTATTGTGCTTGTTACTAAGGATCTTAAACTTGTGATCCTCTCAGCTCAGCCTCCCATGTATTGGAATGTACAGATGTGTGCCACCATGCCCCACTCACCCAGATTTTCTTTAAGTAATACCTGGGCTCAGAATAAGAGGGAGTCAATAAAATAAGACTGACAGTCTTGAAAGATCCCAAATCCTTTTAGCTAACTCCAAATGTAGGAACAAATATTACAGCAAATGCTGACTTCCAAGGGGCCCATGTCTTTGAAAGGCGGACAATTAAAAGTCATTCTATGGGAGTCGAGGTGGTGGGGGTGAAGGTGTTCCTGGGCAGCTGACGGAGGAGCTCATAAAGGGGGCCCCAAGAGAAGAGCAGTGAAATGTCACTGAGTGACTGAGCTGGTAATCGTCTTTCTCCTGAATCCTGCTAACATAGCAAGGCACCATCAACCATCAGGAATTGCCTGCACAGGTACAAGGCACCTGGTGGAACCAAAGGGAGACATAAATTGTAGGAGCCCCGTGCAGATGTCTGAAGCTGAGGTATAGAACGTGTATAGTGCTCCCCGCCGAGGGCTCTGCCCAGCCCTCCATGTGCCTCCTTAGCTTCAGGTGTCAACAAGTGACCTTTAACTCCAAAAAAAAAGAATATACCGTTTTTGAAGCAATAAAGCTGAGAATCACTGTGAGCAATGCATGACTCTGGTTATATTCTGCCCTGTGGCTGATTATTATTGGCAGTAGATATTGCCAATATGAATATGGCAATTGGTATTGCTGTATATGTTAGTAAAGTCGAAAGTAAATAAATAAACTTACCAATAAATAAATCTAATAAATTAGTTAAATTAATAAATTAATTTACTAATAAATTCATTAGTAAGATATCGTCAGTTAGGCAGTTGTAGGTCAGTGGTCCTTTAGTCACTTGATAACAACTTGTCTGCCCTTTTGTGCAAAAAATTTCATCTTCTAGAATAGGCATGGATCTTCACTCTTATCTGGTAGCATTAATTTACTTTGAATCCATCTGTTTTTAGCTTTAAGATTTTCATACCCCCCCAAGTTTTCAAAATTATGTTTGCCCATTTCCTAGACAAAGGGAAAGTATTGCATGCTATATAATTTATATAATTATCTTATTTCAGTATTTTAGTGTCCCTATTAAAATAAAGATATTATACCACTTTGTAGCTAAGGAAGCCGCAACTCAAAGGCATTAAGTCTCTCTTCAGAAATCTTAAGTCCTGGCAGCCTCAGAACTAGTAATGGAGAAGGCAGGGGAAAAATATCCAGGTCTCTCTGGGTCCAAAGTCTCTATTCTATTATACTGGCATCTTAGTCCATCTGGGCTGCTACAACAAAATACCATAAAGTGCATGGCTTATAAACCATATAAACTTATTTTTCACCATTCCATAGGTGAGGAAGTCTCAGAACAGGGTACCAGGGCGGTCAGGTTCTGGTGAGTGTCCTCTTCCAGGTGTGTCCTCACATGGCAAAAGGAAGAGCTAGCTCTGGGTCCCCTTTCTAAGGGCACCAGTCCCAGTCACAGGGCTCCACCCTCATGACCCAGTCAATTCCCTGATACCATCAGCTGGGGGACTGGGACTTCAACATACGACGTTGGGGTACACAGCTTTCAGGTCACAGAAATCTCCTTCTACCTCCCTGGCTTTTGGCACTTCCTGTTTTTTCTTTGCTCATTGACACACAGAACACAGGGCTTCTTTTCCTATAATTAGCAGGCTAAATGAAAATAATAATAATTAAAGCCTTGGTTTCCTCTGGACATTGAATTTGTCTAGTAAATCTAGAGCCATTCCAGAGAAGGAAAGGATGAATACATGAAACAGAGAGCAGTGAAACTCTTCAGTATGACAGTGTGATGGTAGACACGAGTCACTATATGTTTGTCAAAAGCAACTGATAGAACATACACCACCACGAGTGAACTGTAACATAAGCTGTGGATTAGGGCTGATGATGATGACATGTCCAGATACGTTCACTGACTGTATCATATGTGCCACTCTGGTGCGGCTTGTTGATAATGCAGGGTGCCCGGAGTGGGGCAAGGAATGTATGGAAACTCTGCACTTTCCATTCATTTTTGCTGTGAATCAAAAGCTGTTCTAAGCCAGGGGCAGTGGCACATACCCATAATTCCAGTACGTAGGAAGCTGAGAAGGAGGATCTCAGGTTCAAAGCCAGCCTCAGCAACTTAGGGAGACCCTCAGAAACTTAGAAAGACCTTGTTTTAAAAAAAACTGCTCTAAAAAATAAAATATGTTTAAAAGTACAAAGTCAAGCTGTGGCAGATTAAGTACATTACCTTTCTTGTCTCTTTTTTTTCTTCTTTTTTTCAGTATCGGGGATGGAACCCAGGGGCATTACTACTTCTGAGCAACACCCCCAGCCCTATTTTTTATTCTTTATTTCAAAACACAGTCTCACTGAGTTGCAAAGGGCCTCACTAAGTAGCTGAGGCTGGCTTCAAACCTGCGCAATCCTCCTGTCTCAGCCTCCCAAATGCTGTGATTATAAGCATGTGTCCATGCCTGGCTTTCTTGTCTCTTTATACTATACTCTAATAGGGAAATAAAACTTTTGGTTATAATACCCTATAAGAAACCCCCCGCAGTCATTCTTAGTTGCCAAGGGTCTTTGCATATCCTTTCTTTCTCTTCTCATCCAGTTACTCTTTCTCTGCATTTGAGTGGTCATTTTAATGAGTCATTATATTACCAATTTCTTCTAAAATTTCTCCCAAAGGAGAGATTTATTAAAAAGCCTAATAAACTCAAAATTGCTAAAAGCCTGTTCCCTCCTTCATGAATGGCTGTGAAGGTTAATCACTCATGATGTCGCCCAACACATGTGTGAGGAAAATTTGCCAAAAGAATGTCATTGAGATCATCCAGGCTAGGAACCTTCCTTTTGTGATCCATGAAGAATAGCACTTCATTTTCTCTTAATTATTTGCTTCGATATTTTTTTTTCTGGTACTGGGGATTGAATCCAGAGGTGTTCTAACTCAGAGATATACCTCCAGGCCTATTTTATTGTTTATTTTAAAATAAGGGTCTCCCTAATCTCTGTGCTTAGAAGGCTGAGACAGGAGGATAGCACAGGTTCAAAGCCAGCCTCAGCTACTTAGTGAGGCTCTCAGAAACTTACTGAGACCCTGTTTCCAAATAAAATATAAAAATAGGTCTGGGAGTATAGCCTGGAGGTAGAAAGCCCCTAAGTTCTACCCCCAGTACCACAAAAAAAAAAAAATAGGGTCTCCCTAAGTTGCTGTGAGTGGTCTTGAACCAGATATCCTCCTGTCCCAGCCTTCCAAGTACTGGGTGACTGCAGGTGTTTGCTACCACATCCAGCTTAATTGCCTCAGCTCTTTGCTGTGCTTTCTTGGACCTGTGCAGCAGATTTGAGGAAGGATAGAAAAAGACCCCTGTCAGGTCTCTGCCTTCAGGTTTTGCTTTCCTCTCCATTTTCCACTGGTCATATATTTGGTGCCATGACTTATCACATTTTCTTAAGAAAATGCCTGACTTTGCTGTTGAAGAGCTAGAGACCCTGTGAGGTTGTCTGAGATCAAAAGCTATTCCTTTGCAATCTTTCATTACAAAGTGAGAGGGATATATTTACACTGCAGTGAGTATATGAGAAGAAAGTTATGTTCTACTTTTATAACACAAAAAAGGGGGTGATGAGCCGGGCGTCGTGGTGCACACTTGTGATCCCAGCATTTGGGAGGCCGAGACAGGAAGATCACGGTTCGCAGACAGCCTCAGCTACTTAGTGAGGCCCTTTGCAACTCAGTGAGACTGTGTTTCAAAATAAAGATTAAAAAATAGGGCTGGGGGTGGAGCTCGAAGATAGAATGCCCCTGGGTTCCAACCCCTATACTATAAAAAAAAAAAAAAAAAATGGAGGGAAGCTTTTTAAGCTTTTAGTTTGGAATTCTGAAAGATGATTTTAATTCTTAGATGTGCCTCTTAAGAAAATGTATAAGTATTTGTGATGATTAAGATCAGATGCTATTAGAAAGTTAGAACAAGTCATGAGGTTCAAAATCTTTTAGAGTGCTGAGGGAAAATGGCTAATATGGTTTATTTGAAATCCTGGCAAGTAGGAGCAACAGGAAAGTTGTGAAGTAGAATATACAGATATTTAAGGCCTTCAGTCTTGGAAGAATCAGTAAAAGCAGAAATTGGGAGATTAGGGAAATAGTCACCATCCTAGAAAATAGTACGGCCCTTCCCAGCAGTTCACCTCCTCCCACACACTTGCGGTTCTCATCATACAGCTCAAAGATGATGGGAGCAACCTCGTAAGAGATGGAAGTAATACATGGCTCCAGTATTCTTCAAACACTGGCTCGTCTGATTAAAATCTGAGACTTTAACGCTGAACCCCAGAAGTCATTCATTTATCAGAATATACATATTTCCAGCTGCTTGTAAGACGCACCTGGTCGTATCTAAAATTCACCCTGAGAGATGAGGGTGTGGCCAGGAGAAAGGAAATTTCTGCATAGGAGAATTTATGCAAGAGGTATACAGGAAGACACTTTTGTTTTGTTTTTTCTTTTAAACCCAGGGGTTTTCCAGTCTCAGATTTTTTTTTTTAACAGCTTTACTAAGATACAGTAATCCCCACACCGTGCAACTCCCTCGTGAAAGTGCACAACTCACGGCACCCAGTGCATTCTCAGAGTCATGTGGCCACTCCACGATCAATCTCAGAACATTTTCATCAGCCCGGAAATAAACCTCACACACCTCAGCCCTTGTTCTCCTCCTTGCCTCCTCCCCAGGCCTGGGCGGCCACTGATCTCTTTTCAGTCTCTGTGGATCGCCTATTCGGAACACTTCTATAAATGGAGTCCTACAGCGTGTGTCCTTTGCAGTTGGCTTCTTTCATTTAGCATAGGGTTTGCAAGGTCTCACCTCAGATTTTACAGCAAATGTATCTTAACCTTCCTGGCTGTAATTAGACTTTTTGTTTCTGATTCCTTCCACTTACCTTCCCCCCCTCCTCTTCTGAGCTGTCATCTCTGGAGGCCTTGGCGTGCCACTGTTCAGAGCAATTTCAGGCCCTCTTATTAGTAGCTACAGATATCTCCATTTTAGAAATGGAGAAACTGGCAAAGGGATTTCAGTGGTCTTAACATTTGGCTTTCTCCTGGTCACAGTTTATATAATGAAACTCTGTTCATTTTCTACTCTCTTATTTTATGGAAATCATTTGTACATTGATTTTTTTATGTTATCTGAATCCTTGCCATCCTTGTTCAGCAAGAGCCCTGCTCTTCCTTGAAGCCCATTAATTTAATTTGGTTGTTTTCTTGATTCTATTGTCCCATGCCATCTAAACCTCTTGGGGTTTTGTGTGTGTGTTCCCAACTCTGTCTTTGTTTTGGGGGCTTAGCAGGATCTAAGGCGAAATGATTATTCTCAAAAGCAATCAGATCCTACTGCCCCTGTTTTCAAACTGATCAAACCTCAGAAAGTTGAACTGAATTAAGGAGTATCTTCTTATCTTTCTCTCTTTTTTATTTTTATTTTTAGTGTGTGTGTGTGTGTGTGTGTGTATGTGTGTGTGGCATTGGAGACTGAAGCCAAGGATGTTCTACCTCTGAGCTTCAGAACCCCAGCCCTGTTTTTTTATTATTATTTTGAAACAGGGTCTCAGTTGCTGAGGCTGGCCTCAACCTGTGATCCTCCTGTCTCAGCCTCCCAAATACCAGGATTACAGGCATGTACCACCATACCCATATCTGAACGGTTTAAGGAACTTTATGGAAATGCTCCAAAACAGTGCTTCTCACCTGTTGGAGAATCTGATAAAAGATTAAAATCTCTCCCATTGAAATGTAGACATCCAGTAGCCAAATATAGGTTCAAAGAGCTGACAGGTATTCAAAAGCCCTACACCCTAAGCTAAGCCCTGATCTAGAAAGATAATTATGGAAACTATAAAGGAACATAGAGAATTTTCTGAAAGTGTCTCCTATATTGTAAAATATCTTAAGCCTTAAAAGCAAGAGAAGCTCTTAACACTTCTTTGCAAACTCCCTCCTCCATGAGAAAATCACATTATACTTCCACGCCTACCACAACAGTGAATATGATTTTCCAGTCTTCACAGGAGACAGTGGTTCACATATGTGTGTAGATAAAGACTGGGCTAGTTATTAACTTGGTTTCTTCCATGGTTGGCTTGGTTCCACCATGGGGGACACCAGAGGGGGGGGGCGTGTCTAAGGTTCACTCAAGCTCAGAAGGCTTCTGTGTCTGCTGGGCAGAGTAGAGCTTTCCCACAGACAGCAGCTGTGTTCACCCAGCTAGTCTCCTGCTCGCCCTTCTGTGAATGCTAGTCCCCCATGTTACAACCCATGTCATTTGAACTATTGCCTCTGACCCTGAAGACATTGCTATGGTTTGGATGTATGTGTCCCGAAAGGCTCATGTGTCACTTGGTCCCCAGTGCAGTGTTCAGGGGGGGCTTCAGGAGGTGACTGATCATGAGGCTCTGAGCATCAATGGGTCAACCCACTCCTGGGTTCACAGTGTCATAGGTTTGGGAGGAAGTGCTTGTTAAAAAAGCAAGTGCTTTCCTGCTTGCCCCCTTCTCTCCCTCTTCCTGGCTCCCATGGGGTGAGCAACGTCATCCACTACGAGCTCCTCACTCTGGTGTTCTGCCTTGCCACAGGCCTAAAAGCTATGGAGCCGGCTGACTATGGACGGAAACCTCTGACACCAAAGCAAACCTTGCCCTTTAAGTTGTTTATCTGTGTCGAGTTACAGAGATGGAATGCTGACCAACACAAATGTCTTCTCTGAAGACAACTCTTGTGAGTTCAATAGCAGAGTGTTCTACAGCTGTTGAACATAATCAAGATAAGGCAAATGCCATCAAAATAGGCAGTGTGGCCCTCTCCTCCTGCAGCACAGTGGTGTATTCACCTGGTCATCTGCTATTCTTGGCACTATGCCCAGTGGAAGGTATCCAGAAAGTCAGAGGAGCAGTAAATAATGGCTGGCTGGACAGACAGTAGGGGCCCTTTAATCTGGATGAGAGGAGGCTGATGAGGGGTGTGTCTGGGATCTTGAAAATCTCAGGCAGCTCCAACACCATGAACATGGAACACACAGCACGTCCCAAGCTGCTTGTATGACAGAGGGCTCGGGATGAAATTTGAGGACAGAAAGTTTTGAATAAAAATAAGAATGTTCCACTGTAGCTCATGAACTTAAGCCACTCTTCAGCTGGAGCCTTGAGAGAATCCAAACCATCAAGTCTCTAGGATATGTCTGATATCAGCAAGGTCCTCCTAAATATGTGTGTCCCTTTTTGGAAGTAAAACATTGAACCACACAGATCATGCAACTAAGAGTTCCTCCATTCTTATGCGGTCTTTTTTCTATTTAGCAGAATTTTTCTCCCTTTTCAAAATGTTCTTTCTTGCTTCCCTTGGAAGTCTGTGGTGAGAGAAGATCTCTTCTATCCTCCAACTTACACAGATTTCATTGAAATCTCTCTCCTATCCTCTGTTTGAATATTTTTATTACATTGTCACTATACGTGAAGGACACGGTTTTGAAGTATAGTTACATTTTGAGGACCTGGCTTTGAATTTTATATCTCCCTCTCTATTCCTCTAGATGGTCTCAGATACCAAAATAAGTCCTTATTTGTGTCATACCACATTCCCATCTTTTGTCCAGCGTTCCACCTAGGGCTCTTACTTGATCTACCACCTGGTACCTTAACCCCATGATCCATACTTCTGCAGGAACTAATTATTAAAACATTTGGACACCTGGGCTCCAGCAACAGGCCAGCAGAGGGGACGTTAAACACTGGTAGCCTCAAAGCCCGGGTGGTTTCGAGGAAAAAAGGGAGCCAAGGTGGACAGGATGCGAGGAGTGGGGCTATTGTGTTTGTAAAAGCCTGCACAGTATGAATTCACTCTTCTCAAAGTAAAAAGCTTTATTCTTGGGCACTGTGCATTTTATCAATTTCTTCTGAACATTTGTTTTCTTGTTTTCATCCTTAGCTGTTTATCTCCTTTTATTATGCTTCTGGCTTTACACTGATCACATATGCCACATAATTCTACCATATCTTCTCCTATTTCAGATAAACAATCTCCATTTGGATGTGATCACATCTGTACAGTGATGATCTAAAATACAGATGATTCTCATTTGCTTATATATAATCTGAAGTTGCAACTGAATATATAAAATTATTTTGCCTTCTAATCCTGCTGTGTCACCAATCTTATCTATGAGAATTTTCAAACCATTGATGTGAATGTGTGTAGCATTTGTTTAAATGATGCTACAGCCATATTGTAATGTTCCAAGACACAAATATAGTACTTATGACACATTCTAGCCTATTAATTGACTTATTGGCCCAAGTTCTCCAGGGAGTGTCACAAATCTCCAAGGTGTCTTTAAATATGACTTAATGATTCAGTCAGGTCACAGCTGTGAATGCCAGAGCAATCGCTCTGCATGTGTAGGTAGCAAGATACATTTTACTATATCTGATGGGAAGAAGCTGGATGAATGGTCCTACTATGTGTGTGTGGATTTCTGTTACACTCATCTGAATTCTACCCAAAGGATTCTCTAATTTGAGTGAATTTGCTTATTTCTTCAGTTAATATTTATCAAGCAATGAGCTGGATGTGATGGCGCACACTTGAAATCCCAGCATTCCAGAGACTGAGACAGGAGGATCGCAGTTTGCAGACAGCCTCGGCTACTACTTAGTGAGGCCCTTTGCAACTCAGTGAGACCCTGTTTCAAAATAAAGACTAAAAAATAGGGCTGGGGTAGCCGGGCGTGGTGGCGCACACTTGTAATTCCTGTGCTTGGGAAGCAGAGACAGGAGGATTGTGCAGGTTCAAAGCCAGCCTTGCTGGCTTAAGAGACCCTGTTTCCAAATAAAAATATAAAAAAAATAGGTGTCTGGGAGTGTAACCCAGAGGTAGAAGGGTTTCCAGGAACCCCAGTACCACAAAAAAAAAAAAAGGGCTAGGGTGTAGCTCAGAGGTAGAATGCCCCTGGGTTCCATCCCAAGTACCACACACACAAAAAAAAATTATCAAGCAGAAGTTAGATATTAGCCGGGCATGGTGGCGCACGCTTGTAATCCCAGCATTTGGGAGGCTGAGACTGGAGGATCGTGGTTCGCAGACAGCCTTAGCTAGTTTGTGAGGCCCTCTGCAACTCAGTGAGACCTGGCTTCAAAATAAAGAATAAAAATAGGGCAGGGTGTATAGCTTGGAGGTCAAATGCCCCTGGGTTCCATCCTCATACCCACAAAAATAGTTAGATATTTTAGGAAATGGGGGTATAGTGTGGACTGTCCAGATGAATGTCATGTTCTATTAGGGCTAACCTGGAGAGGAAAGAGAGAGAATGAAGCCAGGAGTGGTGGTGCATGCCTGTAATCTCGGCACTTGGGAGGTTGAAACAGGAGTATCAACAGGTTTGAGGCCAGCCTCAGCAACTTACTGAGACTGTTGGCAACCTAGTGAGACCCTTTTTCAAAACCAAAAATAAAAAGGCTAGCTACGTAGCTTGGAGGTAGAATGACCCTGGGTTCAATCCCTAGGATGAGGCAGGACGGGGGGGAAGGAGAGAGAGAGAGAGAACAAATAAATAAACAAGTTCATTTCTGAGAATGATATAGTTATAAAGGAACTAAAACAAGCTGTGGTAAAGAGCAGCTGGGGTGCGGCCTGCATGCAGTAGTTTGTGAATGCATCTGTGAAGAAGTAGCATTAAGTGGAGATAGCGCCCAGGAGAAAGAGCCAGTCACGGTGAGCTTCAGGAAGAGGAGCAGCCACCATAAAGGCTCCAGGCAGGAACTAGTCTGGTATTCCTGAGGCAGGAAGAAACACCGTGGAGGAGTGTGAGAGATGAAAGGAGATAGACAGGCATCACAATTTCTCTGTCAACTGCCCCCTCGCAGTCTGTTGAAGCCCATAGACCCCTGATCAGAGTCATGGGCTTTGTTTTTGTTTCGTTTGGGGGTTTTTTTGTGTGAGTGGTACTGGGGCTTGAAACCAGGGTTATTCTACCTCTATCTCTGAGCTACACCCCCAGCCCTTTTTAAAATTATTATTATTACTTTGAGGGTTTTTGGGTTTTTTTAATGTGGAGTTTAATTATTTATGTATGTATTTATTTATTTTTGTGGTACTGGGGATGGAACCGAGGGGCTTTCTACCTCCAGTCTATACTCCCAGACCTATTTTATATTTTTTTATTTGCAAATAGGGTCTCACTAAGTAGCTGAGAGCCTCACTAAGTAGCTGAGGATGGCTTCAAACCTGAGCAATCCTCCTATCTCAGCCTCCCAAGCGCTGGGATTATAAGCATGCTCCACCACACCCGGCTATTACTTTGTTTTTGAAACAGGGTCTTGCTAGGTTACTAAGAGTCTCACTAAATTGCTGAGGCTACCCTTGAACTTGCAATTCTCCTCTCTCATCCTCCCATGTACTGGGATTAGAGGCATGTGCCACCACACTCAGGTGACTTAATTGCATAAGATAAAAATTACATAGGAATGCAAAGAAAACCAGTTATACTAAAACACACTTATCCGAATATTTAAAAGACAAAGTTGCAACATAAAATTTAAGTGCTTGTTTATTAATGCATTTTCTGCCAGATCTAATGACGAACTTGAAGCAGCAGTATTTCAAAATATCTTTTAAGAGTTGTAATGCAACATAGAATATCTCTGATTGCTATTGGTGACAAAGTCACAGGTACTGCTAATGCCACTGGGATTTTCTACTTAACTCAATAGAATGCCAAATTTCAATTAGGGGGCATGAAAATAAAGATGGGATATTTTCCTCCCTCTGAAGTTATGGATCCTGTGAATCTCACCATGGGCCCCTTAGAGATTTGTGGACTCCAAGGAACAAACACCTCAGGCTAAATCATCCCAGGCTTTGAAGACCATGTATAATTTCAAGCAAGAGATATGGTGTAGTCTTTATAGAAAACGGCTTCTAGGATAACAGGGATGGAATGTTACGTGGTTCAAATGAAAGATGAGCTGGTCTTGGAAAAGAGTAATAGCATTAGATAGAGATGTCAACATATTTAAGATATATTCTGGAAGAACTGACAGGCCTTGCTGACTGGTTGGCTATGGGGCACATAATGGGGAGAGGAGAAAGAAGGACGGCACTAAAGCTGTTCACAAGAGCCACAGGTGTGGGGGTTGTGCCATGCCCGTGTGGCCCGACCAGGGAGAGGAGTGGGTCTGTTGGAGAGTGGGGGTGCTGCGGTGCATCCAGTGTTCCGTGTGGGCCTTATAAAGTTTGAGCTGTTTATTGCACACATGGAGATATATCAAGGAAGCAACTGGGCCACAAGCCTGGAGCTCAGGAGAGGCCTGAAGACCAGAGGATGGTGTATATTCTCTAACTGAACCTGAAATTTGGCACTGGAATGGAAATTTAAGAGGGCTGTGGCATTACTGACAATTAGCGTCCTTTACCTCTCCCCTCAAAGCTGCACTGTGTTCACTCCACTGGGAGGCCCCACTTTTCTACTTTTCTAGAGACGGAGAAGAACTTGATAAAAATCACAGAGCACTTGTGGGGGAGCAGCAAGAGAAAGCTGTGCCTCGTCTCCCGCTTCCAAGCCCATGTTGCATCTCTTGCACGGTGCAACTTCTCCGGCTTTATCCACCACAGGAGTGAATGAATGTAAGGACTAAGATTATAGGTAGTAAAAAAGCAAGCCACGCCAGCCGTGGTGATGCACACCTGTAATCCCAGGACTTAAAAAGGGATGGGGGTGTAGCTTGGAGGTAGAAAGCTCCTGGTGCTCAGTCTCTAGTCACACACACACACACACACACACACACACACACACACACACACCAAAAGGAAAATTCTGGGAAAGTATTAGGCTGGAGGTTTTAAATACTGGCTGCTCCACCATGTAACCTGGAACAAGTATCATCACTGAGTTATTCTGATCCAAAATAGGAATAACAACACTGCCTGACATTATTAAATGCAGTAAAACTATCTGGCTCATGATAAACACTCAATACATATTTTGTGGTTAAACTCGAGTTGTATTGTTTTTAAACGGACATTAAGTTTTATTTTTTTCTCAAATATCTCAAGGTAGTTTTCTAGGAAAAAAAGAGTATTTGTAACTAAAACAGAGCAAAGTACCTTGAATAATTTACTGGATTTCTCATACTATTTCATGATCTGTGGAAAGATAGTAATTCACAGTAATTTCATCTGAGGAAAAAGCTTGAATAGAATCAAGTTCTTCATCTAGTAGTAACAAAATGTACATAGATGTTTCTCTTGGAAACCAGTGTATGTATTTGAAATTCTCTCTAGAAGGCCAAAGCACTGAACTTGATGACTTGGTGTGGACACACCAACAGAACTTCTCCGTCACAATCAGTTAATTAGTCTAATGAACGCAGTCAGGGCATTTGTGGCCTGGATACCAGCAACTTGGTTGTTTATCCATTCATTTTTAAATGTCTGCTGTGTTCCAGCACTTTCCCAAGGTCACAGCATATAAAAACGAACAAGAACAAAGTTCCTGCCCTCATGGAGTGCTCATGACCTGGGTAGCAATAAATGGACAAGCAAACAGACAGGAAACGAATGGCACCTCTCCTGGGGTAGTGCATGCACTCTACAAAACACAGCTGCTTGTGCTCATGAAGCAGGGAGTGTTTTCAGCGAGAAGGAGCCATTTGAGCTGAGACCTAAACGATGAGGAACTGGCCATACAGGGCCCTGAGCAAAGCCTGCTCTCCATATGGGAACAGCTGAAAGGGAAGGTAGAGGTTGAAAGTGCCAGCAGGAGAGACGTGGTCAGGGTGGCAGGAGGGTTGAGGTCAGGCCTTGCCATCCCTGGCAGAGTTCAGACTTTAAAGCAGCAACACCTGATTTATGCTCCTCCAAGCTCACTCTGTTGTTTTAGGACTGGACTGTAGGAAGCAGGGACCCTGTTGCCTCAGACAGGATATGATGATGACATAGACTGGGATGGTGTTGCCAGTAGGAGTGGAAAGACGTTGAAGGCATTGGAGTAGGGCTTCCTGAAGGGCTAGAGGCATGGGCAAGACACAGAGAGGAACAGGATGCCGGAGCCACTGGGGAAGTGGCATCCCATCGCCGATACGAAGAAGATTTGGAAACAGGAGTGAGTTATACACTGCATCAGGAGCCCCGTGTTGAGCAGGTTTGGCCTGAGTCGTCTATCAGTCATCTATGAGGTGCCATGGATTGGGCTGTTGAGTGTGCACATCTCGCGCTCTGCAGGGAGTGAGGCCAAGGCACGAGCCAGCCCTCTGGTGAGTTCTCGTGTGCCATGCGTCGCTTCCAGCCTGGTTTGATGGATATCTGGATCAGGCATCTCCCTGGATCCCCCTGAGTCAGAACCTCCTTCTGTGTGACTCCAGCTGTCCTGGAAACTTGCTGACAGACTGTGGAGCTCAGAGATTTAAACTCTGTGTGTTTGGTTTGGCTTACTGCTTTGTTTCAGTTCACTGAAAAGCAAGGTTTTCAGGTTTCTGGTTTTGATTTTTGTTTTTGTGGTACTGGGGGTGGAACCCAGGGGCTTTTCTACCTCCGGGTTATCTTCCCAGTCCTATTTTATATTTTATTTGGAAACAGGGTTTCACTAAGTTGCTGAGAGCCTCACTAAGTAGCTAAGGCTGTCTTTGAACCTGTGTGATCCTCCTGTCTCAGCCTCCCAAGCACTGGGATTGCAAGCGTGCACCACCACATCCAGCTTCTGATTCTGTTTAAAACCATGCAAGGACCTGTTACTTACCTCGGGGTCATTGCTGTGCCTTTTGCACTCCAGCTCCATGGGTAGGCGGGCTCAGGGTGAAAGTGCCGCACTCCCTGTATAAGGCCCATCCCAAGAAAGGCAGGTGCTTGTTAACAACTCTGCCAAGCACCCGGTTAACAGGAGTCACAGTCAGAGAAACCCAAGCGAGGAAACAGGGAGGCCTGGCCTTCCCTGTTTCCAATTCCAGCTCCATACATTTGTTATGGTTCTCCTTCTATCCATTGTTTTCATGCTCCTGATGGTTTCTCATTAAGGAGATTCATGGGAAAGGTTATAATCGATGAGAGCTATTAGCCACCAGGGTATAATCTGGTTTTAGTGCACACTGACCTGCACAGTGTCCTGTCTACCTTGGAGATTTAAGCTGATTAACTCAGAGTCTGAGGCAGAATCTAATGTCCTAGAGCACCACGCCCCCTGCACCCCACAATCCAGTTAAGGGATTTAACATATCGACATCATAATTAGATCAAACCCACAGTTGACCCACCTTGAAAGCAGACCCCGGCACCTGCCCACCTTGGATGCACGTGTGCAGCCCGCTAATCTGCCGGTCCCCAAGGTAGAATACTGCTTTAATTCCCTCCACAGTCTCAGGCCCTACACCACTAATCACAGTGAGGTTTCTGTTTGGTTTGGTTGGTTGTTGACATTATTTCCAAGAACAGATCAACCTCATGGTTCAGGAGTGAGAGAGTAATTGTAACGGGATCTCCACAGAATAGGCAGCTCACTGCCAGGGTTTCCAACAGCATGATCTTTGTCTATTTTATGGTTTTGATGGAACCAGAGAACAACAAGCAGGACGGATACCTCTGGCTGTTCATAGAGCCGCTGGCAGCCACGTGAATGAGCCTGCCAGGTGAAATATGCCATGCAAATTAGTTGTTTTAACCACTGGCCATGGCTTCTCAAATACAACTAATCAGCAGGGCATGGTAGTGCACACCTATAATCCGAGTGCTAGGTAGGTTGAGACAGAAGAATCGCAGGTTGGAGACCAGCCTCAGCAACCCAGTGAGACCCTGAGCAGCTTAGGGAGGTCCTATGTCAAAGAAACAAAAAACTGAGGGTATAGCTTGGACATAGAAGGCCCTTGGGTTCAGTCCCCAGTACCAAAAAGAACAAAAAAGCTAACCACCAAGTATATGCCAAGGACCAAGGTTAAACTAAAGACTTTTCAAGGGTAATATTTTAGCTGCAAAAGCTGCCCACAATAAGACCATCCAAGAAAAGTTGGAGCTTGTTAATAACTCTGCCAAATGCCAGGTTAGTTGGTATTAGACTTGAGAGAACCACAATAAATAAATATTCCTTCTTATCTCATAAGAACAGTTAAGGTGTTATCGCCTTCCTTTTCACACCCCCCACCCATCTTTAAGAATGAACATATTGTATAGTGGTTAGGGACACTGTCTTTGGATCTAAACTTCCTGGATTAAAGTCAATCTTGTATAAATTATTTAACTTTCCTGTGCTTCATTTTCCCTGTCTGTAAAATGGTGGTGCTAATAATGATACGTCTTTCAAAGACTATTGAAGAGGGATAAATGAATGATTATGTGTAGCATATAAGATAATTCTCAGCAAAAATAAAGGCTGAGATAAGATAAGCCATTGTCATCCATTCAGAATTAAGTACCGACCATGTGGCAGGCCCTGTGCCAGACACCACTGGCACAGAGGGTCCAGCGGGAAGATGAACGTGCAGGCAGCCTGCCCCTCACTGAACTCAGCTCTGGGGACGAGGCACCACTTCAGAATCGCTATATAATACTCAGTGCATGATAAGAGATGCAGAAGGCATGTAAGAATCGCAAATGTAGCCAGGCATGGTGGAGCATGCTTGTAATCCCAGCACTTGGGAGGCTGAGACAGGAGGATGGCAGTTCATGAACAGCCTCAGCTACTCTTAGGCCCTTTGCAAATGAGACCCTGTTTCAAAATAAAGAATAAAAAATAGGGCTAGGGGCATATCTCAGAGGTAAAACACCCCTGGGTTCTATCCCCAATACCGCAACAACAACAAAAAAAGAACTAAAAATGTAATCGAAGAGATTAACCTTTTTCTATTATGAATTATGCCAAAATTTATGATGATGTAACTGAAATTAAATATCCAGAAGTTGGATTTCATTGTGGTTTGGTAAAAGAATTAACAAAGAACAGAAGAGCAGCCTGAATCTTTTTCTATAGAACTACCTGATAACATCTTGACCAGCCAACCAAACATGCACCTACCTGATGTACCCAATAAAAGAGCAGGACTTGCCATGTCCCACCTAGCTAAAAATTTGTAAAACCCTTGCAAATTTAAAAATTTATAAAACCCTAGTGTGCACGCACGCACAGACACACACACAAACACACACACACACACACACACACACACACTGCCATTTGGTGAAAAAAGAAAATGTAAATATGGAAAGCAAAGAATGAAAAGTGAGTCTGGTTGGAATCTCACATCTCATACTCCTTTGCTGAGTTGAGAGGCTATTAAACTTTCTGCTCTGCCGGGCGTGGTGGCGCACGCTTGTAATCCCCACACTTGGGAGGCGGAGACAGGAGGATCACGCAGGTTCAAAATCAGCTGCGCTGGCTTAAGAGACCCTGTTTTCAAATTTTAAAAAAGTATAAAATAGGTCTGGGAGTGTAGCCCGAAGGTAGAAGGGCTTCCAAGAACCCTAGTACCACCAATAATCATAATCATAATCATAAATAAAAATAAAAAAATATTTTTAAAAACAACTGTCTGCTCCCTGACATCCGCATCTATGAAAAGGGGATGCTGTTAGAATCTGCTTCACAGACTGTTGTGAAGACTCAGTGAGACGGTACATAATAAGCTCCAGGCACTGACCTACCCCAGCCATAGCTCACTTAAAGTGTTTTTACTATTTAAGTGTACTATGCGCTAGCTAGACACCTGCCTTCCTCAACTACGTATCTGTGTGTTGTACAGAAATTACAAACACAAATGTGTATATGTACACACACATGAACACACGTGATCTATCTTCATTTTAGAAAAACAAGATATATACCAAAACACAATTAAAGATCCCTCAATTCCACCACCACCAAGAATGGCCACTATTCTACCAGGTATCCCTCAGGTCCTTGTCTATATAAATTTATACTATGTCTGTGTAAATATATCATTATATGTATAGGATTAAAGTATACATTCTGTCCAAGAGAATTTTTCCTGCTCAGCAATAGATCATGTCAATAAATATAAAACATACATTATTGCTCAAAATTACTATATGGAATTATATTTTAAGTAAACTCCACAATTTATTTAGATAATTTCATATTGTTGGAAACTAAGCTGTAATCAAATTATCTGTTATAAACTCCATTTGAATGAATACCCTGTATCGATGTATTTAGGTACTTTGACAGCAGCCCTTACCACAGCTCAAAGCAAAGATCTGGTTGTTGTTTTTTTTTTCTCAACAACAGATTACTGCCACTGCTCTTACTCACAGGCCTGCATTTATCTGAGAGATAAGTAACACATGGGGCTCTGTGAACACAGATTCTACATACTAGTACCTAAGAGCACTATACCTCAATATGACCAGCAGCAAACAACACGAACAGTAAGCTGACCCACCCCCAGCCCTCAGCCTGTGCACATGCAGTAGTGTCAATGAGGTGCAGAGTCCAGGCATATAAAGTGGCCTGAAAGTTTCTCAGGAATACAGAAGATCAAAGAACAATTTGAAGCCAGGAGTGGTAGTACAGGCTTGTAATCTCAGTACTTGGGAGCCTGAGACAGGTGGATCTCAGGTTCCTGGCCAGCTTCAGCTATTTAGTGAGGCTCTCCACAACTTCGTGAGACCCTGTTTCAAAATAAAGAATAAAAAATAGGGCTGGGGGTATAGCTTGGAGGTAGAATGCCCCTGAGTTCAATCCCCAGCCCCTCAAAAAAAATTAATGAACAGGATATTGGGAACAAGTAATTATAAGTTCTATTTCTCTTTTGCACATTTATTTTATTTACTTTGGGGGTGCTGAGGATTGAACCCAGGACCTCATGCATGCTAAGTACACACTGTACTACTGAGCTACACCCCAGCCCCTGCACACTTATTTCACGTTATAGTAAACATGGATTCATAATTACCTTCTTCCATATATGAATCATTGCATTGGGCAACACCAGGGACCACATAGGTAAATAAAGTGCTAACTTAGTTTCACCAAAATATGCCCATAGTGCCCAAGCAAAAGAAAGGGAGTCTATGTCTATGCACATTTGTAGCATATTTACTGAGGACCTACTGTGTTTCAGCAAATGTCATACAGAGATGGATACTCTGGACTTCTGTCTTCTTCCAGGGACTATCTAAACCAAAGGGAATTGGACTACAATAATTTGGGTACCATCATTTTAAGAATCCGAATGTCTTGTAATTTTGATTTTCAAATATTTCACTAATAACCACATCTGAGTAAGAGTAGCGAGATCCTCTTTTCAACTCAGCCTTTAAATCACCTGGAGCAATCATTTAACCTTGCTGAACCTCTGTAAATTTTGGATAATAATGCCCTGTTTCTACTCTGTACTTCATAGCGATATTTCCAGCATTTAGTCAAGAAAATGTTAATTACTAAGAGCTCTTTGAATTTCTTTGAAGCTTCTGACAGGTGTGAGGGGGCACAACACCACATGGCAGGGCTAACAGAGTTGCACTGGATCATTTTGGTACTTGTATATTTATAATGCTGTGTTTATATTCATAAACAAATCAACACCTGTTTATCTGCGTCTTCATATTTATTCATGTCCAGTTGTGTGCTGAGATTGACATTTTCAGCACCATGGACCATTTTAGGGGGGTTATCCCTGGGAGCTGGTATGTTTGGGATCCAAGCAAACATCTGAGGAAGGAACCTCCCAGCAGACTTTCCTCTGTGCCTTTCGCCTCTTGCCTCTTTCTCTCCCTTCTCAGGGCTTCTTCCAGACCTTTCTCTACTTACCCTCCTTGCAGCTCTTCTGTTTCTTCTTTATATCCTGCGCATGGCCTTCCCTTCCCTCTCCAGTCAGCACTACCCACTCTTGTCACCCCATGATGGTCCTTTCACTCCACCAGTGGATTTTTGTTTGTTTGGTTTTTGGTGGGTGTTTTTTTTTTTTTTTTTTTTTTTTTTTTTTTTTTTTTTTGGTGGTACTGGGGTTCCTGGAAACCCTTCTACCTCCAGGCTACACTCTCAGACACCT